>NW_026061008.1:3097142-3716571 GCF_929443795.1 Astur gentilis
GGGCTGGCACCTTCCTTGTGGGAGAAGGAGCCAGACGTTTGCCTTTTCAGAAAAAGTTTCTGCCGAGAACGAGCACCGTGACATGCTGAGTCTCTGGGAAAGCAGAGATCCCCAGTGCTGTTGTGCCTGTGGATAGGCTGCAGAGGGATAGTGAAGACCTGCAATAGCTTTCAGGGCTGGCACCTTCCTTGTGGGAGAAGGAGCCAGACATTTGCCTTTTCAGAAAAAGTTTCTGCCGAGAACGAGCACCGTGACATGCTGAGTCTCTGGAAAAGAAGAGATCCCCAGTGCTGTTGCGGCTAAAGATAGGCTGCAGAGGGATAGTGAAGACCAGCAAGATCTTTCAGGGCTGGCACCTTCCTTGTGGGAGAAGGAGCCAGACGTTTGCCTTTTCAGAAAAAGTTTCTGCCGAGAACGAGCACCGTGACATGCTGAGTCTCTGGGAAAGCAGAGATCCCCAGTGCTGTTGTGCCTGTGGATAGGCTGCAGGGGGACGGTGAAGACCAGCAAGAGCTTTCAGGGCTGGCACCTTCCTTGTGGGAGAAGGAGCCAGACGTTTGCCTTTTCAGAAAAAGTTTCTGCCGAGAACGAGCACCGTGACATGCTGAGTCTCTGGGAAAGCAGAGATCCCCAGTGCTGTTGCGGCTAAAGATAGGCTGCAGAGGGATAGTGCAGACCAGCAAGAGCTTTCAGGGCTGGCACCTTCCTTGTGGGAGAAGGAGCCAGAGGTTTGCCTTTTCAGAAAAAGTTTCTGCCGAGAGCGAGCACCATGAGATGCTGAGTCTCTGGGAAAGCAGAGATCCCCAGTGCTGTTGCGGCTAAAGATAGGCTGCAGGGGGACGGTGAAGACCAGCAAGATCTTTCAGGGCTGGCACCTTACTTGTGGGAGAAGGAGCCAGACGTTTGCCTTTTCAGAAAAAGTTTCTGCCGAGAACGAGCACCGTGACATGCTGAGTCTCTGGGAAAGCAGAGATCCCCAGTGCTGTTGTGCCTGTGGATAGGCTGCAGGGGGACGGTGAAGACCAGCAAGAGCTTTCAGGGCTGGCACCTTCCTTGTGGGAGAAGGAGCCAGACATTTGCCTTTTCAGAAAAAGTTTCTGCCGAGAACGAGCGCCGTGACATGCTGAGTCTCTGGAAAAGCAGAGATCCCCAGTGCTGTTGCGGCTAAAGATAGGCTGCAGAGGGATAGTGAAGACCTGCAAGAGCTTTCAGAGCTGGCAGCTTCCTTGTGGGAGAAGGAGCCAGACGTTTGCCTTTTCAGAAAAAGTTTCTGCCGAGAGCGAGCACCATGAGATGCTGAGTCTCTGGGAAAGCAGAGATCCCCAGTGCTGTTGTGCCTGTGGATAGGCTGCAGGGGGACGGTGAAGACCAGCAAGAGCTTTCAGGGCTGGCACCTTCCTTGTGGGAGAAGGAGCCAGACGTTTGCCTTTTCAGAAAAAGTTTCTGCCGAGAACGAGCACCGTGACATGCTGAGTCTCTGGGAAAGCAGAGATCCCCAGTGCTGTTGCGGCTAATGATAGGCTGCAGAGGGATAGTGAAGACCAGCAAGAGCTTTCAGGGCTGGCACCTTCCTTGTGGGAGAAGGAGCCAGACGTTTGCCTTTTCAGAAAAAGGCTCTGCCGAGAGCGAGCACCATGAGATGCTGAGTCTCTGGGAAAGCAGAGATCCCCAGTGCTGTTGTGCCTGTGGATAGGCTGCAGGGGGACGGTGAAGACCAGCAAGATCTTTCAGGGCTGGCACCTTACTTGTGGGAGAAGGAGCCAGACGTTTGCCTTTTCAGAAAAAGTTTCTGCCGAGAACGAGCACCGTGACATGCTGAGTCTCTGGAAAAGCAGAGATCCCCACTGCTGTTGAGGCTAAAGATAGGCTGCAGAGGGATAGTGAAGACCAGCAAGAGCTTTCAGGGCTGGCACCTTCCTTGTGGGAGAAGGAGCCAGACGTTTGCCTTTTCAGAAAAAGTTTCTGCCGAGAACGAGCACCGTGACATGCTGAGTCTCTGGGAAAGCAGAGATCCCCAGTGCTGTTGTGCCTGTGGATAGGCTGCAGAGGGATAGTGAAGACCTGCAATAGCTTTCAGGGCTGGCACCTTCCTTGTGGGAGAAGGAGCCAGACATTTGCCTTTTCAGAAAAAGTTTCTGCCGAGAACGAGCACCGTGACATGCTGAGTCTCTGGAAAAGAAGAGATCCCCAGTGCTGTTGCGGCTAAAGATAGGCTGCAGAGGGATAGTGAAGACCTGCAAGAGCTTTGAGGGCTGGCACCTTCCTTGTGGGAGAAGGAGCCAGACGTTTGCCTTTTCAGAAAAAGTTTCTGCCGAGAACGAGCACCGTGACATGCTGAGTCTCTGGGAAAGCAGAGATCCCCAGTGCTGTTGTGCCTGTGGATAGGCTGCAGGGGGACGGTGAAGACCAGCAAGAGCTTTCAGGGCTGGCACCTTCCTTGTGGGAGAAGGAGCCAGACGTTTGCCTTTTCAGAAAAAGTTTCTGCCGAGAACGAGCACCGTGACATGCTGAGTCTCTGGGAAAGCAGAGATCCCCAGTGCTGTTGCGGCTAAAGATAGGCTGCAGTGGGATAGTGAAGACCAGCAAGAGCTTTCAGGGCTGGCACCTTCCTTGTGGGAGAAGGAGCCAGAGGTTTGCCTTTTCAGAAAAAGGCTCTGCCGAGAGCGAGCACCATGAGATGCTGAGTCTCTGGGAAAGCAGAGATCCCCAGTGCTGTTGTGCCTGTGGATAGGCTGCAGGGGGACGGTGAAGACCAGCAAGATCTTTCAGGGCTGGCACCTTCCTTGTGGGAGAAGGAGCCAGACGTTTGCCTTTTCAGAAAAAGTTTCTGCCGAGAACGAGCACCGTGACATGCTGAGTCTCTGGGAAAGCAGAGATCCCCAGTGCTGTTGTGCCTGTGGATAGGCTGCAGGGGGACGGTGAAGACCAGCAAGATCTTTCAGGGCTGGCACCTTCCTTGTGGGAGAAGGAGCCAGACGTTTGCCTTTTCAGAAAAAGGCTCTGCCGAGACCGAGCACCATGGGATGCTTAGACTCTGGGAAAGCAGAGATCCCCAGTGCTGTTGTGCCTGTGGATAGGCTGCAGGGGGACGGTGAAGACCAGCAAGATCTTTCAGGGCTGGCACCTTCCTTGTGGGAGAAGGAGCCAGACGTTTGCCTTTTCAGAAAAAGTTTCTGCCGAGAACGAGCACCGTGACATGCTGAGTCTCTGGGAAAGCAGAGATCCCCAGTGCTGTTGTGCCTGTGGATAGGCTGCAGAGGGATAGTGAAGACCAGCAAGAGCTTTCAGGGCTGGCACCTTCCTTGTGGGAGAAGGAGCCAGACGTTTGCCTTTTCAGAAAAAGGCTCTGCCGAGAGCGAGCACCATGAGATGCTGAGTCTCTGGGAAAGCAGAGATGCCCAGTGCTGTTGTGCCTGTGGATAGGCTGCAGGGGGACGGTGAAGACCAGCAAGATCTTTCAGGGCTGGCACCTTCCTTGTGGGAGAAGGAGCCAGACGTTTGCCTTTTCAGAAAACGTTTCTGCCGAGAACGAGCACCGTGACATGCTGAGTCTCTGGGAAAGCAGAGATCCCCAGTGCTGTTGCGGCTAAAAATAGGCTGCAGAGGGATAGTGAAGACCAGCAAGAGCTTTCAGGGCTGGCACCTTCCTTGTGGGAGAAGGAGCCAGACGTTTGCCTTTTCAGAAAAAGTTTCTGCCGAGAGCGAGCACCATGAGATGCTGAGTCTCTGGGAAAGCAGAGATCCCCAGTGCTGTTGCGCCTGTGGATAGGCTGCAGGGGGACGGTGAAGACCAGCAAGATCTTTCAGGGCTGGCACCTTACTTGTGCGAGAAGGAGCCAGACGTTTGCCTTTTCAGAAAAAGTTTCTGCCGAGAACGAGCACCGTGACATGCTGAGTCTCTGGAAAAGCAGAGATCCCCACTGCTGTTGAGGCTAAAGATAGGCTGCAGAGGGATAGTGAAGACCAGCAAGAGCTTTCAGGGCTGGCACCTTCCTTGTGGGAGAAGGAGCCAGACGTTTGCCTTTTCAGAAAAAGTTTCTGCCGAGAACGAGCACCGTGACATGCTGAGTCTCTGGGAAAGCAGAGATCCCCAGTGCTGTTGTGCCTGTGGATAGGCTGCAGAGGGATAGTGAAGACCTGCAATAGATTTCAGGGCTGGCACCTTCCTTGTGGGAGAAGGAGCCAGACATTTGCCTTTTCAGAAAAAGTTTCTGCCGAGAACGAGCACCGTGACATGCTGAGTCTCTGGAAAAGAAGAGATCCCCAGTGCTGTTGCGGCTAAATATAGGCTGCAGAGGGATAGTGAAGACCTGCAAGAGCTTTCAGGGCTGGCACCTTCCTTGTGGGAGAAGGAGCCAGACGTTTGCCTTTTCAGAAAAAGTTTCTGCCGAGAACGAGCACCGTGACATGCTGAGTCTCTGGGAAAGCAGAGATCCCCAGTGCTGTTGTGCCTGTGGATAGGCTGCAGGGGGACGGTGAAGACCAGCAAGAGCTTTCAGGGCTGGCACCTTCCTTGTGGGAGAAGGAGCCAGACGTTTGCCTTTTCAGAAAAAGGCTCTGCCGAGAGCGAGCACCATGAGATGCTGAGTCTCTGGGAAAGCAGAGATCCCCAGTGCTGTTGTGCCTGTGGATAGGCTGCAGGGGGACGGTGAAGACCAGCAAGATCTTTCAGGGCTGGCACCTTCCTTGTGGGAGAAGGAGCCAGACGTTTGCCTTTTCAGAAAAAGTTTCTGCCGAGAACGAGCACCGTGACATGCTGAGTCTCTGGGAAAGCAGAGATCCCCAGTGCTGTTGTGCCTGTGGATAGGCTGCAGGGGGACGGTGAAGACCAGCAAGATCTTTCAGGGCTGGCACCTTCCTTGTGGGAGAAGGAGCCAGACGTTTGCCTTTTCAGAAAAAGGCTCTGCCGAGAGCGAGCACCATGGGATGCTGAGACTCTGGGAAAGCAGAGATCCCCAGTGCTGTTGTGCCTGTGGATAGGCTGCAGGGGGACGGTGAAGACCAGCAAGATCTTTCAGGGCTGGCACCTTCCTTGTGGGAGAAGGAGCCAGACGTTTGCCTTTTCAGAAAAAGTTTCTGCCGAGAACGAGCACCGTGACATGCTGAGTCTCTGGGAAAGCAGAGATCCCCAGTGCTGTTGTGCCTGTGGATAGGCTGCAGAGGGATAGTGAAGACCAGCAAGAGCTTTCAGGGCTGGCACCTTCCTTGTGGGAGAAGGAGCCAGACGTTTGCCTTTTCAGAAAAAGTTTCTGCCGAGAGCGAGCACCATGACATGCTGAGTCTCTGGGAAAGCAGAGATCCCCAGTGCTGTTGTGCCTGTGGATAGGCTGCAGGGGGACGGTGAAGACCAGCAAGATCTTTCAGGGCTGGCACCTTCCTTGTGGGAGAAGGAGCCAGACGTTTGCCTTTTCAGAAAACGTTTCTGCCGAGAACGAGCACCGTGACATGCTGAGTCTCTGGGAAAGCAGAGATCCCCAGTGCTGTTGCGGCTAAAAATAGGCTGCAGAGGGATAGTGAAGACCAGCAAGAGCTTTCAGGGCTGGCACCTTCCTTGTGGGAGAAGGAGCCAGACGTTTGCCTTTTCAGAAAAAGTTTCTGCCGAGAGCGAGCACCATGAGATGCTGAGTCTCTGGGAAAGCAGAGATCCCCAGTGCTGTTGCGACTAAAGATAGGCTGCAGAGGGATAGTGAAGACCAGCAAGAGCTTTCAGGGCTGGCACCTTCCTTGTGGGAGAAGGAGCCAGACGTTTGCCTTTTCAGAAAAAGTTTCTGCCGAGAACGAGCACCGTGACATGCTGAGTCTCTGGAAAAGCAGAGATCCCCACTGCTGTTGAGGCTAAAGATAGGCTGCAGAGGGATAGTGAAGACCAGCAAGAGCTTTCAGGGCTGGCACCTTCCTTGTGGGAGAAGGAGCCAGACGTTTGCCTTTTCAGAAAAAGTTTCTGCCGAGAACGAGCACCGTGACATGCTGAGTCTCTGGGAAAGCAGAGATCCCCAGTGCTGTTGTGCCTGTGGATAGGCTGCAGGGGGACGGTGAAGACCAGCAAGAGTTTTCAGGGCTGGCACCTTCCTTGTGGGAGAAGGAGCCAGACATTTGCCTTTTCAGAAAAAGTTTCTGCCGAGAACGAGCGCCGTGACATGCTGAGTCTCTGGAAAAGCAGAGATCCCCAGTGCTGTTGCGGCTAAAGATAGGCTGCAGAGGGATAGTGAAGACCTGCAAGAGCTTTCAGAGCTGGCAGCTTCCTTGTGGGAGAAGGAGCCAGACGTTTGCCTTTTCAGAAAAAGTTTCTGCCAAGAACGAGCACCGTGACATGCTGAGTCTCTGGGAAAGCAGAGATCCCCAGTGCTGTTGCGGCTAAAGATAGGCTGCAGAGGGATAGTGAAGACCAGCAAGAGCTTTCAGGGCTGGCACCTTCCTTGTGGGAGAAGGAGCCAGACGTTTGCCTTTTCAGAAAAAGTTTCTGCCGAGAGCGAGCACCATGAGATGCTGAGTCTCTGGGAAAGCAGAGATCCCCAGTGCTGTTGTGCCTGTGGATAGGCTGCAGGGGGACGGTGAAGACCAGCAAGATCTTTCAGGGCTGGCACCTTCCTTGTGGGAGAAGGAGCCAGACGTTTGCCTTTTCAGAAAAAGTTTCTGCCGAGAACGAGCACCGTGACATGCTGAGTCTCTGGGAAAGCAGAGATCCCCAGTGCTGTTGTGCCTGTGGATAGGCTGCAGAGGGATAGTGAAGACCTGCAATAGCTTTCAGGGCTGGCACCTTCCTTGTGGGAGAAGGAGCCAGACATTTGCCTTTTCAGAAAAAGATTCTGCCGAGAACGAGCACCGTGACATGCTGAGTCTCTGGAAAAGAAGAGATCCCCAGTGCTGTTGCGGCTAAAGATAGGCTGCAGAGGGATAGTGAAGACCTGCAAGAGCTTTCAGAGCTGGCAGCTTCCTTGTGGTAGAAGGAGCCAGACGTTTGCCTTTTCAGAAAAAGTTTCTGCCGAGAACGAGCACCGTGACATGCTGAGTCTCTGGGAAAGCAGAGATCCCCAGTGCTGTTGTGCCTGTGGATAGGCTGCAGGGGGACGGTGAAGACCAGCAAGAGCTTTCAGGGCTGGCACCTTCCTTGTGGGAGAAGGAGCCAGACGTTTGCCTTTTCAGAAAAAGGCTCTGCCGAGAACGAGCACCGTGACATGCTGAGTCTCTGGGAAAGCAGAGATCCCCAGTGCTGTTGCGGCTAAAGATAGGCTGCAGAGGGATAGTGAAGACCAGCAAGAGCTTTCAGGGCTGGCACCTTCCTTGTGGGAGAAGGAGCCAGACGTTTGCCTTTTCAGAAAAAGGCTCTGCCGAGAGCGAGCACCATGAGATGCTGAGTCTCTGGGAAAGCAGAGATCCCCAGTGCTGTTGTGCCTGTGGATAGGCTGCAGGGGGACGGTGAAGACCAGCAAGATCTTTCAGGGCTGGCACCTTACTTGTGGGAGAAGGAGCCAGACGTTTGCCTTTTCAGAAAAAGTTTCTGCCGAGAACGAGCACCGTGACATGCTGAGTCTCTGGAAAAGCAGAGATCCCCACTGCTGTTGAGGCTAAAGATAGGCTGCAGAGGGATAGTGAAGACCAGCAAGAGCTTTCAGGGCTGGCACCTTCCTTGTGGGAGAAGGAGCCAGACGTTTGCCTTTTCAGAAAAAGTTTCTGCCGAGAACGAGCACCGTGACATGCTGAGTCTCTGGGAAAGCAGAGATCCCCAGTGCTGTTGCGGCTAAAGATAGGCTGCAGAGGGATAGTGAAGACCAGCAAGAGCTTTCAGGGCTGGCACCTTCCTTGTGGGAGAAGGAGCCAGACGTTTGCCTTTTCAGAAAAAGGCTCTGCCGAGAGCGAGCACCATGAGATGCTGAGTCTCTGGGAAAGCAGAGATCCCCAGTGCTGTTGTGCCTGTGGATAGGCTGCAGGGGGACGGTGAAGACCAGCAAGATCTTTCAGGGCTGGCACCTTCCTTGTGGGAGAAGGAGCCAGACGTTTGCCTTTTCAGAAAAAGTTTCTGCCGAGAACGAGCACCGTGACATGCTGAGTCTCTTGGAAAGCAGAGATCCCCAGTGCTGTTGCGGCTAAAGATAGGCTGCAGAGGGATAGTGAAGACCAGCAAGAGCTTTCAGGGCTGGCACCTTCCTTGTGGGAGAAGGAGCCAGACGTTTGCCTTTTCAGAAAAAGGCTCTGCCGAGAGCGAGCACCATGAGATGCTGAGTCTCTGGGAAAGCAGAGATCCCCAGTGCTGTTGTGCCTGTGGATAGGCTGCAGGGGGACGGTGAAGACCAGCAAGATCTTTCAGGGCTGGCACCTTCCTTGTGGGAGAAGGAGCCAGACGTTTGCCTTTTCAGAAAAAGTTTCTGCCGAGAACGAGCACCGTGACATGCTGAGTCTCTGGGAAAGCAGAGATCCCCACTGCTGTTGCGGCTAAAGATAGGCTGCAGAGGGATAGTGAAGACCAGCAAGAGCTTTCAGGGCTGGCACCTTCCTTGTGGGAGAAGGAGCCAGACGTTTGCCTTTTCAGAAAAAGTTTCTGCCGAGAACGAGCACCGTGACATGCTGAGTCTCTGGGAAAGCAGAGATCCCCAGTGCTGTTGTGCCTGTGGATAGGCTGCAGAGGGATAGTGAAGACCAGCAAGAGCTTTCAGGGCTGGCACCTTCCTTGTGGGAGAAGGAGCCAGACATTTGCCTTTTCAGAAAAAGTTTCTGCCGAGAACGAGCACCGTGACATGCTGAGTCTCTGGAAAAGAAGAGATCCCCAGTGCTGTTGCGGCTAAAGATAGGCTGCAGAGGGATAGTGAAGACCTGCAAGAGCTTTCAGAGCTGGCAGCTTCCTTGTGGGAGAAGGAGCCAGACGTTTGCCTTTTCAGAAAAAGTTTCTGCCGAGAACGAGCACCGTGACATGCTGAGTCTCTGGGAAAGCAGAGATCCCCAGTGCTGTTGTGCCTGTGGATAGGCTGCAGGGGGACGGTGAAGACCAGCAAGAGCTTTCAGGGCTGGCACCTTACTTGTGGGAGAAGGAGCCAGACGTTTGCCTTTTCAGAAAAAGTTTTTGCCGAGAACGAGCACCGTGACATGCTGAGTCTCTGGAAAAGCCGAGATCCCCACTGCTGTTGAGGCTAAAGATAGGCTGCAGAGGGATAGTGAAGACCAGCAAGAGCTTTCAGGGCTGGCACCTTCCTTGTGGGAGAAGGAGCCAGACGTTTGCCTTTTCAGAAAAAGTTTCTGCCGAGAACGAGCACCGTGACATGCTGAGTGTCTGGGAAAGCAGAGATCCCCAGTGCTGTTGTGCCTGTGGATAGGCTGCATAGGGATAGTGAAGACCTGCAATAGCTTTCAGGGCTGGCACCTTCCTTGTGGGAGAAGGAGCCAGACATTTGCCTTTTCAGAAAAAGTTTCTGCCGAGAACGAGCACCGTGACATGCTGAGTCTCTGGAAAAGCAGAGATCCCCACTGCTGTTGAGGCTAAAGATAGGCTGCAGAGGGATAGTGAAGACCAGCAAGAGCTTTCAGGGCTGGCACCTTCCTTGTGGGAGAAGGAGCCAGACATTTGCCTTTTCAGAAAAAGTTTCTGCCGAGAACGAGCACCGTGACATGCTGAGTCTCTGGGAAAGCAGAGATCCCCAGTGCTGTTGCGGCTAAAGATAGGCTGCAGAGGGATACTGAAGACCTGCAAGAGCTTTCAGAGCTGGCAGCTTCCTTGTGGGAGAAGGAGCCAGACGTTTGCCTTTTCAGAAAAAGTTTCTGCCGAGAGCGAGCACCATGAGATGCTGAGTCTCTGGGAAAGCAGAGATCCCCAGTGCTGTTGTGCCTGTGGATAGGCTGCAGGGGGACGGTGAAGACCAGCAAGAGCTTTCAGGGCTGGCACCTTCCTTGTGGGAGAAGGAGCCAGACGTTTGCCTTTTCAGAAAAAGTTTCTGCCAAGAACGAGCACCGTGACATGCTGAGTCTCTGGGAAAGCAGAGATCCCCAGTGCTGTTGCGGCTAAAGATAGGCTGCAGAGGGATAGTGAAGACCAGCAAGAGCTTTCAGGGCTGGCACCTTCCTTGTGGGAGAAGGAGCCAGACGTTTGCCTTTTCAGAAAAAGGCTCTGCCGAGAGCGAGCATCATGAGATGCTGAGTCTCTGGGAAAGCAGAGATCCCCAGTGCTGTTGTGCCTGTGGATAGGCTGCAGGGGGACGGTGAAGACCAGCAAGATCTTTCAGGGCTGGCACCTTCCTTGTGGGAGAAGGAGCCAGACGTTTGCCTTTTCAGAAAAAGTTTCTGCCGAGAACGAGCACCGTGACATGCTGAGTCTCTGGGAAAGCAGAGATCCCCAGTGCTGTTGTGCCTGTGGATAGGCTGCAGAGGGATAGTGAAGACCTGCAATAGCTTTCAGGGCTGGCACCTTCCTTGTGGGAGAAGGAGCCAGACATTTGCCTTTTCAGAAAAAGATTCTGCCGAGAACGAGCACCGTGACATGCTGAGTCTCTGGAAAAGAAGAGATCCCCAGTGCTGTTGCGGCTAAAGATAGGCTGCAGAGGGATAGTGAAGACCTGCAAGAGCTTTCAGAGCTGGCAGCTTCCTTGTGGGAGAAGGAGCCAGACGTTTGCCTTTTCAGAAAAAGTTTCTGCCGAGAACGAGCACCGTGACATGCTGAGTCTCTGGGAAAGCAGAGATCCCCAGTGCTGTTGTGCCTGTGGATAGGCTGCAGGGGGACAGTGAAGACCAGCAAGAGCTTTCAGGGCTGGCACCTTCCTTGTGGGAGAAGGAGCCAGACGTTTGCCTTTTCAGAAAAAGGCTCTGCCGAGAACGAGCACCGTGACATGCTGAGTCTCTGGGAAAGCAGAGATCCCCAGTGCTGTTGCGGCTAAAGATAGGCTGCAGAGGGATAGTGAAGACCAGCAAGAGCTTTCAGGGCTGGCACCTTCCTTGTGGGAGAAGGAGCCAGACGTTTGCCTTTTCAGAAAAAGGCTCTGCCGAGAGCGAGCACCATGAGATGCTGAGTCTCTGGGAAAGCAGAGATCCCCAGTGCTGTTGTGCCTGTGGATAGGCTGCAGGGGGACGGTGAAGACCAGCAAGATCTTTCAGGGCTGGCACCTTACTTGTGGGAGAAGGAGCCAGACGTTTGCCTTTTCAGAAAAAGTTTCTGCCGAGAACGAGCACCGTGACATGCTGAGTCTCTGGAAAAGCAGAGATCCCCACTGCTGTTGAGGCTAAAGATAGGCTGCAGAGGGATAGTGAAGACCAGCAAGAGCTTTCAGGGCTGGCACCTTCCTTGTGGGAGAAGGAGCCAGACGTTTGCCTTTTCAGAAAAAGTTTCTGCCGAGAGCGAGCACCATGAGATGCTGAGTCTGTGGGAAAGCAGAGATCCCCAGTGCTGTTGTGCCTGTGGATAGGCTGCAGGGGGACGGTGAAGACCAGCAAGATCTTTCAGGGCTGGCACCTTCCTTGTGGGAGAAGGAGCCAGACGTTTGCCTTTTCAGAAAAAGTTTCTGCCGAGAACGAGCACCGTGACATGCTGAGTCTCTGGGAAAGCAGAGATCCCCAGTGCTGTTGCGGCTAAAGATAGGCTGCAGAGGGATAGTGAAGACCAGCAAGAGCTTTCAGGGCTGGCACCTTCCTTGTGGGAGAAGGAGCCAGACGTTTGCCTTTTCAGAAAAAGGCTCTGCCGAGAGCGAGCACCATGAGATGCTGAGTCTCTGGGAAAGCAGAGATCCCCAGTGCTGTTGTGCCTGTGGATAGGCTGCAGTGGGACGGTGAAGACCAGCAAGATCTTTCAGGGCTGGCACCTTCCTTGTGGGAGAAGGAGCCAGACGTTTGCCTTTTCAGAAAAAGGCTCTGCCGAGAGCGAGCACCATGAGATGCTGAGTCTCTGGGAAAGCAGAGATCCCCAGTGCTGTTGTGCCTGTGGATAGGCTGCAGGGGGACGGTGAAGACCAGCAAGATCTTTCAGGGCTGGCACCTTCCTTGTGGGAGAAGGAGCCAGACGTTTGCCTTTTCAGAAAAAGTTTCTGCCGAGAACGAGCACCGTGACATGCTGAGTCTCTGGGAAAGCAGAGATCCCCAGTGCTGTTGTGCCTGTGGATAGGCTGCAGAGGGATAGTGAAGACCTGCAATAGCTTTCAGGGCTGGCACCTTCCTTGTGGGAGAAGGAGCCAGACATTTGCCTTTTCAGAAAAAGATTCTGCCGAGAACGAGCACCGTGACATGCTGAGTCTCTGGAAAAGAAGAGATCCCCAGTGCTGTTGCGGCTAAAGATAGGCTGCAGAGGGATAGTGAAGACCTGCAAGAGCTTTCAGAGCTGGCAGCTTCCTTGTGGGAGAAGGAGCCAGACGTTTGCCTTTTCAGAAAAAGTTTCTGCCGAGAACGAGCACCGTGACATGCTGAGTCTCTGGGAAAGCAGAGATCCCCAGTGCTGTTGTGCCTGTGGATAGGCTGCAGGGGGACGGTGAAGACCAGCAAGAGCTTTCAGGGCTGGCACCTTCCTTGTGGGAGAAGGAGCCAGACGTTTGCCTTTTCAGAAAAAGGCTCTGCCGAGAACGAGCACCGTGACATGCTGAGTCTCTGGGAAAGCAGAGATCCCCAGTGCTGTTGCGGCTAAAGATAGGCTGCAGAGGGATAGTGAAGACCAGCAAGAGCTTTCAGGGCTGGCACCTTCCTTGTGGGAGAAGGAGCCAGACGTTTGCCTTTTCAGAAAAAGGCTCTGCCGAGAGCGAGCACCATGAGATGCTGAGTCTCTGGGAAAGCAGAGATCCCCAGTGCTGTTGTGCCTGTGGATAGGCTGCAGGGGGACGGTGAAGACCAGCAAGATCTTTCAGGGCTGGCACCTTACTTGTGGGAGAAGGAGCCAGACGTTTGCCTTTTCAGAAAAAGTTTCTGCCGAGAACGAGCACCGTGACATGCTGAGTCTCTGGAAAAGCAGAGATCCCCACTGCTGTTGAGGCTAAAGATAGTCTGCAGAGGGATAGTGAAGACCAGCAAGAGCTTTCAGGGCTGGCACCTTCCTTGTGGGAGAAGGAGCCAGACGTTTGCCTTTTCAGAAAAAGTTTCTGCCAAGAACGAGCACCGTGACATGCTGAGTCTCTGGGAAAGCAGAGATCCCCAGTGCTGTTGCGGCTAAAGATAGGCTGCAGAGGGATAGTGAAGACCAGCAAGAGCTTTCAGGGCTGGCACCTTCCTTGTGGGAGAAGGAGCCAGACGTTTGCCTTTTCAGAAAAAGGCTCTGCCGAGAGCGAGCACCATGAGATGCTGAGTCTCTGGGAAAGCAGAGATCCCCAGTGCTGTTGTGCCTGTGGATAGGCTGCAGGGGGACGGTGAAGACCAGCAAGATCTTTCAGGGCTGGCACCTTCCTTGTGGGAGAAGGAGCCAGACGTTTGCCTTTTCAGAAAAAGTTTCTGCCGAGAACGAGCACCGTGACATGCTGAGTCTCTGGGAAAGCAGAGATCCCCAGTGCTGTTGCGGCTAAAGATAGGCTGCAGAGGGATAGTGAAGACCAGCAAGAGCTTTCAGGGCTGGCACCTTCCTTGTGGGAGAAGGAGCCAGACGTTTGCCTTTTCAGAAAAAGGCTCTGCCGAGAGCGAGCACCATGAGATGCTGAGTCTCTGGGAAAGCAGAGATCCCCAGTGCTGTTGTGCCTGTGGATAGGCTGCAGGGGGACGGTGAAGACCAGCAAGATCTTTCAGGGCTGGCACCTTCCTTGTGGGAGAAGGAGCCAGACGTTTGCCTTTTCAGAAAAAGTTTCTGCCGAGAACGAGCACCGTGACATGCTGAGTCTCTGGAAAAGCAGAGATCCCCACAGCTGTTGAGGCTAAAGATAGGCTGCAGAGGGATAGTGAAGACCAGCAAGAGCTTTCAGGGCTGGCACCTTCCTTGTGGGAGAAGGAGCCAGACGTTTGCCTTTTCAGAAAAAGTTTCTGCCGAGAACGAGCACCGTGACATGCTGAGTCTCTGGGAAAGCAGAGATCCCCAGTGCTGTTGTGCCTGTGGATAGGCTGCAGAGGGATAGTGAAGACCTGCAATAGCTTTCAGGGCTGGCACCTTCCTTGTGGGAGAAGGAGCCAGACATTTGCCTTTTCAGAAAAAGTTTCTGCCGAGAACGAGCACCGTGACATGCTGAGTCTCTGGAAAAGAAGAGATCCCCAGTGCTGTTGCGGCTAAAGATAGGCTGCAGAGGGATAGTGAAGACCTGCAAGAGCTTTCAGAGCTGGCAGCTTCCTTGTGGGAGAAGGAGCCAGACGTTTGCCTTTTCAGAAAAAGTTTCTGCCGAGAACGAGCACCGTGACATGCTGAGTCTCTGGGAAAGCAGAGATCCCCAGTGCTGTTGTGCCTGTGGATAGGCTGCAGGGGGACGGTGAAGACCAGCAAGAGCTTTCAGGGCTGGCACCTTACTTGTGGGAGAAGGAGCCAGACGTTTGCCTTTTCAGAAAAAGTTTTTGCCGAGAACGAGCACCGTGACATGCTGAGTCTCTGGAAAAGCCGAGATCCCCACTGCTGTTGAGGCTAAAGATAGGCTGCAGAGGGATAGTGAAGACCAGCAAGAGCTTTCAGGGCTGGCACCTTCCTTGTGGGAGAAGGAGCCAGACGTTTGCCTTTTCAGAAAAAGTTTCTGCCGAGAACGAGCACCGTGACATGCTGAGTGTCTGGGAAAGCAGAGATCCCCAGTGCTGTTGTGCCTGTGGATAGGCTGCATAGGGATAGTGAAGACCTGCAATAGCTTTCAGGGCTGGCACCTTCCTTGTGGGAGAAGGAGCCAGACATTTGCCTTTTCAGAAAAAGTTTCTGCCGAGAACGAGCACCGTGACATGCTGAGTCTCTGGGAAAGAAGAGATCCCCAGTGCTGTTGCGGCTAAAGATAGGCTGCAGAGGGATAGTGAAGACCTGCAAGAGCTTTCAGAGCTGGCACCTTCCTTGTGGGAGAAGGAGCCAGACGTTTGCCTTTTCAGAAAAAGTTTCTGCCGAGAACGAGCACCGTGACATGCTGAGTCTCTGGGAAAGCAGAGATCCCCAGTGCTGTTGTGCCTGTGGATAGGCTGCAGGGGGACGGTGAAGACCAGCAAGAGCTTTCAGGGCTGGCACCTTCCTTGTGGGAGAAGGAGCCAGACGTTTGCCTTTTCAGAAAAAGTTTATGCCGAGAACGAGCACCGTGACATGCTGAGTCTCTGGGAAAGCAGAGATCCCCAGTGCTGTTGCGGCTAAAGATAGGCTGCAGAGGGATAGTGAAGACCAGCAAGAGCTTTCAGGGCTGGCACCTTCCTTGTGGGAGAAGGAGCCAGACGTTTGCCTTTTCAGAAAAAGGCTCTGCCGAGAGCGAGCACCATGAGATGCTGAGTCTCTGGGAAAGCAGAGATCCCCAGTGCTGTTGTGCCTGTGGATAGGCTGCAGGGGGACGGTGAAGACCAGCAAGAGCTTTCAGGGCTGGCACCTTCCTTGTGGGAGAAGGAGCCAGACGTTTGCCTTTTCAGAAAAAGTTTTTGCCGAGAACGAGCACCGTGACATGCTGAGTCTCTGGAAAAGCCGAGATCCCCACTGCTGTTGAGGCTAAAGATAGGCTGCAGAGGGATAGTGAAGACCAGCAAGAGCTTTCAGGGCTGGCACCTTCCTTGTGGGAGAAGGAGCCAGACGTTTGCCTTTTCAGAAAAAGTTTCTGCCGAGAACGAGCACCGTGACATGCTGAGTGTCTGGGAAAGCAGAGATCCCCAGTGCTGTTGTGCCTGTGGATAGGCTGCATAGGGATAGTGAAGACCTGCAATAGCTTTCAGGGCTGGCACCTTCCTTGTGGGAGAAGGAGCCAGACATTTGCCTTTTCAGAAAAAGTTTCTGCCGAGAACGAGCACCGTGACATGCTGAGTCTCTGGGAAAGAAGAGATCCCCAGTGCTGTTGCGGCTAAAGATAGGCTGCAGAGGGATAGTGAAGACCTGCAAGAGCTTTCAGAGCTGGCACCTTCCTTGTGGGAGAAGGAGCCAGACGTTTGCCTTTTCAGAAAAAGTTTCTGCCGAGAACGAGCACCGTGACATGCTGAGTCTCTGGGAAAGCAGAGATCCCCAGTGCTGTTGCGCCTGTGGATAGGCTGCAGGGGGACGGTGAAGACCAGCAAGAGCTTTCAGGGCTGGCACCTTCCTTGTGGGAGAAGGAGCCAGACGTTTGCCTTTTCAGAAAAAGTTTCTGCCGAGAACGAGCACCGTGACATGCTGAGTCTCTGGGAAAGCAGAGATCCCCAGTGCTGTTGCGGCTAAAGATAGGCTGCAGAGGGATAGTGAAGACCAGCAAGAGCTTTCAGGGCTGGCACCTTCCTTGTGGGAGAAGGAGCCAGACGTTTGCCTTTTCAGAAAAAGGCTCTGCCGAGAGCGAGCACCATGAGATGCTGAGTCTCTGGGAAAGCAGAGATCCCCAGTGCTGTTGTGCCTGTGGATAGGCTGCAGGGGGACGGTGAAGACCAGCAAGATCTTTCAGGGCTGGCACCTTCCTTGTGGGAGAAGGAGCCAGACGTTTGCCTTTTCAGAAAAAGTTTCTGCCGAGAACGAGCACCGTGACATGCTGAGTCTCTGGAAAAGCAGAGATCCCCAGTGCTGTTGTGCCTGTGGATAGGCTGCAGGGGGACGGTGAAGACCAGCAAGATCTTTCAGGGCTGGCACCTTCCTTGTGGGAGAAGGAGCCAGACGTTTGCCTTTTCAGAAAAAGGCTCTGCCGAGAGCGAGCACCATGGGATGCTTAGACTCTGGGAAAGCAGAGATCCCCAGTGCTGTTGCGGCTAAAGATAGGCTGCAGGGGGACGGTGAAGACCAGCAAGATCTTTCAGGGCTGGCACCTTCCTTGTGGGAGAAGGAGCCAGACGTTTGCCTTTTCAGAAAAAGTTTCTGCCGAGAACGAGCACCGTGACATGCTGAGTCTCTGGGAAAGCAGAGATCCCCAGTGCTGTTGTGCCTGTGGATAGGCTGCAGTGGGATAGTGAAGACCAGCAAGAGCTTTCAGGGCTGGCACCTTCCTTGTGGGAGAAGGAGCCAGACGTTTGCCTTTTCAGAAAAAGGCTCTGCCGAGAGCGAGCACCATGAGATGCTGAGTCTCTGGGAAAGCAGAGATGCCCAGTGCTGTTGTGCCTGTGGATAGGCTGCAGGGGGACGGTGAAGACCAGCAAGATCTTTCAGGGCTGGCACCTTCCTTGTGGGAGAAGGAGCCAGACGTTTGCCTTTTCAGAAAACGTTTCTGCCGAGAACGAGCACCGTGACATGCTGAGTCTCTGGGAAAGCAGAGATCCCCAGTGCTGTTGCGGCTAAAAATAGGCTGCAGAGGGATAGTGAAGACCAGCAAGAGCTTTCAGGGCTGGCACCTTCCTTGTGGGAGAAGGAGCCAGACGTTTGCCTTTTCAGAAAAAGTTTCTGCCGAGAGCGAGCACCATGAGATGCTGAGTCTCTGGGAAAGCAGAGATCCCCAGTGCTGTTGCGCCTGTGGATAGGCTGCAGGGGGACGGTGAAGACCAGCAAGATCTTTCAGGGCTGGCACCTTCCTTGTGGGAGAAGGAGCCAGACGTTTGCCTTTTCAGAAAAAGTTTCTGCCGAGAACGAGCACCGTGACATGCTGAGTCTCTGGAAAAGCAGAGATCCCCACTGCTGTTGAGGCTAAAGATAGGCTGCAGAGGGATAGTGAAGACCAGCAAGAGCTTTCAGGGCTGGCACCTTCCTTGTGGGAGAAGGAGCCAGACGTTTGCCTTTTCAGAAAAAGGCTCTGCCGAGAACGAGCACCGTGACATGCTGAGTCTCTGGGAAAGCAGAGATCCCCAGTGCTGTTGTGCCTGTGGATAGGCTGCAGAGGGATAGTGAAGACCTGCAATAGCTTTCAGGGCTGGCACCTTCCTTGTGGGAGAAGGAGCCAGACATTTGCCTTTTCAGAAAAAGTTTCTGCCGAGAACGAGCACCGTGACATGCTGAGTCTCTGGAAAAGAAGAGATCCCCAGTGCTGTTGCGGCTAAAGATAGGCTGCAGAGGGATAGTGAAGACCTGCAAGAGCTTTCAGGGCTGGCACCTTCCTTGTGGGAGAAGGAGCCAGACGTTTGCCTTTTCAGAAAAAGTTTCTGCCGAGAACGAGCACCGTGACATGCTGAGTCTCTGGGAAAGCAGAGATCCCCAGTGCTGTTGTGCCTGTGGATAGGCTGCAGGGGGACGGTGAAGACCAGCAAGAGCTTTCAGGGCTGGCACCTTCCTTGTGGGAGAAGGAGCCAGACGTTTGCCTTTTCAGAAAACGTTTCTGCCGAGAACGAGCACCGTGACATGCTGAGTCTCTGGGAAAGCAGAGATCCCCAGTGCTGTTGCGGCTAAAAATAGGCTGCAGAGGGATAGTGAAGACCAGCAAGAGCTTTCAGGGCTGGCACCTTCCTTGTGGGAGAAGGAGCCAGACGTTTGCCTTTTCAGAAAAAGGCTCTGCCGAGAGCGAGCACCATGAGATGCTGAGTCTCTGGGAAAGCAGAGATCCCCAGTGCTGTTGCGCCTGTGGATAGGCTGCAGGGGGATGGTGAAGACCAGCAAGATCTTTCAGGGCTGGCACCTTACTTGTGGGAGAAGGAGCCAGACGTTTGCCTTTTCAGAAAAAGTTTCTGCCGAGAACGAGCACCGTGACATGCTGAGTCTCTGGAAAAGCAGAGATCCCCACTGCTGTTGAGGCTAAAGATAGGCTGCAGAGGGATAGTGAAGACCAGCAAGAGCTTTCAGGGCTGGCACCTTCCTTGTGGGAGAAGGAGCCAGACGTTTGCCTTTTCAGAAAAAGGCTCTGCCGAGAACGAGCATCATGAGATGCTGAGTCTCTGGGAAAGCAGAGATCCCCAGTGCTGTTGTGCCTGTGGATAGGCTGCAGAGGGATAGTGAAGACCTGCAATAGCTTTCAGGGCTGGCACCTTCCTTGTGGGAGAAGGAGCCAGACATTTGCCTTTTCAGAAAAAGTTTCTGCCGAGAACGAGCACCGTGACATGCTGAGTCTCTGGAAAAGAAGAGATCCCCAGTGCTGTTGCGGCTAAAGATAGGCTGCAGAGGGATAGTGAAGACCTGCAAGAGCTTTCAGGGCTGGCACCTTCCTTGTGGGAGAAGGAGCCAGACGTTTGCCTTTTCAGAAAAAGTTTCTGCCGAGAACGAGCACCGTGACATGCTGAGTCTCTGGGAAAGCAGAGATCCCCAGTGCTGTTGTGCCTGTGGATAGGCTGCAGGGGGACGGTGAAGACCAGCAAGAGCTTTCAGGGCTGGCACCTTCCTTGTGGGAGAAGGAGCCAGACGTTTGCCTTTTCAGAAAAAGGCTCTGCCGAGAGCGAGCACCATGAGATGCTGAGTCTCTGGGAAAGCAGAGATCCCCAGTGCTGTTGTGCCTGTGGATAGGCTGCAGGGGGACGGTGAAGACCAGCAAGATCTTTCAGGGCTGGCACCTTCCTTGTGGGAGAAGGAGCCAGACGTTTGCCTTTTCAGAAAAAGTTTCTGCCGAGAACGAGCACCGTGACATGCTGAGTCTCTGGGAAAGCAGAGATCCCCAGTGCTGTTGTGCCTGTGGATAGGCTGCAGGGGGACGGTGAAGACCAGCAAGATCTTTCAGGGCTGGCAGCTTCCTTGTGGGAGAAGGAGCCAGACGTTTGCCTTTTCAGAAAAAGGCTCTGCCGAGAGCGAGCACCATGGGATGCTGAGACTCTGGGAAAGCAGAGATCCCCAGTGCTGTTGTGCCTGTGGATAGGCTGCAGGGGGACGGTGAAGACCAGCAAGATCTTTCAGGGCTGGCACCTTCCTTGTGGGAGAAGGAGCCAGACGTTTGCCTTTTCAGAAAAAGTTTCTGCCGAGAACGAGCACCGTGACATGCTGAGTGTCTGGGAAAGCAGAGATCCCCAGTGCTGTTGTGCCTGTGGATAGGCTGCAGGGGGACGGTGAAGACCAGCAAGATCTTTCAGGGCTGGCACCTTCCTTGTGGGAGAAGGAGCCAGACGTTTGCCTTTTCAGAAAACGTTTCTGCCGAGAACGAGCACCGTGACATGCTGAGTCTCTGGGAAAGCAGAGATCCCCAGTGCTGTTGCGGCTAAAAATAGGCTGCAGAGGGATAGTGAAGACCAGCAAGATCTTTCAGGGCTGGCACCTTCCTTGTGGGAGAAGGAGCCAGACGTTTGCCTTTTCAGAAAAAGTTTCTGCCGAGAGCGAGCACCATGAGATGCTGAGTCTCTGGGAAAGCAGAGATCCCCAGTGCTGTTGCGCCTGTGGATAGGCTGCAGGGGGACGGTGAAGACCAGCAAGATCTTTCAGGGCTGGCACCTTCCTTGTGGGAGAAGGAGCCAGACGTTTGCCTTTTCAGAAAAAGTTTCTGCCGAGAACGAGCACCGTGACATGCTGAGTCTCTGGAAAAGCAGAGATCCCCACTGCTGTTGAGGCTAAAGATAGGCTGCAGAGGGATAGTGAAGACCAGCAAGAGCTTTCAGGGCTGGCACCTTCCTTGTGGGAGAAGGAGCCAGACGTTTGCCTTTTCAGAAAAAGTTTCTGCCGAGAACGAGCACCGTGACATGCTGAGTCTCTGGGAAAGCAGAGATCCCCAGTGCTGTTGTGCCTGTGGATAGGCTGCAGGGGGACGGTGAAGACCAGCAAGAGTTTTCAGGGCTGGCACCTTCCTTGTGGGAGAAGGAGCCAGACATTTGCCTTTTCAGAAAAAGTTTCTGCCGAGAACGAGCGCCGTGACATGCTGAGTCTCTGGAAAAGCAGAGATCCCCAGTGCTGTTGCGGCTAAAGATAGGCTGCAGAGGGATAGTGAAGACCTGCAAGAGCTTTCAGAGCTGGCAGCTTCCTTGTGGGAGAAGGAGCCAGACGTTTGCCTTTTCAGAAAAAGTTTCTGCCGAGAGCGAGCACCATGAGATGCTGAGTCTCTGGGAAAGCAGAGATCCCCAGTGCTGTTGTGCCTGTGGATAGGCTGCAGGGGGACGGTGAAGACCAGCAAGAGCTTTCAGGGCTGGCACCTTCCTTGTGGGAGAAGGAGCCAGACGTTTGCCTTTTCAGAAAAAGTTTCTGCCAAGAACGAGCACCGTGACATGCTGAGTCTCTGGGAAAGCAGAGATCCCCAGTGCTGTTGTGCCTGTGGATAGGCTGCAGGGGGACGGTGAAGACCAGCAAGATCTTTCAGGGCTGGCACCTTCCTTGTGGGAGAAGGAGCCAGACGTTTGCCTTTTCAGAAAAAGTTTTTGCCGAGAACGAGCACCGTGACATGCTGAGTCTCTGGGAAAGCAGAGATCCCCAGTGCTGTTGTGCCTGTGGATAGGCTGCAGAGGGATAGTGAAGACCTGCAATAGCTTTCAGGGCTGGCACCTTCCTTGTGGGAGAAGGAGCCAGACATTTGCCTTTTCAGAAAAAGATTCTGCCGAGAACGAGCACCGTGACATGCTGAGTCTCTGGAAAAGAAGAGATCCCCAGTGCTGTTGCGGCTAAAGATAGGCTGCAGAGGGATAGTGAAGACCTGCAAGAGCTTTCAGAGCTGGCAGCTTCCTTGTGGGAGAAGGAGCCAGACGTTTGCCTTTTCAGAAAAAGTTTCTGCCGAGAACGAGCACCGTGACATGCTGAGTCTCTGGGAAAGCAGAGATCCCCAGTGCTGTTGTGCCTGTGGATAGGCTGCAGGGGGACGGTGAAGACCAGCAAGAGCTTTCAGGGCTGGCACCTTCCTTGTGGGAGAAGGAGCCAGACGTTTGCCTTTTCAGAAAAAGGCTCTGCCGAGAACGAGCACCGTGACATGCTGAGTCTCTGGGGAAGCAGAGATCCCCAGTGCTGTTGCGGCTAAAGATAGGCTGCAGAGGGATAGTGAAGACCAGCAAGAGCTTTCAGGGCTGGCACCTTCCTTGTGGGAGAAGGAGCCAGACGTTTGCCTTTTCAGAAAAAGGCTCTGCCGAGAGCGAGCACCATGAGATGCTGAGTCTCTGGGAAAGCAGAGATCCCCAGTGCTGTTGTGCCTGTGGATAGGCTGCAGGGGGACGGTGAAGACCAGCAAGATCTTTCAGGGCTGGCACCTTCCTTGTGGGAGAAGGAGCCAGACGTTTGCCTTTTCAGAAAAAGTTTCTGCCGAGAACGAGCACCGTGACATGCTGAGTCTCTGGAAAAGCAGAGATCCCCACTGCTGTTGAGGCTAAAGATAGGCTGCAGAGGGATAGTGAAGACCAGCAAGAGCTTTCAGGGCTGGCACCTTCCTTGTGGGAGAAGGAGCCAGACGTTTGCCTTTTCAGAAAAAGTTTCTGCCAAGAACGAGCACCGTGACATGCTGAGTCTCTGGGAAAGCAGAGATCCCCAGTGCTGTTGCGGCTAAAGATAGGCTGCAGAGGGATAGTGAAGACCAGCAAGAGCTTTCAGGGCTGGCACCTTCCTTGTGGGAGAAGGAGCCAGACGTTTGCCTTTTCAGAAAAAGGCTCTGCCGAGAGCGAGCACCATGAGATGCTGAGTCTCTGGGAAAGCAGAGATCCCCAGTGCTGTTGTGCCTGTGGATAGGCTGCAGGGGGACGGTGAAGACCAGCAAGATCTTTCAGGGCTGGCACCTTCCTTGTGGGAGAAGGAGCCAGACGTTTGCCTTTTCAGAAAAAGTTTCTGCCGAGAACGAGCACCGTGACATGCTGAGTCTCTGGGAAAGCAGAGATCCCCAGTGCTGTTGTGCCTGAGGATAGGCTGCAGAGGGATAGTGAAGACCTGCAATAGCTTTCAGGGCTGGCACCTTCCTTGTGGGAGAAGGAGCCAGACGTTTGCCTTTTCAGAAAAAGTTTCTGCCGAGAACGAGCACCGTGACATGCTGAGTCTCTGGGAAAGCAGAGATCCCCAGTGCTGTTGCGGCTAAAGATAGGCTGCAGAGAGATAGTGAAGACCAGCAAGATCTTTCAGGGCTGGCACCTTCCTTGTGGGAGAAGGAGCCAGACGTTTGCCTTTTCAGAAAAAGGCTCTGCCGAGAGCGAGCACCATGAGATGCTGAGTCTCTGGGAAAGCAGAGATCCCCAGTGCTGTTGTGCCTGTGGATAGGCTGCAGGGGGACGGTGAAGACCAGCAAGATCTTTCAGGGCTGGCACCTTACTTGTGGGAGAAGGAGCCAGACGTTTGCCTTTTCAGAAAAAGGCTCTGCCGAGAACGAGCACCGTGACATGCTGAGTCTCTGGAAAAGCAGAGATCCCCACTGCTGTTGAGGCTAAAGATAGGCTGCAGAGGGATAGTGAAGACCAGCAAGAGCTTTCAGGGCTGGCACCTTCCTTGTGGGAGAAGGAGCCAGACGTTTGCCTTTTCAGAAAAAGTTTCTGCCGAGAACGAGCACCGTGACATGCTGAGTCTCTGGGAAAGCAGAGATCCCCAGTGCTGTTGTGCCTGTGGATAGGCTGCAGGGGGACGGTGAAGACCAGCAAGAGCTTTCAGGGCTGGCACCTTCCTTGTGGGAGAAGGAGCCAGACGTTTGCCTTTTCAGAAAAAGTTTCTGCCGAGAACGAGCAGCGTGACATGCTGAGTCTCTGGGAAAGCAGAGATCCCCAGTGCTGTTGTGCCTGTGGATAGGCTGCAGGGGGACGGTGAAGACCAGCAAGATCTTTCAGGGCTGGCACCTTCCTTGTGGGAGAAGGAGCCAGACGTTTGCCTTTTCAGAAAACGTTTCTGCCGAGAACGAGCACCGTGACATGCTGAGTCTCTGGGAAAGCAGAGATCCCCAGTGCTGTTGCGGCTAAAAATAGGCTGCAGAGGGATAGTGAAGACCAGCAAGATCTTTCAGGGCTGGCACCTTCCTTGTGGGAGAAGGAGCCAGACGTTTGCCTTTTCAGAAAAAGGCTCTGCCGAGAGCGAGCACCATGAGATGCTGAGTCTCTGGGAAAGCAGAGATCCCCAGTGCTGTTGTGCCTGTGGATAGGCTGCAGGGGGACGGTGAAGACCAGCAAGATCTTTCAGGGCTGGCACCTTACTTGTGGGAGAAGGAGCCAGACGTTTGCCTTTTCAGAAAAAGGCTCTGCCGAGAACGAGCACCGTGACATGCTGAGTCTCTGGAAAAGCAGAGATCCCCACTGCTGTTGAGGCTAAAGATAGGCTGCAGAGGGATAGTGAAGACCAGCAAGAGCTTTCAGGGCTGGCACCTTCCTTGTGGGAGAAGGAGCCAGACGTTTGCCTTTTCAGAAAAAGTTTCTGCCGAGAACGAGCACCGTGACATGCTGAGTCTCTGGGAAAGCAGAGATCCCCAGTGCTGTTGTGCCTGTGGATAGGCTGCAGAGGGATAGTGAAGACCTGCAATAGCTTTCAGGGCTGGCACCTTCCTTGTGGGAGAAGGAGCCAGACATTTGCCTTTTCAGAAAAAGTTTCTGCCGAGAACGAGCACCGTGACATGCTGAGTCTCTGGAAAAGAAGAGATCCCCAGTGCTGTTGCGGCTAAAGATAGGCTGCAGAGGGATAGTGAAGACCTGCAAGAGCTTTCAGGTCTGGCACCTTCCTTGTGGGAGAAGGAGCCAGACGTTTGCCTTTTCAGAAAAAGTTTCTGCCGAGAACGAGCACCGTGACATGCTGAGTCTCTGGGAAAGCAGAGATCCCCAGTGCTGTTGTGCCTGTGGATAGGCTGCAGGGGGACGGTGAAGACCAGCAAGAGCTTTCAGGGCTGGCACCTTCCTTGTGGGAGAAGGAGCCAGACGTTTGCCTTTTCAGAAAAAGGCTCTGCCGACAGCGAGCACCATGAGATGCTGAGTCTCTGGGAAAGCAGAGATCCCCAGTGCTGTTGTGCCTGTGGATAGGCTGCAGGGGGACGGTGAAGACCAGCAAGATCTTTCAGGGCTGGCACCTTCCTTGTGGGAGAAGGAGCCAGACGTTTGCCTTTTCAGAAAACGTTTCTGCCGAGAACGAGCACCGTGACATGCTGAGTCTCTGGGAAAGCAGAGATCCCCAGTGCTGTTGCGGCTAAAAATAGGCTGCAGAGGGATAGTGAAGACCAGCAAGAGCTTTCAGGGCTGGCACCTTCCTTGTGGGAGAAGGAGCCAGACGTTTGCCTTTTCAGAAAAAGTTTCTGCCGAGAGCGAGCACCATGAGATGCTGAGTCTCTGGGAAAGCAGAGATCCCCAGTGCTGTTGCGCCTGTGGATAGGCTGCAGGGGGACGGTGAAGACCAGCAAGATCTTTCAGGGCTGGCACCTTACTTGTGGGAGAAGGAGCCAGACGTTTGCCTTTTCAGAAAAAGTTTCTGCCGAGAACGAGCACCGTGACATGCTGAGTCTCTGGAAAAGCAGAGATCCCCAGTGCTGTTGCGGCTAAAGATAGGCTGCAGAGGGATAGTGAAGACCTGCAAGAGCTTTCAGAGCTGGCAGCTTCCTTGTGGGAGAAGGAGCCAGACGTTTGCCTTTTCAGAAAAAGTTTCTGCCGAGAGCGAGCACCATGAGATGCTGAGTCTCTGGGAAAGCAGAGATCCCCAGTGCTGTTGTGCCTGTGGATAGGCTGCAGGGGGACGGTGAAGACCAGCAAGAGCTTTCAGGGCTGGCACCTTCCTTGTGGGAGAAGGAGCCAGACGTTTGCCTTTTCAGAAAAAGTTTCTGCCGAGAACGAGCACCGTGACATGCTGAGTGTCTGGGAAAGCAGAGATCCCCAGTGCTGTTGCGGCTAAAGATAGGCTGCAGAGGGATAGTGAAGACCAGCAAGAGCTTTCAGGGCTGGCACCTTCCTTGTGGGAGAAGGAGCCAGACGTTTGCCTTTTCAGAAAAAGGCTCTGCCGAGAGCGAGCACCATGAGATGCTGAGTCTCTGGGAAAGCAGAGATCCCCAGTGCTGTTGTGCCTGTGGATAGGCTGCAGGGGGACGGTGAAGACCAGCAAGATCTTTCAGGGCTGGCACCTTCCTTGTGGGAGAAGGAGCCAGACGTTTGCCTTTTCAGAAAAAGTTTCTGCCGAGAACGAGCACCGTGACATGCTGAGTCTCTGGGAAAGCAGAGATCCCCAGTGCTGTTGTGCCTGTGGATAGGCTGCAGAGGGATAGTGAAGACCTGCAATAGCTTTCAGGGCTGGCACCTTCCTTGTGGGAGAAAGAGCCAGACATTTGCCTTTTCAGAAAAAGTTTCTGCCGAGAACGAGCACCGTGACATGCTGAGTCTCTGGAAAAGAAGAGATCCCCAGTGCTGTTGCGGCTAAAGATAGGCTGCAGAGGGATAGTGAAGACCTGCAAGAGCTTTCAGAGCTGGCAGCTTCCTTGTGGGAGAAGGAGCCAGACGTTTGCCTTTTCAGAAAAAGTTTCTGCCGAGAACGAGCACCGTGACATGCTGAGTCTCTGGGAAAGCAGAGATCCCCAGTGCTGTTGTGCCTGTGGATAGGCTGCAGGGGGACGGTGAAGACCAGCAAGATCTTTCAGGGCTGGCACCTTCCTTGTGGGAGAAGGAGCCAGACATTTGCCTTTTCAGAAAAAGTTTCTGCCGAGAACGAGCACCGTGACATGCTGAGTCTCTGGGAAAGCAGAGATCCCCAGTGCTGTTGCGGCTAAAGATAGGCTGCAGAGGGATAGTGAAGACCAGCAAGAGCTTTCAGGGCTGGCACCTTCCTTGTGGGAGAAGGAGCCAGACGTTTGCCTTTTCAGAAAAAGGCTCTGCCGAGAGCGAGCACCATGAGATGCTGAGTCTCTGGGAAAGCAGAGATCCCCAGTGCTGTTGTGCCTGTGGATAGGCTGCAGGGGGACGGTGAAGACCAGCAAGATCTTTCAGGGCTGGCACCTTTCTTGTGGGAGAAGGAGCCAGACGTTTGCCTTTTCAGAAAAAGTTTCTGCCGAGAACGAGCACCGTGACATGCTGAGTCTCTGGAAAAGCAGAGATCCCCACTGCTGTTGAGGCTAAAGATAGGCTGCAGAGGGATAGTGAAGACCAGCAAGAGCTTTCAGAGCTGGCACCTTCCTTGTGGGAGAAGGAGCCAGACGTTTGCCTTTTCAGAAAAAGTTTCTGCCGAGAACGAGCACCGTGACATGCTGAGTCTCTGGGAAAGCAGAGATCCCCAGTGCTGTTGTGCCTGTGGATAGGCTGCAGGGGGACGGTGAAGACCAGCAAGAGCTTTCAGGGCTGGCACCTTCCTTGTGGGAGAAGGAGCCAGACGTTTGCCTTTTCAGAAAAAGTTTCTGCCGAGAACGAGCACCGTGACATGCTGAGTCTCTGGGAAAGCAGAGATCCCCAGTGCTGTTGCGGCTAAAGATAGGCTGCAGAGGGATAGTGAAGACCAGCAAGAGCTTTCAGGGCTGGCACCTTCCTTGTGGGAGAAGGAGCCAGACGTTTGCCTTTTCAGAAAAAGGCTCTGCCGAGAGCGAGCACCGTGACATGCTGAGTCTCTGGGAAAGCAGAGATCCCCAGTGCTGTTGAGGCTAAAGATAGGCTGCAGAGGGATAGTGAAGACCAGCAAGAGCTTTCAGGGCTGGCACCTTCCTTGTGGGAGAAGGAGCCAGACGTTTGCCTTTTCAGAAAAAGGCTCTGCCGAGAGCGAGCACCGTGACATGCTGAGTCTCTGGGAAAGCAGAGATCCGCAGTGCTGTTGTGCCTGTGGATAGGCTGCAGGGGGACGGTGAAGACCAGCAAGATCTTTCAGGGCTGGCACCTTCCTTGTGGGAGAAGGAGCCAGACGTTTGCCTTTTCAGAAAAAGTTTCTGCCGAGAACGAGCACCGTGACATGCTGAGTCTCTGGAAAAGCAGAGATCCCCAGTGCTGTTGTGCCTGTGGATAGGCTGCAGGGGGACGGTGAAGACCAGCAAGATCTTTCAGGGCTGGCACCTTCCTTGTGGGAGAAGGAGCCAGACGTTTGCCTTTTCAGAAAAAGGCTCTGCCGAGAGCGAGCACCATGGGATGCTTAGACTCTGGGAAAGCAGAGATCCCCAGTGCTGTTGTGCCTGTGGATAGGCTGCAGGGGGACGGTGAAGACCAGCAAGATCTTTCAGGGCTGGCACCTTCCTTGTGGGAGAAGGAGCCAGACGTTTGCCTTTTCAGAAAAAGTTTCTGCCGAGAACGAGCACCGTGACATGCTGAGTCTCTGGGAAAGCAGAGATCCCCAGTGCTGTTGCGGCTAAAGATAGGCTGCAGAGGGATAGTGAAGACCTGCAAGAGCTTTCAGGGCTGGCACCTTCCTTGTGGGAGAAGGAGCCAGACGTTTGCCTTTTCAGAAAAAGTTTCTGCCGAGAACGAGCACCGTGACATGCTGAGTGTCTGGGAAAGCAGAGATCCCCAGTGCTGTTGCGGCTAAAGATAGGCTGCAGAGGGATAGTGAAGACCTGCAAGAGCTTTCAGGGCTGGCACCTTCCTTGTGGGAGAAGGAGCCAGACGTTTGCCTTTTCAGAAAAAGTTTCTGCCGAGAACGAGCACCGTGACATGCTGAGTGTCTGGGAAAGCAGAGATCCCCAGTGCTGTTGCGGCTAAAGATAGGCTGCAGAGGGATAGTGAAGACCTGCAAGAGCTTTCAGGGCTGGCACCTTCCTTGTGGGAGAAGGAGCCAGACGTTTCCCTTTTCAGAAAAAGTTTCTGCCGAGAACGAGCACCGTGACATGCTGAGTCTCTGGGAAAGCAGAGATCCCCAGTGCTGTTGTGCCTGTGGATAGGCTGCAGGGGGACGGTGAAGACCAGCAAGATCTTTCAGGGCTGGCAGCTTCCTTGTGGGAGAAGGAGCCAGACGTTTGCCTTTTCTGAAAAAGTTTCTGCCGAGAACGAGCACCGTGACATGCTGAGTCTGTGGGAAAGCAGAGATCCCCAGTGCTGTTGCGGCTAAAGATAGGCTGCAGAGGGATAGTGAAGACCTGCAAGATCTTTCAGGGCTGGCACCTTCCTTGTGGGAGAAGGAGCCAGACGTTTGCCTTTTCAGAAAAAGTTTCTGCCGAGAATGAGCACCGTGACATGCTGAGTCTCTGGAAAGCAGAGATCCCCAGTGCTGTTGCTGCTAAAGATAGGCTGCAGAGGGATAGTGAAGACCAGCAAGAGCTTTCAGGGCTGGCAGCTTCCTTGTGGGAGAAGGAGCCAGACGTTTGCCTTTTCAGAAAACGTTTCTGCCGAGAACGAGCACCGTGACATGCTGAGTCTCTGGGAAAGCAGAGATCCCCAGTGCTGTTGCGGCTAAAGATAGGCTGCAGAGGGATAGTGAAGACCTGCAAGAGCTTTCAGGGCTGGCACCTTCCTTGTGGGAGAAGGAGCCAGACGTTTGCCTTTTCAGAAAAAGTTTCTGCCGAGAATGAGCACCGTGACATGCTGAGTCTCTGGAAAGCAGAGATCCCCAGTGCTGTTGCTGCTAAAGATAGGCTGCAGAGGGATAGTGAAGACCAGCAAGAGCTTTCAGGGCTGGCACCTTCCTTGTGGGAGAAGGAGCCAGACGTTTGCCTTTTCAGAAAAAGGCTCTGCCGAGAGCGAGCACCGTGACATGCTGAGTCTCTGGGAAAGCAGAGATCCCCAGTGCTGTTGAGGCTAAAGATAGGCTGCAGAGGGATAGTGAAGACCAGCAAGAGCTTTCAGGGCTGGCACCTTCCTTGTGGGAGAAGGAGCCAGACGTTTGCCTTTTCAGAAAAAGTTTCTGCCGAGAACGAGCACCGTGACATGCTGAGTCTCTGGGAAAGCAGAGATCCCCAGTGCTGTTGCGGCTAAAGATAGGCTGCAGAGGGATAGTGAAGACCAGCAAGAGCTTTCAGGGCTGGCACCTTCCTTGTGGGAGAAGGAGCCAGACGTTTGCCTTTTCAGAAAAAGTTTCTGCCGAGAACGAGCACCGTGACATGCTGAGTCTCTGGGAAAGCAGAGATCCCCAGTGCTGTTGCGGCTAAAGATAGGCTGCAGAGGGATAGTGAAGACCAGCAAGAGCTTTCAGGGCTGGCACCTTCCTTGTGGGAGAAGGAGCCAGACGTTTGCCTTTTCAGAAAAAGTTTCTGCCGAGAACGAGCACCGTGACATGCTGAGTCTCTGGGAAAGCAGAGATCCCCAGTGCTGTTGCGGCTAAAGATAGGCTGCAGAGGGATAGTGAAGACCTGCAAGATCTTTCAGGGCTGGCACCTTCCTTGTGGGAGAAGGAGCCAGACGTTTGCCTTTTCAGAAAAAGTTTCTGCCGAGAACGAGCACCGTGACATGCTGAGTGTCTGGGAAAGCAGAGATCCCCAGTGCTGTTGCGGCTAAAGATAGGCTGCAGAGGGATAGTGAAGACCTGCAAGAGCTTTCAGGTCTGGCACCTTCCTTGTGGGAGAAGGAGCCAGACGTTTGCCTTTTCAGAAAAAGTTTCTGCCGAGAACGAGCACCGTGACATGCTGAGTCTCTGGGAAAGCAGAGATCCCCAGAGCTGTTGTGCCTGTGGATAGGATGCAGGGGGACGGTGAAGACCAGCAAGATCTTTCAGGGCTGGCACCTTCCTTGTGGGAGAAGGAGCCAGACGTTTGCCTTTTCAGAAAAAGTTTCTGCCGAGAACGAGCACCGTGACATGCTAAGTCTCTGGGAAAGCAGAGATCCCCAGTGCTGTTCTGCCTGTGGATAGGCTGCAGGGGGACGGTGAAGACCAGCAAGATCTTTCAGGGCTGGCACCTTCCTTGTGGGAGAAGGAGCCAGACGTTTGCCTTTTCAGAAAAAGTTTCTGCCGAGAACGAGCACCGTGACATGCTGAGTGTCTGGGAAAGCAGAGATCCCCAGTGCTGTTGCGGCTAAAGATAGGCTGCAGAGGGATAGTGAAGACCTGCAAGAGCTTTCAGGGCTGGCACCTTCCTTGTGGGAGAAGGAGCCAGACGTTTGCCTTTTCAGAAAAAGTTTCTGCCGAGAACGAGCACCGTGACATGCTGAGTGTCTGGGAAAGCAGAGATCCCCAGTGCTGTTGCGGCTAAAGATAGGCTGCAGAGGGATAGTGAAGACCTGCAAGAGCTTTCAGGGCTGGCACCTTCCTTGTGGGAGAAGGAGCCAGACGTTTCCCTTTTCAGAAAAAGTTTCTGCCGAGAACGAGCACCGTGACATGCTGAGTCTCTGGGAAAGCAGAGATCCCCAGTGCTGTTGTGCCTGTGGATAGGCTGCAGGGGGACGGTGAAGACCAGCAAGATCTTTCAGGGCTGGCAGCTTCCTTGTGGGAGAAGGAGCCAGACGTTTGCCTTTTCTGAAAAAGTTTCTGCCGAGAACGAGCACCGTGACATGCTGAGTCTGTGGGAAAGCAGAGATCCCCAGTGCTGTTGCGGCTAAAGATAGGCTGCAGAGGGATAGTGAAGACCTGCAAGATCTTTCAGGGCTGGCACCTTCCTTGTGGGAGAAGGAGCCAGACGTTTGCCTTTTCAGAAAAAGTTTCTGCCGAGAATGAGCACCGTGACATGCTGAGTCTCTGGAAAGCAGAGATCCCCAGTGCTGTTGCTGCTAAAGATAGGCTGCAGAGGGATAGTGAAGACCAGCAAGAGCTTTCAGGGCTGGCAGCTTCCTTGTGGGAGAAGGAGCCAGACGTTTGCCTTTTCAGAAAACGTTTCTGCCGAGAACGAGCACCGTGACATGCTGAGTCTCTGGGAAAGCAGAGATCCCCAGTGCTGTTGCGGCTAAAGATAGGCTGCAGAGGGATAGTGAAGACCTGCAAGAGCTTTCAGGGCTGGCACCTTCCTTGTGGGAGAAGGAGCCAGACGTTTGCCTTTTCAGAAAAAGTTTCTGCCGAGAATGAGCACCGTGACATGCTGAGTCTCTGGAAAGCAGAGATCCCCAGTGCTGTTGCTGCTAAAGATAGGCTGCAGAGGGATAGTGAAGACCAGCAAGAGCTTTCAGGGCTGGCACCTTCCTTGTGGGAGAAGGAGCCAGACGTTTGCCTTTTCAGAAAAAGGCTCTGCCGAGAGCGAGCACCGTGACATGCTGAGTCTCTGGGAAAGCAGAGATCCCCAGTGCTGTTGCGGCTAAAGATAGGCTGCAGAGGGATAGTGAAGACCAGCAAGAGCTTTCAGGGCTGGCACCTTCCTTGTGGGAGAAGGAGCCAGACGTTTGCCTTTTCAGAAAAAGTTTCTGCCGAGAACGAGCACCGTGACATGCTGAGTCTCTGGGAAAGCAGAGATCCCCAGTGCTGTTGCGGCTAAAGATAGGCTGCAGAGGGATAGTGAAGACCAGCAAGAGCTTTCAGGGCTGGCACCTTCCTTGTGGGAGAAGGAGCCAGACGTTTGCCTTTTCAGAAAAAGTTTCTGCCGAGAACGAGCACCGTGACATGCTGAGTCTCTGGGAAAGCAGAGATCCCCAGTGCTGTTGCGGCTAAAGATAGGCTGCAGAGGGATAGTGAAGACCAGCAAGAGCTTTCAGGGCTGGCACCTTCCTTGTGGGAGAAGGAGCCAGACGTTTGCCTTTTCAGAAAAAGTTTCTGCCGAGAACGAGCACCGTGACATGCTGAGTCTCTGGGAAAGCAGAGATCCCCAGTGCTGTTGCGGCTAAAGATAGGCTGCAGAGGGATAGTGAAGACCTGCAAGATCTTTCAGGGCTGGCACCTTCCTTGTGGGAGAAGGAGCCAGACGTTTGCCTTTTCAGAAAAAGTTTCTGCCGAGAACGAGCACCGTGACATGCTGAGTGTCTGGGAAAGCAGAGATCCCCAGTGCTGTTGCGGCTAAAGATAGGCTGCAGAGGGATAGTGAAGACCTGCAAGAGCTTTCAGGTCTGGCACCTTCCTTGTGGGAGAAGGAGCCAGACGTTTGCCTTTTCAGAAAAAGTTTCTGCCGAGAACGAGCACCGTGACATGCTGAGTCTCTGGGAAAGCAGAGATCCCCAGAGCTGTTGTGCCTGTGGATAGGATGCAGGGGGACGGTGAAGACCAGCAAGATCTTTCAGGGCTGGCACCTTCCTTGTGGGAGAAGGAGCCAGACGTTTGCCTTTTCAGAAAAAGTTTCTGCCGAGAACGAGCACCGTGACATGCTGAGTCTCTGGGAAAGCAGAGATCCCCAGTGCTGTTCTGCCTGTGGATAGGCTGCAGGGGGACGGTGAAGACCAGCAAGATCTTTCAGGGCTGGCACCTTCCTTGTGGGAGAAGGAGCCAGACGTTTGCCTTTTCAGAAAAAGTTTCTGCCGAGAACGAGCACCGTGACATGCTGAGTGTCTGGGAAAGCAGAGATCCCCAGTGCTGTTGCGGCTAAAGATAGGCTGCAGAGGGATAGTGAAGACCTGCAAGAGCTTTCAGGGCTGGCACCTTCCTTGTGGGAGAAGGAGCCAGACGTTTGCCTTTTCAGAAAAAGGCTCTGCCGAGAACGAGCACCGTGACATGCTGAGTCTCTGGGAAAGCAGAGATCCCCAGTGCTGTTGCGGCTAAAGATAGGCTGCAGAGGGATAGTGAAGACCTGCAAGAGCTTTCAGGGCTGGCACCTTCCTTGTGGGAGAAGGAGCCAGACGTTTCCCTTTTCAGAAAAAGTTTCTGCCGAGAACGAGCACCGTGACATGCTGAGTCTCTGGGAAAGCAGAGATCCCCAGTGCTGTTGTGCCTGTGGATAGGCTGCAGGGGGACGGTGAAGACCAGCAAGATCTTTCAGGGCTGGCAGCTTCCTTGTGGGAGAAGGAGCCAGACGTTTGCCTTTTCTGAAAAAGTTTCTGCCGAGAACGAGCACCGTGACATGCTGAGTCTGTGGGAAAGCAGAGATCCCCAGTGCTGTTGCGGCTAAAGATAGGCTGCAGAGCGATAGTGAAGACCTGCAAGATCTTTCAGGGCTGGCACCTTCCTTGTGGGAGAAGGAGCCAGACGTTTGCCTTTTCAGAAAAAGTTTCTGCCGAGAATGAGCACCGTGACATGCTGAGTCTCTGGAAAGCAGAGATCCCCAGTGCTGTTGCTGCTAAAGATAGGCTGCAGAGGGATAGTGAAGACCAGCAAGAGCTTTCAGGGCTGGCACCTTCCTTGTGGGAGAAGGAGCCAGACGTTTGCCTTTTCAGAAAAAGGCTCTGCCGAGAGCGAGCACCGTGACATGCTGAGTCTCTGGGAAAGCAGAGATCCCCAGTGCTGTTGCGGCTAAAGATAGGCTGCAGAGGGATAGTGAAGACCAGCAAGAGCTTTCAGGGCTGGCACCTTCCTTGTGGGAGAAGGAGCCAGACGTTTGCCTTTTCAGAAAAAGTTTCTGCCGAGAACGAGCACCGTGACATGCTGAGTCTCTGGGAAAGCAGAGATCCCCAGTGCTGTTGCGGCTAAAGATAGGCTGCAGAGGGATAGTGAAGACCAGCAAGAGCTTTCAGGGCTGGCACCTTCCTTGTGGGAGAAGGAGCCAGACGTTTGCCTTTTCAGAAAAAGTTTCTGCCGAGAACGAGCACCGTGACATGCTGAGTCTCTGGGAAAGCAGAGATCCCCAGTGCTGTTGCGGCTAAAGATAGGCTGCAGAGGGATAGTGAAGACCAGCAAGAGCTTTCAGGGCTGGCACCTTCCTTGTGGGAGAAGGAGCCAGACGTTTGCCTTTTCAGAAAAAGTTTCTGCCGAGAACGAGCACCGTGACATGCTGAGTCTCTGGGAAAGCAGAGATCCCCAGTGCTGTTGCGGCTAAAGATAGGCTGCAGAGGGATAGTGAAGACCTGCAAGATCTTTCAGGGCTGGCACCTTCCTTGTGGGAGAAGGAGCCAGACGTTTGCCTTTTCAGAAAAAGTTTCTGCCGAGAACGAGCACCGTGACATGCTGAGTGTCTGGGAAAGCAGAGATCCCCAGTGCTGTTGCGGCTAAAGATAGGCTGCAGAGGGATAGTGAAGACCTGCAAGAGCTTTCAGGTCTGGCACCTTCCTTGTGGGAGAAGGAGCCAGACGTTTGCCTTTTCAGAAAAAGTTTCTGCCGAGAACGAGCACCGTGACATGCTGAGTGTCTGGGAAAGCAGAGATCCCCAGTGCTGTTGCGGCTAAAGATAGGCTGCAGAGGGATAGTGAAGACCAGCAAGAGCTTTCAGGGCTGGCACCTTCCTTGTGGGAGAAGGAGCCAGACGTTTGCCTTTTCAGAAAAAGGCTCTGCCGAGAGCGAGCACCGTGACATGCTGAGTCTCTGGGAAAGCAGAGATCCCCAGTGCTGTTGCGGCTAAAGATAGGCTGCAGAGGGATAGTGAAGACCAGCAAGAGCTTTCAGGGCTGGCACCTTCCTTGTGGGAGCAGGAGCCAGACGTTTGCCTTTTCAGAAAAAGTTTCTGCCGAGAACGAGCACCGTGACATGCTGAGTCTCTGGGAAAGCAGAGATCCCCAGTGCTGTTGCGGCTAAAGATAGGCTGCAGAGGGATAGTGAAGACCAGCAAGAGCTTTCAGGGCTGGCACCTTCCTTGTGGGAGAAGGAGCCAGACGTTTGCCTTTTCAGAAAAAGTTTCTGCCGAGAACGAGCACCGTGACATGCTGAGTCTCTGGGAAAGCAGAGATCCCCAGTGCTGTTGCGGCTAAAGATAGGCTGCAGAGGGATAGTGAAGACCTGCAAGAGCTTTCAGGGCTGGCACCTTCCTTGTGGGAGAAGGAGCCAGACGTTTGCCTTTTCAGAAAAAGTTTCTGCCGAGAACGAGCACCGTGACATGCTGAGTCTCTGGGAAAGCAGAGATCCCCAGTGCTGTTGCGGCTAAAAATAGGCTGCAGAGGGATAGTGAAGACCAGCAAGAGCTTTCAGGGCTGGCACCTTCCTTGTGGGAGAAGGAGCCAGACGTTTGCCTTTTCAGAAAAAGTTTCTGCCGAGAACGAGCACCGTGACATGCTGAGTCTCTGGGAAAGCAGAGATCCCCAGTGCTGTTGCGGCTAAAGATAGGCTGCAGAGGGATAGTGAAGACCAGCAAGAGCTTTCAGGGCTGGCACCTTCCTTGTGGGAGAAGGAGCCAGACGTTTGCCTTTTCAGAAAAAGGCTCTGCCGAGAGCGAGCACCATGAGATGCTGAGTCTCTGGGAAAGCAGAGATCCCCAGTGCTGTTGTGCCTGTGGATAGGCTGCAGGGGGACGGTGAAGACCAGCAAGATCTTTCAGGACTGGCACCTTCCTTGTGGGAGAAGGAGCCAGACGTTTGCCTTTTCAGAAAAAGTTTCTGCCGAGAACGAGCACCGTGACATGCTGAGTCTCTGGGAAAGCAGAGATCCCCAGTGCTGTTGCGCCTGTGGATAGGCTGCAGGGGGACGGTGAAGACCAGCAAGAGCTTTCAGGGCTGGCACCTTCCTTGTGGGAGAAGGAGCCAGACGTTTGCCTTTTCAGAAAAAGGCTCTGCCGAGAGCGAGCACCATGAGATGCTGAGTCTCTGGGAAAGCAGAGATCCCCAGTGCTGTTGTGCCTGTGGATAGGCTGCAGGGGGACGGTGAAGACCAGCAAGATCTTTCAGGACTGGCACCTTCCTTGTGGGAGAAGGAGCCAGACGTTTGCCTTTTCAGAAAAAGTTTCTGCCGAGAACGAGCACCGTGACATGCTGAGTCTCTGGGAAAGCAGAGATCCCCAGTGCTGTTGCGCCTGTGGATAGGCTGCAGGGGGACGGTGAAGACCAGCAAGAGCTTTCAGGGCTGGCACCTTCCTTGTGGGAGAAGGAGCCAGACGTTTGCCTTTTCAGAAAAAGGCTCTGCCGAGAGCGAGCACCATGAGATGCTGAGTCTCTGGGAAAGCAGAGATCCCCAGTGCTGTTGTGCCTGTGGATAGGCTGCAGGGGGACGGTGAAGACCAGCAAGATCTTTCAGGGCTGGCACCTTCCTTGTGGGAGAAGGAGCCAGACGTTTGCCTTTTCAGAAAACGTTTCTGCCGAGAACGAGCACCGTGACATGCTGAGTCTCTGGAAAAGCAGAGATCCCCAATGCTTTTGAGGCTAAAGATAGGCTGCAGAGGGATAGTGAAGACCAGCAAGAGCTTTCAGGGCTGGCACCTTCCTTGTGGGAGAAGGAGCCAGACGTTTGCCTTTTCAGAAAAAGTTTCTGCCGAGAACGAGCACCGTGACATGCTGAGTCTCTGGGAAAGCAGAGATCCCCAGTGCTGTTGTGCCTGTGGATAGGCTGCAGGGACGCGGTGAAGACCAGCAAGAGCTTTCAGGGCTGGCACCTTCCTTGTGGGAGAAGGAGCCAGACGTTTGCCTTTTCAGAAAAAGTTTCTGCCGAGAACGAGCACCGTGACATGCTGAGTCTCTGGGAAAGCAGAGATCCCCAGTGCTGTTGCGGCTAAAGATAGGCTGCAGAGGGATAGTGAAGACCAGCAAGAGCTTTCAGGGCTGGCACCTTCCTTGTGGGAGAAGGAGCCAGACGTTTGCCTTTTCAGAAAAAGGCTCTGCCGAGAGCGAGCACCATGAGATGCTGAGTCTCTGGGAAAGCAGAGATCCCCAGTGCTGTTGTGCCTGTGGATAGGCTGCAGGGGGACGGTGAAGACCAGCAAGATCTTTCAGGACTGGCACCTTCCTTGTGGGAGAAGGAGCCAGACGTTTGCCTTTTCAGAAAAAGTTTCTGCCGAGAACGAGCACCGTGACATGCTGAGTCTCTGGGAAAGCAGAGATCCCCAGTGCTGTTGCGCCTGTGGATAGGCTGCAGGGGGACGGTGAAGACCAGCAAGAGCTTTCAGGGCTGGCACCTTCCTTGTGGGAGAAGGAGCCAGACGTTTGCCTTTTCAGAAAAAGGCTCTGCCGAGAGCGAGCACCATGAGATGCTGAGTCTCTGGGAAAGCAGAGATCCCCAGTGCTGTTGTGCCTGTGGATAGGCTGCAGGGGGACGGTGAAGACCAGCAAGATCTTTCAGGGCTGGCACCTTCCTTGTGGGAGAAGGAGCCAGACGTTTGCCTTTTCAGAAAACGTTTCTGCCGAGAACGAGCACCGTGACATGCTGAGTCTCTGGGAAAGCAGAGATCCCCAGTGCTGTTGCGGCTAAAGATAGGCTGCAGAGGGATAGTGAAGACCAGCAAGAGCTTTTAAGGCTGGCACCTTCCTTGTGGGAGAAGGAGCCAGACGTTTGCTTTTTCAGAAAAAGGCTCTGCCGAGAGCGAGCACCATGAGATGCTGAGTCTCTGGGAAAGCAGAGATCCCCAGTGCTGTTGTGCCTGTGGATAGGCTGCAGGGGGATGGTGAAGACCAGCAAGATCTTTCAGGGCTGGCACCTTACTTGTGGGAGAAGGAGCCAGACGTTTGCCTTTTCAGAAAAAGTTTCTGCCGAGAACGAGCACCGTGACATGCTGAGTCTCTGGAAAAGCAGAGATCCCCAGTGCTGTTGCGGCTAAAGATAGGCTGCAGAGGGATAGTGAAGACCTGCAAGAGCTTTCAGAGCTGGCAGCTTCCTTGTGGGAGAAGGAGCCAGACGTTTGCCTTTTCAGAAAAAGTTTCTGCCGAGAGCGAGCACCATGAGATGCTGAGTCTCTGGGAAAGCAGAGATCCCCAGTGCTGTTGTGCCTGTGGATAGGCTGCAGGGGGACGGTGAAGACCAGCAAGAGCTTTCAGGGCTGGCACCTTCCTTGTGGGAGAAGGAGCCAGACGTTTGCCTTTTCAGAAAAAGTTTCTGCCGAGAACGAGCACCGTGACATGCTGAGTGTCTGGGAAAGCAGAGATCCCCAGTGCTGTTGCGGCTAAAGATAGGCTGCAGAGGGATAGTGAAGACCAGCAAGAGCTTTCAGGGCTGGCACCTTCCTTGTGGGAGAAGGAGCCAGACGTTTGCCTTTTCAGAAAAAGGCTCTGCCGAGAGCGAGCACCATGAGATGCTGAGTCTCTGGGAAAGCAGAGATCCCCAGTGCTGTTGTGCCTGTGGATAGGCTGCAGGGGGACGGTGAAGACCAGCAAGATCTTTCAGGGCTGGCACCTTCCTTGTGGGAGAAGGAGCCAGACGTTTGCCTTTTCAGAAAAAGTTTCTGCCGAGAACGAGCACCGTGACATGCTGAGTCTCTGGGAAAGCAGAGATCCCCAGTGCTGTTGTGCCTGTGGATAGGCTGCAGAGGGATAGTGAAGACCTGCAATAGCTTTCAGGGCTGGCACCTTCCTTGTGGGAGAAAGAGCCAGACATTTGCCTTTTCAGAAAAAGTTTCTGCCGAGAACGAGCACCGTGACATGCTGAGTCTCTGGAAAAGAAGAGATCCCCAGTGCTGTTGCGGCTAAAGATAGGCTGCAGAGGGATAGTGAAGACCTGCAAGAGCTTTCAGAGCTGGCAGCTTCCTTGTGGGAGAAGGAGCCAGACGTTTGCCTTTTCAGAAAAAGTTTCTGCCGAGAACGAGCACCGTGACATGCTGAGTCTCTGGGAAAGCAGAGATCCCCAGTGCTGTTGTGCCTGTGGATAGGCTGCAGGGGGACGGTGAAGACCAGCAAGATCTTTCAGGGCTGGCACCTTCCTTGTGGGAGAAGGAGCCAGACATTTGCCTTTTCAGAAAAAGTTTCTGCCGAGAACGAGCACCGTGACATGCTGAGTCTCTGGGAAAGCAGAGATCCCCAGTGCTGTTGTGCCTGTGGATAGGCTGCAGGGGGACGGTGAAGACCAGCAAGAGCTTTCAGGGCTGGCACCTTCCTTGTGGGAGAAGGAGCCAGACGTTTGCCTTTTCAGAAAAAGGCTCTGCCGAGAGCGAGCACCATGAGATGCTGAGTCTCTGGGAAAGCAGAGATCCCCAGTGCTGTTGTGCCTGTGGATAGGCTGCAGGGGGACGGTGAAGACCAGCAAGATCTTTCAGGGCTGGCACCTTTCTTGTGGGAGAAGGAGCCAGACGTTTGCCTTTTCAGAAAAAGTTTCTGCCGAGAACGAGCACCGTGACATGCTGAGTCTCTGGAAAAGCAGAGATCCCCACTGCTGTTGAGGCTAAAGATAGGCTGCAGAGGGATAGTGAAGACCAGCAAGAGCTTTCAGAGCTGGCACCTTCCTTGTGGGAGAAGGAGCCAGACGTTTGCCTTTTCAGAAAAAGTTTCTGCCGAGAACGAGCACCGTGACATGCTGAGTCTCTGGGAAAGCAGAGATCCCCAGTGCTGTTGTGCCTGTGGATAGGCTGCAGGGGGACGGTGAAGACCAGCAAGAGCTTTCAGGGCTGGCACCTTCCTTGTGGGAGAAGGAGCCAGACGTTTGCCTTTTCAGAAAAAGTTTCTGCCGAGAACGAGCACCGTGACATGCTGAGTCTCTGGGAAAGCAGAGATCCCCAGTGCTGTTGCGGCTAAAGATAGGCTGCAGAGGGATAGTGAAGACCAGCAAGAGCTTTCAGGGCTGGCACCTTCCTTGTGGGAGAAGGAGCCAGACGTTTGCCTTTTCAGAAAAAGGCTCTGCCGAGAGCGAGCACCGTGACATGCTGAGTCTCTGGGAAAGCAGAGATCCCCAGTGCTGTTGCGGCTAAAGATAGGCTGCAGAGGGATAGTGAAGACCAGCAAGAGCTTTCAGGGCTGGCACCTTCCTTGTGGGAGAAGGAGCCAGACGTTTGCCTTTTCAGAAAAAGGCTCTGCCGAGAGCGAGCACCGTGACATGCTGAGTCTCTGGGAAAGCAGAGATCCGCAGTGCTGTTGTGCCTGTGGATAGGCTGCAGGGGGACGGTGAAGACCAGCAAGATCTTTCAGGGCTGGCACCTTCCTTGTGGGAGAAGGAGCCAGACGTTTGCCTTTTCAGAAAAAGTTTCTGCCGAGAACGAGCACCGTGACATGCTGAGTCTCTGGAAAAGCAGAGATCCCCAGTGCTGTTGTGCCTGTGGATAGGCTGCAGGGGGACGGTGAAGACCAGCAAGATCTTTCAGGGCTGGCACCTTCCTTGTGGGAGAAGGAGCCAGACGTTTGCCTTTTCAGAAAAAGGCTCTGCCGAGAGCGAGCACCATGGGATGCTTAGACTCTGGGAAAGCAGAGATCCCCAGTGCTGTTGTGCCTGTGGATAGGCTGCAGGGGGACGGTGAAGACCAGCAAGATCTTTCAGGGCTGGCACCTTCCTTGTGGGAGAAGGAGCCAGACGTTTGCCTTTTCAGAAAAAGTTTCTGCCGAGAACGAGCACCGTGACATGCTGAGTCTCTGGGAAAGCAGAGATCCCCAGTGCTGTTGCGGCTAAAGATAGGCTGCAGAGGGATAGTGAAGACCTGCAAGAGCTTTCAGGGCTGGCACCTTCCTTGTGGGAGAAGGAGCCAGACGTTTGCCTTTTCAGAAAAAGTTTCTGCCGAGAACGAGCACCGTGACATGCTGAGTGTCTGGGAAAGCAGAGATCCCCAGTGCTGTTGCGGCTAAAGATAGGCTGCAGAGGGATAGTGAAGACCTGCAAGAGCTTTCAGGGCTGGCACCTTCCTTGTGGGAGAAGGAGCCAGACGTTTGCCTTTTCAGAAAAAGTTTCTGCCGAGAACGAGCACCGTGACATGCTGAGTGTCTGGGAAAGGAGAGATCCCCAGTGCTGTTGCGGCTAAAGATAGGCTGCAGAGGGATAGTGAAGACCTGCAAGAGCTTTCAGGGCTGGCACCTTCCTTGTGGGAGAAGGAGCCAGACGTTTCCCTTTTCAGAAAAAGTTTCTGCCGAGAACGAGCACCGTGACATGCTGAGTCTCTGGGAAAGCAGAGATCCCCAGTGCTGTTGTGCCTGTGGATAGGCTGCAGGGGGACGGTGAAGACCAGCAAGATCTTTCAGGGCTGGCAGCTTCCTTGTGGGAGAAGGAGCCAGACGTTTGCCTTTTCTGAAAAAGTTTCTGCCGAGAACGAGCACCGTGACATGCTGAGTCTGTGGGAAAGCAGAGATCCCCAGTGCTGTTGCGGCTAAAGATAGGCTGCAGAGGGATAGTGAAGACCTGCAAGAGCTTTCAGGGCTGGCACCTTCCTTGTGGGAGAAGGAGCCAGACGTTTGCCTTTTCAGAAAAAGTTTCTGCCGAGAATGAGCACCGTGACATGCTGAGTCTCTGGAAAGCAGAGATCCCCAGTGCTGTTGCTGCTAAAGATAGGCTGCAGAGGGATAGTGAAGACCAGCAAGAGCTTTCAGGGCTGGCACCTTCCTTGTGGGAGAAGGAGCCAGACGTTTGCCTTTTCAGAAAAAGGCTCTGCCGAGAGCGAGCACCGTGACATGCTGAGTCTCTGGGAAAGCAGAGATCCCCAGTGCTGTTGCGGCTAAAGATAGGCTGCAGAGGGATAGTGAAGACCAGCAAGAGCTTTCAGGGCTGGCACCTTCCTTGTGGGAGAAGGAGCCAGACGTTTGCCTTTTCAGAAAAAGTTTCTGCCGAGAACGAGCACCGTGACATGCTGAGTCTCTGGGAAAGCAGAGATCCCCAGTGCTGTTGCGGCTAAAGATAGGCTGCAGAGGGATAGTGAAGACCAGCAAGAGCTTTCAGGGCTGGCACCTTCCTTGTGGGAGAAGGAGCCAGACGTTTGCCTTTTCAGAAAAAGTTTCTGCCGAGAACGAGCACCGTGACATGCTGAGTCTCTGGGAAAGCAGAGATCCCCAGTGCTGTTGCGGCTAAAGATAGGCTGCAGAGGGATAGTGAAGACCAGCAAGAGCTTTCAGGGCTGGCACCTTCCTTGTGGGAGAAGGAGCCAGACGTTTGCCTTTTCAGAAAAAGTTTCTGCCGAGAACGAGCACCGTGACATGCTGAGTCTCTGGGAAAGCAGAGATCCCCAGTGCTGTTGCGGCTAAAGATAGGCTGCAGAGGGATAGTGAAGACCTGCAAGATCTTTCAGGGCTGGCACCTTCCTTGTGGGAGAAGGAGCCAGACGTTTGCCTTTTCAGAAAAAGTTTCTGCCGAGAACGAGCACCGTGACATGCTGAGTGTCTGGGAAAGCAGAGATCCCCAGTGCTGTTGCGGCTAAAGATAGGCTGCAGAGGGATAGTGAAGACCTGCAAGAGCTTTCAGGTCTGGCACCTTCCTTGTGGGAGAAGGAGCCAGACGTTTGCCTTTTCAGAAAAAGTTTCTGCCGAGAACGAGCACCGTGACATGCTGAGTCTCTGGGAAAGCAGAGATCCCCAGAGCTGTTGTGCCTGTGGATAGGATGCAGGGGGACGGTGAAGACCAGCAAGATCTTTCAGGGCTGGCACCTTCCTTGTGGGAGAAGGAGCCAGACGTTTGCCTTTTCAGAAAAAGTTTCTGCCGAGAACGAGCACCGTGACATGCTAAGTCTCTGGGAAAGCAGAGATCCCCAGTGCTGTTCTGCCTGTGGATAGGCTGCAGGGGGACGGTGAAGACCAGCAAGATCTTTCAGGGCTGGCACCTTCCTTGTGGGAGAAGGAGCCAGACGTTTGCCTTTTCAGAAAAAGTTTCTGCCGAGAACGAGCACCGTGACATGCTGAGTGTCTGGGAAAGCAGAGATCCCCAGTGCTGTTGCGGCTAAAGATAGGCTGCAGAGGGATAGTGAAGACCTGCAAGAGCTTTCAGGGCTGGCACCTTCCTTGTGGGAGAAGGAGCCAGACGTTTGCCTTTTCAGAAAAAGTTTCTGCCGAGAACGAGCACCGTGACATGCTGAGTGTCTGGGAAAGCAGAGATCCCCAGTGCTGTTGCGGCTAAAGATAGGCTGCAGAGGGATAGTGAAGACCTGCAAGAGCTTTCAGGGCTGGCACCTTCCTTGTGGGAGAAGGAGCCAGACGTTTCCCTTTTCAGAAAAAGTTTCTGCCGAGAACGAGCACCGTGACATGCTGAGTCTCTGGGAAAGCAGAGATCCCCAGTGCTGTTGTGCCTGTGGATAGGCTGCAGGGGGACGGTGAAGACCAGCAAGATCTTTCAGGGCTGGCAGCTTCCTTGTGGGAGAAGGAGCCAGACGTTTGCCTTTTCTGAAAAAGTTTCTGCCGAGAACGAGCACCGTGACATGCTGAGTCTGTGGGAAAGCAGAGATCCCCAGTGCTGTTGCGGCTAAAGATAGGCTGCAGAGGGATAGTGAAGACCTGCAAGATCTTTCAGGGCTGGCACCTTCCTTGTGGGAGAAGGAGCCAGACGTTTGCCTTTTCAGAAAAAGTTTCTGCCGAGAATGAGCACCGTGACATGCTGAGTCTCTGGAAAGCAGAGATCCCCAGTGCTGTTGCTGCTAAAGATAGGCTGCAGAGGGATAGTGAAGACCAGCAAGAGCTTTCAGGGCTGGCAGCTTCCTTGTGGGAGAAGGAGCCAGACGTTTGCCTTTTCAGAAAACGTTTCTGCCGAGAACGAGCACCGTGACATGCTGAGTCTCTGGGAAAGCAGAGATCCCCAGTGCTGTTGCGGCTAAAGATAGGCTGCAGAGGGATAGTGAAGACCTGCAAGAGCTTTCAGGGCTGGCACCTTCCTTGTGGGAGAAGGAGCCAGACGTTTGCCTTTTCAGAAAAAGTTTCTGCCGAGAATGAGCACCGTGACATGCTGAGTCTCTGGAAAGCAGAGATCCCCAGTGCTGTTGCTGCTAAAGATAGGCTGCAGAGGGATAGTGAAGACCAGCAAGAGCTTTCAGGGCTGGCACCTTCCTTGTGGGAGAAGGAGCCAGACGTTTGCCTTTTCAGAAAAAGGCTCTGCCGAGAGCGAGCACCGTGACATGCTGAGTCTCTGGGAAAGCAGAGATCCCCAGTGCTGTTGCGGCTAAAGATAGGCTGCAGAGGGATAGTGAAGACCAGCAAGAGCTTTCAGGGCTGGCACCTTCCTTGTGGGAGAAGGAGCCAGACGTTTGCCTTTTCAGAAAAAGTTTCTGCCGAGAACGAGCACCGTGACATGCTGAGTCTCTGGGAAAGCAGAGATCCCCAGTGCTGTTGCGGCTAAAGATAGGCTGCAGAGGGATAGTGAAGACCAGCAAGAGCTTTCAGGGCTGGCACCTTCCTTGTGGGAGAAGGAGCCAGACGTTTGCCTTTTCAGAAAAAGTTTCTGCCGAGAACGAGCACCGTGACATGCTGAGTCTCTGGGAAAGCAGAGATCCCCAGTGCTGTTGCGGCTAAAGATAGGCTGCAGAGGGATAGTGAAGACCAGCAAGAGCTTTCAGGGCTGGCACCTTCCTTGTGGGAGAAGGAGCCAGACGTTTGCCTTTTCAGAAAAAGTTTCTGCCGAGAACGAGCACCGTGACATGCTGAGTCTCTGGGAAAGCAGAGATCCCCAGTGCTGTTGCGGCTAAAGATAGGCTGCAGAGGGATAGTGAAGACCTGCAAGATCTTTCAGGGCTGGCACCTTCCTTGTGGGAGAAGGAGCCAGACGTTTGCCTTTTCAGAAAAAGTTTCTGCCGAGAACGAGCACCGTGACATGCTGAGTGTCTGGGAAAGCAGAGATCCCCAGTGCTGTTGCGGCTAAAGATAGGCTGCAGAGGGATAGTGAAGACCTGCAAGAGCTTTCAGGTCTGGCACCTTCCTTGTGGGAGAAGGAGCCAGACGTTTGCCTTTTCAGAAAAAGTTTCTGCCGAGAACGAGCACCGTGACATGCTGAGTCTCTGGGAAAGCAGAGATCCCCAGAGCTGTTGTGCCTGTGGATAGGATGCAGGGGGACGGTGAAGACCAGCAAGATCTTTCAGGGCTGGCACCTTCCTTGTGGGAGAAGGAGCCAGACGTTTGCCTTTTCAGAAAAAGTTTCTGCCGAGAACGAGCACCGTGACATGCTGAGTCTCTGGGAAAGCAGAGATCCCCAGTGCTGTTCTGCCTGTGGATAGGCTGCAGGGGGACGGTGAAGACCAGCAAGATCTTTCAGGGCTGGCACCTTCCTTGTGGGAGAAGGAGCCAGACGTTTGCCTTTTCAGAAAAAGTTTCTGCCGAGAACGAGCACCGTGACATGCTGAGTGTCTGGGAAAGCAGAGATCCCCAGTGCTGTTGCGGCTAAAGATAGGCTGCAGAGGGATAGTGAAGACCTGCAAGAGCTTTCAGGGCTGGCACCTTCCTTGTGGGAGAAGGAGCCAGACGTTTGCCTTTTCAGAAAAAGGCTCTGCCGAGAACGAGCACCGTGACATGCTGAGTGTCTGGGAAAGCAGAGATCCCCAGTGCTGTTGCGGCTAAAGATAGGCTGCAGAGGGATAGTGAAGACCTGCAAGAGCTTTCAGGGCTGGCACCTTCCTTGTGGGAGAAGGAGCCAGACGTTTCCCTTTTCAGAAAAAGTTTCTGCCGAGAACGAGCACCGTGACATGCTGAGTCTCTGGGAAAGCAGAGATCCCCAGTGCTGTTGTGCCTGTGGATAGGCTGCAGGGGGACGGTGAAGACCAGCAAGATCTTTCAGGGCTGGCAGCTTCCTTGTGGGAGAAGGAGCCAGACGTTTGCCTTTTCTGAAAAAGTTTCTGCCGAGAACGAGCACCGTGACATGCTGAGTCTGTGGGAAAGCAGAGATCCCCAGTGCTGTTGCGGCTAAAGATAGGCTGCAGAGCGATAGTGAAGACCTGCAAGATCTTTCAGGGCTGGCACCTTCCTTGTGGGAGAAGGAGCCAGACGTTTGCCTTTTCAGAAAAAGTTTCTGCCGAGAATGAGCACCGTGACATGCTGAGTCTCTGGAAAGCAGAGATCCCCAGTGCTGTTGCTGCTAAAGATAGGCTGCAGAGGGATAGTGAAGACCAGCAAGAGCTTTCAGGGCTGGCAGCTTCCTTGTGGGAGAAGGAGCCAGACGTTTGCCTTTTCAGAAAACGTTTCTGCCGAGAACGAGCACCGTGACATGCTGAGTCTCTGGGAAAGCAGAGATCCCCAGTGCTGTTGCGGCTAAAGATAGGCTGCAGAGGGATAGTGAAGACCTGCAAGAGCTTTCAGGGCTGGCACCTTCCTTGTGGGAGAAGGAGCCAGACGTTTGCCTTTTCAGAAAAAGTTTCTGCCGAGAATGAGCACCGTGACATGCTGAGTCTCTGGAAAGCAGAGATCCCCAGTGCTGTTGCTGCTAAAGATAGGCTGCAGAGGGATAGTGAAGACCAGCAAGAGCTTTCAGGGCTGGCACCTTCCTTGTGGGAGAAGGAGCCAGACGTTTGCCTTTTCAGAAAAAGGCTCTGCCGAGAGCGAGCACCGTGACATGCTGAGTCTCTGGGAAAGCAGAGATCCCCAGTGCTGTTGAGGCTAAAGATAGGCTGCAGAGGGATAGTGAAGACCAGCAAGAGCTTTCAGGGCTGGCACCTTCCTTGTGGGAGAAGGAGCCAGACGTTTGCCTTTTCAGAAAAAGTTTCTGCCGAGAACGAGCACCGTGACATGCTGAGTCTCTGGGAAAGCAGAGATCCCCAGTGCTGTTGCGGCTAAAGATAGGCTGCAGAGGGATAGTGAAGACCAGCAAGAGCTTTCAGGGCTGGCACCTTCCTTGTGGGAGAAGGAGCCAGACGTTTGCCTTTTCAGAAAAAGTTTCTGCCGAGAACGAGCACCGTGACATGCTGAGTCTCTGGGAAAGCAGAGATCCCCAGTGCTGTTGCGGCTAAAGATAGGCTGCAGAGGGATAGTGAAGACCAGCAAGAGCTTTCAGGGCTGGCACCTTCCTTGTGGGAGAAGGAGCCAGACGTTTGCCTTTTCAGAAAAAGTTTCTGCCGAGAACGAGCACCGTGACATGCTGAGTCTCTGGGAAAGCAGAGATCCCCAGTGCTGTTGCGGCTAAAGATAGGCTGCAGAGGGATAGTGAAGACCTGCAAGATCTTTCAGGGCTGGCACCTTCCTTGTGGGAGAAGGAGCCAGACGTTTGCCTTTTCAGAAAAAGTTTCTGCCGAGAACGAGCACCGTGACATGCTGAGTGTCTGGGAAAGCAGAGATCCCCAGTGCTGTTGCGGCTAAAGATAGGCTGCAGAGGGATAGTGAAGACCTGCAAGAGCTTTCAGGTCTGGCACCTTCCTTGTGGGAGAAGGAGCCAGACGTTTGCCTTTTCAGAAAAAGTTTCTGCCGAGAACGAGCACCGTGACATGCTGAGTGTCTGGGAAAGCAGAGATCCCCAGTGCTGTTGCGGCTAAAGATAGGCTGCAGAGGGATAGTGAAGACCAGCAAGAGCTTTCAGGGCTGGCACCTTCCTTGTGGGAGAAGGAGCCAGACGTTTGCCTTTTCAGAAAAAGGCTCTGCCGAGAGCGAGCACCGTGACATGCTGAGTCTCTGGGAAAGCAGAGATCCCCAGTGCTGTTGCGGCTAAAGATAGGCTGCAGAGGGATAGTGAAGACCAGCAAGAGCTTTCAGGGCTGGCACCTTCCTTGTGGGAGAAGGAGCCAGACGTTTGCCTTTTCAGAAAAAGTTTCTGCCGAGAACGAGCACCGTGACATGCTGAGTCTCTGGGAAAGCAGAGATCCCCAGTGCTGTTGCGGCTAAAGATAGGCTGCAGAGGGATAGTGAAGACCAGCAAGAGCTTTCAGGGCTGGCACCTTCCTTGTGGGAGAAGGAGCCAGACGTTTGCCTTTTCAGAAAAAGTTTCTGCCGAGAACGAGCACCGTGACATGCTGAGTCTCTGGGAAAGCAGAGATCCCCAGTGCTGTTGCGGCTAAAGATAGGCTGCAGAGGGATAGTGAAGACCTGCAAGAGCTTTCAGGGCTGGCACCTTCCTTGTGGGAGAAGGAGCCAGACGTTTGCCTTTTCAGAAAAAGTTTCTGCCGAGAACGAGCACCGTGACATGCTGAGTCTCTGGGAAAGCAGAGATCCCCAGTGCTGTTGCGGCTAAAAATAGGCTGCAGAGGGATAGTGAAGACCAGCAAGAGCTTTCAGGGCTGGCACCTTCCTTGTGGGAGAAGGAGCCAGACGTTTGCCTTTTCAGAAAAAGTTTCTGCCGAGAACGAGCACCGTGACATGCTGAGTCTCTGGGAAAGCAGAGATCCCCAGTGCTGTTGCGGCTAAAGATAGGCTGCAGAGGGATAGTGAAGACCAGCAAGAGCTTTCAGGGCTGGCACCTTCCTTGTGGGAGAAGGAGCCAGACGTTTGCCTTTTCAGAAAAAGGCTCTGCCGAGAGCGAGCACCATGAGATGCTGAGTCTCTGGGAAAGCAGAGATCCCCAGTGCTGTTGTGCCTGTGGATAGGCTGCAGGGGGACGGTGAAGACCAGCAAGATCTTTCAGGACTGGCACCTTCCTTGTGGGAGAAGGAGCCAGACGTTTGCCTTTTCAGAAAAAGTTTCTGCCGAGAACGAGCACCGTGACATGCTGAGTCTCTGGGAAAGCAGAGATCCCCAGTGCTGTTGCGCCTGTGGATAGGCTGCAGGGGGACGGTGAAGACCAGCAAGAGCTTTCAGGGCTGGCACCTTCCTTGTGGGAGAAGGAGCCAGACGTTTGCCTTTTCAGAAAAAGGCTCTGCCGAGAGCGAGCACCATGAGATGCTGAGTCTCTGGGAAAGCAGAGATCCCCAGTGCTGTTGTGCCTGTGGATAGGCTGCAGGGGGACGGTGAAGACCAGCAAGATCTTTCAGGACTGGCACCTTCCTTGTGGGAGAAGGAGCCAGACGTTTGCCTTTTCAGAAAAAGTTTCTGCCGAGAACGAGCACCGTGACATGCTGAGTCTCTGGGAAAGCAGAGATCCCCAGTGCTGTTGCGCCTGTGGATAGGCTGCAGGGGGACGGTGAAGACCAGCAAGAGCTTTCAGGGCTGGCACCTTCCTTGTGGGAGAAGGAGCCAGACGTTTGCCTTTTCAGAAAAAGGCTCTGCCGAGAGCGAGCACCATGAGATGCTGAGTCTCTGGGAAAGCAGAGATCCCCAGTGCTGTTGTGCCTGTGGATAGGCTGCAGGGGGACGGTGAAGACCAGCAAGATCTTTCAGGGCTGGCACCTTCCTTGTGGGAGAAGGAGCCAGACGTTTGCCTTTTCAGAAAAAGTTTCTGCCGAGAACGAGCACCGTGACATGCTGAGTCTCTGGAAAAGCAGAGATCCCCAATGCTTTTGAGGCTAAAGATAGGCTGCAGAGGGATAGTGAAGACCAGCAAGAGCTTTCAGGGCTGGCACCTTCCTTGTGGGAGAAGGAGCCAGACGTTTGCCTTTTCAGAAAAAGTTTCTGCCGAGAACGAGCACCGTGACATGCTGAGTCTCTGGGAAAGCAGAGATCCCCAGTGCTGTTGTGCCTGTGGATAGGCTGCAGGGACGCGGTGAAGACCAGCAAGAGCTTTCAGGGCTGGCACCTTCCTTGTGGGAGAAGGAGCCAGACGTTTGCCTTTTCAGAAAAAGTTTCTGCCGAGAACGAGCACCGTGACATGCTGAGTCTCTGGGAAAGCAGAGATCCCCAGTGCTGTTGCGGCTAAAGATAGGCTGCAGAGGGATAGTGAAGACCAGCAAGAGCTTTCAGGGCTGGCACCTTCCTTGTGGGAGAAGGAGCCAGACGTTTGCCTTTTCAGAAAAAGGCTCTGCCGAGAGCGAGCACCATGAGATGCTGAGTCTCTGGGAAAGCAGAGATCCCCAGTGCTGTTGTGCCTGTGGATAGGCTGCAGGGGGACGGTGAAGACCAGCAAGATCTTTCAGGACTGGCACCTTCCTTGTGGGAGAAGGAGCCAGACGTTTGCCTTTTCAGAAAAAGTTTCTGCCGAGAACGAGCACCGTGACATGCTGAGTCTCTGGGAAAGCAGAGATCCCCAGTGCTGTTGCGCCTGTGGATAGGCTGCAGGGGGACGGTGAAGACCAGCAAGAGCTTTCAGGGCTGGCACCTTCCTTGTGGGAGAAGGAGCCAGACGTTTGCCTTTTCAGAAAAAGGCTCTGCCGAGAGCGAGCACCATGAGATGCTGAGTCTCTGGGAAAGCAGAGATCCCCAGTGCTGTTGTGCCTGTGGATAGGCTGCAGGGGGACGGTGAAGACCAGCAAGATCTTTCAGGGCTGGCACCTTCCTTGTGGGAGAAGGAGCCAGACGTTTGCCTTTTCAGAAAACGTTTCTGCCGAGAACGAGCACCGTGACATGCTGAGTCTCTGGGAAAGCAGAGATCCCCAGTGCTGTTGCGGCTAAAGATAGGCTGAAGAGGGATAGTGAAGACCAGCAAGAGCTTTTAAGGCTGGCACCTTCCTTGTGGGAGAAGGAGCCAGACGTTTGCTTTTTCAGAAAAAGGCTCTGCCGAGAGCGAGCACCATGAGATGCTGAGTCTCTGGGAAAGCAGAGATCCCCAGTGCTGTTGTGCCTGTGGATAGGCTGCAGGGGGATGGTGAAGACCAGCAAGATCTTTCAGGGCTGGCACCTTACTTGTGGGAGAAGGAGCCAGACGTTTGCCTTTTCAGAAAAAGTTTCTGCCGAGAACGAGCACCGTGACATGCTGAGTCTCTGGGAAAGCAGAGATCCCCAGTGCTGTTGTGCCTGTGGATAGGCTGCAGAGGGATAGTGAAGACGAGCAAGAGCTTTCAGGGCTGGCACCTTCCTTGTGGGAGAAGGAGCCAGACGTTTGCCTTTTCAGAAAAAGTTTGTGCCGAGAACGAGCACCGTGACATGCTGAGTCTCTGGGAAAGCAGAGATCCCCAGTGCTGTTGTGCCTGTGGATAGGCTGCAGGGGGACGGTGAAGACCAGCAAGAGCTTTCAGGGCTGGCACCTTCCTTGTGGGAGAAGGAGCCGGACGTTTGCCTTTTCAGAAAAAGTTTCTGCCGAGAACGAGCACCGTGACATGCTGAGTCTCTGGGAAAGCAGAGATCCCCAGTGCTGTTGCGGCTAAAGATAGGCTGCAGAGGGATAGTGAAGACCTGCAAGAGCTTTCAGGGCTGGCACCTTCCTTGTGGGAGAAGGAGCCAGACGTTTGCCTTTTCAGAAAAAGGCTCTGCCGAGAGCGAGCACCATGAGATGCTGAGTCTCTGGGAAAGCAGAGATCCCCAGTGCTGTTGTGCCTGTGGATAGGCTGCAGGGGGACGGTGAAGACCAGCAAGATCTTTCAGGGCTGGCACCTTCCTTGTGGGAGAAGGAGCCAGACGTTTGCCTTTTCAGAAAACGTTTCTGCCGAGAACGAGCACCGTGACATGCTGAGTCTCTGGGAAAGCAGAGATCCCCAGTGCTGTTGCGGCTAAAAATAGGCTGCAGAGGGATAGTGAAGACCAGCAAGAGCTTTCAGGGCTGGCACCTTCCTTGTGGGAGAAGGAGCCAGACGTTTGCCTTTTCAGAAAAAGTTTCTGCCGAGAACGAGCACCGTGACATGCTGAGTCTCTGGAAAAGCAGAGATCCCCACTGCTGTTGAGGCTAAAGATAGGCTGCAGAGGGATAGTGAAGACCAGCAAGAGCTTTCAGGGCTGGCACCTTCCTTGTGGGAGAAGGAGCCAGACGTTTGCCTTTTCAGAAAAAGTTTCTGCCGAGAACGAGCACCGTGACATGCTGAGTCTCTGGGAAAGCAGAGATCCCCAGTGCTGTTGTGCCTGTGGATAGGCTGCAGAGGGATAGTGAAGACCTGCAATAGCTTTCAGGGCTGGCACCTTCCTTGTGGGAGAAGGAGCCAGACGTTTGCCTTTTCAGAAAAAGTTTCTGCCGAGAACGAGCACCGTGACATGCTGAGTCTCTGGGAAAGCAGAGATCCCCAGTGCTGTTGCGGCTAAAGATAGGCTGCAGAGGGATAGTGAAGACCAGCAAGAGCTTTCAGGGCTGGCACCTTCCTTGTGGGAGAAGGAGCCAGACGTTTGCCTTTTCAGAAAAAGTTTCTGCCGAGAACGAGCACCGTGACATGCTGAGTCTCTGGGAAAGCAGAGATCCCCAGTGCTGTTGCGGCTAAAGATAGGCTGCAGAGGGATAGTGAAGACCAGCAAGAGCTTTCAGGGCTGGCACCTTCCTTGTGGGAGAAGGAGCCAGACGTTTGCCTTTTCAGAAAAAGGCTCTGCCGAGAGCGAGCACCATGAGATGCTGAGTCTCTGGGAAAGCAGAGATCCCCAGTGCTGTTGTGCCTGTGGATAGGCTGCAGGGGGACGGTGAAGACCAGCAAGATCTTTCAGGGCTGGCACCTTCCTTGTGGGAGAAGGAGCCAGACGTTTGCCTTTTCAGAAAAAGTTTCTGCCGAGAACGAGCACCGTGACATGCTGAGTCTCTGGAAAAGCAGAGATCCCCAATGCTTTTGAGGCTAAAGATAGGCTGCAGAGGGATAGTGAAGACCAGCAAGAGCTTTCAGGGCTGGCACCTTCCTTGTGGGAGAAGGAGCCAGACGTTTGCCTTTTCAGAAAAAGGCTCTGCCGAGAGCGAGCACCATGAGATGCTGAGTCTCTGGGAAAGCAGAGATCCCCAGTGCTGTTGTGCCTGTGGATAGGCTGCAGGGGGACGGTGAAGACCAGCAAGATCTTTCAGGACTGGCACCTTCCTTGTGGGAGAAGGAGCCAGACGTTTGCCTTTTCAGAAAAAGTTTCTGCCGAGAACGAGCACCGTGACATGCTGAGTCTCTGGGAAAGCAGAGATCCCCAGTGCTGTTGCGCCTGTGGATAGGCTGCAGGGGGACGGTGAAGACCAGCAAGAGCTTTCAGGGCTGGCACCTTCCTTGTGGGAGAAGGAGCCAGACGTTTGCCTTTTCAGAAAAAGGCTCTGCCGAGAGCGAGCACCATGAGATGCTGAGTCTCTGGGAAAGCAGAGATCCCCAGTGCTGTTGTGCCTGTGGATAGGCTGCAGGGGGACGGTGAAGACCAGCAAGATCTTTCAGGGCTGGCACCTTCCTTGTGGGAGAAGGAGCCAGACGTTTGCCTTTTCAGAAAACGTTTCTGCCGAGAACGAGCACCGTGACATGCTGAGTCTCTGGGAAAGCAGAGATCCCCAGTGCTGTTGCGGCTAAAGATAGGCTGCAGAGGGATAGTGAAGACCAGCAAGAGCTTTTAGGGCTGGCACCTTCCTTGTGGGAGAAGGAGCCAGACGTTTGCTTTTTCAGAAAAAGGCTCTGCCGAGAGCGAGCACCATGAGATGCTGAGTCTCTGGGAAAGCAGAGATCCCCAGTGCTGTTGTGCCTGTGGATAGGCTGCAGGGGGATGGTGAAGACCAGCAAGATCTTTCAGGGCTGGCACCTTACTTGTGGGAGAAGGAGCCAGACGTTTGCCTTTTCAGAAAAAGTTTCTGCCGAGAACGAGCACCGTGACATGCTGAGTCTCTGGGAAAGCAGAGATCCCCAGTGCTGTTGTGCCTGTGGATAGGCTGCAGAGGGATAGTGAAGATGAGCAAGAGCTTTCAGGGCTGGCACCTTCCTTGTGGGAGAAGGAGCCAGACGTTTGCCTTTTCAGAAAAAGTTTGTGCCGAGAACGAGCACCGTGACATGCTGAGTCTCTGGGAAAGCAGAGATCCCCAGTGCTGTTGTGCCTGTGGATAGGCTGCAGGGGGACGGTGAAGACCAGCAAGAGCTTTCAGGGCTGGCACCTTCCTTGTGGGAGAAGGAGCCGGACGTTTGCCTTTTCAGAAAAAGTTTCTGCCGAGAACGAGCACCGTGACATGCTGAGTCTCTGGGAAAGCAGAGATCCCCAGTGCTGTTGCGGCTAAAGATAGGCTGCAGAGGGATAGTGAAGACCTGCAAGAGCTTTCAGGGCTGGCACCTTCCTTGTGGGAGAAGGAGCCAGACGTTTGCCTTTTCAGAAAAAAGGCTCTGCCGAGAGCGAGCACCATGAGATGCTGAGTCTCTGGGAAAGCAGAGATCCCCAGTGCTGTTGTGCCTGTGGATAGGCTGCAGGGGGACGGTGAAGACCAGCAAGATCTTTCAGGGCTGGCACCTTCCTTGTGGGAGAAGGAGCCAGACGTTTGCCTTTTCAGAAAACGTTTCTGCCGAGAACGAGCACCGTGACATGCTGAGTCTCTGGGAAAGCAGAGATCCCCAGTGCTGTTGCGGCTAAAAATAGGCTGCAGAGGGATAGTGAAGACCAGCAAGAGCTTTCAGGGCTGGCACCTTCCTTGTGGGAGAAGGAGCCAGACGTTTGCCTTTTCAGAAAAAGTTTCTGCCGAGAACGAGCACCGTGACATGCTGAGTCTCTGGAAAAGCAGAGATCCCCACTGCTGTTGAGGCTAAAGATAGGCTGCAGAGGGATAGTGAAGACCAGCAAGAGCTTTCAGGGCTGGCACCTTCCTTGTGGGATAAGGAGCCAGACGTTTGCCTTTTCAGGAAAAGTTTCTGCCGAGAACGAGCACCGTGACATGCTGAGTCTCTGGGAAAGCAGAGATCCCCAGTGCTGTTGTGCCTGTGGATAGGCTGCAGAGGGATAGTGAAGACCTGCAATAGCTTTCAGGGCTGGCACCTTCCTTGTGGGAGAAGGAGCCAGACGTTTGCCTTTTCAGAAAAAGTTTCTGCCGAGAACGAGCACCGTGACATGCTGAGTCTCTGGGAAAGCAGAGATCCCCAGTGCTGTTGCGGCTAAAGATAGGCTGCAGAGGGATAGTGAAGACCAGCAAGAGCTTTCAGGGCTGGCACCTTCCTTGTGGGAGAAGGAGCCAGACGTTTGCCTTTTCAGAAAAAGTTTCTGCCGAGAACGAGCACCGTGACATGCTGAGTCTCTGGGAAAGCAGAGATCCCCAGTGCTGTTGCGGCTAAAGATAGGCTGCAGAGGGATAGTGAAGACCAGCAAGAGCTTTCAGGGCTGGCACCTTCCTTGTGGGAGAAGGAGCCAGACGTTTGCCTTTTCAGAAAAAGGCTCTGCCGAGAGCGAGCACCATGAGATGCTGAGTCTCTGGGAAAGCAGAGATCCCCAGTGCTGTTGTGCCTGTGGATAGGCTGCAGGGGGACGGTGAAGACCAGCAAGATCTTTCAGGGCTGGCACCTTCCTTGTGGGAGAAGGAGCCAGACGTTTGCCTTTTCAGAAAAAGTTTCTGCCGAGAACGAGCACCGTGACATGCTGAGTCTCTGGGAAAGCAGAGATCCCCAGTGCTGTTGCGCCTGTGGATAGGCTGCAGGGGGACGGTGAAGACCAGCAAGAGCTTTCAGGGCTGGCACCTTCCTTGTGGGAGAAGGAGCCAGACGTTTGCCTTTTCAGAAAAAGTTTCTGCCGAGAACGAGCACCGTGACATGCTGAGTGTCTGGGAAAGCAGAGATCCCCAGTGCTGTTGCGGCTAAAGATAGGCTGCAGAGGGATAGTGAAGACCAGCAAGAGCTTTCAGGGCTGGCACCTTCCTTGTGGGAGAAGGAGCCAGACGTTTGCCTTTTCAGAAAAAGGCTCTGCCGAGAGCGAGCACCATGAGATGCTGAGTCTCTGGGAAAGCAGAGATCCCCAGTGCTGTTGTGCCTGTGGATAGGCTGCAGGGGGACGGTGAAGACCAGCAAGATCTTCAGGGCTGGCACCTTCCTTGTGGGAGAAGGAGCCAGACGTTTGCCTTTTCAGAAAAAGATTCTGCCGAGAACGAGCACCGTGACATGCTGAGTCTCTGGGAAAGCAGAGATCCCCAGTGCTGTTGTGCCTGTGGATAGGCTGCAGAGGGATTGTGAAGACGAGCAAGAGCTTTCAGGGCTGGCACCTTCCTTGTGGGAGAAGGAGCCAGACGTTTGCCTTTTCAGAAAAAGTTTCTGCCGAGAACGAGCACCGTGACATGCTGAGTCTCTGGGAAAGCAGAGATCCCCAGTGCTGTTGTGCCTGTGGATAGGCTGCAGGGGGACGGTGAAGACCAGCAAGATCTTTCAGGGCTGGCACCTTACTTGTGGGAGAAGGAGCCAGACGTTTGCCTTTTCAGAAAAAGTTTTTGCCGAGAACGAGCACCGTGACATGCTGAGTCTCTGGAAAAGCAGAGATCCCCACTGCTGTTGAGGCTAAAGATAGGCTGCAGAGGGATAGTGAAGACCAGCAAGAGCTTTCAGGGCTGGCACCTTCCTTGTGGGAGAAGGAGCCAGACGTTTGCCTTTTCAGAAAAAGTTTCTGCCGAGAACGAGCACCGTGACATGCTGAGTGTCTGGGAAAGCAGAGATCCCCAGTGCTGTTGTGCCTGTGGATAGGCTGCAGAGGGATAGTGAAGACCTGCAATAGCTTTCAGGGCTGGCACCTTCCTTGTGGGAGAAGGAGCCAGACATTTGCCTTTTCAGAAAAAGTTTCTGCCGAGAACGAGCACCGTGACATGCTGAGTCTCTGGGAAAGAAGAGATCCCCAGTGCTGTTGCGGCTAAAGATAGGCTGCAGAGGGATAGTGAAGACCTGCAAGAGCTTTCAGAGCTGGCACCTTCCTTGTGGGAGAAGGAGCCAGACGTTTGCCTTTTCAGAAAAAGTTTCTGCCGAGAACGAGCACCATGAGATGCTGAGTCTCTGGGAAAGCAGAGATCCCCAGTGCTGTTGTGCCTGTGGATAGGCTGCAGGGGGACGGTGAAGACCAGCAAGAGCTTTCAGGGCTGGCACCTTCCTTGTGGGAGAAGGAGCCAGACGTTTGCCTTTTCAGAAAAAGTTTCTGCCGAGAACGAGCACCGTGACATGCTGAGTCTCTGGGAAAGCAGAGATCCCCAGTGCTGTTGCGGCTAAAGATAGGCTGTAGAGGGATAGTGAAGACCAGCAAGAGCTTTCAGGGCTGGCACCTTCCTTGTGGGAGAAGGAGCCAGACGTTTGCCTTTTCAGAAAAAGGCTCTGCCGAGAGCGAGCACCATGAGATGCTGAGTCTCTGGGAAAGCAGAGATCCCCAGTGCTGTTGTGCCTGTGGATAGGCTGCAGGGGGACGGTGAAGACCAGCAAGATCTTTCAGGGCTGGCACCTTACTTGTGGGAGAAGGAGCCAGACGTTTGCCTTTTCAGAAAAAGTTTCTGCCGAGAGCGAGCACCATGAGATGCTGAGTCTCTGGGAAAGCAGAGATCCCCAGTGCTGTTGTGCCTGTGGATAGGCTGCAGGGGGACGGTGAAGACCAGCAAGATCTTTCAGGGCTGGCACCTTCCTTGTGGGAGAAGGAGCCAGACGTTTGCCTTTTCAGAAAAAGTTTTTGCCGAGAACGAGCACCGTGACATGCTGAGTCTCTGGGAAAGCAGAGATCCCCACTGCTGTTGAGGCTAAAGATAGGCTGCAGAGGGATAGTGAAGACCAGCAAGAGCTTTCAGGGCTGGCACCTTCCTTGTGGGAGAAGGAGCCAGACGTTTGCCTTTTCAGAAAAAGTTTCTGCCGAGAACGAGCACCGTGACATGCTGAGTCTCTGGGAAAGCAGAGATCCCCAGTGCTGTTGCGGCTAAAGATAGGCTGCAGAGGGATAGTGAAGACCAGCAAGAGCTTTCAGGGCTGGCACCTTCCTTGTGGGAGAAGGAGCCAGACGTTTGCCTTTTCAGAAAAAGGCTCTGCCGAGAGCGAGCACCATGAGATGCTGAGTCTCTGGGAAAGCAGAGATCCCCAGTGCTGTTGTGCCTGTGGATAGGCTGCAGGGGGACGGTGAAGACCAGCAAGAGCTTTCAGGGCTGGCACCTTCCTTGTGGGAGAAGGAGCCAGACGTTTGCCTTTTCAGAAAAAGTTTCTGCCGAGAACGAGCACCGTGACATGCTGAGTCTCTGGTAAAGCAGAGATCCCCAGTGCTGTTGCGCCTGTGGATAGGCTGCAGGGGGACGGTGAAGACCAGCAAGATCTTTCAGGGCTGGCACCTTCCTTGTGGGAGAAGGAGCCAGACGTTTGCCTTTTCAGAAAAAGGCTCTGCCGAGAGCGAGCACCATGAGATGCTGAGTCTCTGGGAAAGCAGAGATCCACAGTGCTGTTGTGCCTGTGGATAGGCTGAAGGGGGACGGTGAAGACCAGCAAGATCTTTCAGGGCTGGCACCTTCCTTGTGGGAGAAGGAGCCAGACGTTTGCCTTTTCAGAAAACGTTTCTGCCGAGAACGAGCACCGTGACATGCTGAGTCTCTGGGAAAGCAGAGATCCCCAGTGCTGTTGCGGCTAAAGATAGGCTGCAGAGGGATAGTGAAGACCAGCAAGAGCTTTTAGGGCTGGCACCTTCCTTGTGGGAGAAGGAGCCAGACGTTTGCTTTTTCAGAAAAAGGCTCTGCCGAGAGCGAGCACCATGAGATGCTGAGTCTCTGGGAAAGCAGATATCCCCAGTGCTGTTGTGCCTGTGGATAGGCTGCAGGGGGATGGTGAAGACCAGCAAGATCTTTCAGGGCTGGCACCTTACTTGTGGGAGAAGGAGCCAGACGTTTGCCTTTTCAGAAAAAGTTTCTGCCGAGAACGAGCACCGTGACATGCTGAGTCTCTGGGAAAGCAGAGATCCCCAGTGCTGTTGTGCCTGTGGATAGGCTGCAGAGGGATAGTGAAGACGAGCAAGAGCTTTCAGGGCTGGCACCTTCCTTGTGGGAGAAGGAGCCAGACGTTTGCCTTTTCAGAAAAAGTTTGTGCCGAGAACGAGCACCGTGACATGCTGAGTCTCTGGGAAAGCAGAGATCCCCAGTGCTGTTGTGCCTGTGGATAGGCTGCAGGGGGACGGTGAAGACCAGCAAGAGCTTTCAGGGCTGGCACCTTCCTTGTGGGAGAAGGAGCCGGACGTTTGCCTTTTCAGAAAAAGTTTCTGCCGAGAACGAGCACCGTGACATGCTGAGTCTCTGGGAAAGCAGAGATCCCCAGTGCTGTTGCGGCTAAAGATAGGCTGCAGAGGGATAGTGAAGACCAGCAAGAGCTTTCAGGGCTGGCACCTTCCTTGTGGGAGAAGGAGCCAGACGTTTGCCTTTTCAGAGAAAGGCTCTGCCGAGAGCGAGCACCATGAGATGCTGAGTCTCTGGGAAAGCAGAGATCCCCAGTGCTGTTGTGCCTGTGGATAGTCTGCAGGGGGACGGTGAAGACCAGCAAGATCTTTCAGGGCTGGCACCTTCCTTGTGGGAGAAGGAGCCAGACGTTTGCCTTTTCAGAAAACGTTTCTGCCGAGAACGAGCACCGTGACATGCTGAGTCTCTGGGAAAGCAGAGATCCCCAGTGCTGTTGCGGCTAAAAATAGGCTGCAGAGGGATAGTGAAGACCAGCAAGAGCTTTCAGGGCTGGCACCTTCCTTGTGGGAGAAGGAGCCAGACGTTTGCCTTTTCAGAAAAAGTTTCTGCCGAGAACGAGCACCGTGACATGCTGAGTCTCTGGAAAAGCAGAGATCCCCACTGCTGTTGAGGCTAAAGATAGGCTGCAGAGGGATAGTGAAGACCAGCAAGAGCTTTCAGGGCTGGCACCTTCCTTGTGGGAGAAGGAGCCAGACGTTTGCCTTTTCAGAAAAAGTTTCTGCCGAGAACGAGCACCGTGACATGCTGAGTCTCTGGGAAAGCAGAGATCCCCAGTGCTGTTGTGCCTGTGGATAGGCTGCAGGGGGACGGTGAAGACCAGCAAGATCTTTCAGGGCTGGCACCTTCCTTGTGGGAGAAGGAGCCAGACGTTTGCCTTTTCAGAAAAAGTTTCTGCCGAGAACGAGCACCGTGACATGCTGAGTCTCTGGGAAAGCAGAGATCCCCAGTGCTGTTGCGGCTAAAGATAGGCTGCAGAGGGATAGTGAAGACCAGCAAGAGCTTTCAGGGCTGGCACCTTCCTTGTGGGAGAAGGAGCCAGACGTTTGCCTTTTCAGAAAAAGGCTCTGCCAAGAGCGAGCACCATGAGATGCTGAGTCTCTGGGAAAGCAGAGATCCCCAGTGCTGTTGTGCCTGTGGATAGGCTGCAGGGGGACGGTGAAGACCAGCAAGATCTTTCAGGGCTGGCACCTTCCTTGTGGGAGAAGGAGCCAGACGTTTGCCTTTTCAGAAAAAGTTTCTGCCGAGAACGAGCACCGTGACATGCTGAGTCTCTGGGAAAGCAGAGATCCCCAGTGCTGTTGCGCCTGTGGATAGGCTGCAGGGGGACGGTGAAGACCAGCAAGAGCTTTCAGGGCTGGCACCTTCCTTGTGGGAGAAGGAGCCAGACGTTTGCCTTTTCAGAAAAAGTTTCTGCCGAGAACGAGCACCGTGACATGCTGAGTCTCTGGGAAAGCAGAGATCCCCAGTGCTGTTGCGGCTAAAGATAGGCTGCAGAGGGATAGTGAAGACCAGCAAGAGCTTTCAGGGCTGGCACCTTCCTTGTGGGAGAAGGAGCCAGACGTTTGCCTTTTCAGAAAAAGGCTCTGCCGAGAGCGAGCACCATGAGATGCTGAGTCTCTGGGAAAGCAGAGATCCCCAGTGCTGTTGTGCCTGTGGATAGGCTGCAGGGGGACGGTGAAGACCAGCAAGATCTTCAGGGCTGGCACCTTCCTTGTGGAGAAGGAGCCAGACGTTTGCCTTTTCAGAAAAAGTTTCTGCCGAGAACGAGCACCGTGACATGCTGAGTCTCTGGGAAAGCAGAGATCCCCAGTGCTGTTGCGGCTAAAGATAGGCTGCAGAGGGATAGTGAAGACCAGCAAGAGCTTTCAGGGCTGGCACCTTCCTTGTGGGAGAAGGAGCCAGACGTTTGCCTTTTCAGAAAAAGGCTCTGCCGAGAGCGAGCACCATGAGATGCTGAGTCTCTGGGAAAGCAGAGATCCCCAGTGCTGTTGTGCCTGTGGATAGGCTGCAGGGGGACGGTGAAGACCAGCAAGATCTTTCAGGGCTGGCACCTTCCTTGTGGGAGAAGGAGCCAGACGTTTGCCTTTTCAGAAAAGGTTTCTGCCGAGAACGAGCACCGTGACATGCTGAGTCTCTGGGAAAGCAGAGATCCCCAGTGCTGTTGCGGCTAAAGATAGGCTGCAGGGGGACGGTGAAGACCAGCAAGAGCTTTCAGGGCTGGCACCTTCCTTGTGGGAGAAGGAGCCAGACGTTTGCCTTTTCAGAAAAAGTTTCTGCCGAGATCGAGCACCGTGACATGCTGAGTCTCTGGGAAAGCAGAGATCCCCAGTGCTGTTGCGGCTAAAGATAGGCTGCAGAGGGATAGTGAAGACCAGCAAGAGCTTTCAGGGCTGGCACCTTCCTTGTGGGAGAAGGAGCCAGACGTTTGCCTTTTCAGAAAAAGGCTCTGCCGAGAGCGAGCACCATGAGATGCTGAGTCTCTGGGAAAGCAGAGATCCCCAGTGCTGTTGTGCCTGTGGATAGGCTGCAGGGGGACGGTGAAGACCAGCAAGATCTTCAGGGCTGGCACCTTCCTTGTGGGAGAAGGAGCCAGACGTTTGCCTTTTCAGAAAAAGTTTCTGCCGAGAACGAGCACCGTGACATGCTGAGTCTCTGGGAAAGCAGAGATCCCCAGTGCTGTTGCGCCTGTGGATAGGCTGCAGGGGGACGGTGAAGACCAGCAAGAGCTTTCAGGGCTGGCACCTTCCTTGTGGGAGAAGGAGCCAGACGTTTGCCTTTTCAGAAAAAGGCTCTGCCGAGAGCGAGCACCATGAGATGCTGAGTCTCTGGGAAAGCAGAGATCCCCAGTGCTGTTGTGCCTGTGGATAGGCTGCAGGGGGACGGTGAAGACCAGCAAGATCTTTCAGGACTGGCACCTTCCTTGTGGGAGAAGGAGCCAGACGTTTGCCTTTTCAGAAAACGTTTCTGCCGAGAACGAGCACCGTGACATGCTGAGTCTCTGGGAAAGCAGAGATCCCCAGTGCTGTTGTGCCTGTGGATAGGCTGCAGAGGGATTGTGAAGACGAGCAAGAGCTTTCAGGGCTGGCACCTTCCTTGTGGGAGAAGGAGCCAGACGTTTGCCTTTTCAGAAAAAGTTTCTGCCGAGAACGAGCACCGTGACATGCTGAGTCTCTGGGAAAGCAGAGATCCCCAGTGCTGTTGTGCCTGTGGATAGGCTGCAGGGGGACGGTGAAGACCAGCAAGATCTTTCAGGGCTGGCACCTTCCTTGTGGGAGAAGGAGCCAGACGTTTGCCTTTTCAGAAAAAGGCTCTGCCGAGAGCGAGCACCATGAGATGCTGAGACTCTGGGAAAGCAGAGATCCCCAGTGCTGTTGTGCCTGTGGATAGGCTGCAGGGGGACGGTGAAGACCAGCAAGATCTTTCAGCCTGGCACCTTACTTGTGGGAGAAGGAGCCAGACGTTTGCCTTTTCAGAAAACGTTTCTGCCGAGAACGAGCACCGTGACATGCTGAGTCTCTGGGAAAGCAGAGATCCCCAGTGCTGTTGCGGCTAAAAATAGGCTGCAGAGGGATAGTGAAGACCAGCAAGAGCTTTCAGGGCTGGCACCTTCCTTGTGGGAGAAGGAGCCAGACGTTTGCCTTTTCAGAAAAAGTTTCTGCCGAGAGCGAGCACCATGAGATGCTGAGTCTCTGGGAAAGCAGAGATCCCCAGTGCTGTTGTGCCTGTGGATAGGCCGCAGGGGGACGGTGAAGACCAGCAAGATCTTTCAGGGCTGGCACCTTACTTGTGGGAGAAGGAGCCAGACGTTTGCCTTTTCAGAAAAAGTTTTTGCCGAGAACGAGCACCGTGACATGCTGAGTCTCTGGAAAAGCAGAGATCCCCACTGCTGTTGAGGCTAAAGATAGGCTGCAGAGGGATAGTGAAGACCAGCAAGAGCTTTCAGGGCTGGCACCTTCCTTGTGGGAGAAGGAGCCAGACGTTTGCCTTTTCAGAAAAAGTTTCTGCCGAGAACGAGCACCGTGACATGCTGAGTGTCTGGGAAAGCAGAGATCCCCAGTGCTGTTGTGCCTGTGGATAGGCTGCAGAGGGATAGTGAAGACCTGCAATAGCTTTCAGGGCTGGCACCTTCCTTGTGGGAGAAGGAGCCAGACGTTTGCCTTTTCAGAAAAAGTTTCTGCCGAGAACGAGCACCGTGACATGCTGAGTCTCTGGGAAAGAAGAGATCCCCAGTGCTGTTGCGGCTAAAGATAGGCTGCAGAGGGATAGTGAAGACCTGCAAGAGCTTTCAGAGCTGGCAGCTTCCTTGTGGGAGAAGGAGCCAGACGTTTGCCTTTTCAGAAAAAGTTTCTGCCGAGAACGAGCACCGTGACATGCTGAGTCTCTGGGAAAGCAGAGATCCCCAGTGCTGTTGTGCCTGTGGATAGGCTGCAGGGGGACGGTGAAGACCAGCAAGAGCTTTCAGGGCTGGCACCTTCCTTGTGGGAGAAGGAGCCAGACGTTTGCCTTTTCAGAAAAAGTTTCTGCCGAGAACGAGCACCGTGACATGCTGAGTCTCTGGGAAAGCAGAGATCCCCAGTGCTGTTGCGGCTAAAGATAGGCTGCAGAGGGATAGTGAAGACCAGCAAGAGCTTTCAGGGCTGGCACCTTCCTTGTGGGAGAAGGAGCCAGACGTTTGCCTTTTCAGAAAAAGGCTCTGCCGAGAGCGAGCACCATGAGATGCTGAGTCTCTGGGAAAGCAGAGATCCCCAGTGCTGTTGTGCCTGTGGATAGGCTGCAGGGGGACGGTGAAGACCAGCAAGATCTTTCAGGGCTGGCACCTTACTTGTGGGAGAAGGAGCCAGACGTTTGCCTTTTCAGAAAAAGTTTCTGCCGAGAACGAGCACCGTGACATGCTGAGTGTCTGGGAAAGCAGAGATCCCCAGTGCTGTTGTGCCTGTGGATAGGCTGCAGAGGGATAGTGAAGACCTGCAATAGCTTTCAGGGCTGGCACCTTCCTTGTGGGAGAAGGAGCCAGACATTTGCCTTTTCAGAAAAAGTTTCTGCCGAGAACGAGCACCGTGACATGCTGAGTCTCTGGGAAAGAAGAGATCCCCAGTGCTGTTGCGGCTAAAGATAGGCTGCAGAGGGATAGTGAAGACCTGCAAGAGCTTTCAGAGCTGGCACCTTCCTTGTGGGAGAAGGAGCCAGACGTTTGCCTTTTCAGAAAAAGTTTCTGCCGAGAACGAGCACCGTGACATGCTGAGTCTCTGGGAAAGCAGAGATCCCCAGTGCTGTTGTGCCTGTGGATAGGCTGCAGGGGGACGGTGAAGACCAGCAAGAGCTTTCAGGGCTGGCACCTTCCTTGTGGGAGAAGGAGCCAGACGTTTGCCTTTTCAGAAAAAGTTTCTGCCGAGAACGAGCACCGTGACATGCTGAGTCTCTGGGAAAGCAGAGATCCCCAGTGCTGTTGCGGCTAAAGATAGGCTGCAGGGGGACGGTGAAGACCAGCAAGAGCTTTCAGGGCTGGCACCTTCCTTGTGGGAGAAGGAGCCAGACGTTTGCCTTTTCAGAAAAAGGCTCTGCCGAGAGCGAGCACCATGAGATGCTGAGTCTCTGGGAAAGCAGAGATCCCCAGTGCTGTTGTGCCTGTGGATAGGCTGCAGGGGGACGGTGAAGACCAGCAAGATCTTTCAGGGCTGGCACCTTCCTTGTGGGAGAAGGAGCCAGACGTTTGCCTTTTCAGAAAAAGTTTCTGCCGAGAACGAGCACCGTGACATGCTGAGTGTCTGGGAAAGCAGAGATCCCCAGTGCTGTTGTGCCTGTGGATAGGCTGCAGAGGGATAGTGAAGACCTGCAATAGCTTTCAGGGCTGGCACCTTCCTTGTGGGAGAAGGAGCCAGACATTTGCCTTTTCAGAAAAAGTTTCTGCCGAGAACGAGCACCGTGACATGCTGAGTCTCTGGGAAAGAAGAGATCCCCAGTGCTGTTGCGGCTAAAGATAGGCTGCAGAGGGATAGTGAAGACCTGCAAGAGCTTTCAGAGCTGGCACCTTCCTTGTGGGAGAAGGAGCCAGACGTTTGCCTTTTCAGAAAAAGTTTCTGCCGAGAACGAGCACCGTGACATGCTGAGTCTCTGGGAAAGCAGAGATCCCCAGTGCTGTTGTGCCTGTGGATAGGCTGCAGGGGGACGGTGAAGACCAGCAAGAGCTTTCAGGGCTGGCACCTTCCTTGTGGGAGAAGGAGCCAGACGTTTGCCTTTTCAGAAAAAGTTTCTGCCGAGAACGAGCACCGTGACATGCTGAGTCTCTGGGAAAGCAGAGATCCCCAGTGCTGTTGCGGCTAAAGATAGGCTGCAGAGGGATAGTGAAGACCAGCAAGAGCTTTCAGGGCTGGCACCTTCCTTGTGGGAGAAGGAGCCAGACGTTTGCCTTTTCAGAAAAAGGCTCTGCCGAGAGCGAGCACCATGAGATGCTGAGTCTCTGGGAAAGCAGAGATCCCCAGTGCTGTTGTGCCTGTGGATAGGCTGCAGGGGGACGGTGAAGACCAGCAAGATCTTTCAGGGCTGGCACCTTACTTGTGGGAGAAGGAGCCAGACGTTTGCCTTTTCAGAAAAAGTTTCTGCAGAGAACGAGCAGCGTGACATGCTGAGTCTCTGGAAAAGCAGAGATCCCCACTGCTGTTGAGGCTAAAGATAGGCTGCAGAGGGATAGTGAAGACCAGCAAGAGCTTTCAGGGCTGGCACCTTCCTTGTGGGAGAAGGAGCCAGACGTTTGCCTTTTCAGAAAAAGTTTCTGCCGAGAACGAGCACCGTGACATGCTGAGTGTCTGGGAAAGCAGAGATCCCCAGTGCTGTTGTGCCTGTGGATAGGCTGCAGAGGGATAGTGAAGACCTGCAATAGCTTTCAGGGCTGGCACCTTCCTTGTGGGAGAAGGAGCCAGACGTTTGCCTTTTCAGAAAAAGTTTCTGCCGAGAACGAGCACCGTGACATGCTGAGTCTCTGGAAAAGAAGAGATCCCCAGTGCTGTTGCGGCTAAAGATAGGCTGCAGAGGGATAGTGAAGACCTGCAAGAGCTTTCAGGGCTGGCACCTTCCTTGTGGGAGAAGGAGCCAGACGTTTGCCTTTTCAGAAAAAGTTTCTGCCGAGAACGAGCACCGTGACATGCTGAGTCTCTGGGAAAGCAGAGATCCCCAGTGCTGTTGTGCCTGTGGATAGGCTGCAGGGGGACGGTGAAGACCAGCAAGAGCTTTCAGGGCTGGCACCTTCCTTGTGGGAGAAGGAGCCAGACGTTTGCCTTTTCAGAAAAAGTTTCTGCCGAGAACGAGCACCGTGACATGCTGAGTCTCTGGGAAAGCAGAGATCCCCAGTGCTGTTGCGGCTAAAGATAGGCTGCAGAGGGATAGTGAAGACCAGCAAGAGCTTTCAGGGCTGGCACCTTCCTTGTGGGAGAAGGAGCCAGACGTTTGCCTTTTCAGAAAAAGGCTCTGCCGAGAGCGAGCACCACGAGATGCTGAGTCTCTGGGAAAGCAGAGATCCCCAGTGCTGTTGTGCCTGTGGATAGGCTGCAGAGGGATAGTGAAGACCTGCAATAGCTTTCAGGGCTGGCACCTTCCTTGTGGGAGAAGGAGCCAGACGTTTGCCTTTTCAGAAAAAGTTTCTGCCGAGAACGAGCACCGTGACATGCTGAGTCTCTGGGAAAGCAGATATCCCCAGTGCTGTTGTGCCTGTGGATAGGCTGCAGGGGGACGGTGAAGACCAGCAAGATCTTTCAGGGCTGGCACCTTCCTTGTGGGAGAAGGAGCCAGACGTTTGCCTTTTCAGAAAACGTTTCTGCCGAGAACGAGCACCGTGACATGCTGAGTCTCTGGGAAAGCAGAGATCCCCAGTGCTGTTGCGGCTAAAGATAGGCTGCAGAGGGATAGTGAAGACCAGCAAGAGCTTTCAGGGCTGGCACCTTCCTTGTGGGAGAAGGAGCCAGACGTTTGCCTTTTCAGAAAAAGGCTCTGCCGAGAGCGAGCACCATGAGATGCTGAGTCTCTGGGAAAGCAGAGATCCCCAGTGCTGTTGTGCCTGTGGATAGGCTGCAGGGGGACGGTGAAGACCAGCAAGATCTTCAGGGCTGGCACCTTCCTTGTGGGAGAAGGAGCCAGACGTTTGCCTTTTCAGAAAAAGTTTCTGCCGAGAACGAGCACCGTGACATGCTGAGTCTCTGGGAAAGCAGAGATCCCCAGTGCTGTTGCGGCTATAGATAGGCTGCAGAGGGATAGTGAAGACCAGCAAGAGCTTTCAGGGCTGGCACCTTCCTTGTGGGAGAAGGAGCCAGACGTTTGCCTTTTCAGAAAAAGGCTCTGCCGAGAGCGAGCACCATGAGATGCTGAGTCTCTGGGAAAGCAGAGATCCCCAGTGCTGTTGTGCCTGTGGATAGGCTGCAGGGGGACGGTGAAGACCAGCAAGATCTTTCAGGGCTGGCACCTTCCTTGTGGGAGAAGGAGCCAGACGTTTGCCTTTTCAGAAAAAGTTTCTGCCGAGAACGAGCACCGTGACATGCTGAGTCTCTGGGAAAGCAGAGATCCCCAGTGCTGTTGCGGCTAAAGATAGGCTGCAGGGGGACGGTGAAGACCAGCAAGAGCTTTCAGGGCTGGCACCTTCCTTGTGGGAGAAGGAGCCAGACGTTTGCCTTTTCAGAAAAAGTTTCTGCCGAGAACGAGCACCGTGACATGCTGAGTCTCTGGGAAAGCAGAGATCCCCAGTGCTGTTGCGGCTAAAGATAGGGTGCAGAGGGATAGTGAAGACCTGCAAGAGCTTTCAGGGCTGGCACCTTCCTTGTGGGAGAAGGAGCCAGACGTTTGCCTTTTCAGAAAAAGGCTCTGCCGAGAGCGAGCACCATGAGATGCTGAGTCTCTGGGAAAGCAGAGATCCCCAGTGCTGTTGTGCCTGTGGATAGGCTGCAGGGGGACGGTGAAGACCAGCAAGAGCTTCAGGGCTGGCACCTTCCTTGTGGGAGAAGGAGCCAGACGTTTGCCTTTTCAGAAAAAGTTTCTGCCGAGAACGAGCACCGTGACATGCTGAGTCTCTGGGAAAGCAGAGATCCCCAGTGCTGTTGCGCCTGTGGATAGGCTGCAGGGGGACGGTGAAGACCAGCAAGAGCTTTCAGGGCTGGCACCTTCCTTGTGGGAGAAGGAGCCAGACGTTTGCCTTTTCAGAAAAAGGCTCTGCCGAGAGCGAGCACCATGAGATGCTGAGTCTCTGGGAAAGCAGAGATCCCCAGTGCTGTTGTGCCTGTGGATAGGCTGCAGGGGGACGGTGAAGACCAGCAAGATCTTTCAGGGCTGGCACCTTCCTTGTGGGAGAAGGAGCCAGACGTTTGCCTTTTCAGAAAACGTTTCTGCCGAGAGCGAGCACCGTGACATGCTGAGTCTCTGGGAAAGCAGAGATCCCCAGTGCTGTTGTGCCTGTGGATAGGCTGCAGAGGGATTGTGAAGACGAGCAAGAGCTTTCAGGGCTGGCACCTTCCTTGTGGGAGAAGGAGCCAGACGTTTGCCTTTTCAGAAAAAGTTTCTGCCGAGAACGAGCACCGTGACATGCTGAGTCTCTGGGAAAGCAGAGATCCCCAGTGCTGTTGTGCCTGTGGATAGGCTGCAGGGGGACGGTGAAGACCAGCAAGATCTTTCAGGGCTGGCACCTTCCTTGTGGGAGAAGGAGCCAGACGTTTGCCTTTTCAGAAAAAGGATCTGCCGAGAGCGAGCACCATGAGATGCTGAGACTCTGGGAAAGCAGAGATCCCCAGTGCTGTTGTGCCTGTGGATAGGCTGCAGGGGGACGGTGAAGACCAGCAAGATCTTTCAGGGCTGGCACCTTCCTTGTGGGAGAAGGAGCCAGACGTTTGCCTTTTCAGAAAACGTTTCTGCCGAGAACGAGCACCGTGACATGCTGAGTCTCTGGGAAAGCAGAGATCCCCAGTGCTGTTGCGGCTAAAAATAGGCTGCAGAGGGATAGTGAAGACCAGCAAGAGCTTTCAGGGCTGGCACCTTCCTTGTGGGAGAAGGAGCCAGACGTTTGCCTTTTCAGAAAAAGTTTCTGCCGAGAGCGAGCACCATGAGATGCTGAGTCTCTGGGAAAGCAGAGATCCCCAGTGCTGTTGTGCCTGTGGATAGGCCGCAGGGGGACGGTGAAGACCAGCAAGATCTTTCAGGGCTGGCACCTTACTTGTGGGAGAAGGAGCCAGACGTTTGCCTTTTCAGAAAAAGTTTTTGCCGAGAACGAGCACCGTGACATGCTGAGTCTCTGGAAAAGCAGAGATCCCCAGTGCTGTTGAGGCTAAAGATAGGCTGCAGAGGGATAGTGAAGACCAGCAAGAGCTTTCAGGGCTGGCACCTTCCTTGTGGGAGAAGGAGCCAGACGTTTGCCTTTTCAGAAAAAGTTTCTGCCGAGAACGAGCACCGTGACATGCTGAGTGTCTGGGAAAGCAGAGATCCCCAGTGCTGTTGTGCCTGTGGATAGGCTGCAGAGGGATAGTGAAGACCTGCAATAGCTTTCAGGGCTGGCACCTTCCTTGTGGGAGAAGGAGCCAGACGTTTGCCTTTTCAGAAAAAGTTTCTGCCGAGAACGAGCACCGTGACATGCTGAGTCTCTGGGAAAGAAGAGATCCCCAGTGCTGTTGCGGCTAAAGATAGGCTGCAGAGGGATAGTGAAGACCTGCAAGAGCTTTCAGAGCTGGCACCTTCCTTGTGGGAGAAGGAGCCAGACGTTTGCCTTTTCAGAAAAAGTTTCTGCCGAGAACGAGCACCGTGACATGCTGAGTCTCTGGGAAAGCAGAGATCCCCAGTGCTGTTGTGCCTGTGGATAGGCTGCAGGGGGACGGTGAAGACCAGCAAGAGCTTTCAGGGCTGGCACCTTCCTTGTGGGAGAAGGAGCCAGACGTTTGCCTTTTCAGAAAAAGTTTCTGCCGAGAACGAGCACCGTGACATGCTGAGTCTCTGGGAAAGCAGAGATCCCCAGTGCTGTTGCGGCTAAAGATAGGCTGCAGAGGGATAGTGAAGACCAGCAAGAGCTTTCAGGGCTGGCACCTTCCTTGTGGGAGAAGGAGCCAGACGTTTGCCTTTTCAGAAAAAGGCTCTGCCGAGAGCGAGCACCATGAGATGCTGAGTCTCTGGGAAAGCAGAGATCCCCAGTGCTGTTGTGCCTGTGGATAGGCTGCAGGGGGACGGTGAAGACCAGCAAGATCTTTCAGGGCTGGCACCTTACTTGTGGGAGAAGGAGCCAGACGTTTGCCTTTTCAGAAAAAGTTTCTGCCGAGAACGAGCACCGTGACATGCTGAGTGTCTGGGAAAGCAGAGATCCCCAGTGCTGTTGTGCCTGTGGATAGGCTGCAGAGGGATAGTGAAGACCTGCAATAGCTTTCAGGGCTGGCACCTTCCTTGTGGGAGAAGGAGCCAGACATTTGCCTTTTCAGAAAAAGTTTCTGCCGAGAACGAGCACCGTGACATGCTGAGTCTCTGGGAAAGAAGAGATCCCCAGTGCTGTTGCGGCTAAAGATAGGCTGCAGAGGGATAGTGAAGACCTGCAAGAGCTTTCAGAGCTGGCACCTTCCTTGTGGGAGAAGGAGCCAGACGTTTGCCTTTTCAGAAAAAGTTTCTGCCGAGAACGAGCACCGTGACATGCTGAGTCTCTGGGAAAGCAGAGATCCCCAGTGCTGTTGTGCCTGTGGATAGGCTGCAGGGGGACGGTGAAGACCAGCAAGAGCTTTCAGGGCTGGCACCTTCCTTGTGGGAGAAGGAGCCAGACGTTTGCCTTTTCAGAAAAAGTTTCTGCCGAGAACGAGCACCGTGACATGCTGAGTCTCTGGGAAAGCAGAGATCCCCAGTGCTGTTGCGGCTAAAGATAGGCTGCAGAGGGATAGTGAAGACCAGCAAGAGCTTTCAGGGCTGGCACCTTCCTTGTGGGAGAAGGAGCCAGACGTTTGCCTTTTCAGAAAAAGGCTCTGCCGAGAGCGAGCACCATGAGATGCTGAGTCTCTGGGAAAGCAGAGATCCCCAGTGCTGTTGTGCCTGTGGATAGGCTGCAGGGGGACGGTGAAGACCAGCAAGATCTTTCAGGGCTGGCACCTTCCTTGTGGGAGAAGGAGCCAGACGTTTGCCTTTTCAGAAAAAGTTTCTGCCGAGAACGAGCACCGTGACATGCTGAGTGTCTGGGAAAGCAGAGATCCCCAGTGCTGTTGTGCCTGTGGATAGGCTGCAGAGGGATAGTGAAGACCTGCAATAGCTTTCAGGGCTGGCACCTTCCTTGTGGGAGAAGGAGCCAGACATTTGCCTTTTCAGAAAAAGTTTCTGCCGAGAACGAGCACCGTGACATGCTGAGTCTCTGGGAAAGAAGAGATCCCCAGTGCTGTTGCGGCTAAAGATAGGCTGCAGAGGGATAGTGAAGACCTGCAAGAGCTTTCAGAGCTGGCACCTTCCTTGTGGGAGAAGGAGCCAGACGTTTGCCTTTTCAGAAAAAGTTTCTGCCGAGAACGAGCACCGTGACATGCTGAGTCTCTGGGAAAGCAGAGATCCCCAGTGCTGTTGTGCCTGTGGATAGGCTGCAGGGGGACGGTGAAGACCAGCAAGAGCTTTCAGGGCTGGCACCTTCCTTGTGGGAGAAGGAGCCAGACGTTTGCCTTTTCAGAAAAAGTATCTGCCGAGAACGAGCACCGTGACATGCTGAGTCTCTGGGAAAGCAGAGATCCCCAGTGCTGTTGCGGCTAAAGATAGGCTGCAGGGGGACGGTGAAGACCAGCAAGAGCTTTCAGGGCTGGCACCTTCCTTGTGGGAGAAGGAGCCAGACGTTTGCCTTTTCAGAAAAAGGCTCTGCCGAGAGCGAGCACCATGAGATGCTGAGTCTCTGGGAAAGCAGAGATCCCCAGTGCTGTTGTGCCTGTGGATAGGCTGCAGGGGGACGGTGAAGACCAGCAAGATCTTTCAGGGCTGGCACCTTCCTTGTGGGAGAAGGAGCCAGACGTTTGCCTTTTCAGAAAAAGTTTCTGCCGAGAACGAGCACCGTGACATGCTGAGTGTCTGGGAAAGCAGAGATCCCCAGTGCTGTTGTGCCTGTGGATAGGCTGCAGAGGGATAGTGAAGACCTGCAATAGCTTTCAGGGCTGGCACCTTCCTTGTGGGAGAAGGAGCCAGACATTTGCCTTTTCAGAAAAAGTTTCTGCCGAGAACGAGCACCGTGACATGCTGAGTCTCTGGGAAAGAAGAGATCCCCAGTGCTGTTGCGGCTAAAGATAGGCTGCAGAGGGATAGTGAAGACCTGCAAGAGCTTTCAGAGCTGGCACCTTCCTTGTGGGAGAAGGAGCCAGACGTTTGCCTTTTCAGAAAAAGTTTCTGCCGAGAACGAGCACCGTGACATGCTGAGTCTCTGGGAAAGCAGAGATCCCCAGTGCTGTTGTGCCTGTGGATAGGCTGCAGGGGGACGGTGAAGACCAGCAAGAGCTTTCAGGGCTGGCACCTTCCTTGTGGGAGAAGGAGCCAGACGTTTGCCTTTTCAGAAAAAGTTTCTGCCGAGAACGAGCACCGTGACATGCTGAGTCTCTGGGAAAGCAGAGATCCCCAGTGCTGTTGCGGCTAAAGATAGGCTGCAGAGGGATAGTGAAGACCAGCAAGAGCTTTCAGGGCTGGCACCTTCCTTGTGGGAGAAGGAGCCAGACGTTTGCCTTTTCAGAAAAAGGCTCTGCCGAGAGCGAGCACCATGAGATGCTGAGTCTCTGGGAAAGCAGAGATCCCCAGTGCTGTTGTGCCTGTGGATAGGCTGCAGGGGGACGGTGAAGACCAGCAAGATCTTTCAGGGCTGGCACCTTACTTGTGGGAGAAGGAGCCAGACGTTTGCCTTTTCAGAAAAAGTTTCTGCCGAGAACGAGCAGCGTGACATGCTGAGTCTCTGGAAAAGCAGAGATCCCCACTGCTGTTGAGGCTAAAGATAGGCTGCAGAGGGATAGTGAAGACCAGCAAGAGCTTTCAGGGCTGGCACCTTCCTTGTGGGAGAAGGAGCCAGACGTTTGCCTTTTCAGAAAAAGTTTCTGCCGAGAACGAGCACCGTGACATGCTGAGTCTCTGGGAAAGCAGAGATCCCCAGTGCTGTTGTGCCTGTGGATAGGCTGCAGAGGGATAGTGAAGACCTGCAATAGCTTTCAGGGCTGGCACCTTCCTTGTGGGAGAAGGAGCCAGACATTTGCCTTTTCAGAAAAAGTTTCTGCCGAGAACGAGCACCGTGACATGCTGAGTCTCTGGAAAAGAAGAGATCCCCAGTGCTGTTGCGGCTAAAGATAGGCTGCAGAGGGATAGTGAAGACCTGCAAGAGCTTTCAGGGCTGGCACCTTCCTTGTGGGAGAAGGAGCCAGACGTTTGCCTTTTCAGAAAAAGTTTCTGCCGAGAACGAGCACCGTGACATGCTGAGTCTCTGGGAAAGCAGAGATCCCCAGTGCTGTTGTGCCTGTGGATAGGCTGCAGGGGGACGGTGAAGACCAGCAAGAGCTTTCAGGGCTGGCACCTTCCTTGTGGGAGAAGGAGCCAGACGTTTGCCTTTTCAGAAAAAGTTTCTGCCGAGAACGAGCACCGTGACATGCTGAGTCTCTGGGAAAGCAGAGATCCCCAGTGCTGTTGCGGCTAAAGATAGGCTGCAGAGGGATAGTGAAGACCAGCAAGAGCTTTCAGGGCTGGCACCTTCCTTGTGGGAGAAGGAGCCAGACGTTTGCCTTTTCAGAAAAAGGCTCTGCCGAGAGCGAGCACCATGAGATGCTGAGTCTCTGGGAAAGCAGAGATCCCCAGTGCTGTTGTGCCTGTGGATAGGCTGCAGAGGGATAGTGAAGACCTGCAATAGCTTTCAGGGCTGGCACCTTCCTTGTGGGAGAAGGAGCCAGACGTTTGCCTTTTCAGAAAAAGTTTCTGCCGAGAACGAGCACCGTGACATGCTGAGTCTCTGGGAAAGCAGATATCCCCAGTGCTGTTGTGCCTGTGGATAGGCTGCAGGGGGACGGTGAAGACCAGCAAGATCTTTCAGGGCTGGCACCTTCCTTGTGGGAGAAGGAGCCAGACGTTTGCCTTTTCAGAAAACGTTTCTGCCGAGAACGAGCACCGTGACATGCTGAGTCTCTGGGAAAGCAGAGATCCCCAGTGCTGTTGCGGCTAAAAATAGGCTGCAGAGGGATAGTGAAGACCAGCAAGAGCTTTCAGGGCTGGCACCTTCCTTGTGGGAGAAGGAGCCAGACGTTTGCCTTTTCAGAAAAAGTTTCTGCCGAGAGCGAGCACCATGAGATGCTGAGTCTCTGGGAAAGCAGAGATCCCCAGTGCTGTTGTGCCTGTGGATAGGCCGCAGGGGGACGGTGAAGACCAGCAAGATCTTTCAGGGCTGGCACCTTACTTGTGGGAGAAGGAGCCAGACGTTTGCCTTTTCAGAAAAAGTTTTTGCCGAGAACGAGCACCGTGACATGCTGAGTCTCTGGAAAAGCAGAGATCCCCACTGCTGTTGAGGCTAAAGATAGGCTGCAGAGGGATAGTGAAGACCAGCAAGAGCTTTCAGGGCTGGCACCTTCCTTGTGGGAGAAGGAGCCAGACGTTTGCCTTTTCAGAAAAAGTTTCTGCCGAGAACGAGCACCGTGACATGCTGAGTGTCTGGGAAAGCAGAGATCCCCAGTGCTGTTGTGCCTGTGGATAGGCTGCAGAGGGATAGTGAAGACCTGCAATAGCTTTCAGGGCTGGCACCTTCCTTGTGGGAGAAGGAGCCAGACGTTTGCCTTTTCAGAAAAAGTTTCTGCCGAGAACGAGCACCGTGACATGCTGAGTCTCTGGGAAAGAAGAGATCCCCAGTGCTGTTGCGGCTAAAGATAGGCTGCAGAGGGATAGTGAAGACCTGCAAGAGCTTTCAGAGCTGGCAGCTTCCTTGTGGGAGAAGGAGCCAGACGTTTGCCTTTTCAGAAAAAGTTTCTGCCGAGAACGAGCACCGTGACATGCTGAGTCTCTGGGAAAGCAGAGATCCCCAGTGCTGTTGTGCCTGTGGATAGGCTGCAGGGGGACGGTGAAGACCAGCAAGAGCTTTCAGGGCTGGCACCTTCCTTGTGGGAGAAGGAGCCAGACGTTTGCCTTTTCAGAAAAAGTTTCTGCCGAGAACGAGCACCGTGACATGCTGAGTCTCTGGGAAAGCAGAGATCCCCAGTGCTGTTGCGGCTAAAGATAGGCTGCAGGGGGACGGTGAAGAGCAGCAAGAGCTTTCAGGGCTGGCACCTTCCTTGTGGGAGAAGGAGCCAGACGTTTGCCTTTTCAGAAAAAGGCTCTGCCGAGAGCGAGCACCATGAGATGCTGAGTCTCTGGGAAAGCAGAGATCCCCAGTGCTGTTGTGCCTGTGGATAGGCTGCAGGGGGACGGTGAAGACCAGCAAGATCTTTCAGGGCTGGCACCTTCCTTGTGGGAGAAGGAGCCAGACGTTTGCCTTTTCAGAAAAAGTTTCTGCCGAGAACGAGCACCGTGACATGCTGAGTGTCTGGGAAAGCAGAGATCCCCAGTGCTGTTGTGCCTGTGGATAGGCTGCAGAGGGATAGTGAAGACCTGCAATAGCTTTCAGGGCTGGCACCTTCCTTGTGGGAGAAGGAGCCAGACATTTGCCTTTTCAGAAAAAGTTTCTGCCGAGAACGAGCACCGTGACATGCTGAGTCTCTGGGAAAGAAGAGATCCCCAGTGCTGTTGCGGCTAAAGATAGGCTGCAGAGGGATAGTGAAGACCTGCAAGAGCTTTCAGAGCTGGCACCTTCCTTGTGGGAGAAGGAGCCAGACGTTTGCCTTTTCAGAAAAAGTTTCTGCCGAGAACGAGCACCGTGACATGCTGAGTCTCTGGGAAAGCAGAGATCCCCAGTGCTGTTGTGCCTGTGGATAGGCTGCAGGGGGACGGTGAAGACCAGCAAGAGCTTTCAGGGCTGGCACCTTCCTTGTGGGAGAAGGAGCCAGACGTTTGCCTTTTCAGAAAAAGTTTCTGCCGAGAACGAGCACCGTGACATGCTGAGTCTCTGGGAAAGCAGAGATCCCCAGTGCTGTTGCGGCTAAAGATAGGCTGCAGAGGGATAGTGAAGACCAGCAAGAGCTTTCAGGGCTGGCACCTTCCTTGTGGGAGAAGGAGCCAGACGTTTGCCTTTTCAGAAAAAGGCTCTGCCGAGAGCGAGCACCATGAGATGCTGAGTCTCTGGGAAAGCAGAGATCCCCAGTGCTGTTGTGCCTGTGGATAGGCTGCAGGGGGACGGTGAAGACCAGCAAGATCTTTCAGGGCTGGCACCTTACTTGTGGGAGAAGGAGCCAGACGTTTGCCTTTTCAGAAAAAGTTTCTGCCGAGAACGAGCAGCGTGACATGCTGAGTCTCTGGAAAAGCAGAGATCCCCACTGCTGTTGAGGCTAAAGATAGGCTGCAGAGGGATAGTGAAGACCAGCAAGAGCTTTCAGGGCTGGCACCTTCCTTGTGGGAGAAGGAGCCAGACGTTTGCCTTTTCAGAAAAAGTTTCTGCCGAGAACGAGCACCGTGACATGCTGAGTCTCTGGGAAAGCAGAGATCCCCAGTGCTGTTGTGCCTGTGGATAGGCTGCAGAGGGATAGTGAAGACCTGCAATAGCTTTCAGGGCTGGCACCTTCCTTGTGGGAGAAGGAGCCAGACATTTGCCTTTTCAGAAAAAGTTTCTGCCGAGAACGAGCACCGTGACATGCTGAGTCTCTGGAAAAGAAGAGATCCCCAGTGCTGTTGCGGCTAAAGATAGGCTGCAGAGGGATAGTGAAGACCTGCAAGAGCTTTCAGGGCTGGCACCTTCCTTGTGGGAGAAGGAGCCAGACGTTTGCCTTTTCAGAAAAAGTTTCTGCCGAGAACGAGCACCGTGACATGCTGAGTCTCTGGGAAAGCAGAGATCCCCAGTGCTGTTGTGCCTGTGGATAGGCTGCAGGGGGACGGTGAAGACCAGCAAGAGCTTTCAGGGCTGGCACCTTCCTTGTGGGAGAAGGAGCCAGACGTTTGCCTTTTCAGAAAAAGTTTCTGCCGAGAACGAGCACCGTGACATGCTGAGTCTCTGGGAAAGCAGAGATCCCCAGTGCTGTTGCGGCTAAAGATAGGCTGCAGAGGGATAGTGAAGACCAGCAAGAGCTTTCAGGGCTGGCACCTTCCTTGTGGGAGAAGGAGCCAGACGTTTGCCTTTTCAGAAAAAGGCTCTGCCGAGAGCGAGCACCATGAGATGCTGAGTCTCTGGGAAAGCAGAGATCCCCAGTGCTGTTGTGCCTGTGGATAGGCTGCAGAGGGATAGTGAAGACCTGCAAGAGCTTTCAGGGCTGGCACCTTCCTTGTGGGAGAAGGAGCCAGACGTTTGCCTTTTCAGAAAAAGTTTCTGCCGAGAACGAGCACCGTGACATGCTGAGTCTCTGGGAAAGCAGATATCCCCAGTGCTGTTGTGCCTGTGGATAGGCTGCAGGGGGACGGTGAAGACCAGCAAGATCTTTCAGGGCTGGCACCTTCCTTGTGGGAGAAGGAGCCAGACGTTTGCCTTTTCAGAAAACGTTTCTGCCGAGAACGAGCACCGTGACATGCTGAGTCTCTGGGAAAGCAGAGATCCCCAGTGCTGTTGCGGCTAAAAATAGGCTGCAGAGGGATAGTGAAGACCAGCAAGAGCTTTCAGGGCTGGCACCTTCCTTGTGGGAGAAGGAGCCAGACGTTTGCCTTTTCAGAAAAAGTTTCTGCCGAGAGCGAGCACCATGAGATGCTGAGTCTCTGGGAAAGCAGAGATCCCCAGTGCTGTTGTGCCTGTGGATAGGCCGCAGGGGGACGGTGAAGACCAGCAAGATCTTTCAGGGCTGGCACCTTACTTGTGGGAGAAGGAGCCAGACGTTTGCCTTTTCAGAAAAAGTTTTTGCCGAGAACGAGCACCGTGACATGCTGAGTCTCTGGAAAAGCAGAGATCCCCACTGCTGTTGAGGCTAAAGATAGGCTGCAGAGGGATAGTGAAGACCAGCAAGAGCTTTCAGGGCTGGCACCTTCCTTGTGGGAGAAGGAGCCAGACGTTTGCCTTTTCAGAAAAAGTTTCTGCCGAGAACGAGCACCGTGACATGCTGAGTGTCTGGGAAAGCAGAGATCCCCAGTGCTGTTGTGCCTGTGGATAGGCTGCAGAGGGATAGTGAAGACCTGCAATAGCTTTCAGGGCTGGCACCTTCCTTGTGGGAGAAGGAGCCAGACGTTTGCCTTTTCAGAAAAAGTTTCTGCCGAGAACGAGCACCGTGACATGCTGAGTCTCTGGGAAAGAAGAGATCCCCAGTGCTGTTGCGGCTAAAGATAGGCTGCAGAGGGATAGTGAAGACCTGCAAGAGCTTTCAGAGCTGGCAGCTTCCTTGTGGGAGAAGGAGCCAGACGTTTGCCTTTTCAGAAAAAGTTTCTGCCGAGAACGAGCACCGTGACATGCTGAGTCTCTGGGAAAGCAGAGATCCCCAGTGCTGTTGTGCCTGTGGATAGGCTGCAGGGGGACGGTGAAGACCAGCAAGAGCTTTCAGGGCTGGCACCTTCCTTGTGGGAGAAGGAGCCAGACGTTTGCCTTTTCAGAAAAAGTTTCTGCCGAGAACGAGCACCGTGACATGCTGAGTCTCTGGGAAAGCAGAGATCCCCAGTGCTGTTGCGGCTAAAGATAGGCTGCAGAGGGATAGTGAAGACCAGCAAGAGCTTTCAGGGCTGGCACCTTCCTTGTGGGAGAAGGAGCCAGACGTTTGCCTTTTCAGAAAAAGGCTCTGCCGAGAGCGAGCACCATGAGATGCTGAGTCTCTGGGAAAGCAGAGATCCCCAGTGCTGTTGTGCCTGTGGATAGGCTGCAGGGGGACGGTGAAGACCAGCAAGATCTTTCAGGGCTGGCACCTTACTTGTGGGAGAAGGAGCCAGACGTTTGCCTTTTCAGAAAAAGTTTCTGCCGAGAACGAGCACCGTGACATGCTGAGTGTCTGGGAAAGCAGAGATCCCCAGTGCTGTTGTGCCTGTGGATAGGCTGCAGAGGGATAGTGAAGACCTGCAATAGCTTTCAGGGCTGGCACCTTCCTTGTGGGAGAAGGAGCCAGACATTTGCCTTTTCAGAAAAAGTTTCTGCCGAGAACGAGCACCGTGACATGCTGAGTCTCTGGGAAAGAAGAGATCCCCAGTGCTGTTGCGGCTAAAGATAGGCTGCAGAGGGATAGTGAAGACCTGCAAGAGCTTTCAGAGCTGGTACCTTCCTTGTGGGAGAAGGAGCCAGACGTTTGCCTTTTCAGAAAAAGTTTCTGCCGAGAACGAGCACCGTGACATGCTGAGTCTCTGGGAAAGCAGAGATCCCCAGTGCTGTTGTGCCTGTGGATAGGCTGCAGGGGGACGGTGAAGACCAGCAAGAGCTTTCAGGGCTGGCACCTTCCTTGTGGGAGAAGGAGCCAGACGTTTGCCTTTTCAGAAAAAGTTTCTGCCGAGAACGAGCACCGTGACATGCTGAGTCTCTGGGAAAGCAGAGATCCCCAGTGCTGTTGCGGCTAAAGATAGGCTGCAGGGGGACGGTGAAGACCAGCAAGAGCTTTCAGGGCTGGCACCTTCCTTGTGGGAGAAGGAGCCAGACGTTTGCCTTTTCAGAAAAAGGCTCTGCCGAGAGCGAGCACCATGAGATGCTGAGTCTCTGGGAAAGCAGAGATCCCCAGTGCTGTTGTGCCTGTGGATAGGCTGCAGGGGGACGGTGAAGACCAGCAAGATCTTTCAGGGCTGGCACCTTCCTTGTGGGAGAAGGAGCCAGACGTTTGCCTTTTCAGAAAAAGTTTCTGCCGAGAACGAGCACCGTGACATGCTGAGTGTCTGGGAAAGCAGAGATCCCCAGTGCTGTTGTGCCTGTGGATAGGCTGCAGAGGGATAGTGAAGACCTGCAATAGCTTTCAGGGCTGGCACCTTCCTTGTGGGAGAAGGAGCCAGACATTTGCCTTTTCAGAAAAAGTTTCTGCCGAGAACGAGCACCGTGACATGCTGAGTCTCTGGGAAAGAAGAGATCCCCAGTGCTGTTGCGGCTAAAGATAGGCTGCAGAGGGATAGTGAAGACCTGCAAGAGCTTTCAGGGCTGGCACCTTCCTTGTGGGAGAAGGAGCCAGACGTTTGCCTTTTCAGAAAAAGTTTCTGCCGAGAACGAGCACCGTGACATGCTGAGTCTCTGGGAAAGCAGAGATCCCCAGTGCTGTTGTGCCTGTGGATAGGCTGCAGGGGGACGGTGAAGACCAGCAAGAGCTTTCAGGGCTGGCACCTTCCTTGTGGGAGAAGGAGCCAGACGTTTGCCTTTTCAGAAAAAGTTTCTGCCGAGAACGAGCACCGTGACATGCTGAGTCTCTGGGAAAGCAGAGATCCCCAGTGCTGTTGCGGCTAAAGATAGGCTGCAGAGGGATAGTGAAGACCAGCAAGAGCTTTCAGGGCTGGCACCTTCCTTGTGGGAGAAGGAGCCAGACGTTTGCCTTTTCAGAAAAAGGCTCTGCCGAGAGCGAGCACCATGAGATGCTGAGTCTCTGGGAAAGCAGAGATCCCCAGTGCTGTTGTGCCTGTGGATAGGCTGCAGGGGGACGGTGAAGACCAGCAAGATCTTTCAGGGCTGGCACCTTACTTGTGGGAGAAGGAGCCAGACGTTTGCCTTTTCAGAAAAAGTTTCTGCCGAGAACGAGCACCGTGACATGCTGAGTCTCTGGAAAAGCAGAGATCCCCACTGCTGTTGAGGCTAAAGATAGGCTGCAGAGGGATAGTGAAGACCAGCAAGAGCTTTCAGGGCTGGCACCTTCCTTGTGGGAGAAGGAGCCAGACGTTTGCCTTTTCAGAAAAAGTTTCTGCCGAGAACGAGCACCGTGACATGCTGAGTCTCTGGGAAAGCAGAGATCCCCAGTGCTGTTGTGCCTGTGGATAGGCTGCAGAGGGATAGTGAAGACCTGCAATAGCTTTCAGGGCTGGCACCTTCCTTGTGGGAGAAGGAGCCAGACATTTGCCTTTTCAGAAAAAGTTTCTGCCGAGAACGAGCACCGTGACATCTGAGTCTCTGGAAAAGAAGAGATCCCCAGTGCTGTTGCGGCTAAAGATAGGCTGCAGAGGGATAGTGAAGACCTGCAAGAGCTTTCAGGGCTGGCACCTTCCTTGTGGGAGAAGGAGCCAGACGTTTGCCTTTTCAGAAAAAGTTTCTGCCGAGAACGAGCACCGTGACATGCTGAGTCTCTGGGAAAGCAGAGATCCCCAGTGCTGTTGTGCCTGTGGATAGGCTGCAGGGGGACGGTGAAGACCAGCAAGAGCTTTCAGGGCTGGCACCTTCCTTGTGGGAGAAGGAGCCAGACGTTTGCCTTTTCAGAAAAAGTTTCTGCCGAGAACGAGCACCGTGACATGCTGAGTCTCTGGGAAAGCAGAGATCCCCAGTGCTGTTGCGGCTAAAGATAGGCTGCAGAGGGATAGTGAAGACCAGCAAGAGCTTTCAGGGCTGGCACCTTCCTTGTGGGAGAAGGAGCCAGACGTTTGCCTTTTCAGAAAAAGGCTCTGCCGAGAGCGAGCACCATGAGATGCTGAGTCTCTGGGAAAGCAGAGATCCCCAGTGCTGTTGTGCCTGTGGATAGGCTGCAGAGGGATAGTGAAGACCTGCAAGAGCTTTCAGGGCTGGCACCTTCCTTGTGGGAGAAGGAGCCAGACGTTTGCCTTTTCAGAAAAAGTTTCTGCCGAGAACGAGCACCGTGACATGCTGAGTCTCTGGGAAAGCAGAGATCCCCAGTGCTGTTGTGCCTGTGGATAGGCTGCAGGGGGACGGTGAAGACAAGCAAGATCTTTCAGGGCTGGCACCTTCCTTGTGGGAGAAGGAGCCAGACGTTTGCCTTTTCAGAAAAAGGCTCTGCCGAGAGCGAGCACCATGGGATGCTGAGACTCTGGGAAAGCAGAGATCCCCAGTGCTGTTGTGCCTGTGGATAGGCTGCAGAGGGATAGTGAAGACCAGCAAGAGCTTTCAGGGCTGGCACCTTCCTTGTGGGAGAAGGAGCCAGACGTTTGCCTTTTCAGAAAAAGGCTCTGCCGAGAGCGAGCACCATGAGATGCTGAGTCTCTGGAAAAGCAGAGATCCCCACTGCTGTTGCGGCTAAAGATAGGCTGCAGAGGGATAGTGAAGACCAGCAAGAGCTTTCAGGGCTGGCACCTTCCTTGTGGGAGAAGGAGCCAGACGTTTGCCTTTTCAGAAAAAGGCTCTGCCGAGAGCGAGCACCATGAGATGCTGAGTCTCTGGGAAAGCAGAGATCCCCAGTGCTGTTGTGCCTGTGGATAGGCTGCAGGGGGACGGTGAAGACCAGCAAGATCTTTCAGGGCTGGCACCTTACTTGTGGGAGAAGGAGCCAGACGTTTGCCTTTTCAGAAAAAGTTTCTGCCGAGAACGAGCACCGTGACATGCTGAGTGTCTGGGAAAGCAGAGATCCCCAGTGCTGTTGTGCCTGTGGATAGGCTGCAGAGGGATAGTGAAGACCTGCAATAGCTTTCAGGGCTGGCACCTTCCTTGTGGGAGAAGGAGCCAGACATTTGCCTTTTCAGAAAAAGTTTCTGCCGAGAACGAGCACCGTGACATGCTGAGTCTCTGGAAAAGAAGAGATCCCCAGTGCTGTTGCGGCTAAAGATAGGCTGCAGAGGGATAGTGAAGACCTGCAAGAGCTTTCAGAGCTGGCACCTTCCTTGTGGGAGAAGGAGCCAGACGTTTGCCTTTTCAGAAAAAGTTTCTGCCGAGAACGAGCACCGTGACATGCTGAGTCTCTGGGAAAGCAGAGATCCCCAGTGCTGTTGTGCCTGTGGATAGGCTGCAGGGGGACGGTGAAGACCAGCAAGAGCTTTCAGGGCTGGCACCTTCCTTGTGGGAGAAGGTGCCAGACGTTTGCCTTTTCAGAAAAAGTTTCTGCCGAGAACGAGCACCGTGACATGCTGAGTCTCTGGGAAAGCAGAGATCCCCAGTGCTGTTGCGGCTAAAGATAGGCTGCAGGGGGACGGTGAAGACCAGCAAGAGCTTTCAGGGCTGGCACCTTCCTTGTGGGAGAAGGAGCCAGACGTTTGCCTTTTCAGAAAAAGGCTCTGCCGAGAGCGAGCACCATGAGATGCTGAGTCTCTGGGAAAGCAGAGATCCCCAGTGCTGTTGTGCCTGTGGATAGGCTGCAGGGGGACGGTGAAGACCAGCAAGATCTTTCAGGGCTGGCACCTTCCTTGTGGGAGAAGGAGCCAGACGTTTGCCTTTTCAGAAAAAGTTTCTGCCGAGAACGAGCACCGTGACATGCTGAGTGTCTGGGAAAGCAGAGATCCCCAGTGCTGTTGTGCCTGTGGATAGGCTGCAGAGGGATAGTGAAGACCTGCAATAGCTTTCAGGGCTGGCACCTTCCTTGTGGGAGAAGGAGCCAGACGTTTGCCTTTTCAGAAAAAGTTTCTGCCGAGAACGAGCACCGTGACATGCTGAGTCTCTGGGAAAGAAGAGATCCCCAGTGCTGTTGCGGCTAAAGATAGGCTGCAGAGGGATAGTGAAGACCTGCAAGAGCTTTCAGAGCTGGCACCTTCCTTGTGGGAGAAGGAGCCAGACGTTTGCCTTTTCAGAAAAAGTTTCTGCCGAGAACGAGCACCGTGACATGCTGAGTCTCTGGGAAAGCAGAGATCCCCAGTGCTGTTGTGCCTGTGGATAGGCTGCAGGGGGACGGTGAAGACCAGCAAGAGCTTTCAGGGCTGGCACCTTCCTTGTGGGAGAAGGAGCCAGACGTTTGCCTTTTCAGAAAAAGTTTCTGCCGAGAACGAGCACCGTGACATGCTGAGTCTCTGGGAAAGCAGAGATCCCCAGTGCTGTTGCGGCTAAAGATAGGCTGCAGAGGGATAGTGAAGACCAGCAAGAGCTTTCAGGGCTGGCACCTTCCTTGTGGGAGAAGGAGCCAGACGTTTGCCTTTTCAGAAAAAGGCTCTGCCGAGAGCGAGCACCATGAGATGCTGAGTCTCTGGGAAAGCAGAGATCCCCAGTGCTGTTGTGCCTGTGGATAGGCTGCAGGGGGACGGTGAAGACCAGCAAGATCTTTCAGGGCTGGCACCTTACTTGTGGGAGAAGGAGCCAGACGTTTGCCTTTTCAGAAAAAGTTTCTGCCGAGAACGAGCACCGTGACATGCTGAGTCTCTGGAAAAGCAGAGATCCCCACTGCTGTTGAGGCTAAAGATAGGCTGCAGAGGGATAGTGAAGACCAGCAAGAGCTTTCAGGGCTGGCACCTTCCTTGTGGGAGAAGGAGCCAGACGTTTGCCTTTTCAGAAAAAGTTTCTGCCGAGAACGAGCACCGTGACATGCTGAGTCTCTGGGAAAGCAGAGATCCCCAGTGCTGTTGTGCCTGTGGATAGGCTGCAGAGGGAAAGTGAAGACCTGCAATAGCTTTCAGGGCTGGCACCTTCCTTGTGGGAGAAGGAGCCAGACTTTTGCCTTTTCAGAAAAAGTTTCTGCCGAGAACGAGCACCGTGACATGCTGAGTCTCTGGAAAAGAAGAGATCCCCAGTGCTGTTGCGGCTAAAGATAGGCTGCAGAGGGATAGTGAAGACCTGCAAGAGCTTTCAGAGCTGGCACCTTCCTTGTGGGAGAAGGAGCCAGACGTTTGCCTTTTCAGAAAAAGTTTCTGCCGAGAACGAGCACCGTGACATGCTGAGTCTCTGGGAAAGCAGAGATCCCCAGTGCTGTTGTGCCTGTGGATAGGCTGCAGGGGGACGGTGAAGACCAGCAAGAGCTTTCAGGGCTGGCACCTTCCTTGTGGGAGAAGGAGCCAGACGTTTGCCTTTTCAGAAAAAGTTTCTGCCGAGAACGAGCACCGTGACATGCTGAGTCTCTGGGAAAGCAGAGATCCCCAGTGCTGTTGCGGCTAAAGATAGGCTGCAGAGGGATAGTGAAGACCAGCAAGAGCTTTCAGGGCTGGCACCTTCCTTGTGGGAGAAGGAGCCAGACGTTTGCCTTTTCAGAAAAAGGCTCTGCCGAGAGCGAGCACCATGAGATGCTGAGTCTCTGGGAAAGCAGAGATCCCCAGTGCTGTTGTGCCTGTGGATAGGCTGCAGGGGGACGGTGAAGACCAGCAAGATCTTTCAGGGCTGGCACCTTACTTGTGGGAGAAGGAGCCAGACGTTTGCCTTTTCAGAAAAAGTTTCTGCCGAGAACGAGCACCGTGACATGCTGAGTCTCTGGAAAAGCAGAGATCCCCACTGCTGTTGAGGCTAAAGATAGGCTGCAGAGGGATAGTGAAGACCAGCAAGAGCTTTCAGGGCTGGCACCTTCCTTGTGGGAGAAGGAGCCAGACGTTTGCCTTTTCAGAAAAAGTTTCTGCCGAGAACGAGCACCGTGACATGCTGAGTCTCTGGGAAAGCAGAGATCCCCAGTGCTGTTGTGCCTGTGGATAGGCTGCAGAGGGATAGTGAAGACCTGCAATAGCTTTCAGGGCTGGCACCTTCCTTGTGGGAGAAGGAGCCAGACATTTGCCTTTTCAGAAAAAGTTTCTGCCGAGAACGAGCACCGTGACATGCTGAGTCTCTGGAAAAGAAGAGATCCCCAGTGCTGTTGCGGCTAAAGATAGGCTGCAGAGGGATAGTGAAGACCTGCAAGAGCTTTCAGGGCTGGCACCTTCCTTGTGGGAGAAGGAGCCAGACGTTTGCCTTTTCAGAAAAAGTTTCTGCCGAGAACGAGCACCGTGACATGCTGAGTCTCTGGGAAAGCAGAGATCCCCAGTGCTGTTGTGCCTGTGGATAGGCTGCAGGGGGACGGTGAAGACCAGCAAGAGCTTTCAGGGCTGGCACCTTCCTTGTGGGAGAAGGAGCCAGACGTTTGCCTTTTCAGAAAAAGTTTCTGCCGAGAACGAGCACCGTGACATGCTGAGTCTCTGGGAAAGCAGAGATCCCCAGTGCTGTTGCGGCTAAAGATAGGCTGCAGAGGGATAGTGAAGACCAGCAAGAGCTTTCAGGGCTGGCACCTTCCTTGTGGGAGAAGGAGCCAGACGTTTGCCTTTTCAGAAAAAGGCTCTGCCGAGAGCGAGCACCATGAGATGCTGAGTCTCTGGGAAAGCAGAGATCCCCAGTGCTGTTGCGGCTAAAGATAGGCTGCAGAGGGATAGTGAAGACCTGCAAGAGCTTTCAGGGCTGGCACCTTCCTTGTGGGAGAAGGAGCCAGACGTTTGCCTTTTCAGAAAAAGTTTCTGCCGAGAACGAGCACCGTGACATGCTGAGTCTCTGGGAAAGCAGAGATCCCCAGTGCTGTTGTGCCTGTGGATAGGCTGCAGGGGGACGGTGAAGACAAGCAAGATCTTTCAGGGCTGGCACCTTCCTTGTGGGAGAAGGAGCCAGACGTTTGCCTTTTCAGAAAAAGGCTCTGCCGAGAGCGAGCACCATGGGATGCTGAGACTCTGGGAAAGCAGAGATCCCCAGTGCTGTTGTGCCTGTGGATAGGCTGCAGAGGGATAGTGAAGACCAGCAAGAGCTTTCAGGGCTGGCACCTTCCTTGTGGGAGAAAGAGCCAGACGTTTGCCTTTTCAGAAAAAGGCTCTGCCGAGAGCGAGCACCATGAGATGCTGAGTCTCTGGGAAAGCAGAGATCCCCAGTGCTGTTGTGCCTGTGGATAGGCTGCAGGGGGACGGTGAAGACCAGCAAGATCTTTCAGGGCTGGCACCTTCCTTGTGGGAGAAGGAGCCAGACGTTTGCCTTTTCAGAAAACGTTTCTGCCGAGAACGAGCACCGTGACATGCTGAGTCTCTGGGATAGCAGATATCCCCAGTTCTGTTGCGGCTAAAAATAGGCTGCAGAGGGATAGTGAAGACCAGCAAGATCTTTCAGGGCTGGCACCTTCCTTGTGGGAGAAGGAGCCAGACGTTTGCCTTTTCAGAAAAAGTTTCTGCCGAGAGCGAGCACCATGAGATGCTGAGTCTCTGGGAAAGCAGAGATCCCCAGTGCTGTTGTGCCTGTGGATAGGCTGCAGGGGGACGGTGAAGACCAGCAAGATCTTTCAGGGCTGGCACCTTCCTTGTGGGAGAAGGAGCCAGACGTTTGCCTTTTCAGAAAAAGTTTCTGCCGAGAACGAGCACCGTGACATGCTGAGTCTCTGGAAAAGCAGAGATCCCCACTGCTGTTGAGGCTAAAGATAGGCTGCAGGGGGACGGTGAAGACCAGCAAGAGCTTTCAGGGCTGGCACCTTCCTTGTGGGAGAAGGAGCCAGACGTTTGCCTTTTCAGAAAAAGTTTCTGCCGAGAACGAGCACCGTGACATGCTGAGTCTCTGGGAAAGCAGAGATCCCCAGTGCTGTTGTGCCTGTGGATAGGCTGCAGGGGGACGGTGAAGACCAGCAAGAGCTTTCAGGGCTGGCACCTTCCTTGTGGGAGAAGGAGCCAGACATTTGCCTTTTCAGAAAAAGTTTCTGCCGAGAACGAGCGCCGTGACATGCTGAGTCTCTGGAAAAGCAGAGATCCCCAGTGCTGTTGCGGCTAAAGATAGGCTGCAGAGGGATAGTGAAGACCTGCAAGAGCTTTCAGAGCTGGCAGCTTCCTTGTGGGAGAAGGAGCCAGACGTTTGCCTTTTCAGAAAAAGTTTCTGCCGAGAGCGAGCACCATGAGATGCTGAGTCTCTGGGAAAGCAGAGATCCCCAGTGCTGTTGTGCCTGTGGATAGGCTGCAGGGGGACGGTGAAGACCAGCAAGAGCTTTCAGGGCTGGCACCTTCCTTGTGGGAGAAGGAGCCAGACGTTTGCCTTTTCAGAAAAAGTTTCTGCCGAGAACGAGCACCGTGACATGCTGAGTCTCTGGGAAAGCAGAGATCCCCAGTGCTGTTGCGGCTAAAGATAGGCTGCAGAGGGATAGTGAAGACCAGCAAGAGCTTTCAGGGCTGGCACCTTCCTTGTGGGAGAAGGAGCCAGAGGTTTGCCTTTTCAGAAAAAGGCTCTGCCGAGAGCGAGCACCATGAGATGCTGAGTCTCTGGGAAAGCAGAGATCCCCAGTGCTGTTGTGCCTGTGGATAGGCTGCAGGGGGACGGTGAAGACCAGCAAGATCTTTCAGGGCTGGCACCTTACTTGTGGGAGAAGGAGCCAGACGTTTGCCTTTTCAGAAAAAGTTTCTGCCGAGAACGAGCACCGTGACATGCTGAGTCTCTGGGAAAGCAGAGATCCCCAGTGCTGTTGCGGCTAAAGATAGGCTGCAGAGGGATAGTGAAGACCAGCAAGAGCTTTCAGGGCTGGCACCTTCCTTGTGGGAGAAGGAGCCAGACGTTTGCCTTTTCAGAAAAAGTTTCTGCCGAGAACGAGCACCGTGACATGCTGAGTCTCTGGGAAAGCAGAGATCCCCAGTGCTGTTGTGCCTGTGGATAGGCTGCAGGGGGACGGTGAAGACCAGCAAGAGCTTTCAGGGCTGGCACCTTCCTTGTGGGAGAAGGAGCCAGACGTTTGCCTTTTCAGAAAAAGTTTCTGCCGAGAACGAGCACCGTGACATGCTGAGTCTCTGGGAAAGCAGAGATCCCCAGTGCTGTTGCGGCTAAAGATAGGCTGCAGAGGGATAGTGAAGACCAGCAAGAGCTTTCAGGGCTGGCACCTTCCTTGTGGGAGAAGGAGCCAGACGTTTGCCTTTTCAGAAAAAGGCTCTGCCGAGAGCGAGCACCATGAGATGCTGAGTCTCTGGGAAAGCAGAGACCCCCAGTGCTGTTGTGCCTGTGGATAGGCTGCAGGGGGACGGTGAAGACCAGCAAGATCTTTCAGGGCTGGCACCTTCCTTGTGGGAGAAGGAGCCAGACGTTTGCCTTTTCAGAAAAAGTTTCTGCCGAGAACGAGCACCGTGACATGCTGAGTCTCTGGGAAAGCAGAGATCCCCAGTGCTGTTGTGCCTGTGGATAGGCTGCAGGGGGACGGTGAAGACAAGCAAGATCTTTCAGGGCTGGCACCTTCCTTGTGGGAGAAGGAGCCAGACGTTTGCCTTTTCAGAAAAAGGCTCTGCCGAGAGCGAGCACCATGAGATGCTGAGACTCTGGGAAAGCAGAGATCCCCAGTGCTGTTGTGCCTGTGGATAGGCTGCAGGGGGACGGTGAAGACCAGCAAGATCTTTCAGGGCTGGCACCTTCCTTGTGGGAGAAGGAGCCAGACGTTTGCCTTTTCAGAAAAAGTTTCTGCCGAGAACGAGCACCGTGACATGCTGAGTCTCTGGGAAAGCAGAGATCCCCAGTGCTGTTGTGCCTGTGGATAGGCTGCAGAGGGAGAGTGAAGACCAGCAAGAGCTTTCAGGGCTGGCACCTTCCTTGTGGGAGAAGGAGCCAGACGTTTGCCTTTTCAGAAAAAGGCTCTGCCGAGAGCGAGCACCATGAGATGCTGAGTCTCTGGGAAAGCAGAGATCCCCAGTGCTGTTGTGCCTGTGGATAGGCTGCAGGGGGACGGTGAAGACCAGCAAGATCTTTCAGGGCTGGCACCTTCCTTGTGGGAGAAGGAGCCAGACGTTTGCCTTTTCAGAAAACGTTTCTGCCGAGAACGAGCACCGTGACATGCTGAGTCTCTGGGAAAGCAGAGATCCCCAGTGCTGTTGCGGCTAAAGATAGGCTGCAGAGGGATAGTGAAGACCAGCAAGAGCTTTCAGGGCTGGCACCTTCCTTGTGGGAGAAGGAGCCAGACGTTTGCCTTTTCAGAAAAAGTTTCTGCCGAGAGCGAGCACCATGAGATGCTGAGTCTCTGGGAAAGCAGAGATCCCCAGTGCTGTTGTGCCTGTGTATAGGCTGCAGGGGGACGGTGAAGACCAGCAAGAGCTTTCAGGGCTGGCACCTTCCTTGTGGGAGAAGGAGCCAGACGTTTGCCTTTTCAGAAAAAGTTTCTGCCGAGAACGAGCACCGTGACATGCTGAGTCTCTGGAAAAGCAGAGATCCCCAGTGCTGTTGCGGCTAAAGATAGGCTGCAGAGGGATAGTGAAGACCAGCAAGAGCTTTCAGGGCTGGCACCTTCCTTGTGGGAGAAGGAGCCAGACGTTTGCCTTTTCAGAAAAAGGCTCTGCCGAGAGCGAGCACCATGAGATGCTGAGTCTCTGGGAAAGCAGAGATCCCCAGTGCTGTTGTGCCTGTGGATAGGCTGCAGGGGGACGGTGAAGACCAGCAAGATCTTTCAGGGCTGGCACCTTACTTGTGGGAGAAGGAGCCAGACGTTTGCCTTTTCAGAAAAAGTTTCTGCCGAGAACGAGCACCGTGACATGCTGAGTCTCTGGAAAAGCAGAGATCCCCACTGCTGTTGAGGCTAAAGATAGGCTGCAGAGGGATAGTGAAGACCAGCAAGAGCTTTCAGGGCTGGCACCTTCCTTGTGGGAGAAGGAGCCAGACGTTTGCCTTTTCAGAAAAAGTTTCTGCCGAGAACGAGCACCGTGACATGCTGAGTCTCTGGGAAAGCAGAGATCCCCAGTGCTGTTGTGCCTGTGGATAGGCTGCAGAGGGATAGTGAAGACCTGCAATAGCTTTCAGGGCTGGCACCTTCCTTGTGGGAGAAGGAGCCAGACATTTGCCTTTTCAGAAAAAGTTTCTGCCGAGAACGAGCACCGTGACATGCTGAGTCTCTGGAAAAGAAGAGATCCCCAGTGCTGTTGCGGCTAAAGATAGGCTGCAGAGGGATAGTGAAGACCTGCAAGAGCTTTCAGGGCTGGCACCTTCCTTGTGGGAGAAGGAGCCAGACGTTTGCCTTTTCAGAAAAAGTTTCTGCCGAGAACGAGCACCGTGACATGCTGAGTCTCTGGGAAAGCAGAGATCCCCAGTGCTGTTGTGCCTGTGGATAGGCTGCAGGGGGACGGTGAAGACCAGCAAGAGCTTTCAGGGCTGGCACCTTCCTTGTGGGAGAAGGAGCCAGACGTTTGCCTTTTCAGAAAAAGTTTCTGCCGAGAACGAGCACCGTGACATGCTGAGTCTCTGGGAAAGCAGAGATCCCCAGTGCTGTTGCGGCTAAAGATAGGCTGCAGAGGGATAGTGAAGACCAGCAAGAGCTTTCAGGGCTGGCACCTTCCTTGTGGGAGAAGGAGCCAGAGGTTTGCCTTTTCAGAAAAAGGCTCTGCCGAGAGCGAGCACCATGAGATGCTGAGTCTCTGGGAAAGCAGAGATCCCCAGTGCTGTTGTGCCTGTGGATAGGCTGCAGGGGGACGGTGAAGACCAGCAAGATCTTTCAGGGCTGGCACCTTCCTTGTGGGAGAAGGAGCCAGACGTTTGCCTTTTCAGAAAAAGTTTCTGCCGAGAACGAGCACCGTGACATGCTGAGTCTCTGGGAAAGCAGAGATCCCCAGTGCTGTTGTGCCTGTGGATAGGCTGCAGGGGGACGGTGAAGACCAGCAAGATCTTTCAGGGCTGGCACCTTCCTTGTGGGAGAAGGAGCCAGACGTTTGCCTTTTCAGAAAAAGGCTCTGCCGAGAGCGAGCACCATGGGATGCTTAGACTCTGGGAAAGCAGAGATCCCCAGTGCTGTTGTGCCTGTGGATAGGCTGCAGGGGGACGGTGAAGACCAGCAAGATCTTTCAGGGCTGGCACCTTCCTTGTGGGAGAAGGAGCCAGACGTTTGCCTTTTCAGAAAAAGTTTCTGCCGAGAACGAGCACCGTGACATGCTGAGTCTCTGGGAAAGCAGAGATCCCCAGTGCTGTTGTGCCTGTGGATAGGCTGCAGAGGGATAGTGAAGACCAGCAAGAGCTTTCAGGGCTGGCACCTTCCTTGTGGGAGAAGGAGCCAGACGTTTGCCTTTTCAGAAAAAGGCTCTGCCGAGAGCGAGCACCATGAGATGCTGAGTCTCTGGGAAAGCAGAGATCCCCAGTGCTGTTGTGCCTGTGGATAGGCTGCAGGGGGACGGTGAAGACCAGCAAGATCTTTCAGGGCTGGCACCTTCCTTGTGGGAGAAGGAGCCAGACGTTTGCCTTTTCAGAAAAAGTTTCTGCCGAGAACGAGCACCGTGACATGCTGAGTCTCTGGGAAAGCAGAGATCCCCAGTGCTGTTGTGCCTGTGGATAGGCTGCAGGGGGACGGTGAAGACCAGCAAGATCTTTCAGGGCTGGCACCTTCCTTGTGGGAGAAGGAGCCAGACGTTTGCCTTTTCAGAAAAAGGCTCTGCCGAGAGCGAGCACCATGGGATGCTTAGACTCTGGGAAAGCAGAGATCCCCAGTGCTGTTGTGCCTGTGGATAGGCTGCAGGGGGACGGTGAAGACCAGCAAGATCTTTCAGGGCTGGCACCTTCCTTGTGGGAGAAGGAGCCAGACGTTTGCCTTTTCAGAAAAAGTTTCTGCCGAGAACGAGCACCGTGACATGCTGAGTCTCTGGGAAAGCAGAGATCCCCAGTGCTGTTGTGCCTGTGGATAGGCTGCAGTGGGATAGTGAAGACCAGCAAGAGCTTTCAGGGCTGGCACCTTCCTTGTGGGAGAAGGAGCCAGACGTTTGCCTTTTCAGAAAAAGGCTCTGCCGAGAGCGAGCACCATGAGATGCTGAGTCTCTGGGAAAGCAGAGATGCCCAGTGCTGTTGTGCCTGTGGATAGGCTGCAGGGGGACGGTGAAGACCAGCAAGATCTTTCAGGGCTGGCACCTTCCTTGTGGGAGAAGGAGCCAGACGTTTGCCTTTTCAGAAAACGTTTCTGCCGAGAACGAGCACCGTGACATGCTGAGTCTCTGGGAAAGCAGAGATCCCCAGTGCTGTTGCGGCTAAAAATAGGCTGCAGAGGGATAGTGAAGACCAGCAAGAGCTTTCAGGGCTGGCACCTTCCTTGTGGGAGAAGGAGCCAGACGTTTGCCTTTTCAGAAAAAGTTTCTGCCGAGAGCGAGCACCATGAGATGCTGAGTCTCTGGGAAAGCAGAGATCCCCAGTGCTGTTGCGCCTGTGGATAGGCTGCAGGGGGACGGTGAAGACCAGCAAGATCTTTCACGGCTGGCACCTTACTTGTGGGAGAAGGAGCCAGACGTTTGCCTTTTCAGAAAAAGTTTCTGCCGAGAACGAGCACCGTGACATGCTGAGTCTCTGGAAAAGCAGAGATCCCCACTGCTGTTGAGGCTAAAGATAGGCTGCAGAGGGATAGTGAAGACCAGCAAGAGCTTTCAGGGCTGGCACCTTCCTTGTGGGAGAAGGAGCCAGACGTTTGCCTTTTCAGAAAAAGTTTCTGCCGAGAACGAGCACCGTGACATGCTGAGTCTCTGGGAAAGCAGAGATCCCCAGTGCTGTTGTGCCTGTGGATAGGCTGCAGAGGGATAGTGAAGACCTGCAATAGCTTTCAGGGCTGGCACCTTCCTTGTGGGAGAAGGAGCCAGACATTTGCCTTTTCAGAAAAAGTTTCTGCCGAGAACGAGCACCGTGACATGCTGAGTCTCTGGAAAAGAAGAGATCCCCAGTGCTGTTGCGGCTAAATATAGGCTGCAGAGGGATAGTGAAGACCTGCAAGAGCTTTCAGGGCTGGCACCTTCCTTGTGGGAGAAGGAGCCAGACGTTTGCCTTTTCAGAAAAAGTTTCTGCCGAGAACGAGCACCGTGACATGCTGAGTCTCTGGGAAAGCAGAGATCCCCAGTGCTGTTGTGCCTGTGGATAGGCTGCAGGGGGACGGTGAAGACCAGCAAGAGCTTTCAGGGCTGGCACCTTCCTTGTGGGAGAAGGAGCCAGACGTTTGCCTTTTCAGAAAAAGTCTCTGCCGAGAGCGAGCACCATGAGATGCTGAGTCTCTGGGAAAGCAGAGATCCCCAGTGCTGTTGTGCCTGTGGATAGGCTGCAGGGGGACGGTGAAGACCAGCAAGATCTTTCAGGGCTGGCACCTTCCTTGTGGGAGAAGGAGCCAGACGTTTGCCTTTTCAGAAAAAGTTTCTGCCGAGAACGAGCACCGTGACATGCTGAGTCTCTGGGAAAGCAGAGATCCCCAGTGCTGTTGTGCCTGTGGATAGGCTGCAGGGGGACGGTGAAGACCAGCAAGATCTTTCAGGGCTGGCACCTTCCTTGTGGGAGAAGGAGCCAGACGTTTGCCTTTTCAGAAAAAGGCTCTGCCGAGAGCGAGCACCATGGGATGCTGAGACTCTGGGAAAGCAGAGATCCCCAGTGCTGTTGTGCCTGTGGATAGGCTGCAGGGGGACGGTGAAGACCAGCAAGAGCTTTCAGGGCTGGCACCTTCCTTGTGGGAGAAGGAGCCAGACGTTTGCCTTTTCAGAAAAAGTTTCTGCCGAGAACGAGCACCGTGACATGCTGAGTCTCTGGGAAAGCAGAGATCCCCAGTGCTGTTGCGGCTAAAGATAGGCTGCAGAGGGATAGTGAAGACCAGCAAGAGCTTTCAGGGCTGGCACCTTCCTTGTGGGAGAAGGAGCCAGACGTTTGCCTTTTCAGAAAAAGTTTCTGCCGAGAGCGAGCACCGTGACATGCTGAGTCTCTGGGAAAGCAGAGATCCCCAGTGCTGTTGTGCCTGTGGATAGGCTGCAGGGGGACGGTGAAGACCAGCAAGATCTTTCAGGGCTGGCACCTTCCTTGTGGGAGAAGGAGCCAGACGTTTGCCTTTTCAGAAAACGTTTCTGCCGAGAACGAGCACCGTGACATGCTGAGTCTCTGGGAAAGCAGAGATCCCCAGTGCTGTTGCGGCTAAAGATAGGCTGCAGAGGGATAGTGAAGACCAGCAAGAGCTTTCAGGGCTGGCACCTTCCTTGTGGGAGAAGGAGCCAGACGTTTGCCTTTTCAGAAAAAGTTTCTGCCGAGAGCGAGCACCATGAGATGCTGAGTCTCTGGGAAAGCAGAGATCCCCAGTGCTGTTGCGGCTAAAGATAGGCTGCAGAGGGATAGTGAAGACCAGCAAGAGCTTTCAGGGCTGGCACCTTCCTTGTGGGAGAAGGAGCCAGACGTTTGCCTTTTCAGAAAAAGTTTCTGCCGAGAACGAGCACCGTGACATGCTGAGTCTCTGGAAAAGCAGAGATCCCCACTGCTGTTGAGGCTAAAGATAGGCTGCAGAGGGATAGTGAAGACCAGCAAGAGCTTTCAGGGCTGGCACCTTCCTTGTGGGAGAAGGAGCCAGACGTTTGCCTTTTCAGAAAAAGTTTCTGCCGAGAACGAGCACCGTGACATGCTGAGTCTCTGGGAAAGCAGAGATCCCCAGTGCTGTTGTGCCTGTGGATAGGCTGCAGGGGGACGGTGAAGACCAGCAAGAGTTTTCAGGGCTGGCACCTTCCTTGTGGGAGAAGGAGCCAGACATTTGCCTTTTCAGAAAAAGTTTCTGCCGAGAACGAGCGCCGTGACATGCTGAGTCTCTGGAAAAGCAGAGATCCCCAGTGCTGTTGCGGCTAAAGATAGGCTGCAGAGGGATAGTGAAGACCAGCAAGAGCTTTCAGGGCTGGCACCTTCCTTGTGGGAGAAGGAGCCAGACGTTTGCCTTTTCAGAAAAAGGCTCTGCCGAGAGCGAGCACCATGAGATGCTGAGTCTCTGGGAAAGCAGAGATCCCCAGTGCTGTTGTGCCTGTGGATAGGCTGCAGGGGGACGGTGAAGACCAGCAAGATCTTTCAGGGCTGGCACCTTCCTTGTGGGAGAAGGAGCCAGACGTTTGCCTTTTCAGAAAAAGTTTCTGCCGAGAACGAGCACCGTGACATGCTGAGTCTCTGGGAAAGCAGAGATCCCCAGTGCTGTTGTGCCTGTGGATAGGCTGCAGAGGGATAGTGAAGACCTGCAATAGCTTTCAGGGCTGGCACCTTCCTTGTGGGAGAAGGAGCCAGACATTTGCCTTTTCAGAAAAAGATTCTGCCGAGAACGAGCACCGTGACATGCTGAGTCTCTGGAAAAGAAGAGATCCCCAGTGCTGTTGCGGCTAAAGATAGGCTGCAGAGGGATAGTGAAGACCTGCAAGAGCTTTCAGAGCTGGCAGCTTCCTTGTGGGAGAAGGAGCCAGACGTTTGCCTTTTCAGAAAAAGTTTCTGCCGAGAACGAGCACCGTGACATGCTGAGTCTCTGGGAAAGCAGAGATCCCCAGTGCTGTTGTGCCTGTGGATAGGCTGCAGGGGGACGGTGAAGACCAGCAAGAGCTTTCAGGGCTGGCACCTTCCTTGTGGGAGAAGGAGCCAGACGTTTGCCTTTTCAGAAAAAGGCTCTGCCGAGAACGAGCACCGTGACATGCTGAGTCTCTGGGAAAGCAGAGATCCCCAGTGCTGTTGCGGCTAAAGATAGGCTGCAGAGGGATAGTGAAGACCAGCAAGAGCTTTCAGGGCTGGCACCTTCCTTGTGGGAGAAGGAGCCAGACGTTTGCCTTTTCAGAAAAAGGCTCTGCCGAGAGCGAGCACCATGAGATGCTGAGTCTCTGGGAAAGCAGAGATCCCCAGTGCTGTTGTGCCTGTGGATAGGCTGCAGGGGGACGGTGAAGACCAGCAAGATCTTTCAGGGCTGGCACCTTACTTGTGGGAGAAGGAGCCAGACGTTTGCCTTTTCAGAAAAAGTTTCTGCCGAGAACGAGCACCGTGACATGCTGAGTCTCTGGAAAAGCAGAGATCCCCACTGCTGTTGAGGCTAAAGATAGGCTGCAGAGGGATAGTGAAGACCAGCAAGAGCTTTCAGGGCTGGCACCTTCCTTGTGGGAGAAGGAGCCAGACGTTTGCCTTTTCAGAAAAAGTTTCTGCCAAGAACGAGCACCGTGACATGCTGAGTCTCTGGGAAAGCAGAGATCCCCAGTGCTGTTGCGGCTAAAGATAGGCTGCAGAGGGATAGTGAAGACCAGCAAGAGCTTTCAGGGCTGGCACCTTCCTTGTGGGAGAAGGAGCCAGACGTTTGCCTTTTCAGAAAAAGGCTCTGCCGAGAGCGAGCACCATGAGATGCTGAGTCTCTGGGAAAGCAGAGATCCCCAGTGCTGTTGTGCCTGTGGATAGGCTGCAGGGGGACGGTGAAGACCAGCAAGATCTTTCAGGGCTGGCACCTTCCTTGTGGGAGAAGGAGCCAGACGTTTGCCTTTTCAGAAAAAGTTTCTGCCGAGAACGAGCACCGTGACATGCTGAGTCTCTGGGAAAGCAGAGATCCCCAGTGCTGTTGCGGCTAAAGATAGGCTGCAGAGGGATAGTGAAGACCAGCAAGAGCTTTCAGGGCTGGCACCTTCCTTGTGGGAGAAGGAGCCAGACGTTTGCCTTTTCAGAAAAAGGCTCTGCCGAGAGCGAGCACCATGAGATGCTGAGTCTCTGGGAAAGCAGAGATCCCCAGTGCTGTTGTGCCTGTGGATAGGCTGCAGGGGGACGGTGAAGACCAGCAAGATCTTTCAGGGCTGGCACCTTCCTTGTGGGAGAAGGAGCCAGACGTTTGCCTTTTCAGAAAAAGTTTCTGCCGAGAACGAGCACCGTGACATGCTGAGTCTCTGGAAAAGCAGAGATCCCCACTGCTGTTGAGGCTAAAGATAGGCTGCAGAGGGATAGTGAAGACCAGCAAGAGCTTTCAGGGCTGGCACCTTCCTTGTGGGAGAAGGAGCCAGACGTTTGCCTTTTCAGAAAAAGTTTCTGCCGAGAACGAGCACCGTGACATGCTGAGTCTCTGGGAAAGCAGAGATCCCCAGTGCTGTTGTGCCTGTGGATAGGCTGCAGAGGGATAGTGAAGACCAGCAAGATCTTTCAGGGCTGGCACCTTCCTTGTGGGAGAAGGAGCCAGACATTTGCCTTTTCAGAAAAAGTTTCTGCCGAGAACGAGCACCGTGACATGCTGAGTCTCTGGAAAAGAAGAGATCCCCAGTGCTGTTGCGGCTAAAGATAGGCTGCAGAGGGATAGTGAAGACCTGCAAGAGCTTTCAGAGCTGGCAGCTTCCTTGTGGGAGAAGGAGCCAGACGTTTGCCTTTTCAGAAAAAGTTTCTGCCGAGAACGAGCACCGTGACATGCTGAGTCTCTGGGAAAGCAGAGATCCCCAGTGCTGTTGTGCCTGTGGATAGGCTGCAGGGGGACGGTGAAGACCAGCAAGAGCTTTCAGGGCTGGCACCTTACTTGTGGGAGAAGGAGCCAGACGTTTGCCTTTTCAGAAAAAGTTTTTGCCGAGAACGAGCACCGTGACATGCTGAGTCTCTGGAAAAGCCGAGATCCCCACTGCTGTTGAGGCTAAAGATAGGCTGCAGAGGGATAGTGAAGACCAGCAAGAGCTTTCAGGGCTGGCACCTTCCTTGTGGGAGAAGGAGCCAGACGTTTGCCTTTTCAGAAAAAGTTTCTGCCGAGAACGAGCACCGTGACATGCTGAGTCTCTGGGAAAGCAGAGATCCCCAGTGCTGTTGTGCCTGTGGATAGGCTGCAGAGGGATAGTGAAGACCTGCAATAGCTTTCAGGGCTGGCACCTTCCTTGTGGGAGAAGGAGCCAGACATTTGCCTTTTCAGAAAAAGTTTCTGCCGAGAACGAGCACCGTGACATGCTGAGTCTCTGGGAAAGAAGAGATCCCCAGTGCTGTTGCGGCTAAAGATAGGCTGCAGAGGGATAGTGAAGACCTGCAAGAGCTTTCAGAGCTGGCACCTTCCTTGTGGGAGAAGGAGCCAGACGTTTGCCTTTTCAGAAAAAGTTTCTGCCGAGAACGAGCACCGTGACATGCTGAGTCTCTGGGAAAGCAGAGATCCCCAGTGCTGTTGTGCCTGTGGATAGGCTGCAGGGGGACGGTGAAGACCAGCAAGAGCTTTCAGGGCTGGCACCTTCCTTGTGGGAGAAGGAGCCAGACGTTTGCCTTTTCAGAAAAAGTTTCTGCCGAGAACGAGCACCGTGACATGCTGAGTCTCTGGGAAAGCAGAGATCCCCAGTGCTGTTGCGGCTAAAGATAGGCTGCAGAGGGATAGTGAAGACCAGCAAGAGCTTTCAGGGCTGGCACCTTCCTTGTGGGAGAAGGAGCCAGACGTTTGCCTTTTCAGAAAAAGGCTCTGCCGAGAGCGAGCACCATGAGATGCTGAGTCTCTGGGAAAGCAGAGATCCCCAGTGCTGTTGTGCCTGTGGATAGGCTGCAGGGGGACGGTGAAGACCAGCAAGATCTTTCAGGGCTGGCACCTTCCTTGTGGGAGAAGGAGCCAGACGTTTGCCTTTTCAGAAAAAGTTTCTGCCGAGAACGAGCACCGTGACATGCTGAGTCTCTGGAAAAGCAGAGATCCCCAGTGCTGTTGTGCCTGTGGATAGGCTGCAGGGGGACGGTGAAGACCAGCAAGATCTTTCAGGGCTGGCACCTTCCTTGTGGGAGAAGGAGCCAGACGTTTGCCTTTTCAGAAAAAGGCTCTGCCGAGAGCGAGCACCATGGGATGCTTAGACTCTGGGAAAGCAGAGATCCCCAGTGCTGTTGCGGCTAAAGATAGGCTGCAGGGGGACGGTGAAGACCAGCAAGATCTTTCAGGGCTGGCACCTTCCTTGTGGGAGAAGGAGCCAGACGTTTGCCTTTTCAGAAAAAGTTTCTGCCGAGAACGAGCACCGTGACATGCTGAGTCTCTGGAAAAGCAGAGATCCCCAGTGCTGTTGTGCCTGTGGATAGGCTGCAGAGGGATAGTGAAGACCAGCAAGAGCTTTCAGGGCTGGCACCTTCCTTGTGGGAGAAGGAGCCAGACGTTTGCCTTTTCAGAAAAAGGCTCTGCCGAGAGCGAGCACCATGAGATGCTGAGTCTCTGGGAAAGCAGAGATCCCCAGTGCTGTTGTGCCTGTGGATAGGCTGCAGGGGGACGGTGAAGACCAGCAAGATCTTTCAGGGCTGGCACCTTCCTTGTGGGAGAAGGAGCCAGACGTTTGCCTTTTCAGAAAACGTTTCTGCCGAGAACGAGCACCGTGACATGCTGAGTCTCTGGGAAAGCAGAGATCCCCAGTGCTGTTGCGGCTAAAAATAGGCTGCAGAGGGATAGTGAAGACCAGCAAGAGCTTTCAGGGCTGGCACCTTCCTTGTGGGAGAAGGAGCCAGACGTTTGCCTTTTCAGAAAAAGTTTCTGCCGAGAGCGAGCACCATGAGATGCTGAGTCTCTGGGAAAGCAGAGATCCCCAGTGCTGTTGCGCCTGTGGATAGGCTGCAGGGGGACGGTGAAGACCAGCAAGATCTTTCAGGGCTGGCACCTTACTTGTGGGAGAAGGAGCCAGACGTTTGCCTTTTCAGAAAAAGTTTCTGCCGAGAACGAGCACCGTGACATGCTGAGTCTCTGGAAAAGCAGAGATCCCCACTGCTGTTGAGGCTAAAGATAGGCTGCAGAGGGATAGTGAAGACCAGCAAGAGCTTTCAGGGCTGGCACCTTCCTTGTGGGAGAAGGAGCCAGACGTTTGCCTTTTCAGAAAAAGTTTCTGCCGAGAACGAGCACCGTGACATGCTGAGTCTCTGGGAAAGCAGAGATCCCCAGTGCTGTTGTGCCTGTGGATAGGCTGCAGAGGGATAGTGAAGACCTGCAATAGCTTTCAGGGCTGGCACCTTCCTTGTGGGAGAAGGAGCCAGACATTTGCCTTTTCAGAAAAAGTTTCTGCCGAGAACGAGCACCGTGACATGCTGAGTCTCTGGAAAAGAAGAGATCCCCAGTGCTGTTGCGGCTAAAGATAGGCTGCAGAGGGATAGTGAAGACCTGCAAGAGCTTTCAGGGCTGGCACCTTCCTTGTGGGAGAAGGAGCCAGACGTTTGCCTTTTCAGAAAAAGTTTCTGCCGAGAACGAGCACCGTGACATGCTGAGTCTCTGGGAAAGCAGAGATCCCCAGTGCTGTTGTGCCTGTGGATAGGCTGCAGGGGGACGGTGAAGACCAGCAAGAGCTTTCAGGGCTGGCACCTTCCTTGTGGGAGAAGGAGCCAGACGTTTGCCTTTTCAGAAAAAGGCTCTGCCGAGAGCGAGCACCATGAGATGCTGAGTCTCTGGGAAAGCAGAGATCCCCAGTGCTGTTGTGCCTGTGGATAGGCTGCAGGGGGACGGTGAAGACCAGCAAGATCTTTCAGGGCTGGCACCTTCCTTGTGGGAGAAGGAGCCAGACGTTTGCCTTTTCAGAAAAAGTTTCTGCCGAGAACGAGCACCGTGACATGCTGAGTCTCTGGGAAAGCAGAGATCCCCAGTGCTGTTGTGCCTGTGGATAGGCTGCAGGGGGACGGTGAAGACCAGCAAGATCTTTCAGGGCTGGCACCTTCCTTGTGGGAGAAGGAGCCAGACGTTTGCCTTTTCAGAAAAAGGCTCTGCCGAGAGCGAGCACCATGGGATGCTGAGACTCTGGGAAAGCAGAGATCCCCAGTGCTGTTGTGCCTGTGGATAGGCTGCAGGGGGACGGTGAAGACCAGCAAGATCTTTCAGGGCTGGCACCTTCCTTGTGGGAGAAGGAGCCAGACGTTTGCCTTTTCAGAAAAAGTTTCTGCCGAGAACGAGCACCGTGACATGCTGAGTCTCTGGGAAAGCAGAGATCCCCAGTGCTGTTGTGCCTGTGGATAGGCTGCAGAGGGATAGAGAAGACCAGCAAGAGCTTTCAGGGCTGGCACCTTCCTTGTGGGAGAAGGAGCCAGACGTTTGCCTTTTCAGAAAAAGGCTCTGCCGAGAGCGAGCACCGTGACATGCTGAGTCTCTGGGAAAGCAGAGATCCCCAGTGCTGTTGTGCCTGTTGATAGGCTGCAGGGGGACGGTGAAGACCAGCAAGATCTTTTAGGGCTGGCACCTTCCTTGTGGGAGAAGGAGCCAGACGTTTGCCTTTTCAGAAAACGTTTCTGCCGAGAACGAGCACCGTGACATGCTGAGTCTCTGGGAAAGCAGAGATCCCCAGTGCTGTTGCGGCTAAAAATAGGCTGCAGAGGGATAGTGAAGACCAGCAAGAGCTTTCAGGGCTGGCACCTTCCTTGTGGGAGAAGGAGCCAGACGTTTGCCTTTTCAGAAAAAGGCTCTGCCGAGAACGAGCACCGTGACATGCTGAGTCTCTGGGGAAGCAGAGATCCCCAGTGCTGTTGCGGCTAAAGATAGGCTGCAGAGGGATAGTGAAGACCAGCAAGAGCTTTCAGGGCTGGCACCTTCCTTGTGGGAGAAGGAGCCAGACGTTTGCCTTTTCAGAAAAAGGCTCTGCCGAGAGCGAGCACCATGAGATGCTGAGTCTCTGGGAAAGCAGAGATCCCCAGTGCTGTTGTGCCTGTGGATAGGCTGCAGGGGGACGGTGAAGACCAGCAAGATCTTTCAGGGCTGGCACCTTCCTTGTGGGAGAAGGAGCCAGACGTTTGCCTTTTCAGAAAAAGTTTCTGCCGAGAACGAGCACCGTGACATGCTGAGTCTCTGGAAAAGCAGAGATCCCCACTGCTGTTGAGGCTAAAGATAGGCTGCAGAGGGATAGTGAAGACCAGCAAGAGCTTTCAGGGCTGGCACCTTCCTTGTGGGAGAAGGAGCCAGACGTTTGCCTTTTCAGAAAAAGTTTCTGCCAAGAACGAGCACCGTGACATGCTGAGTCTCTGGGAAAGCAGAGATCCCCAGTGCTGTTGCGGCTAAAGATAGGCTGCAGAGGGATAGTGAAGACCAGCAAGAGCTTTCAGGGCTGGCACCTTCCTTGTGGGAGAAGGAGCCAGACGTTTGCCTTTTCAGAAAAAGGCTCTGCCGAGAGCGAGCACCATGAGATGCTGAGTCTCTGGGAAAGCAGAGATCCCCAGTGCTGTTGTGCCTGTGGATAGGCTGCAGGGGGACGGTGAAGACCAGCAAGATCTTTCAGGGCTGGCACCTTCCTTGTGGGAGAAGGAGCCAGACGTTTGCCTTTTCAGAAAAAGTTTCTGCCGAGAACGAGCACCGTGACATGCTGAGTCTCTGGGAAAGCAGAGATCCCCAGTGCTGTTGTGCCTGTGGATAGGCTGCAGAGGGATAGTGAAGACCTGCAATAGCTTTCAGGGCTGGCACCTTCCTTGTGGGAGAAGGAGCCAGACGTTTGCCTTTTCAGAAAAAGTTTCTGCCGAGAACGAGCACCGTGACATGCTGAGTCTCTGGGAAAGCAGAGATCCCCAGTGCTGTTGCGGCTAAAGATAGGCTGCAGAGGGATAGTGAAGACCAGCAAGAGCTTTCAGGGCTGGCACCTTCCTTGTGGGAGAAGGAGCCAGACGTTTGCCTTTTCAGAAAAAGGCTCTGCCGAGAGCGAGCACCATGAGATGCTGAGTCTCTGGGAAAGCAGAGATCCCCAGTGCTGTTGTGCCTGTGGATAGGCTGCAGGGGGACGGTGAAGACCAGCAAGATCTTTCAGGGCTGGCACCTTCCTTGTGGGAGAAGGAGCCAGACGTTTGCCTTTTCAGAAAAAGTTTCTGCCGAGAACGAGCACCGTGACATGCTGAGTCTCTGGAAAAGCAGAGATCCCCACTGCTGTTGAGGCTAAAGATAGGCTGCAGAGGGATAGTGAAGACCAGCAAGAGCTTTCAGGGCTGGCACCTTCCTTGTGGGAGAAGGAGCCAGACGTTTGCCTTTTCAGAAAAAGTTTCTGCCGAGAACGAGCACCGTGACATGCTGAGTCTCTGGGAAAGCAGAGATCCCCAGTGCTGTTGTGCCTGTGGATAGGCTGCAGAGGGATAGTGAAGACCAGCAAGATCTTTCAGGGCTGGCACCTTCCTTGTGGGAGAAGGAGCCAGACATTTGCCTTTTCAGAAAAAGTTTCTGCCGAGAACGAGCACCGTGACATGCTGAGTCTCTGGAAAAGAAGAGATCCCCAGTGCTGTTGCGGCTAAAGATAGGCTGCAGAGGGATAGTGAAGACCTGCAAGAGCTTTCAGAGCTGGCAGCTTCCTTGTGGGAGAAGGAGCCAGACGTTTGCCTTTTCAGAAAAAGTTTCTGCCGAGAACGAGCACCGTGACATGCTGAGTCTCTGGGAAAGCAGAGATCCCCAGTGCTGTTGTGCCTGTGGATAGGCTGCAGGGGGACGGTGAAGACCAGCAAGAGCTTTCAGGGCTGGCACCTTACTTGTGGGAGAAGGAGCCAGACGTTTGCCTTTTCAGAAAAAGTTTTTGCCGAGAACGAGCACCGTGACATGCTGAGTCTCTGGAAAAGCCGAGATCCCCACTGCTGTTGAGGCTAAAGATAGGCTGCAGAGGGATAGTGAAGACCAGCAAGAGCTTTCAGGGCTGGCACCTTCCTTGTGGGAGAAGGAGCCAGACGTTTGCCTTTTCAGAAAAAGTTTCTGCCGAGAACGAGCACCGTGACATGCTGAGTCTCTGGGAAAGCAGAGATCCCCAGTGCTGTTGTGCCTGTGGATAGGCTGCAGAGGGATAGTGAAGACCTGCAATAGCTTTCAGGGCTGGCACCTTCCTTGTGGGAGAAGGAGCCAGACATTTGCCTTTTCAGAAAAAGTTTCTGCCGAGAACGAGCACCGTGACATGCTGAGTCTCTGGGAAAGAAGAGATCCCCAGTGCTGTTGCGGCTAAAGATAGGCTGCAGAGGGATAGTGAAGACCTGCAAGAGCTTTCAGAGCTGGCACCTTCCTTGTGGGAGAAGGAGCCAGACGTTTGCCTTTTCAGAAAAAGTTTCTGCCGAGAACGAGCACCGTGACATGCTGAGTCTCTGGGAAAGCAGAGATCCCCAGTGCTGTTGTGCCTGTGGATAGGCTGCAGGGGGACGGTGAAGACCAGCAAGATCTTTCAGGGCTGGCACCTTCCTTGTGGGAGAAGGAGCCAGACGTTTGCCTTTTCAGAAAAAGTTTCTGCCGAGAACGAGCACCGTGACATGCTGAGTCTCTGGAAAAGCAGAGATCCCCAGTGCTGTTGTGCCTGTGGATAGGCTGCAGGGGGACGGTGAAGACCAGCAAGATCTTTCAGGGCTGGCACCTTCCTTGTGGGAGAAGGAGCCAGACGTTTGCCTTTTCAGAAAAAGGCTCTGCCGAGAGCGAGCACCATGGGATGCTTAGACTCTGGGAAAGCAGAGATCCCCAGTGCTGTTGCGGCTAAAGATAGGCTGCAGGGGGACGGTGAAGACCAGCAAGATCTTTCAGGGCTGGCACCTTCCTTGTGGGAGAAGGAGCCAGACGTTTGCCTTTTCAGAAAAAGTTTCTGCCGAGAACGAGCACCGTGACATGCTGAGTCTCTGGGAAAGCAGAGATCCCCAGTGCTGTTGTGCCTGTGGATAGGCTGCAGAGGGATAGTGAAGACCAGCAAGAGCTTTCAGGGCTGGCACCTTCCTTGTGGGAGAAGGAGCCAGACGTTTGCCTTTTCAGAAAAAGGCTCTGCCGAGAGCGAGCACCATGAGATGCTGAGTCTCTGGGAAAGCAGAGATCCCCAGTGCTGTTGTGCCTGTGGATAGGCTGCAGGGGGACGGTGAAGACCAGCAAGATCTTTCAGGGCTGGCACCTTCCTTGTGGGAGAAGGAGCCAGACGTTTGCCTTTTCAGAAAACGTTTCTGCCGAGAACGAGCACCGTGACATGCTGAGTCTCTGGGAAAGCAGAGATCCCCAGTGCTGTTGCGGCTAAAAATAGGCTGCAGAGGGATAGTGAAGACCAGCAAGAGCTTTCAGGGCTGGCACCTTCCTTGTGGGAGAAGGAGCCAGACGTTTGCCTTTTCAGAAAAAGTTTCTGCCGAGAGCGAGCACCATGAGATGCTGAGTCTCTGGGAAAGCAGAGATCCCCAGTGCTGTTGCGCCTGTGGATAGGCTGCAGGGGGACGGTGAAGACCAGCAAGATCTTTCAGGGCTGGCACCTTACTTGTGGGAGAAGGAGCCAGACGTTTGCCTTTTCAGAAAACGTTTCTGCCGAGAACGAGCACCGTGACATGCTGAGTCTCTGGAAAAGCAGAGATCCCCACTGCTGTTGAGGCTAAAGATAGGCTGCAGAGGGATAGTGAAGACCAGCAAGAGCTTTCAGGGCTGGCACCTTCCTTGTGGGAGAAGGAGCCAGACGTTTGCCTTTTCAGAAAAAGTTTCTGCCGAGAACGAGCACCGTGACATGCTGAGTCTCTGGGAAAGCAGAGATCCCCAGTGCTGTTGTGCCTGTGGATAGGCTGCAGAGGGATAGTGAAGACCTGCAATAGCTTTCAGGGCTGGCACCTTCCTTGTGGGAGAAGGAGCCAGACATTTGCCTTTTCAGAAAAAGTTTCTGCCGAGAACGAGCACCGTGACATGCTGAGTCTCTGGAAAAGAAGAGATCCCCAGTGCTGTTGCGGCTCAAGATAGGCTGCAGAGGGATAGTGAAGACCTGCAAGAGCTTTCAGGGCTGGCACCTTCCTTGTGGGAGAAGGAGCCAGACGTTTGCCTTTTCAGAAAAAGTTTCTGCCGAGAACGAGCACCGTGACATGCTGAGTCTCTGGGAAAGCAGAGATCCCCAGTGCTGTTGTGCCTGTGGATAGGCTGCAGGGGGACGGTGAAGACCAGCAAGAGCTTTCAGGGCTGGCACCTTCCTTGTGGGAGAAGGAGCCAGACGTTTGCCTTTTCAGAAAAAGGCTCTGCCGAGAGCGAGCACCATGAGATGCTGAGTCTCTGGGAAAGCAGAGATCCCCAGTGCTGTTGTGCCTGTGGATAGGCTGCAGGGGGACGGTGAAGACCAGCAAGATCTTTCAGGGCTGGCACCTTCCTTGTGGGAGAAGGAGCCAGACGTTTGCCTTTTCAGAAAAAGTTTCTGCCGAGAACGAGCACCGTGACATGCTGAGTCTCTGGGAAAGCAGAGATCCCCAGTGCTGTTGTGCCTGTGGATAGGCTGCAGGGGGACGGTGAAGACCAGCAAGATCTTTCAGGGCTGGCACCTTCCTTGTGGGAGAAGGAGCCAGACGTTTGCCTTTTCAGAAAAAGGCTCTGCCGAGAGCGAGCACCATGGGATGCTGAGACTCTGGGAAAGCAGAGATCCCCAGTGCTGTTGTGCCTGTGGATAGGCTGCAGGGGGACGGTGAAGACCAGCAAGATCTTTCAGGGCTGGCACCTTCCTTGTGGGAGAAGGAGCCAGACGTTTGCCTTTTCAGAAAAAGTTTCTGCCGAGAACGAGCACCGTGACATGCTGAGTCTCTGGGAAAGCAGAGATCCCCAGTGCTGTTGTGCCTGTGGATAGGCTGCAGAGGGATAGTGAAGACCAGCAAGAGCTTTCAGGGCTGGCACCTTCCTTGTGGGAGAAGGAGCCAGACGTTTGCCTTTTCAGAAAAAGGCTCTGCCGAGAGCGAGCACCGTGACATGCTGAGTCTCTGGGAAAGCAGAGATCCCCAGTGCTGTTGTGCCTGTGGATAGGCTGCAGGGGGACGGTGAAGACCAGCAAGATCTTTTAGGGCTGGCACCTTCCTTGTGGGAGAAGGAGCCAGACGTTTGCCTTTTCAGAAAACGTTTCTGCCGAGAACGAGCACCGTGACATGCTGAGTCTCTGGGAAAGCAGAGATCCCCAGTGCTGTTGCGGCTAAAAATAGGCTGCAGAGGGATAGTGAAGACCAGCAAGAGCTTTCAGGGCTGGCACCTTCCTTGTGGGAGAAGGAGCCAGACGTTTGCCTTTTCAGAAAAAGTTTCTGCCGAGAGCGAGCACCATGAGATGCTGAGTCTCTGGGAAAGCAGAGATCCCCAGTGCTGTTGTGCCTGTGGATAGGCTGCAGGGGGACGGTGAAGACCAGCAAGAGCTTTCAGGGCTGGCACCTTCCTTGTGGGAGAAGGAGCCAGACGTTTGCCTTTTCAGAAAAAGTTTCTGCCGAGAACGAGCACCGTGACATGCTGAGTCTCTGGGAAAGCAGAGATCCCCAGTGCTGTTGTGCCTGTGGATAGGCTGCAGAGGGATAGTGAAGACCTGCAATAGCTTTCAGGGCTGGCACCTTCCTTGTGGGAGAAGGAGCCAGACATTTGCCTTTTCAGAAAAAGATTCTGCCGAGAACGAGCACCGTGACATGCTGAGTCTCTGGAAAAGAAGAGATCCCCAGTGCTGTTGCGGCTAAAGATAGGCTGCAGAGGGATAGTGAAGACCTGCAAGAGCTTTCAGAGCTGGCAGCTTCCTTGTGGGAGAAGGAGCCAGACGTTTGCCTTTTCAGAAAAAGTTTCTGCCGAGAACGAGCACCGTGACATGCTGAGTCTCTGGGAAAGCAGAGATCCCCAGTGCTGTTGTGCCTGTGGATAGGCTGCAGGGGGACGGTGAAGACCAGCAAGAGCTTTCAGGGCTGGCACCTTCCTTGTGGGAGAAGGAGCCAGACGTTTGCCTTTTCAGAAAAAGGCTCTGCCGAGAACGAGCACCGTGACATGCTGAGTCTCTGGGGAAGCAGAGATCCCCAGTGCTGTTGCGGCTAAAGATAGGCTGCAGAGGGATAGTGAAGACCAGCAAGAGCTTTCAGGGCTGGCACCTTCCTTGTGGGAGAAGGAGCCAGACGTTTGCCTTTTCAGAAAAAGGCTCTGCCGAGAGCGAGCACCATGAGATGCTGAGTCTCTGGGAAAGCAGAGATCCCCAGTGCTGTTGTGCCTGTGGATAGGCTGCAGGGGGACGGTGAAGACCAGCAAGATCTTTCAGGGCTGGCACCTTCCTTGTGGGAGAAGGAGCCAGACGTTTGCCTTTTCAGAAAAAGTTTCTGCCGAGAACGAGCACCGTGACATGCTGAGTCTCTGGAAAAGCAGAGATCCCCACTGCTGTTGAGGCTAAAGATAGGCTGCAGAGGGATAGTGAAGACCAGCAAGAGCTTTCAGGGCTGGCACCTTCCTTGTGGGAGAAGGAGCCAGACGTTTGCCTTTTCAGAAAAAGTTTCTGCCAAGAACGAGCACCGTGACATGCTGAGTCTCTGGGAAAGCAGAGATCCCCAGTGCTGTTGCGGCTAAAGATAGGCTGCAGAGGGATAGTGAAGACCAGCAAGAGCTTTCAGGGCTGGCACCTTCCTTGTGGGAGAAGGAGCCAGACGTTTGCCTTTTCAGAAAAAGGCTCTGCCGAGAGCGAGCACCATGAGATGCTGAGTCTCTGGGAAAGCAGAGATCCCCAGTGCTGTTGTGCCTGTGGATAGGCTGCAGGGGGACGGTGAAGACCAGCAAGATCTTTCAGGGCTGGCACCTTCCTTGTGGGAGAAGGAGCCAGACGTTTGCCTTTTCAGAAAAAGTTTCTGCCGAGAACGAGCACCGTGACATGCTGAGTCTCTGGGAAAGCAGAGATCCCCAGTGCTGTTGTGCCTGTGGATAGGCTGCAGAGGGATAGTGAAGACCTGCAATAGCTTTCAGGGCTGGCACCTTCCTTGTGGGAGAAGGAGCCAGACGTTTGCCTTTTCAGAAAAAGTTTCTGCCGAGAACGAGCACCGTGACATGCTGAGTCTCTGGGAAAGCAGAGATCCCCAGTGCTGTTGCGGCTAAAGATAGGCTGCAGAGGGATAGTGAAGACCAGCAAGAGCTTTTAGGGCTGGCACCTTCCTTGTGGGAGAAGGAGCCAGACGTTTGCCTTTTCAGAAAAAGGCTCTGCCGAGAGCGAGCACCATGAGATGCTGAGTCTCTGGGAAAGCAGAGATCCCCAGTGCTGTTGTGCCTGTGGATAGGCTGCAGGGGGACGGTGAAGACCAGCAAGATCTTTCAGGGCTGGCACCTTACTTGTGGGAGAAGGAGCCAGACGTTTGCCTTTTCAGAAAAAGGCTCTGCCGAGAACGAGCACCGTGACATGCTGAGTCTCTGGAAAAGCAGAGATCCCCACTGCTGTTGAGGCTAAAGATAGGCTGCAGAGGGATAGTGAAGACCAGCAAGAGCTTTCAGGGCTGGCACCTTCCTTGTGGGAGAAGGAGCCAGACGTTTGCCTTTTCAGAAAAAGTTTCTGCCGAGAACGAGCACCGTGACATGCTGAGTCTCTGGGAAAGCAGAGATCCCCAGTGCTGTTGTGCCTGTGGATAGGCTGCAGAGGGATAGTGAAGACCTGCAATAGCTTTCAGGGCTGGCACCTTCCTTGTGGGAGAAGGAGCCAGACATTTGCCTTTTCAGAAAAAGTTTCTGCCGAGAACGAGCACCGTGACATGCTGAGTCTCTGGAAAAGCAGAGATCCCCAGTGCTGTTGCGGCTAAAGATAGGCTGCAGAGGGATAGTGAAGACCAGCAAGAGCTTTCAGGGCTGGCACCTTCCTTGTGGGAGAAGGAGCCAGACGTTTGCCTTTTCAGAAAAAGTTTCTGCCGAGAGCGAGCACCATGAGATGCTGAGTCTCTGGGAAAGCAGAGATCCCCAGTGCTGTTGCGCCTGTGGATAGGCTGCAGGGGGACGGTGAAGACCAGCAAGATCTTTCAGGGCTGGCACCTTACTTGTGGGAGAAGGAGCCAGACGTTTGCCTTTTCAGAAAAAGTTTCTGCCGAGAACGAGCACCGTGACATGCTGAGTCTCTGGAAAAGCAGAGATCCCCAGTGCTGTTGCGGCTAAAGATAGGCTGCAGAGGGATAGTGAAGACCTGCAAGAGCTTTCAGAGCTGGCAGCTTCCTTGTGGGAGAAGGAGCCAGACGTTTGCCTTTTCAGAAAAAGTTTCTGCCGAGAGCGAGCACCATGAGATGCTGAGTCTCTGGGAAAGCAGAGATCCCCAGTGCTGTTGTGCCTGTGGATAGGCTGCAGGGGGACGGTGAAGACCAGCAAGAGCTTTCAGGGCTGGCACCTTCCTTGTGGGAGAAGGAGCCAGACGTTTGCCTTTTCAGAAAAAGTTTCTGCCGAGAACGAGCACCGTGACATGCTGAGTCTCTGGGAAAGCAGAGATCCCCAGTGCTGTTGCGGCTAAAGATAGGCTGCAGAGGGATAGTGAAGACCAGCAAGAGCTTTCAGGGCTGGCACCTTCCTTGTGGGAGAAGGAGCCAGACGTTTGCCTTTTCAGAAAAAGGCTCTGCCGAGAGCGAGCACCATGAGATGCTGAGTCTCTGGGAAAGCAGAGATCCCCAGTGCTGTTGTGCCTGTGGATAGGCTGCAGGGGGACGGTGAAGACCAGCAAGATCTTTCAGGGCTGGCACCTTCCTTGTGGGAGAAGGAGCCAGACGTTTGCCTTTTCAGAAAAAGTTTCTGCCGAGAACGAGCACCGTGACATGCTGAGTCTCTGGGAAAGCAGAGATCCCCAGTGCTGTTGTGCCTGTGGATAGGCTGCAGAGGGATAGTGAAGACCTGCAATAGCTTTCAGGGCTGGCACCTTCCTTGTGGGAGAAGGAGCCAGACATTTGCCTTTTCAGAAAAAGTTTCTGCCGAGAACGAGCACCGTGACATGCTGAGTCTCTGGAAAAGAAGAGATCCCCAGTGCTGTTGTGCCTGTGGATAGGCTGCAGGGGGACGGTGAAGACCAGCAAGATCTTTCAGGGCTGGCACCTTCCTTGTGGGAGAAGGAGCCAGACGTTTGCCTTTTCAGAAAAAGTTTCTGCCGAGAACGAGCACCGTGACATGCTGAGTCTCTGGGAAAGCAGAGATCCCCAGTGCTGTTGTGCCTGTGGATAGGCTGCAGGGGGACGGTGAAGACCAGCAAGATCTTTCAGGGCTGGCACCTTACTTGTGGGAGAAGGAGCCAGACGTTTGCCTTTTCAGAAAAAGGCTCTGCCGAGAGCGAGCACCATGGGATGCTGAGATTCTGGGAAAGCAGAGATCCCCAGTGCTGTTGTGCCTGTGGATAGGCTGCAGGGGGACGGTGAAGACCAGCAAGATCTTTCAGGGCTGGCACCTTCCTTGTGGGAGAAGGAGCCAGACGTTTGCCTTTTCAGAAAAAGTTTCTGCCGAGAACGAGCACCGTGACATGCTGAGTCTCTGGGAAAGCAGAGATCCCCAGTGCTGTTGTGCCTGTGGATAGGCTGCAGAGGGATAGTGAAGACCAGCAAGAGCTTTCAGGGCTGGCACCTTCCTTGTGGGAGAAGGAGCCAGACGTTTGCCTTTTCAGAAAAAGGCTCTGCCGAGAGCGAGCACCGTGACATGCTGAGTCTCTGGGAAAGCAGAGATCCCCAGTGCTGTTGTGCCTGTGGATAGGCTGCAGGGGGACGGTGAAGACCAGCAAGATCTTTCAGGGCTGGCACCTTCCTTGTGGAAGAAGGAGCCAGACGTTTGCCTTTTCAGAAAACGTTTCTGCCGAGAACGAGCACCGTGACATGCTGAGTCTCTGGGAAAGCAGAGATCCCCAGTGCTGTTGCGGCTAAAAATAGGCTGCAGAGGGATAGTGAAGACCAGCAAGAGCTTTCAGGGCTGGCACCTTCCTTGTGGGAGAAGGAGCCAGACGTTTGCCTTTTCAGAAAAAGTTTCTGCCGAGAGCGAGCACCATGAGATGCTGAGTCTCTGGGAAAGCAGAGATCCCCAGTGCTGTTGCGCCTGTGGATAGGCTGCAGGGGGACGGTGAAGACCAGCAAGATCTTTCAGGGCTGGCACCTTACTTGTGGGAGAAGGAGCCAGACGTTTGCCTTTTCAGAAAAAGTTTCTGCCGAGAACGAGCACCGTGACATGCTGAGTCTCTGGAAAAGCAGAGATCCCCAGTGCTGTTGCGGCTAAAGATAGGCTGCAGAGGGATAGTGAAGACCAGCAAGAGCTTTCAGGGCTGGCACCTTCCTTGTGGGAGAAGGAGCCAGACGTTTGCCTTTTCAGAAAAAGTTTCTGCCGAGAACGAGCACCGTGACATGCTGAGTCTCTGGGAAAGCAGAGATCCCCAGTGCTGTTGTGCCTGTGGATAGGCTGCAGGGGGACGGTGAAGACCAGCAAGATCTTTCAGGGCTGGCACCTTCCTTGTGGGAGAAGGAGCCAGACATTTGCCTTTTCAGAAAAAGTTTCTGCCGAGAACGAGCGCCGTGACATGCTGAGTCTCTGGAAAAGCAGAGATCCCCAGTGCTGTTGCGGCTAAAGATAGGCTGCAGAGGGATAGTGAAGACCTGCAAGAGCTTTCAGAGCTGGCAGCTTCCTTGTGGGAGAAGGAGCCAGACGTTTGCCTTTTCAGAAAAAGTTTCTGCCGAGAGCGAGCACCATGAGATGCTGAGTCTCTGGGAAAGCAGAGATCCCCAGTGCTGTTGTGCCTGTGGATAGGCTGCAGGGGGACGGTGAAGACCAGCAAGAGCTTTCAGGGCTGGCACCTTCCTTGTGGGAGAAGGAGCCAGACGTTTGCCTTTTCAGAAAAAGTTTCTGCCAAGAACGAGCACCGTGACATGCTGAGTCTCTGGGAAAGCAGAGATCCCCAGTGCTGTTGCGGCTAAAGATAGGCTGCAGAGGGATAGTGAAGACCAGCAAGAGCTTTCAGGGCTGGCACCTTCCTTGTGGGAGAAGGAGCCAGACGTTTGCCTTTTCAGAAAAAGGCTCTGCCGAGAGCGAGCACCATGAGATGCTGAGTCTCTGGGAAAGCAGAGATCCCCAGTGCTGTTGTGCCTGTGGATAGGCTGCAGGGGGACGGTGAAGACCAGCAAGATCTTTCAGGGCTGGCACCTTCCTTGTGGGAGAAGGAGCCAGACGTTTGCCTTTTCAGAAAAAGTTTCTGCCGAGAACGAGCACCGTGACATGCTGAGTCTCTGGGAAAGCAGAGATCCCCAGTGCTGTTGTGCCTGTGGATAGGCTGCAGAGGGATAGTGAAGACCTGCAATAGCTTTCAGGGCTGGCACCTTCCTTGTGGGAGAAGGAGCCAGACATTTGCCTTTTCAGAAAAAGATTCTGCCGAGAACGAGCACCGTGACATGCTGAGTCTATGGAAAAGAAGAGATCCCCAGTGCTGTTGCGGCTAAAGATAGGCTGCAGAGGGATAGTGAAGACCTGCAAGAGCTTTCAGAGCTGGCAGCTTCCTTGTGGGAGAAGGAGCCAGACGTTTGCCTTTTCAGAAAAAGTTTCTGCCGAGAACGAGCACCGTGACATGCTGAGTCTCTGGGAAAGCAGAGATCCCCAGTGCTGTTGTGCCTGTGGATAGGCTGCAGGGGGACGGTGAAGACCAGCAAGAGCTTTCAGGGCTGGCACCTTCCTTGTGGGAGAAGGAGCCAGACGTTTGCCTTTTCAGAAAAAGGCTCTGCCGAGAACGAGCACCGTGACATGCTGAGTCTCTGGGGAAGCAGAGATCCCCAGTGCTGTTGCGGCTAAAGATAGGCTGCAGAGGGATAGTGAAGACCAGCAAGAGCTTTCAGGGCTGGCACCTTCCTTGTGGGAGAAGGAGCCAGACGTTTGCCTTTTCAGAAAAAGGCTCTGCCGAGAGCGAGCACCATGAGATGCTGAGTCTCTGGGAAAGCAGAGATCCCCAGTGCTGTTGTGCCTGTGGATAGGCTGCAGGGGGACGGTGAAGACCAGCAAGATCTTTCAGGGCTGGCACCTTCCTTGTGGGAGAAGGAGCCAGACGTTTGCCTTTTCAGAAAAAGTTTCTGCCGAGAACGAGCACCGTGACATGCTGAGTCTCTGGAAAAGCAGAGATCCCCACTGCTGTTGAGGCTAAAGATAGGCTGCAGAGGGATAGTGAAGACCAGCAAGAGCTTTCAGGGCTGGCACCTTCCTTGTGGGAGAAGGAGCCAGACGTTTGCCTTTTCAGAAAAAGTTTCTGCCAAGAACGAGCACCGTGACATGCTGAGTCTCTGGGAAAGCAGAGATCCCCAGTGCTGTTGCGGCTAAAGATAGGCTGCAGAGGGATAGTGAAGACCAGCAAGAGCTTTCAGGGCTGGCACCTTCCTTGTGGGAGAAGGAGCCAGACGTTTGCCTTTTCAGAAAAAGGCTCTGCCGAGAGCGAGCACCATGAGATGCTGAGTCTCTGGGAAAGCAGAGATCCCCAGTGCTGTTGTGCCTGTGGATAGGCTGCAGGGGGACGGTGAAGACCAGCAAGATCTTTCAGGGCTGGCACCTTCCTTGTGGGAGAAGGAGCCAGACGTTTGCCTTTTCAGAAAAAGTTTCTGCCGAGAACGAGCACCGTGACATGCTGAGTCTCTGGGAAAGCAGAGATCCCCAGTGCTGTTGTGCCTGTGGATAGGCTGCAGAGGGATAGTGAAGACCTGCAATAGCTTTCAGGGCTGGCACCTTCCTTGTGGGAGAAGGAGCCAGACGTTTGCCTTTTCAGAAAAAGTTTCTGCCGAGAACGAGCACCGTGACATGCTGAGTCTCTGGGAAAGCAGAGATCCCCAGTGCTGTTGCGGCTAAAGATAGGCTGCAGAGGGATAGTGAAGACCAGCAAGAGCTTTCAGGGCTGGCACCTTCCTTGTGGGAGAAGGAGCCAGACGTTTGCCTTTTCAGAAAAAGGCTCTGCCGAGAGCGAGCACCATGAGATGCTGAGTCTCTGGGAAAGCAGAGATCCCCAGTGCTGTTGTGCCTGTGGATAGGCTGCAGGGGGACGGTGAAGACCAGCAAGATCTTTCAGGGCTGGCACCTTACTTGTGGGAGAAGGAGCCAGACGTTTGCCTTTTCAGAAAAAGGCTCTGCCGAGAACGAGCACCGTGACATGCTGAGTCTCTGGAAAAGCAGAGATCCCCACTGCTGTTGAGGCTAAAGATAGGCTGCAGAGGGATAGTGAAGACCAGCAAGAGCTTTCAGGGCTGGCACCTTCCTTGTGGGAGAAGGAGCCAGACGTTTGCCTTTTCAGAAAAAGTTTCTGCCGAGAACGAGCACCGTGACATGCTGAGTCTCTGGGAAAGCAGAGATCCCCAGTGCTGTTGTGCCTGTGGATAGGCTGCAGAGGGATAGTGAAGACCTGCAATAGCTTTCAGGGCTGGCACCTTCCTTGTGGGAGAAGGAGCCAGACATTTGCCTTTTCAGAAAAAGTTTCTGCCGAGAACGAGCACCGTGACATGCTGAGTCTCTGGAAAAGAAGAGATCCCCAGTGCTGTTGCGGCTAAAGATAGGCTGCAGAGGGATAGTGAAGACCTGCAAGAGCTTTCAGAGCTGGCAGCTTCCTTGTGGGAGAAGGAGCCAGACGTTTGCCTTTTCAGAAAAAGTTTCTGCCGAGAACGAGCACCGTGACATGCTGAGTCTCTGGGAAAGCAGAGATCCCCAGTGCTGTTGTGCCTGTGGATAGGCTGCAGGGGGACGGTGAAGACCAGCAAGAGCTTTCAGGGCTGGCACCTTCCTTGTGGGAGAAGGAGCCAGACGTTTGCCTTTTCAGAAAAAGGCTCTGCCGAGAGCGAGCACCATGAGATGCTGAGTCTCTGGGAAAGCAGAGATCCCCAGTGCTGTTGTGCCTGTGGATAGGCTGCAGGGGGACGGTGAAGACCAGCAAGATCTTTCAGGGCTGGCACCTTCCTTGTGGGAGAAGGAGCCAGACGTTTGCCTTTTCAGAAAATGTTTCTGCCGAGAACGAGCACCGTGACATGCTGAGTCTCTGGGAAAGCAGAGATCCCCAGTGCTGTTGCGGCTAAAAATAGGCTGCAGAGGGATAGTGAAGACCAGCAAGAGCTTTCAGGGCTGGCACCTTCCTTGTGGGAGAAGGAGCCAGACGTTTGCCTTTTCAGAAAAAGTTTCTGCCGAGAGCGAGCACCATGAGATGCTGAGTCTCTGGGAAAGCAGAGATCCCCAGTGCTGTTGCGCCTGTGGATAGGCTGCAGGGGGACGGTGAAGACCAGCAAGATCTTTCAGCCTGGCACCTTACTTGTGGGAGAAGGAGCCAGACGTTTGCCTTTTCAGAAAAAGTTTCTTCCGAGAACGAGCACCGTGACATGCTGAGTCTCTGGAAAAGCAGAGATCCCCAGTGCTGTTGCGGCTAAAGATAGGCTGCAGAGGGATAGTGAAGACCTGCAAGAGCTTTCAGAGCTGGCAGCTTCCTTGTGGGAGAAGGAGCCAGACGTTTGCCTTTTCAGAAAAAGTTTCTGCCGAGAGCGAGCACCATGAGATGCTGAGTCTCTGGGAAAGCAGAGATCCCCAGTGCTGTTGTGCCTGTGGATAGGCTGCAGGGGGACGGTGAAGACCAGCAAGAGCTTTCAGGGCTGGCACCTTCCTTGTGGGAGAAGGAGCCAGACGTTTGCCTTTTCAGAAAAAGTTTCTGCCGAGAACGAGCACCGTGACATGCTGAGTCTCTGGGAAAGCAGAGATCCCCAGTGCTGTTGCGGCTAAAGATAGGCTGCAGAGGGATAGTGAAGACCAGCAAGAGCTTTCAGGGCTGGCACCTTCCTTGTGGGAGAAGGAGCCAGACGTTTGCCTTTTCAGAAAAAGGCTCTGCCGAGAGCGAGCACCATGAGATGCTGAGTCTCTGGGAAAGCAGAGATCCCCAGTGCTGTTGTGCCTGTGGATAGGCTGCAGGGGGACGGTGAAGACCAGCAAGATCTTTCAGGGCTGGCACCTTCCTTGTGGGAGAAGGAGCCAGACGTTTGCCTTTTCAGAAAACGTTTCTGCCGAGAACGAGCACCGTGACATGCTGAGTCTCTGGGAAAGCAGAGATCCCCAGTGCTGTTGTGCCTGTGGATAGGCTGCAGAGGGATACTGAAGACCTGCAATAGCTTTCAGGGCTGGCACCTTCCTTGTGGGAGAAGGAGCCAGACATTTGCCTTTTCAGAAAAAGTTTCTGCCGAGAACGAGCACCGTGACATGCTGAGTCTCTGGAAAAGAAGAGATCCCCAGTGCTGTTGCGGCTAAAGATAGGCTGCAGAGGGATAGTGAAGACCTGCAAGAGCTTTCAGAGCTGGCAGCTTCCTTGTGGGAGAAGGAGCCAGACGTTTGCCTTTTCAGAAAAAGTTTCTGCCGAGAACGAGCACCGTGACATGCTGAGTCTCTGGGAAAGCAGAGATCCCCAGTGCTGTTGTGCCTGTGGATAGGCTGCAGGGGGACGGTGAAGACCAGCAAGATCTTTCAGGGCTGGCACCTTCCTTGTGGGAGAAGGAGCCAGACGTTTGCCTTTTCAGAAAAAGTTTCTGCCGAGAACGAGCACCGTGACATGCTGAGTCTCTGGGAAAGCAGAGATCCCCAGTGCTGTTGTGCCTGTGGATAGGCTGCAGAGGGATAGTGAAGACCTGCAATAGCTTTCAGGGCTGGCACCTTCCTTGTGGGAGAAGGAGCCAGACATTTGCCTTTTCAGAAAAAGTTTCTGCCGAGAACGAGCACCGTGACATGCTGAGTCTCTGGAAAAGAAGAGATCCCCAGTGCTGTTGCGGCTAAAGATAGGCTGCAGAGGGATAGTGAAGACCTGCAAGAGCTTTCAGAGCTGGCAGCTTCCTTGTGGGAGAAGGAGCCAGACGTTTGCCTTTTCAGAAAAAGTTTCTGCCGAGAACGAGCACCGTGACATGCTGAGTCTCTGGGAAAGCAGAGATCCCCAGTGCTGTTGTGCCTGTGGATAGGCTGCAGGGGGACGGTGAAGACCAGCAAGATCTTTCAGGGCTGGCACCTTCCTTGTGGGAGAAGGAGCCAGACGTTTGCCTTTTCAGAAAAAGTTTCTGCCGAGAACGAGCACCGTGACATGCTGAGTCTCTGGGAAAGCAGAGATCCCCAGTGCTGTTGCGGCTAAAGATAGGCTGCAGAGGGATAGTGAAGACCAGCAAGAGCTTTCAGGGCTGGCACCTTCCTTGTGGGAGAAGGAGCCAGACGTTTGCCTTTTCAGAAAAAGGCTCTGCCGAGAGCGAGCACCATGAGATGCTGAGTCTCTGGGAAAGCAGAGATCCCCAGTGCTGTTGTGCCTGTGGATAGGCTGCAGGGGGACGGTGAAGACCAGCAAGATCTTTCAGGGCTGGCACCTTTCTTGTGGGAGAAGGAGCCAGACGTTTGCCTTTTCAGAAAAAGTTTCTGCCGAGAACGAGCACCGTGACATGCTGAGTCTCTGGAAAAGCAGAGATCCCCACTGCTGTTGAGGCTAAAGATAGGCTGCAGAGGGATAGTGAAGACCAGCAAGAGCTTTCAGAGCTGGCACCTTCCTTGTGGGAGAAGGAGCCAGACGTTTGCCTTTTCAGAAAAAGTTTCTGCCGAGAACGAGCACCGTGACATGCTGAGTCTCTGGGAAAGCAGAGATCCCCAGTGCTGTTGTGCCTGTGGATAGGCTGCAGGGGGACGGTGAAGACCAGCAAGAGCTTTCAGGGCTGGCACCTTCCTTGTGGGAGAAGGAGCCAGACGTTTGCCTTTTCAGAAAAAGTTTCTGCCGAGAACGAGCACCGTGACATGCTGAGTCTCTGGGAAAGCAGAGATCCCCAGTGCTGTTGCGGCTAAAGATAGGCTGCAGAGGGATAGTGAAGACCAGCAAGATCTTTCAGGGCTGGCACCTTCCTTGTGGGAGAAGGAGCCAGACGTTTGCCTTTTCAGAAAAAGTTTCTGCCGAGAACGAGCACCGTGACATGCTGAGTCTCTGGGAAAGCAGAGATCCCCAGTGCTGTTGTGCCTGTGGATAGGCTGCAGAGGGATAGTGAAGACCAGCAATAGCTTTCAGGGCTGGCACCTTCCTTGTGGGAGAAGGAGCCAGACATTTGCCTTTTCAGAAAAAGTTTCTGCCGAGAACGAGCACCGTGACATGCTGAGTCTCTGGAAAAGAAGAGATCCCCAGTGCTGTTGCGGCTAAAGATAGGCTGCAGAGGGATAGTGAAGACCTGCAAGAGCTTTCAGAGCTGGCAGCTTCCTTGTGGGAGAAGGAGCCAGACGTTTGCCTTTTCAGAAAAAGTTTCTGCCGAGAACGAGCACCGTGACATGCTGAGTCTCTGGGAAAGCAGAGATCCCCAGTGCTGTTGTGCCTGTGGATAGGCTGCAGGGGGACGGTGAAGACCAGCAAGATCTTTCAGGGCTGGCACCTTCCTTGTGGGAGAAGGAGCCAGACGTTTGCCTTTTCAGAAAAAGTTTCTGCCGAGAACGAGCACCGTGACATGCTGAGTCTCTGGGAAAGCAGAGATCCCCAGTGCTGTTGCGGCTAAAGATAGGCTGCAGAGGGATAGTGAAGACCAGCAAGAGCTTTCAGGGCTGGCACCTTCCTTGTGGGAGAAGGAGCCAGACGTTTGCCTTTTCAGAAAAAGGCTCTGCCGAGAGCGAGCACCATGAGATGCTGAGTCTCTGGGAAAGCAGAGATCCCCAGTGCTGTTGTGCCTGTGGATAGGCTGCAGGGGGACGGTGAAGACCAGCAAGATCTTTCAGGGCTGGCACCTTTCTTGTGGGAGAAGGAGCCAGACGTTTGCCTTTTCAGAAAAAGTTTCTGCCGAGAACGAGCACCGTGACATGCTGAGTCTCTGGGAAAGCAGAGATCCCCACTGCTGTTGAGGCTAAAGATAGGCTGCAGAGGGATAGTGAAGACCAGCAAGAGCTTTCAGAGCTGGCAGCTTCCTTGTGGGAGAAGGAGCCAGACGTTTGCCTTTTCAGAAAAAGTTTCTGCCGAGAACGAGCACCGTGACATGCTGAGTCTCTGGGAAAGCAGAGATCCCCAGTGCTGTTGTGCCTGTGGATAGGCTGCAGGGGGACGGTGAAGACCAGCAAGAGCTTTCAGGGCTGGCACCTTCCTTGTGGGAGAAGGAGCCAGACGTTTGCCTTTTCAGAAAAAGTTTCTGCCGAGAACGAGCACCGTGACATGCTGAGTCTCTGGGAAAGCAGAGATCCCCAGTGCTGTTGCGGCTAAAGATAGGCTGCAGAGGGATAGTGAAGACCAGCAAGAGCTTTCAGGGCTGGCACCTTCCTTGTGGGAGAAGGAGCCAGACGTTTGCCTTTCAGAAAAAGGCTCTGCCGAGAGCGAGCACCGTGACATGCTGAGTCTCTGGGAAAGCAGAGATCCCCAGTGCTGTTGTGCCTGTGGATAGGCTGCAGGGGGACGGTGAAGACCAGCAAGATCTTTCAGGGCTGGCACCTTCCTTGTGGGAGAAGGAGCCAGACGTTTGCCTTTTCAGAAAAAGTTTCTGCCGAGAACGAGCACCGTGACATGCTGAGTCTCTGGAAAAGCAGAGATCCCCAGTGCTGTTGTGCCTGTGGATAGGCTGCAGGGGGACGGTGAAGACCAGCAAGATCTTTCAGGGCTGGCACCTTCCTTGTGGGAGAAGGAGCCAGACGTTTGCCTTTTCAGAAAAAGGCTCTGCCGAGAGCGAGCACCATGGGATGCTTAGACTCTGGGAAAGCAGAGATCCCCAGTGCTGTTGTGCCTGTGGATAGGCTGCAGGGGGACGGTGAAGACCAGCAAGATCTTTCAGGGCTGGCACCTTCCTTGTGGGAGAAGGAGCCAGACGTTTGCCTTTTCAGAAAAAGTTTCTGCCGAGAACGAGCACCGTGACATGCTGAGTCTCTGGGAAAGCAGAGATCCCCAGTGCTGTTGTGCCTGTGGATAGGCTGCAGAGGGATAGTGAAGACCAGCAAGATCTTTCAGGGCTGGCACCTTCCTTGTGGGAGAAGGAGCCAGACGTTTGCCTTTTCAGAAAAAGGCTCTGCCGAGAGCGAGCACCATGAGATGCTGAGTCTCTGGGAAAGCAGAGATCCCCAGTGCTGTTGTGCCTGTGGATAGGCTGCAGGGGGACGGTGAAGACCAGCAAGATCTTTCAGGGCTGGCACCTTCCTTGTGGGAGAAGGAGCCAGACGTTTGCCTTTTCAGAAAACGTTTCTGCCGAGAACGAGCACCGTGACATGCTGAGTCTCTGGGAAAGCAGAGATCCCCAGTGCTGTTGCGGCTAAAAATAGGCTGCAGAGGGATAGTGAAGACCAGCAAGATCTTTCAGGGCTGGCACCTTCCTTGTGGGAGAAGGAGCCAGACGTTTGCCTTTTCAGAAAAAGGCTCTGCCGAGAGCGAGCACCATGGGATGCTTAGACTCTGGGAAAGCAGAGATCCCCAGTGCTGTTGTGCCTGTGGATAGGCTGCAGGGGGACGGTGAAGACCAGCAAGATCTTTCAGGGCTGGCACCTTCCTTGTGGGAGAAGGAGCCAGACGTTTGCCTTTTCAGAAAAAGTTTCTGCCGAGAACGAGCACCGTGACATGCTGAGTCTCTGGGAAAGCAGAGATCCCCAGTGCTGTTGTGCCTGTGGATAGGCTGCAGAGGGATAGTGAAGACCAGCAAGAGCTTTCAGGGCTGGCACCTTCCTTGTGGGAGAAGGAGCCAGACGTTTGCCTTTTCAGAAAAAGGCTCTGCCGAGAGCGAGCACCATGAGATGCTGAGTCTCTGGGAAAGCAGAGATCCCCAGTGCTGTTGTGCCTGTGGATAGGCTGCAGGGGGACGGTGAAGACCAGCAAGATCTTTCAGGGCTGGCACCTTCCTTGTGGGAGAAGGAGCCAGACGTTTGCCTTTTCAGAAAACGTTTCTGCCGAGAACGAGCACCGTGACATGCTGAGTCTCTGGGAAAGCAGAGATCCCCAGTGCTGTTGCGGCTAAAAATAGGCTGCAGAGGGATAGTGAAGACCAGCAAGAGCTTTCAGGGCTGGCACCTTCCTTGTGGGAGAAGGAGCCAGACGTTTGCCTTTTCAGAAAAAGTTTCTGCCGAGAGCGAGCACCATGAGATGCTGAGTCTCTGGGAAAGCAGAGATCCCCAGTGCTGTTGCGCCTGTGGATAGGCTGCAGGGGGACGGTGAAGACCAGCAAGATCTTTCAGGGCTGGCTCCTTACTTGTGGGAGAAGGAGCCAGACGTTTGCCTTTTCAGAAAAAGTTTCTGCCGAGAACGAGCACCGTGACATGCTGAGTCTCTGGAAAAGCAGAGATCCCCAGTGCTGTTGCGGCTAAAGATAGGCTGCAGAGGGATAGTGAAGACCTGCAAGAGCTTTCAGAGCTGGCAGCTTCCTTGTGGGAGAAGGAGCCAGACGTTTGCCTTTTCAGAAAAAGTTTCTGCCGAGAGCGAGCACCATGAGATGCTGAGTCTCTGGGAAAGCAGAGATCCCCAGTGCTGTTGTGCCTGTGGATAGGCTGCAGGGGGACGGTGAAGACCAGCAAGAGCTTTCAGGGCTGGCACCTTCCTTGTGGGAGAAGGAGCCAGACGTTTGCCTTTTCAGAAAAAGTTTCTGCCGAGAACGAGCACCGTGACATGCTGAGTCTCTGGGAAAGCAGAGATCCCCAGTGCTGTTGCGGCTAAAGATAGGCTGCAGAGGGATAGTGAAGACCAGCAAGAGCTTTCAGGGCTGGCACCTTCCTTGTGGGAGAAGGAGCCAGACGTTTGCCTTTTCAGAAAAAGGCTCTGCCGAGAGCGAGCACCATGAGATGCTGAGTCTCTGGGAAAGCAGAGATCCCCAGTGCTGTTGTGCCTGTGGATAGGCTGCAGGGGGACGGTGAAGACCAGCAAGATCTTTCAGGGCTGGCACCTTCCTTGTGGGAGAAGGAGCCAGACGTTTGCCTTTTCAGAAAAAGTTTCTGCCGAGAACGAGCACCGTGACATGCTGAGTCTCTGGAAAAGCAGAGATCCCCAGTGCTGTTGTGCCTGTGGATAGGCTGCAGGGGGACGGTGAAGACCAGCAAGATCTTTCAGGGCTGGCACCTTCCTTGTGGTAGAAGGAGCCAGACGTTTGCCTTTTCAGAAAAAGTTTCTGCCGAGAACGAGCACCGTGACATGCTGAGTCTCTGGGAAAGCAGAGATCCCCAGTGCTGTTGTGCCTGTGGATAGGCTGCAGAGGGATAGTGAAGACCAGCAAGAGCTTTCAGGGCTGGCACCTTCCTTGTGGGAGAAGGAGCCAGACGTTTGCCTTTTCAGAAAAAGGCTCTGCCGAGAGCGAGCACCATGAGATGCTGAGTCTCTGGGAAAGCAGAGATCCCCAGTGCTGTTGTGCCTGTGGATAGGCTGCAGGGGGACGGTGAAGACCAGCAAGATCTTTCAGGGCTGGCACCTTCCTTGTGGGAGAAGGAGCCAGACGTTTGCCTTTTCAGAAAAAGTTTCTGCCGAGAACGAGCACCGTGACATGCTGAGTCTCTGGGAAAGCAGAGATCCCCAGTGCTGTTGTGCCTGTGGATAGGCTGCAGAGGGATAGTGAAGACCTGCAATAGCTTTCAGGGCTGGCACCTTCCTTGTGGGAGAAGGAGCCAGACATTTGCCTTTTCAGAAAAAGTTTCTGCCGAGAACGAGCACCGTGACATGCTGAGTCTCTGGAAAAGAAGAGATCCCCAGTGCTGTTGCGGCTAAAGATAGGCTGCAGAGGGATAGTGAAGACCTGCAAGAGCTTTCAGAGCTGGCAGCTTCCTTGTGGGAGAAGGAGCCAGACGTTTGCCTTTTCAGAAAAAGTTTCTGCCGAGAACGAGCACCGTGACATGCTGAGTCTCTGGGAAAGCAGAGATCCCCAGTGCTGTTGTGCCTGTGGATAGGCTGCAGGGGGACGGTGAAGACCAGCAAGAGCTTTCAGGGCTGGCACCTTCCTTGTGGGAGAAGGAGCCAGACGTTTGCCTTTTCAGAAAAAGTTTCTGCCGAGAACGAGCACCGTGACATGCTGAGTCTCTGGGAAAGCAGACATCCCCAGTGCTGTTGCGGCTAAAGATAGGCTGCAGAGGGATAGTGAAGACCAGCAAGAGCTTTCAGGGCTGGCACCTTCCTTGTGGGAGAAGGAGCCAGACGTTTGCCTTTTCAGAAAAAGGCTCTGCCGAGAGCGAGCACCATGAGATGCTGAGTCTCTGGGAAAGCAGAGATCCCCAGTGCTGTTGTGCCTGTGGATAGGCTGCAGGGGGACGGTGAAGACCAGCAAGATCTTTCAGGGCTGGCACCTTACTTGTGGGAGAAGGAGCCAGACGTTTGCCTTTTCAGAAAAACTTTTTGCCGAGAACGAGCACCGTGACATGCTGAGTCTCTGGAAAAGCAGAGATCCCCACTGCTGTTGAGGCTAAAGATAGGCTGCAGAGGGATAGTGAAGACCAGCAAGAGCTTTCAGGGCTGGCACCTTCCTTGTGGGAGAAGGAGCCAGACGTTTGCCTTTTCAGAAAAAGTTTCTGCCGAGAACGAGCACCGTGACATGCTGAGTCTCTGGGAAAGCAGAGATCCCCAGTGCTGTTGTGCCTGTGGATAGGCTGCAGAGGGATAGTGAAGACCTGCAATAGCTTTCAGGGCTGGCACCTTCCTTGTGGGAGAAGGAGCCAGACATTTGCCTTTTCAGAAAAAGTTTCTGCCGAGAACGAGCACCGTGACATGCTGAGTCTCTGGAAAAGAAGAGATCCCCAGTGCTGTTGCGGCTAAAGATAGGCTGCAGAGGGATAGTGAAGACCTGCAAGAGCTTTCAGAGCTGGCACCTTCCTTGTGGGAGAAGGAGCCAGACGTTTGCCTTTTCAGAAAAAGTTTCTGCCGAGAGCGAGCACCATGAGATGCTGAGTCTCTGGGAAAGCAGAGAACCCCAGTGCTGTTGCGCCTGTGGATAGGCTGCAGGGGGACGGTGAAGACCAGCAAGATCTTTCAGGGCTGGCACCTTACTTGTGGGAGAAGGAGCCAGACGTTTGCCTTTTCAGAAAAAGTTTCTGCCGAGAACGAGCACCGTGACATGCTGAGTCTCTGGAAAAGCAGAGATCCCCACTGCTGTTGAGGCTAAAGATAGGCTGCAGAGGGATAGTGAAGACCAGCAAGAGCTTTCAGGGCTGGCACCTTCCTTGTGGGAGAAGGAGCCAGACGTTTGCCTTTTCAGAAAAAGTTTCTGCCGAGAACGAGCACCGTGACATGCTGAGTCTCTGGGAAAGCAGAGATCCCCAGTGCTGTTGTGCCTGTGGATAGGCTGCAGGGGGACGGTGAAGACCAGCAAGAGTTTTCAGGGCTGGCACCTTCCTTGTGGGAGAAGGAGCCAGACATTTGCCTTTTCAGAAAAAGTTTCTGCCGAGAACGAGCGCCGTGACATGCTGAGTCTCTGGAAAAGCAGAGATCCCCAGTGCTGTTGCGGCTAAAGATAGGCTGCAGAGGGATAGTGAAGACCTGCAAGAGCTTTCAGAGCTGGCAGCTTCCTTGTGGGAGAAGGAGCCAGACGTTTGCCTTTTCAGAAAAAGTTTCTGCCGAGAGCGAGCACCATGAGATGCTGAGTCTCTGGGAAAGCAGAGATCCCCAGTGCTGTTGTGCCTGTGGATAGGCTGCAGGGGGACGGTGAAGACCAGCAAGAGCTTTCAGGGCTGGCACCTTCCTTGTGGGAGAAGGAGCCAGACGTTTGCCTTTTCAGAAAAAGTTTCTGCCAAGAACGAGCACCGTGACATGCTGAGTCTCTGGGAAAGCAGAGATCCCCAGTGCTGTTGCGGCTAAAGATAGGCTGCAGAGGGATAGTGAAGACCAGCAAGAGCTTTCAGGGCTGGCACCTTCCTTGTGGGAGAAGGAGCCAGACGTTTGCCTTTTCAGAAAAAGGCTCTGCCGAGAGCGAGCACCATGAGATGCTGAGTCTCTGGGAAAGCAGAGATCCCCAGTGCTGTTGTGCCTGTGGATAGGCTGCAGGGGGACGGTGAAGACCAGCAAGATCTTTCAGGGCTGGCACCTTCCTTGTGGGAGAAGGAGCCAGACGTTTGCCTTTTCAGAAAAAGTTTCTGCCGAGAACGAGCACCGTGACATGCTGAGTCTCTGGGAAAGCAGAGATCCCCAGTGCTGTTGTGCCTGTGGATAGGCTGCAGAGGGATAGTGAAGACCTGCAATAGCTTTCAGGGCTGGCACCTTCCTTGTGGGAGAAGGAGCCAGACATTTGCCTTTTCAGAAAAAGATTCTGCCGAGAACGAGCACCGTGACATGCTGAGTCTCTGGAAAAGAAGAGATCCCCAGTGCTGTTGCGGCTAAAGATAGGCTGCAGAGGGATAGTGAAGACCTGCAAGAGCTTTCAGAGCTGGCAGCTTCCTTGTGGGAGAAGGAGCCAGACGTTTGCCTTTTCAGAAAAAGTTTCTGCCGAGAACGAGCACCGTGACATGCTGAGTCTCTGGGAAAGCAGAGATCCCCAGTGCTGTTGTGCCTGTGGATAGGCTGCAGGGGGACGGTGAAGACCAGCAAGAGCTTTCAGGGCTGGCACCTTCCTTGTGGGAGAAGGAGCCAGACGTTTGCCTTTTCAGAAAAAGGCTCTGCCGAGAACGAGCACCGTGACATGCTGAGTCTCTGGGAAAGCAGAGATCCCCAGTGCTGTTGCGGCTAAAGATAGGCTGCAGAGGGATAGTGAAGACCAGCAAGAGCTTTCAGGGCTGGCACCTTCCTTGTGGGAGAAGGAGCCAGACGTTTGCCTTTTCAGAAAAAGGATCTGCCGAGAGCGAGCACCATGAGATGCTGAGTCTCTGGGAAAGCAGAGATCCCCAGTGCTGTTGTGCCTGTGGATAGGCTGCAGGGGGACGGTGAAGACCAGCAAGATCTTTCAGGGCTGGCACCTTACTTGTGGGAGAAGGAGCCAGACGTTTGCCTTTTCAGAAAAAGTTTCTGCCGAGAACGAGCACCGTGACATGCTGAGTCTCTGGAAAAGCAGAGATCCCCACTGCTGTTGAGGCTAAAGATAGGCTGCAGAGGGATAGTGAAGACCAGCAAGAGCTTTCAGGGCTGGCACCTTCCTTGTGGGAGAAGGAGCCAGACGTTTGCCTTTTCAGAAAAAGTTTCTGCCAAGAACGAGCACCGTGACATGCTGAGTCTCTGGGAAAGCAGAGATCCCCAGTGCTGTTGCGGCTAAAGATAGGCTGCAGAGGGATAGTGAAGACCAGCAAGAGCTTTCAGGGCTGGCACCTTCCTTGTGGGAGAAGGAGCCACACGTTTGCCTTTTCAGAAAAAGGCTCTGCCGAGAGCGAGCACCATGAGATGCTGAGTCTCTGGGAAAGCAGAGATCCCCAGTGCTGTTGTGCCTGTGGATAGGCTGCAGGGGGACGGTGAAGACCAGCAAGATCTTTCAGGGCTGGCACCTTCCTTGTGGGAGAAGGAGCCAGACGTTTGCCTTTTCAGAAAAAGTTTCTGCCGAGAACGAGCACCGTGACATGCTGAGTCTCTGGGAAAGCAGAGATCCCCAGTGCTGTTGTGCCTGTGGATAGGCTGCAGAGGGATAGTGAAGACCTGCAATAGCTTTCAGGGCTGGCACCTTCCTTGTGGGAGAAGGAGCCAGACATTTGCCTTTTCAGAAAAAGTTTCTGCCGAGAACGAGCACCGTGACATGCTGAGTCTCTGGAAAAGAAGAGATCCCCAGTGCTGTTGCGGCTAAAGATAGGCTGCAGAGGGATAGTGAAGACCTGCAAGAGCTTTCAGAGCTGGCAGCTTCCTTGTGGGAGAAGGAGCCAGACGTTTGCCTTTTCAGAAAAAGTTTCTGCCGAGAACGAGCACCGTGACATGCTGAGTCTCTGGGAAAGCAGAGATCCCCAGTGCTGTTGTGCCTGTGGATAGGCTGCAGGGGGACGGTGAAGACCAGCAAGAGCTTTCAGGGCTGGCACCTTCCTTGTGGGAGAAGGAGCCAGACGTTTGCCTTTTCAGAAAAAGTTTCTGCCGAGAACGAGCACCGTGACATGCTGAGTCTCTGGGAAAGCAGAGATCCCCAGTGCTGTTGCGGCTAAAGATAGGCTGCAGAGGGATAGTGAAGACCAGCAAGAGCTTTCAGGGCTGGCACCTTCCTTGTGGGAGAAGGAGCCAGACGTTTGCCTTTTCAGAAAAAGGCTCTGCCGAGAGCGAGCACCATGAGATGCTGAGTCTCTGGGAAAGCAGAGATCCCCAGTGCTGTTGTGCCTGTGGATAGGCTGCAGGGGGACGGTGAAGACCAGCAAGATCTTTCAGGGCTGGCACCTTCCTTGTGGGAGAAGGAGCCAGACGTTTGCCTTTTCAGAAAAAGGCTCTGCCGAGAGCGAGCACCATGGGATGCTTAGACTCTGGGAAAGCAGAGATCCCCAGTGCTGTTGTGCCTGTGGATAGGCTGCAGGGGGACGGTGAAGACCAGCAAGATCTTTCAGGGCTGGCACCTTCCTTGTGGGAGAAGGAGCCAGACGTTTGCCTTTTCAGAAAAAGTATCTGCCGAGAACGAGCACCGTGACATGCTGAGTCTCTGGAAAAGCAGAGATCCCCAGTGCTGTTGTGCCTGTGGATAGGCTGCAGGGGGACGGTGAAGACCAGCAAGATCTTTCAGGGCTGGCACCTTCCTTGTGGGAGAAGGAGCCAGACGTTTGCCTTTTCAGAAAAAGGCTCTGCCGAGAGCGAGCACCATGGGATGCTTAGACTCTGGGAAAGCAGAGATCCCCAGTGCTGTTGTGCCTGTGGATAGGCTGCAGGGGGACGGTGAAGACCAGCAAGATCTTTCAGGGCTGGCACCTTCCTTGTGGGAGAAGGAGCCAGACGTTTGCCTTTTCAGAAAAAGTTTCTGCCGAGAACGAGCACCGTGACATGCTGAGTCTCTGGGAAAGCAGAGATCCCCAGTGCTGTTGTGCCTGTGGATAGGCTGCAGAGGGATAGTGAAGACCTGCAATAGCTTTCAGGGCTGGCACCTTCCTTGTGGGAGAAGGAGCCAGACATTTGCCTTTTCAGAAAAAGTTTCTGCCGACAACGAGCACCGTGACATGCTGAGTCTCTGGGAAAGAAGAGATCCCCAGTGCTGTTGCGGCTAAAGATAGGCTGCAGAGGGATAGTGAAGACCTGCAAGAGCTTTCAGAGCTGGCACCTTCCTTGTGGGAGAAGGAGCCAGACGTTTGCCTTTTCAGAAAAAGTTTCTGCCGAGAACGAGCACCGTGACATGCTGAGTCTCTGGGAAAGCAGAGATCCCCAGTGCTGTTGTGCCTGTGGATAGGCTGCAGGGGGACGGTGAAGACCAGCAAGAGCTTTCAGGGCTGGCACCTTCCTTGTGGGAGAAGGAGCCAGACGTTTGCCTTTTCAGAAAAAGTTTCTGCCGAGAACGAGCACCGTGACATGCTGAGTCTCTGGGAAAGCAGAGATCCCCAGTGCTGTTGTGCCTGTGGATAGGCTGCAGGGGGATGGTAAAGACCAGCAAGATCTTTCAGGGCTGGCACCTTCCTTGTGGGAGAAGGAGCCAGACGTTTGCCTTTTCAGAAAAAGTTTCTGCCGAGAACGAGCACCGTGACATGCTGAGTCTCTGGGAAAGCAGAGATCCCCAGTGCTGTTGCGGCTAAAGATAGGCTGCAGAGGGATAGTGAAGACTTGCAAGAGCTTTCAGGGCTGGCACCTTCCTTGTGGGAGAAGGAGCCAGATGTTTGCCTTTTCAGAAAAAGTTTCTGCCGAGAACGAGCACCGTGACATGCTGAGTCTCTGGGAAAGCAGAGATCCCCAGTGCTGTTGTGCCTGTGGATAGGCTGCAGGGGGACGGTGAAGACCAGCAAGATCTTTCAGGGCTGGCACCTTCCTTGTGGGAGAAGGAGCCAGACGTTTGCCTTTTCAGAAAAAGTTTCTGCCGAGAACGAGCACCGTGACATGCTGAGTCTCTGGGAAAGCAGAGATCCCCAGTGCTGTTGTGCCTGTGGATAGGCTGCAGAGGGATAGTGAAGACCAGCAAGATCTTTCAGGGCTGGCACCTTCCTTGTGGGAGAAGGAGCCAGACGTTTGCCTTTTCAGAAAAAGTTTCTGCCGAGAACGAGCACCGTGACATGCTGAGTCTCTGGGAAAGCAGAGATCCCCAGTGCTGTTGTGCTTGTGGATAGGCTGCAGGGGGATGGTGAAGACCAGCAAGAGCTTTCAGGGCTGGCACCTTCCTTGTGGGAGAAGGAGCCAGACGTTTGCCTTTTCAGAAAAAGTTTCTGCCGAGAGCGAGCACCGTGACATGCTGAGTGTCTGGGAAAGCAGAGATCCCCAGTGCTGTTGCGGCTAAAGATAGGCTGCAGAGGGATAGTGAAGACCTGCAAGAGCTTTCAGGGCTGGCACCTTCCTTGTGGGAGAAGGAGCCAGACGTTTGCCTTTTCAGAAAAAGTTTCTGCCGAGAACGAGCACCATGAGATGCTGAGTCTCTGGGAAAGCAGAGATCCCCAGTGCTGTTGCGGCTATAGGTAGGCTGCAGAGGGATAGTGAAGACCTGCAAGAGCTTTCAGGGCTGGCACCTTCCTTGTGGGAGAAGGAGCCAGACGTTTGCCTTTTCAGAAAAAGGTTCTGCCGAGAACGAGCACCGTGACATGCTGAGTCTCTGGGAAAGCAGAGATCCCCAGTGCTGTTGTGCCTGTGGATAGGCTGCAGGGGGACGGTGAACACCAGCAAGATCTTTCAGGGCTGGCACCTTCCTTGTGGGAGAAGGAGCCAGACGTTTGCCTTTTCAGAAAAAGTTTCTGCCGAGAACGAGCACCGTGACATGCTGAGTCTCTGGGAAAGCAGAGATCCCCAGTGCTGTTGCGGCTAAAGATCGGCTGCAGGGGGACGGTGAAGACCAGCAAGAGCTTTCAGGGCTGGCACCTTCCTTGTGGGAGAAGGAGCCAGACGTTTGCCTTTTCAGAAAAAGTTTCTGCCGAGAACGAGCACCGTGACATGCTGAGTCTCTGGGAAAGCAGAGATCCCCAGTGCTGTTGTGCCTGTGGATAGGCTGCAGGGGGATGGTAAAGACCAGCAAGATCTTTCAGGGCTGGCACCTTCCTTGTGGGAGAAGGAGCCAGACGTTTGCCTTTTCAGAAAAAGTTTCTGCCGAGAACGAGCACCGTGACATGCTGAGTCTCTGGGAAAGCAGAGATCCCCAGTGCTGTTGCGGCTAAAGATAGGCTGCAGAGGGATAGTGAAGACCAGCAAGAGCTTTCAGGGCTGGCACCTTCCTTTTGGGAGAAGGAGCCAGACGTTTGCCTTTTCAGAAAAAGGCTCTGCCGAGAGCGAGCACCATGAGATGCTGAGTCTCTGGGAAAGCAGAGATCCCCAGTGCTGTTGTGCCTGTGGATAGGCTGCAGGGGGACGGTGAAGACCAGCAAGATCTTTCAGGGCTGGCACCTTCCTTGTGGGAGAAGGAGCCAGACGTTTGCCTTTTCAGAAAAAGTTTCTGCCGAGAACGAGCACCGTGACATGCTGAGTCTCTGGGAAAGCAGAGATCCCCAGTGCTGTTGTGCCTGTGGATAGGCTGCAGAGGGATAGTGAAGACCTGCAATAGCTTTCAGGGCTGGCACCTTCCTTGTGGGAGAAGGAGCCAGACATTTGCCTTTTCAGAAAAAGTTTCTGCCGAGAACGAGCACCGTGACATGCTGAGTCTCTGGAAAAGAAGAGATCCCCAGTGCTGTTGCGGCTAAAGATAGGCTGCAGAGGGATAGTGAAGACCTGCAAGAGCTTTCAGAGCTGGCAGCTTCCTTGTGGGAGAAGGAGCCAGACGTTTGCCTTTTCAGAAAAAGTTTCTGCCGAGAACGAGCACCGTGACATGCTGAGTCTCTGGGAAAGCAGAGATCCCCAGTGCTGTTGTGCCTGTGGATAGGCTGCAGGGGGACGGTGAAGACCAGCAAGAGCTTTCAGGGCTGGCACCTTCCTTGTGGGAGAAGGAGCCAGACGTTTGCCTTTTCAGAAAAAGTTTCTGCCGAGAACGAGCACCGTGACATGCTGAGTCTCTGGGAAAGCAGAGATCCCCAGTGCTGTTGCGGCTAAAGATAGGCTGCAGAGGGATAGTGAAGACCAGCAAGAGCTTTCAGGGCTGGCACCTTCCTTGTGGGAGAAGGAGCCAGACGTTTGCCTTTTCAGAAAAAGGCTCTGCCGAGAGCGAGCACCATGAGATGCTGAGTCTCTGGGAAAGCAGAGATCCCCAGTGCTGTTGTGCCTGTGGATAGGCTGCAGGGGGACGGTGAAGACCAGCAAGATCTTTCAGGGCTGGCACCTTACTTGTGGGAGAAGGAGCCAGACGTTTGCCTTTTCAGAAAAACTTTTTGCCGAGAACGAGCACCGTGACATGCTGAGTCTCTGGAAAAGCAGAGATCCCCACTGCTGTTGAGGCTAAAGATAGGCTGCAGAGGGATAGTGAAGACCAGCAAGAGCTTTCAGGGCTGGCACCTTCCTTGTGGGAGAAGGAGCCAGACGTTTGCCTTTTCAGAAAAAGTTTCTGCCGAGAACGAGCACCGTGACATGCTGAGTCTCTGGGAAAGCAGAGATCCCCAGTGCTGTTGTGCCTGTGGATAGGCTGCAGAGGGATAGTGAAGACCTGCAATAGCTTTCAGGGCTGGCACCTTCCTTGTGGGAGAAGGAGCCAGACATTTGCCTTTTCAGAAAAAGTTTCTGCCGAGAACGAGCACCGTGACATGCTGAGTCTCTGGAAAAGAAGAGATCCCCAGTGCTGTTGCGGCTAAAGATAGGCTGCAGAGGGATAGTGAAGACCTGCAAGAGCTTTCAGAGCTGGCACCTTCCTTGTGCGAGAAGGAGCCAGACGTTTGCCTTTTCAGAAAAAGTTTCTGCCGAGAGCGAGCACCATGAGATGCTGAGTCTCTGGGAAAGCAGAGATCCCCAGTGCTGTTGCGCCTGTGGATAGGCTGCAGGGGGACGGTGAAGACCAGCAAGATCTTTCAGGGCTGGCACCTTACTTGTGGGAGAAGGAGCCAGACGTTTGCCTTTTCAGAAAAAGTTTCTGCCGAGAACGAGCACCGTGACATGCTGAGTCTCTGGAAAAGCAGAGATCCCCACTGCTGTTGAGGCTAAAGATAGGCTGCAGAGGGATAGTGAAGACCAGCAAGAGCTTTCAGGGCTGGCACCTTCCTTGTGGGAGAAGGAGCCAGACGTTTGCCTTTTCAGAAAAAGTTTCTGCCGAGAACGAGCACCGTGACATGCTGAGTCTCTGGGAAAGCAGAGATCCCCAGTGCTGTTGTGCCTGTGGATAGGCTGCAGGGGGACGGTGAAGACCAGCAAGAGTTTTCAGGGCTGGCACCTTCCTTGTGGGAGAAGGAGCCAGACATTTGCCTTTTCAGAAAAAGTTTCTGCCGAGAACGAGCGCCGTGACATGCTGAGTCTCTGGAAAAGCAGAGATCCCCAGTGCTGTTGCGGCTAAAGATAGGCTGCAGAGGGATAGTGAAGACCTGCAAGAGCTTTCAGAGCTGGCACCTTCCTTGTGGGAGAAGGAGCCAGACGTTTGCCTTTTCAGAAAAAGTTTCTGCCGAGAGCGAGCACCATGAGATGCTGAGTCTCTGGGAAAGCAGAGATCCCCAGTGCTGTTGTGCCTGTGGATAGGCTGCAGGGGGACGGTGAAGACCAGCAAGAGCTTTCAGGGCTGGCACCTTCCTTGTGGGAGAAGGAGCCAGACGTTTGCCTTTTCAGAAAAAGTTTCTGCCAAGAACGAGCACCGTGACATGCTGAGTCTCTGGGAAAGCAGAGATCCCCAGTGCTGTTGCGGCTAAAGATAGGCTGCAGAGGGATAGTGAAGACCAGCAAGAGCTTTCAGGGCTGGCACCTTCCTTGTGGGAGAAGGAGCCAGACGTTTGCCTTTTCAGAAAAAGGCTCTGCCGAGAGCGAGCACCATGAGATGCTGAGTCTCTGGGAAAGCAGAGATCCCCAGTGCTGTTGCGCCTGTGGATAGGCTGCAGGGGGACGGTGAAGACCAGCAAGATCTTTCAGGGCTGGCACCTTCCTTGTGGGAGAAGGAGCCAGACGTTTGCCTTTTCAGAAAAAGTTTCTGCCGAGAACGAGCACCGTGACATGCTGAGTCTCTGGGAAAGAAGAGATCCCCAGTGCTGTTGTGCCTGTGGATAGGCTGCAGAGGGATAGTGAAGACCTGCAATAGCTTTCAGGGCTGGCACCTTCCTTGTGGGAGAAGGAGCCAGACATTTGCCTTTTCAGAAAAAGATTCTGCCGAGAACGAGCACCGTGACATGCTGAGTCTCTGGAAAAGAAGAGATCCCCAGTGCTGTTGCGGCTAAAGATAGGCTGCAGAGGGATAGTGAAGACCTGCAAGAGCTTTCAGAGCTGGCAGCTTCCTTGTGGGAGAAGGAGCCAGACGTTTGCCTTTTCAGAAAAAGTTTCTGCCGAGAACGAGCACCGTGACATGCTGAGTCTCTGGGAAAGCAGAGATCCCCAGTGCTGTTGTGCCTGTGGATAGGCTGCAGGGGGACGGTGAAGACCAGCAAGAGCTTTCAGGGCTGGCACCTTCCTTGTGGGAGAAGGAGCCAGACGTTTGCCTTTTCAGAAAAAGGCTCTGCCGAGAACGAGCACCGTGACATGCTGAGTCTCTGGGAAAGCAGAGATCCCCAGTGCTGTTGCGGCTAAAGATAGGCTGCAGAGGGATAGTGAAGACCAGCAAGAGCTTTCAGGGCTGGCACCTTCCTTGTGGGAGAAGGAGCCAGACGTTTGCCTTTTCAGAAAAAGGCTCTGCCGAGAGCGAGCACCATGAGATGCTGAGTCTCTGGGAAAGCAGAGATCCCCAGTGCTGTTGTGCCTGTGGATAGGCTGCAGGGGGACGGTGAAGACCAGCAAGATCTTTCAGGGCTGGCACCTTACTTGTGGGAGAAGGAGCCAGACGTTTGCCTTTTCAGAAAAAGTTTCTGCCGAGAACGAGCACCGTGACATGCTGAGTCTCTGGAAAAGCAGAGATCCCCACTGCTGTTGAGGCTAAAGATAGGCTGCAGAGGGATAGTGAAGACCAGCAAGAGCTTTCAGGGCTGGCACCTTCCTTGTGGGAGAAGGAGCCAGACGTTTGCCTTTTCAGAAAAAGTTTCTGCCAAGAACGAGCACCGTGACATGCTGAGTCTCTGGGAAAGCAGAGATCCCCAGTGCTGTTGTGCCTGTGGATAGGCTGCAGGGGGACGGTGAAGACCAGCAAGATCTTTCAGGGCTGGCACCTTCCTTGTGGGAGAAGGAGCCAGACGTTTGCCTTTTCAGAAAAAGTTTCTGCCGAGAACGAGCACCGTGACATGCTGAGTCTCTGGGAAAGCAGAGATCCCCAGTGCTGTTGTGCCTGTGGATAGGCTGCAGAGGGATAGTGAAGACCTGCAATAGCTTTCAGGGCTGGCACCTTCCTTGTGGGAGAAGGAGCCAGACATTTGCCTTTTCAGAAAAAGTTTCTGCCGAGAACGAGCACCGTGACATGCTGAGTCTCTGGAAAAGAAGAGATCCCCAGTGCTGTTGCGGCTAAAGATAGGCTGCAGAGGGATAGTGAAGACCTGCAAGAGCTTTCAGAGCTGGCAGCTTCCTTGTGGGAGAAGGAGCCAGACGTTTGCCTTTTCAGAAAAAGTTTCTGCCGAGAACGAGCACCGTGACATGCTGAGTCTCTGGGAAAGCAGAGATCCCCAGTGCTGTTGTGCCTGTGGATAGGCTGCAGGGGGACGGTGAAGACCAGCAAGATCTTTCAGGGCTGGCACCTTCCTTGTGGGAGAAGGAGCCAGACGTTTGCCTTTTCAGAAAAAGTTTTTGCCGAGAACGAGCACCGTGACATGCTGAGTCTCTGGAAAAGCAGAGATCCCCACTGCTGTTGAGGCTAAAGATAGGCTGCAGAGGGATAGTGAAGACCAGCAAGAGCTTTCAGGGCTGGCACCTTCCTTTTGGGAGAAGGAGCCAGACGTTTGCCTTTTCAGAAAAAGTTTCTGCCGAGAACGAGCACCGTGACATGCTGAGTGTCTGGGAAAGCAGAGATCCCCAGTGCTGTTGTGCCTGTGGATAGGCTGCAGAGGGATAGTGAAGACCTGCAATAGCTTTCAGGGCTGGCACCTTCCTTGTGGGAGAAGGAGCCAGACATTTGCCTTTTCAGAAAAAGTTTCTGCCGAGAACGAGCACCGTGACATGCTGAGTCTCTGGGAAAGAAGAGATCCCCAGTGCTGTTGCGGCTAAAGATAGGCTGCAGAGGGATAGTGAAGACCTGCAAGAGCTTTCAGAGCTGGCACCTTCCTTGTGGGAGAAGGAGCCAGACGTTTGCCTTTTCAGAAAAAGTTTCTGCCGAGAACGAGCACCGTGACATGCTGAGTCTCTGGGAAAGCAGAGATCCCCAGTGCTGTTGTGCCTGTGGATAGGCTGCAGAGGGATAGTGAAGACCTGCAATAGCTTTCAGGGCTGGCACCTTCCTTGTGGGAGAAGGAGCCAGACATTTGCCTTTTCAGAAAAAGTTTCTGCCGAGAACGAGCACCGTGACATGCTGAGTCTCTGGAAAAGAAGAGATCCCCAGTGCTGTTGCGGCTAAAGATAGGCTGCAGAGGGATAGTGAAGACCTGCAAGAGCTTTCAGAGCTGGCAGCTTCCTTGTGGGAGAAGGAGCCAGACGTTTGCCTTTTCAGAAAAAGTTTCTGCCGAGAACGAGCACCGTGACATGCTGAGTCTCTGGGAAAGCAGAGATCCCCAGTGCTGTTGTGCCTGTGGATAGGCTGCAGGGGGACGGTGAAGACCAGCAAGATCTTTCAGGGCTGGCACCTTCCTTGTGGGAGAAGGAGCCAGACGTTTGCCTTTTCAGAAAAAGGCTCTGCCGAGAGCGAGCACCATGACATGCTTAGACTCTGGGAAAGCAGAGATCCCCAGTGCTGTTGTGCCTGTGGATAGGCTGCAGGGGGACGGTGAAGACCAGCAAGATCTTTCAGGGCTGGCACCTTCCTTGTGGGAGAAGGAGCCAGACGTTTGCCTTTTCAGAAAAAGTTTCTGCCGAGAACGAGCACCGTGACATGCTGAGTCTCTGGAAAAGCAGAGATCCCCAGTGCTGTTGTGCCTGTGGATAGGCTGCAGGGGGACGGTGAAGACCAGCAAGATCTTTCAGGGCTGGCACCTTCCTTGTGGGAGAAGGAGCCAGACGTTTGCCTTTTCAGAAAAAGGCTCTGCCGAGAGCGAGCACCATGGGATGCTTAGACTCTGGGAAAGCAGAGATCCCCAGTGCTGTTGTGCCTGTGGATAGGCTGCAGGGGGACGGTGAAGACCAGCAAGATCTTTCAGGGCTGGCACCTTCCTTGTGGGAGAAGGAGCCAGACGTTTGCCTTTTCAGAAAAAGTTTCTGCCGAGAACGAGCACCGTGACATGCTGAGTCTCTGGGAAAGCAGAGATCCCCAGTGCTGTTGTGCCTGTGGATAGGCTGCAGAGGGATAGTGAAGACCTGCAATAGCTTTCAGGGCTGGCACCTTCCTTGTGGGAGAAGGAGCCAGACATTTGCCTTTTCAGAAAAAGTTTCTGCCGACAACGAGCACCGTGACATGCTGAGTCTCTGGGAAAGAAGAGATCCCCAGTGCTGTTGCGGCTAAAGATAGGCTGCAGAGGGATAGTGAAGACTTGCAAGAGCTTTCAGGGCTGGCACCTTCCTTGTGGGAGAAGGAGCCAGACGTTTGCCTTTTCAGAAAAAGTTTCTGCCGAGAACGAGCACCGTGACATGCTGAGTCTCTGGGAAAGCAGAGATCCCCAGTGCTGTTGTGCCTGTGGATAGGCTGCAGGGGGACGGTGAAGACCAGCAAGATCTTTCAGGGCTGGCACCTTCCTTGTGGGAGAAGGAGCCAGACGTTTGCCTTTTCAGAAAAAGTTTCTGCCGAGAACGAGCACCGTGACATGCTGAGTCTCTGGGAAAGCAGAGATCCCCAGTGCTGTTGTGCCTGTGGATAGGCTGCAGAGGGATAGTGAAGACCAGCAAGATCTTTCAGGGCTGGCACCTTCCTTGTGGGAGAAGGAGCCAGACGTTTGCCTTTTCAGAAAAAGTTTCTGCCGAGAACGAGCACCGTGACATGCTGAGTCTCTGGGAAAGCAGAGATCCCCAGTGCTGTTGTGCTTGTGGATAGGCTGCAGGGGGATGGTGAAGACCAGCAAGAGCTTTCAGGGCTGGCACCTTCCTTGTGGGAGAAGGAGCCAGACGTTTGCCTTTTCAGAAAAAGTTTCTGCCGAGAGCGAGCACCGTGACATGCTGAGTGTCTGGGAAAGCAGAGATCCCCAGTGCTGTTGCGGCTAAAGATAGGCTGCAGAGGGATAGTGAAGACCTGCAAGAGCTTTCAGGGCTGGCACCTTCCTTGTGGGAGAAGGAGCCAGACGTTTGCCTTTTCAGAAAAAGTTTCTGCCGAGAACGAGCACCATGAGATGCTGAGTCTCTGGGAAAGCAGAGATCCCCAGTGCTGTTGCGGCTATAGGTAGGCTGCAGAGGGATAGTGAAGACCTGCAAGAGCTTTCAGGGCTGGCACCTTCCTTGTGGGAGAAGGAGCCAGACGTTTGCCTTTTCAGAAAAAGGTTCTGCCGAGAACGAGCACCGTGACATGCTGAGTCTCTGGGAAAGCAGAGATCCCCAGTGCTGTTGTGCCTGTGGATAGGCTGCAGGGGGACGGTGAACACCAGCAAGATCTTTCAGGGCTGGCACCTTCCTTGTGGGAGAAGGAGCCAGACGTTTGCCTTTTCAGAAAAAGTTTCTGCCGAGAACGAGCACCGTGACATGCTGAGTCTCTGGGAAAGCAGAGATCCCCAGTGCTGTTGCGGCTAAAGATAGGCTGCAGGGGGACGGTGAAGACCAGCAAGAGCTTTCAGGGCTGGCACCTTCCTTGTGGGAGAAGGAGCCAGACGTTTGCCTTTTCAGAAAAAGTTTCTGCCGAGAACGAGCACCGTGACATGCTGAGTCTCTGGGAAAGCAGAGATCCCCAGTGCTGTTGTGCCTGTGGATAGGCTGCAGGGGGATGGTAAAGACCAGCAAGATCTTTCAGGGCTGGCACCTTCCTTGTGGGAGAAGGAGCCAGACGTTTGCCTTTTCAGAAAAAGTTTCTGCCGAGAACGAGCACCGTGACATGCTGAGTCTCTGGGAAAGCAGAGATCCCCAGTGCTGTTGCGGCTAAAGATAGGCTGCAGAGGGATAGTGAAGACCAGCAAGAGCTTTCAGGGCTGGCACCTTCCTTTTGGGAGAAGGAGCCAGACGTTTGCCTTTTCAGAAAAAGTTTCTGCCGAGAACGAGCACCGTGACATGCTGAGTCTCTGGGAAAGCAGAGATCCCCAGTGCTGTTGTGCCTGTGGATAGGCTGCAGAGGGATAGTGAAGACCAGCAAGATCTTTCAGGGCTGGCACCTTCCTTGTGGGAGAAGGAGCCAGACGTTTGCCTTTTCAGAAAAAGTTTCTGCCGAGAACGAGCACCGTGACATGCTGAGTCTCTGGGAAAGCAGAGATCCCCAGTGCTGTTGTGCTTGTGGATAGGCTGCAGGGGGATGGTGAAGACCAGCAAGAGCTTTCAGGGCTGGCACCTTCCTTGTGGGAGAAGGAGCCAGACGTTTGCCTTTTCAGAAAAAGTTTCTGCCGAGAACGAGCACCATGAGATGCTGAGTCTCTGGGAAAGCAGAGATCCCCAGTGCTGTTGTGCCTGTGGATAGGCTGCAGGGGGACGGTGAAGACGAGCAAGAGCTTTCAGGGCTGGCACCTTCCTTGTGGGAGAAGGAGCCAGACGTTTGCCTTTTCAGAAAATTTTCTGCCGAGAACGAGCACCGTGACATGCTGAGTGTCTGGGAAAGCAGAGATCCCCAGTGCTGTTGCGGCTAAAGATAGGCTGCAGAGGGATAGTGAAGACCAGCAAGATCTTTCAGGGCTGGCACCTTCCTTGTGGGAGAAGGAGCCAGACGTTTGCCTTTTCAGAAAAAGTTTCTGCCGAGAACGAGCACCGTGACATGCTGAGTCTCTGGGAAAGCAGAGATCCCCAGTGCTGTTGTGCCTGTGGATAGGCTGCAGGGGGACGGTGAAGACCAGCAAGATCTTTCAGGGCTGGCACCTTCCTTGTGGGAGAAGGAGCCAGACGTTTGCCTTTTCAGAAAATTTTCTGCCAAGAACGAGCACCGTGACATGCTGAGTGTCTGGGAAAGCAGAGATCCCCAGTGCTGTTGCGGCTAAAGATAGGCTGCAGAGGGATAGTGAAGACCAGCAAGAGCTTTCAGGGCTGGCACCTTCCTTGTGGGAGAAGGAGCCAGACGTTTGCCTTTTCAGAAAATTTTCTGCCAAGAACGAGCACCGTGACATGCTGAGTGTCTGGGAAAACAGAGATCCCCAGTGCTGTTGTGCCTGTGGATAGGCTGCAGGGGGACGGTGAAGACCAGCAAGATCTTTCAGGGCTGGCACCTTCCTTGTGGGAGAAGGAGCCAGACGTTTGCCTTTTCAGAAAATTTTCTGCCGAGAACGAGCACCGTGACATGCTGAGTGCCTGGGAAAACAGAGATCCCCAGTGCTGTTGCGGCTAAAGATAGGCTGCAGAGGGATAGTGAAGACCAGCAAGAGCTTTCAGGGCTGGCACCTTCCTTGTGGGAGAAGGAGCCAGACGTTTGCCTTTTCAGAAAAAGTTTCTGCCGAGAGCGAGCACCATGAGATGCTGAGTCTCTGGGAAAGCAGAGATCCCCAGTGCTGTTGTGCCTGTGGATAGGCTGCAGGGGGACGGTGAAGACCAGCAAGATCTTTCAGGGCTGGCACCTTCCTTGTGGGAGAAGGAGCCAGACGTTTGCCTTTTCAGAAAAAGTTTCTGCCGAGAACGAGCACCGTGACATGCTGAGTCTCTGGAAAAGCAGAGATCCCCAGTGCTGTTGTGCCTGTGGATAGGCTGCAGGGGGACGGTGAAGACCAGCAAGATCTTTCAGGGCTGGCACCTTCCTTGTGGGAGAAGGAGCCAGACGTTTGCCTTTTCAGAAAAAGGCTCTGCCGAGAGCGAGCACCATGGGATGCTTAGACTCTGGGAAAGCAGAGATACCCAGTGCTGTTGTGCCTGTGGATAGGCTGCAGGGGGACGGTGAAGACCAGCAAGATCTTTCAGGGCTGGCACCTTCCTTGTGGGAGAAGGAGCCAGACGTTTGCCTTTTCAGAAAAAGTTTCTGCCGAGAACGAGCACCGTGACATGCTGAGTCTCTGGGAAAGCAGAGATCCCCAGTGCTGTTGTGCCTGTGGATAGGCTGCAGAGGGATAGTGAAGACCTGCAATAGCTTTCAGGGCTGGCACCTTCCTTGTGGGAGAAGGAGCCAGACATTTGCCTTTTCAGAAAAAGTTTCTGCCGACAACGAGCACCGTGACATGCTGAGTCTCTGGGAAAGAAGAGATCCCCAGTGCTGTTGCGGCTAAAGATAGGCTGCAGAGGGATAGTGAAGACTTGCAAGAGCTTTCAGGGCTGGCACCTTCCTTGTGGGAGAAGGAGCCAGACGTTTGCCTTTTCAGAAAAAGTTTCTGCCGAGAACGAGCACCGTGACATGCTGAGTCTCTGGGAAAGCAGAGATCCCCAGTGCTGTTGTGCCTGTGGATAGGCTGCAGGGGGACGGTGAAGACCAGCAAGATCTTTCAGGGCTGGCACCTTCCTTGTGGGAGAAGGAGCCAGACGTTTGCCTTTTCAGAAAAAGTTTCTGCCGAGAACGAGCACCGTGACATGCTGAGTCTCTGGGAAAGCAGAGATCCCCAGTGCTGTTGTGCCTGTGGATAGGCTGCAGAGGGATAGTGAAGACCAGCAAGATCTTTCAGGGCTGGCACCTTCCTTGTGGGAGAAGGAGCCAGACGTTTGCCTTTTCAGAAAAAGTTTCTGCCGAGAACGAGCACCGTGACATGCTGAGTCTCTGGGAAAGCAGAGATCCCCAGTGCTGTTGTGCTTGTGGATAGGCTGCAGGGGGATGGTGAAGACCAGCAAGAGCTTTCAGGGCTGGCACCTTCCTTGTGGGAGAAGGAGCCAGACGTTTGCCTTTTCAGAAAAAGTTTCTGCCGAGAGCGAGCACCGTGACATGCTGAGTGTCTGGGAAAGCAGAGATCCCCAGTGCTGTTGCGGCTAAAGATAGGCTGCAGAGGGATAGTGAAGACCTGCAAGAGCTTTCAGGGCTGGCACCTTCCTTGTGGGAGAAGGAGCCAGACGTTTGCCTTTTCAGAAAAAGTTTCTGCCGAGAACGAGCACCATGAGATGCTGAGTCTCTGGGAAAGCAGAGATCCCCAGTGCTGTTGCGGCTATAGGTAGGCTGCAGAGGGATAGTGAAGACCTGCAAGAGCTTTCAGGGCTGGCACCTTCCTTGTGGGAGAAGGAGCCAGACGTTTGCCTTTTCAGAAAAAGGTTCTGCCGAGAACGAGCACCGTGACATGCTGAGTCTCTGGGAAAGCAGAGATCCCCAGTGCTGTTGTGCCTGTGGATAGGCTGCAGGGGGACGGTGAACACCAGCAAGATCTTTCAGGGCTGGCACCTTCCTTGTGGGAGAAGGAGCCAGACGTTTGCCTTTTCAGAAAAAGTTTCTGCCGAGAACGAGCACCGTGACATGCTGAGTCTCTGGGAAAGCAGAGATCCCCAGTGCTGTTGCGGCTAAAGATAGGCTGCAGGGGGACGGTGAAGACCAGCAAGAGCTTTCAGGGCTGGCACCTTCCTTGTGGGAGAAGGAGCCAGACGTTTGCCTTTTCAGAAAAAGTTTCTGCCGAGAACGAGCACCGTGACATGCTGAGTCTCTGGGAAAGCAGAGATCCCCAGTGCTGTTGTGCCTGTGGATAGGCTGCAGGGGGATGGTAAAGACCAGCAAGATCTTTCAGGGCTGGCACCTTCCTTGTGGGAGAAGGAGCCAGACGTTTGCCTTTTCAGAAAAAGTTTCTGCCGAGAACGAGCACCGTGACATGCTGAGTCTCTGGGAAAGCAGAGATCCCCAGTGCTGTTGCGGCTAAAGATAGGCTGCAGAGGGATAGTGAAGACCAGCAAGAGCTTTCAGGGCTGGCACCTTCCTTTTGGGAGAAGGAGCCAGACGTTTGCCTTTTCAGAAAAAGTTTCTGCCGAGAACGAGCACCGTGACATGCTGAGTCTCTGGGAAAGCAGAGATCCCCAGTGCTGTTGTGCCTGTGGATAGGCTGCAGAGGGATAGTGAAGACCAGCAAGATCTTTCAGGGCTGGCACCTTCCTTGTGGGAGAAGGAGCCAGACGTTTGCCTTTTCAGAAAAAGTTTCTGCCGAGAACGAGCACCGTGACATGCTGAGTCTCTGGGAAAGCAGAGATCCCCAGTGCTGTTGTGCTTGTGGATAGGCTGCAGGGGGACGGTGAAGACCAGCAAGATCTTTCAGGGCTGGCACCTTCCTTGTGGGAGAAGGAGCCAGACGTTTGCCTTTTCAGAAAAAGTTTCTGCCGAGAACGAGCACCATGAGATGCTGAGTCTCTGGGAAAGCAGAGATCCCCAGTGCTGTTGTGCCTGTGGATAGGCTGCAGGGGGACGGTGAAGACGAGCAAGAGCTTTCAGGGCTGGCACCTTCCTTGTGGGAGAAGGAGCCAGACGTTTGCCTTTTCAGAAAATTTTCTGCCGAGAACGAGCACCGTGACATGCTGAGTGTCTGGGAAAGCAGAGATCCCCAGTGCTGTTGCGGCTAAAGATAGGCTGCAGAGGGATAGTGAAGACCAGCAAGATCTTTCAGGGCTGGCACCTTCCTTGTGGGAGAAGGAGCCAGACGTTTGCCTTTTCAGAAAAAGTTTCTGCCGAGAACGAGCACCGTGACATGCTGAGTCTCTGGGAAAGCAGAGATCCCCAGTGCTGTTGTGCCTGTGGATAGGCTGCAGGGGGACGGTGAAGACCAGCAAGATCTTTCAGGGCTGGCACCTTCCTTGTGGGAGAAGGAGCCAGACGTTTGCCTTTTCAGAAAATTTTCTGCCAAGAACGAGCACCGTGACATGCTGAGTGTCTGGGAAAGCAGAGATCCCCAGTGCTGTTGCGGCTAAAGATAGGCTGCAGAGGGATAGTGAAGACCAGCAAGAGCTTTCAGGGCTGGCACCTTCCTTGTGGGAGAAGGAGCCAGACGTTTGCCTTTTCAGAAAATTTTCTGCCAAGAACGAGCACCGTGACATGCTGAGTGTCTGGGAAAACAGAGATCCCCAGTGCTGTTGTGCCTGTGGATAGGCTGCAGGGGGACGGTGAAGACCAGCAAGATCTTTCAGGGCTGGCACCTTCCTTGTGGGAGAAGGAGCCAGACGTTTGCCTTTTCAGAAAATTTTCTGCCGAGAACGAGCACCGTGACATGCTGAGTGCCTGGGAAAACAGAGATCCCCAGTGCTGTTGCGGCTAAAGATAGGCTGCAGAGGGATAGTGAAGACCAGCAAGAGCTTTCAGGGCTGGCACCTTCCTTGTGGGAGAAGGAGCCAGACGTTTGCCTTTTCAGAAAAAGTTTCTGCCGAGAGCGAGCACCATGAGATGCTGAGTCTCTGGGAAAGCAGAGATCCCCAGTGCTGTTGTGCCTGTGGATAGGCTGCAGGGGGACGGTGAAGACCAGCAAGATCTTTCAGGGCTGGCACCTTCCTTGTGGGAGAAGGAGCCAGACGTTTGCCTTTTCAGAAAAAGTTTCTGCCGAGAACGAGCACCGTGACATGCTGAGTCTCTGGGAAAGCAGAGATCCCCAGTGCTGTTGCGGCTAAAGATAGGCTGCAGAGGGATAGTGAAGACCTGCAAGAGCTTTCAGGGCTGGCACCTTCCTTGTGGGAGAAGGAGCCAGACGTTTGCCTTTTCAGAAAAAGGCTCTGCCGATAAAGAGCACCGTGACATGCTGAGTCTCTGGGAAAGCAGAGATCCCCAGTGCAGTTGTGCCTGTGGATAGGCTGCAGGGGGACGGTGAAGACCAGCAAGAGCTTTCAGGGCTGGCACCTTCCTTTTGGGAGAAGGAGCCAGACGTTTGCCTTTTCAGAAAAAGTTTCTGCCGAGAACGAGCACCGTGACATGCTGAGTCTCTGGGAAAGCAGAGATCCCCAGTGCTGTTGTGCCTGTGGATAGGCTGCAGGGGGACGGTGAAGACCAGCAAGAGCTTTCAGGGCTGGCACCTTCCTTGTGGGAGAAGGAGCCAGACGTTTGCCTTTTCAGAAAATTTTCTGCCGAGAACGAGCACCGTGACATGCTGAGTCTCTGGGAAAGCAGAGATCCCCAGTGCTGTTGCGGCTAAAGATAGGCTGCAGAGGGATAGTGAAGACCAGCAAGATCTTTCAGGGCTGGCACCTTCCTTGTGGGAGAAGGAGCCAGACGTTTGCCTTTTCAGAAAAAGTTTCTGCCGAGAACGAGCACCGTGACATGCTGAGTCTCTGGGAAAGCAGAGATCCCCAGTGCTGTTGCGGCTAAAGATAGGCTGCAGAGGGATAGTGAAGACCTGCAAGAGCTTTCAGGGCTGGCACCTTCCTTGTGGGAGAAGGAGCCAGACGTTTGCCTTTTCAGAAAAAGTTTCTGCCGAGAACGAGCACCGTGACATGCTGAGTCTCTGGGAAAGCAGAGATCCCCAGTGCTGTTGCGGCTAAAGATAGGCTGCAGAGGGATAGTGAAGACCTGCAAGAGCTTTCAGGGCTGGCACCTTCCTTGTGGGAGAAGGAGCCAGACATTTGCCTTTTCAGAAAAAGGCTCTGCCGAGAGCGAGCACCATGAGATGCTGAGTCTCTGGGAAAGCAGAGATCCCCAGTGCTGTTGCGGCTAAAGATAGGCTGCAGAGGGATAGTGAAGACCTGCAAGAGCTTTCAGGGCTGGCACCTTCCTTGTGGGAGAAGGAGCCAGACGTTTGCCTTTTCAGAAAAAGTTTCTGCCGAGAACGAGCACCGTGACATGCTGAGTCTCTGGGAAAGCAGAGATCCCCAGTGCTGTTGCGGCTAAAGATAGGCTGCAGAGGGATAGTGAAGACCAGCAAGAGCTTTCACGGCTGGCACCTTCCTTGTGGGAGAAGGAGCCAGACGTTTGCCTTTTCAGAAAAAGGCTCTGCCGAGAACGAGCACCATGAGATGCTGAGTCTCTGGGAAAGCAGAGATCCCCAGTGCTGTTGCGGCTATAGGTAGGCTGCAGAGGGATAGTGAAGACCTGCAAGAGCTTTCAGGGCTGGCACCTTCCTTGTGGGAGAAGGAGCCAGACGTTTGCCTTTTCAGAAAAAGTTTCTGCCGAGAACGAGCACCGTGACATGCTGAGTCTCTGGGAAAGCAGAGATCCCCAGTGCTGTTGTGCCTGTGGATAGGCTGCAGGGGGACGGTGAAGACCAGCAAGATCTTTCAGGGCTGGCACCTTCCTTGTGGGAGAAGGAGCCAGACGTTTGCCTTTTCAGAAAAAGTTTCTGCCGAGAACGAGCACCGTGACATGCTGAGTCTCTGGGAAAGCAGATATCCCCAGTGCTGTTGCGGCTAAAGATAGGCTGCAGAGGGATAGTGAAGACCTGCAAGAGCTTTCAGGGCTGGCACCTTCCTTGTGGGAGAAGGAGCCAGACGTTTGCCTTTTCAGAAAAAGTTTCTGCCGAGAACGAGCACCGTGACATGCTGAATCTCTGGGAAAGCAGAGATCCCCAGTGCTGTTGTGCCTGTGGATAGGCTGCAGGGGGACGGTGAAGACCAGCAAGAGCTTTCAGGGCTGGCACCTTCCTTGTGGGAGAAGGAGCCAGACGTTTGCCTTTTCAGAAAAAGTTTCTGCCGAGAACGAGCACCGTGACATGCTGAGTCTCTGGGAAAGCAGAGATCCCCAGTGCTGTTGTGCCTGTGGATAGGCTGCAGGGGGACGGTGAAGACCTGCAAGAGATTTCAGGGCTGGCACCTTCCTTGTGGGAGAAGGAGCCAGACGTTTGCCTTTTCAGAAAAAGGCTCTGCCGAGAGCGAGCACCGTGACATGCTGAGTCTCTGGGAAAGCAGAGATCCCCAGTGCTGTTGTGCCTGTGGATAGGCTGCAGGGGGACGGTGAAGACCAGCAAGATCTTTCAGGGCTGGCACCTTCCTTGTGGGAGAAGGAGCCAGACGTTTGCCTTTTCAGAAAAAGTTTCTGCCGAGAACGAGCACCGTGACATGCTGAGTCTCTGGGAAAGCAGAGATCCCCAGTGCTGTTGCGGCTAAAGATAGGCTGCAGAGGGATAGTGAAGACCAGCAAGAGCTTTCAGGGCTGGCACCTTCCTTGTGGGAGAAGGAGCCAGACATTTGCCTTTTCAGAAAAAGGCTCTGCCGAGAACGAGCACCATGAGATGCTGAGTCTCTGGGAAAGCAGAGATCCCCAGTGCTGTTGCGGCTATAGGTAGGCTGCAGAGGGATAGTGAAGACCTGCAAGAGCTTTCAGGGCTGGCACCTTCCTTGTGGGAGAAGGAGCCAGACGTTTGCCTTTTCAGAAAAAGTTTCTGCCGAGAACGAGCACCGTGACATGCTGAATCTCTGGGAAAGCAGAGATCCCCAGTGCTGTTGTGCCTGTGGATAGGCTGCAGGGGGACGGTGAAGACCAGCAAGAGCTTTCAGGGCTGGCACCTTCCTTGTGGGAGAAGGAGCCAGACGTTTGCCTTTTCAGAAAAAGTTTCTGCCGAGAACGAGCACCGTGACATGCTGAGTCTCTGGGAAAGCAGAGATCCCCAGTGCTGTTGTGCCTGTGGATAGGCTGCAGGGGGATGGTAAAGACCAGCAAGATCTTTCAGGGCTGGCACCTTCCTTGTGGGAGAAGGAGCCAGACGTTTGCCTTTTCAGAAAAAGTTTCTGCCGAGAACGAGCACCGTGACATGCTGAGTCTCTGGGAAAGCAGAGATCCCCAGTGCTGTTGCGGCTAAAGATAGGCTGCAGAGGGATAGTGAAGACCTGCAAGAGCTTTCAGGGCTGGCACCTTCCTTGTGGGAGAAGGAGCCAGACGTTTGCCTTTTCAGAAAAAGTTTCTGCCGAGAACGAGCACCGTGACGTTCTGAGTCTCTGGGAAAGCAGAGATCCCCAGTGCTGTTGCGGCTAAAGATAGGCTGCAGAGGGATAGTGAAGACCTGCAAGAGATTTCAGGGCTGGCACCTTCCTTGTGGGAGAAGGAGCCAGACATTTGCCTTTTCAGAAAAAGGCTCTGCCGAGAACGAGCACCATGAGATGCTGAGTCTCTGGGAAAGCAGAGATCCCCAGTGCTGTTGCGGCTATAGGTAGGCTGCAGAGGGATAGTGAAGACCTGCAAGAGCTTTCAGGGCTGGCACCTTCCTTGTGGGAGAAGGAGCCAGACGTTTGCCTTTTCAGAAAAAGTTTCTGCCGAGAACGAGCACCGTGACATGCTGAATCTCTGGGAAAGCAGAGATCCCCAGTGCTGTTGTGCCTGTGGATAGGCTGCAGGGGGACGGTGAAGACCAGCAAGAGCTTTCAGGGCTGGCACCTTCCTTGTGGGAGAAGGAGCCAGACGTTTGCCTTTTCAGAAAAAGTTTCTGCCGAGAACGAGCACCGTGACATGCTGAGTCTCTGGGAAAGCAGAGATCCCCAGTGCTGTTGCGGCTAAAGATAGGCTGCAGAGGGATAGTGAAGACTTGCAAGAGCTTTCAGGGCTGGCACCTTCCTTGTGGGAGAAGGAGCCAGACGTTTGCCTTTTCAGAAAAAGTTTCTGCCGAGAACGAGCACCGTGACATGCTGAGTCTCTGGGAAAGCAGAGATCCCCAGTGCTGTTGTGCCTGTGGATAGGCTGCAGGGGGACGGTGAAGACCAGCAAGATCTTTCAGGGCTGGCACCTTCCTTGTGGGAGAAGGAGCCAGACGTTTGCCTTTTCAGAAAAAGTTTCTGCCGAGAACGAGCACCGTGACATGCTGAGTCTCTGGGAAAGCAGAGATCCCCAGTGCTGTTGTGCCTGTGGATAGGCTGCAGAGGGATAGTGAAGACCAGCAAGAGCTTTCAGGGCTGGCACCTTCCTTGTGGGAGAAGGAGCCAGACGTTTGCCTTTTCAGAAAAAGTTTCTGCCGAGAACGAGCACCGTGACATGCTGAGTCTCTGGGAAAGCAGAGATCCCCAGTGCTGTTGTGCTTGTGGATAGGCTGCAGGGGGATGGTGAAGACCAGCAAGAGCTTTCAGGGCTGGCACCTTCCTTGTGGGAGAAGGAGCCAGACGTTTGCCTTTTCAGAAAAAGTTTCTGCCGAGAGCGAGCACCATGAGATGCTGAGTCTCTGGGAAAGCAGAGATCCCCAGTGCTGTTGTGCCTGTGGATAGGCTGCAGGGGGAAGGTGAAGAACAGCAAGAGCTTTCAGGGCTGGCACCTTCCTTGTGGGAGAAGGAGCCAGACGTTTGCCTTTTCAGAAAATTTTCTGCCGAGAACGAGCACCGTGACATGCTGAGTGTCTGGGAAAGCAGAGATCCCCAGTGCTGTTGCGGCTAAAGATAGGCTGCAGAGGGATAGTGAAGACCTGCAAGAGCTTTCAGGGCTGGCACCTTCCTTGTGGGAGAAGGAGCCAGACGTTTGCCTTTTCAGAAAAAGTTTCTGCCGAGAACGAGCACCATGAGATGCTGAGTCTCTGGGAAAGCAGAGATCCCCAGTGCTGTTGCGGCTATAGGTAGGCTGCAGAGGGATAGTGAAGACCTGCAAGAGCTTTCAGGGCTGGCACCTTCCTTGTGGGAGAAGGAGCCAGACGTTTGCCTTTTCAGAAAAAGGTTCTGCCGAGAACGAGCACCGTGACATGCTGAGTCTCTGGGAAAGCAGAGATCCCCAGTGCTGTTGTGCCTGTGGATAGGCTGCAGGGGGACGGTGAAGACCAGCAAGATCTTTCAGGGCTGGCACCTTCCTTGTGGGAGAAGGAGCCAGACGTTTGCCTTTTCAGAAAAAGTTTCTGCCGAGAACGAGCACCGTGACATGCTGAGTCTCTGGGAAAGCAGAGATCCCCAGTGCTGTTGCGGCTAAAGATAGGCTGCAGAGGGATAGTGAAGACCTGCAAGAGCTTTCAGGGCTGGCACCTTCCTTGTGGGATAAGGAGCCAGACGTTTGCCTTTTCAGAAAAAGTTTCTGCCGAGAACGAGCACCGTGACATGCTGAATCTCTGGGAAAGCAGAGATCCCCAGTGCTGTTGTGCCTGTGGATAGGCTGCAGGGGGACGGTGAAGACCAGCAAGAGCTTTCAGGGCTGGCACCTTCCTTGTGGGAGAAGGAGCCAGACGTTTGCCTTTTCAGAAAAAGTTTCTGCCGAGAACGAGCACCGTGACATGCTGAGTCTCTGGGAAAGCAGAGATCCCCAGTGCTGTTGTGCCTGTGGATAGGCTGCAGGGGGATGGTAAAGACCAGCAAGATCTTTCAGGGCTGGCACCTTCCTTGTGGGAGAAGGAGCCAGACGTTTGCCTTTTCAGAAAAAGTTTCTGCCGAGAACGAGCACCGTGACATGCTGAGTCTCTGGGAAAGCAGAGATCCCCAGTGCTGTTGCGGCTAAAGATAGGCTGCAGAGGGATAGTGAAGACTTGCAAGAGCTTTCAGGGCTGGCACCTTCCTTGTGGGAGAAGGAGCCAGACGTTTGCCTTTTCAGAAAAAGTTTCTGCCGAGAACGAGCACCGTGACATGCTGAGTCTCTGGGAAAGCAGAGATCCCCAGTGCTGTTGTGCCTGTGGATAGGCTGCAGGGGGGACGGTGAAGACCTGCAAGAGATTTCAGGGCTGGCACCTTCCTTGTGGGAGAAGGAGCCAGACGTTTGCCTTTTCAGAAAAAGGCTCTGCCGAGAGCGAGCACCGTGACATGCTGAGTCTCTGGGAAAGCAGAGATCCCCAGTGCTGTTGTGCCTGTGGATAGGCTGCAGGGGGACGGTGAAGACCAGCAAGATCTTTCAGGGCTGGCACCTTCCTTGTGGGAGAAGGAGCCAGACGTTTGCCTTTTCAGAAAAAGTTTCTGCCGAGAACGAGCACCGTGACATGCTGAGTCTCTGGGAAAGCAGAGATCCCCAGTGCTGTTGCGGCTAAAGATAGGCTGCAGAGGGATAGTGAAGACCAGCAAGAGCTTTCAGGGCTGGCACCTTCCTTTTGGGAGAAGGAGCCAGACGTTTGCCTTTTCAGAAAAAGTTTCTGCCGAGAACGAGCACCGTGACATGCTGAGTCTCTGGGAAAGCAGAGATCCCCAGTGCTGTTGTGCCTGTGGATAGGCTGCAGAGGGATAGTGAAGACCAGCAAGATCTTTCAGGGCTGGCACCTTCCTTGTGGGAGAAGGAGCCAGACGTTTGCCTTTTCAGAAAAAGTTTCTGCCGAGAACGAGCACCGTGACATGCTGAGTCTCTGGGAAAGCAGAGATCCCCAGTGCTGTTGTGCCTGTGGATAGGCTGCAGGGGGACGGTGAAGACCAGCAAGATCTTTCAGGGCTGGCACCTTCCTTGTGGGAGAAGGAGCCAGACGTTTGCCTTTTCAGAAAATTTTCTGCCAAGAACGAGCACCGTGACATGCTGAGTGTCTGGGAAAGCAGAGATCCCCAGTGCTGTTGCGGCTAAAGATAGGCTGCAGAGGGATAGTGAAGACCAGCAAGAGCTTTCAGGGCTGGCACCTTCCTTGTGGGAGAAGGAGCCAGACGTTTGCCTTTTCAGAAAATTTTCTGCCAAGAACGAGCACCGTGACATGCTGAGTCTCTGGAAAAGCAGAGATCCCCAGTGCTGTTGTGCCTGTGGATAGGCTGCAGGGGGACGGTGAAGACCAGCAAGATCTTTCAGGGCTGGCACCTTCCTTGTGGGAGAAGGAGCCAGACGTTTGCCTTTTCAGAAAATTTTCTGCCGAGAACGAGCACCGTGACATGCTGAGTGCCTGGGAAAACAGAGATCCCCAGTGCTGTTGCGGCTAAAGATAGGCTGCAGAGGGATAGTGAAGACCAGCAAGAGCTTTCAGGGCTGGCACCTTCCTTGTGGGAGAAGGAGCCAGACGTTTGCCTTTTCAGAAAAAGTTTCTGCCGAGAGCGAGCACCATGAGATGCTGAGTCTCTGGGAAAGCAGAGATCCCCAGTGCTGTTGTGCCTGTGGATAGGCTGCAGGGGGACGGTGAAGACCAGCAAGATCTTTCAGGGCTGGCACCTTCCTTGTGGGAGAAGGAGCCAGACGTTTGCCTTTTCAGAAAAAGTTTCTGCCGAGAACGAGCACCGTGACATGCTGAGTCTCTGGGAAAGCAGAGATCCCCAGTGCTGTTGAGGCTAAAGATAGGCTGCAGAGGGATAGTGAAGACCTGCAAGAGCTTTCAGGGCTGGCACCTTCCTTGTGGGAGAAGGAGCCAGACGTTTGCCTTTTCAGAAAAAGTTTCTGCCGAGAACGAGCACCGTGACATGCTGAGTCTCTGGGAAAGCAGAGATCCCCAGTGCTGTTGCGGCTAAAGATAGGCTGCAGAGGGATAGTGAAGACCAGCAAGAGCTTTCAGGGCTGGCACCTTCCTTGTGGGAGAAGGAGCCAGACGTTTGCCTTTTCAGAAAAAGGCTCTGCCGAGAAAGAGCACCGTGACATGCTGAGTCTCTGGGAAAGCAGAGATCCCCAGTGCAGTTGTGCCTGTGGATAGGCTGCAGGGGGACGGTGAAGACCAGCAAGAGCTTTCAGGGCTGGCACCTTCCTTTTGGGAGAAGGAGCCAGACGTTTGCCTTTTCAGAAAAAGTTTCTGCCGAGAACGAGCACCGTGACATGCTGAGTCTCTGGGAAAGCAGAGATCCCCAGTGCTGTTGCGGCTAAAGATAGGCTGCAGAGGGATAGTGAAGACCAGCAAGAGCTTTCAGGGCTGGCACCTTCCTTGTGGGAGAAGGAGCCAGACGTTTGCCTTTTCAGAAAAAGTTTCTGCCGAGAGCGAGCACCATGAGATGCTGAGTCTCTGGGAAAGCAGAGATCCCCAGTGCTGTTGTGCCTGTGGATAGGCTGCAGGGGGACGGTGAAGACCAGCAAGATCTTTCAGGGCTGGCACCTTCCTTGTGGGAGAAGGAGCCAGACGTTTGCCTTTTCAGAAAAAGTTTCTGCCGAGAACGAGCACCGTGACATGCTGAGTCTCTGGGAAAGCAGAGATCCCCAGTGCTGTTGCGGCTAAAGATAGGCTGCAGAGGGATAGTGAAGACCTGCAAGAGCTTTCAGGGCTGGCACCTTCCTTGTGGGAGAAGGAGCCAGACGTTTGCCTTTTAAGAAAAAGTTTCTGCCGAGAACGAGCACCGTGACATGCTGAGTCTCTGGGAAAGCAGAGATCCCCAGTGCTGTTGCGGCTAAAGATAGGCTGCAGAGGGATAGTGAAGACCAGCAAGAGCTTTCAGGGCTGGCACCTTCCTTGTGGGAGAAGGAGCCAGACGTTTGCCTTTTCAGAAAAAGGCTCTGCCGAGAAAGAGCACCGTGACATGCTGAGTCTCTGGGAAAGCAGAGATCCCCAGTGCAGTTGTGCCTGTGGATAGGCTGCAGGGGGACGGTGAAGACCAGCAAGAGCTTTCAGGGCTGGCACCTTCCTTTTGGGAGAAGGAGCCAGACGTTTGCCTTTTCAGAAAAAGTTTCTGCCGAGAACGAGCACCGTGACATGCTGAGTCTCTGGGAAAGCAGAGATCCCCAGTGCTGTTGTGCCTGTGGATAGGCTGCAGGGGGACGGTGAAGACCAGCAAGAGCTTTCAGGGCTGGCACCTTCCTTGTGGGAGAAGGAGCCAGACGTTTGCCTTTTCAGAAAATTTTCTGCCGAGAACGAGCACCGTGACATGCTGAGTCTCTGGGAAAGCAGAGATCCCCAGTGCTGTTGCGGCTAAAGATAGGCTGCAGAGGGATAGTGAAGACCAGCAAGATCTTTCAGGGCTGGCACCTTCCTTGTGGGAGAAGGAGCCAGACGTTTGCCTTTTCAGAAAAAGTTTCTGCCGAGAACGAGCACCGTGACATGCTGAGTCTCTGGGAAAGCAGAGATCCCCAGTGCTGTTGCGGCTAAAGATAGGCTGCAGAGGGATAGTGAAGACCAGCAAGAGCTTTCAGGGCTGGCACCTTCCTTGTGGGAGAAGGAGCCAGACGTTTGCCTTTTCAGAAAAAGTTTCTGCCGAGAACGAGCACCGTGACATGCTGAGTCTCTGGGAAAGCAGAGATCCCCAGTGCTGTTGCGGCTAAAGATAGGCTGCAGAGGGATAGTGAAGACCTGCAAGAGCTTTCAGGGCTGGCACCTTCCTTGTGGGAGAAGGAGCCAGACGTTTGCCTTTTCAGAAAAAGTTTCTGCCGAGAACGAGCACCGTGACATGCTGAGTCTCTGGGAAAGCAGAGATCCCCAGTGCTGTTGCGGCTAAAGATAGGCTGCAGAGGGATAGTGAAGACCTGCAAGAGCTTTCAGGGCTGGCACCTTCCTTGTGGGAGAAGGAGCCAGACATTTGCCTTTTCAGAAAAAGGCTCTGCCGAGAGCGAGCACCATGAGATGCTGAGTCTCTGGGAAAGCAGAGATCCCCAGTGCTGTTGCGGCTATAGGTAGGCTGCAGAGGGATAGTGAAGACCTGCAAGAGCTTTCAGGGCTGGCACCTTCCTTGTGGGAGAAGGAGCCAGACGTTTGCCTTTTCAGAAAAAGTTTCTGCCGAGAACGAGCACCGTGACATGCTGAGTCTCTGGGAAAGCAGAGATCCCCAGTGCTGTTGTGCCTGTGGATAGGCTGCAGGGGGACGGTGAAGACCAGCAAGATCTTTCAGGGCTGGCACCTTCCTTGTGGGAGAAGGAGCCAGACGTTTGCCTTTTCAGAAAAAGTTTCTGCCGAGAACGAGCACCGTGACATGCTGAGTCTCTGGGAAAGCAGATATCCCCAGTGCTGTTGCGGCTAAAGATAGGCTGCAGAGGGATAGTGAAGACCTGCAAGAGCTTTCAGGGCTGGCACCTTCCTTGTGGGATAAGGAGCCAGACGTTTGCCTTTTCAGAAAAAGTTTCTGCCGAGAACGAGCACCGTGACATGCTGAGTCTCTGGGAAAGCAGAGATCCCCAGTGCTGTTGTGCCTGTGGATAGGCTGCAGGGGGACGGTGAAGACCAGCAAGATCTTTCAGGGCTGGCACCTTCCTTGTGGGAGAAGGAGCCAGACGTTTGCCTTTTCAGAAAAAGTTTCTGCCGAGAACGAGCACCGTGACATGCTGAGTCTCTGGGAAAGCAGAGATCCCCAGTGCTGTTGTGCCTGTGGATAGGCTGCAGGGGGACGGTGAAGACCTGCAAGAGATTTCAGGGCTGGCACCTTCCTTGTGGGAGAAGGAGCCAGACGTTTGCCTTTTCAGAAAAAGGCTCTGCCGAGAACGAGCACCGTGACATGCTGAGTCTCTGGGAAAGCAGAGATCCCCAGTGCTGTTGTGCCTGTGGATAGGCTGCAGGGGGACGGTGAAGACCAGCAAGATCTTTCAGGGCTGGCACCTTCCTTGTGGGAGAAGGAGCCAGACGTTTGCCTTTTCAGAAAAAGTTTCTGCCGAGAACGAGCACCGTGACATGCTGAGTCTCTGGGAAAGCAGAGATCCCCAGTGCTGTTGCGGCTAAAGATAGGCTGCAGAGGGATAGTGAAGACCAGCAAGAGCTTTCAGGGCTGGCACCTTCCTTGTGGGAGAAGGAGCCAGACGTTTGCCTTTTCAGAAAAAGTTTCTGCCGAGAACGAGCACCGTGACATGCTGAGTCTCTGGGAAAGCAGAGATCCCCAGTGCTGTTGTGCCTGTGGATAGGCTGCAGAGGGATAGTGAAGACCAGCAAGATCTTTCAGGGCTGGCACCTTCCTTGTGGGAGAAGGAGCCAGACGTTTGCCTTTTCAGAAAAAGTTTCTGCCGAGAACGAGCACCGTGACATGCTGAGTCTCTGGGAAAGCAGAGATCCCCAGTGCTGTTGTGCTTGTGGATAGGCTGCAGGGGGATGGTGAAGACCAGCAAGAGCTTTCAGGGCTGGCACCTTCCTTGTGGGAGAAGGAGCCAGACGTTTGCCTTTTCAGAAAAAGTTTCTGCCGAGAGCGAGCACCATGAGATGCTGAGTCTCTGGGAAAGCAGAGATCCCCAGTGCTGTTGTGCCTGTGGATAGGCTGCAGGGGGAAGGTGAAGACCAGCAAGAGCTTTCAGGGCTGGCACCTTCCTTGTGGGAGAAGGAGCCAGACGTTTGCCTTTTCAGAAAAAGTTTCTGCCGAGAACGAGCACCGTGACATGCTGAGTCTCTGGGAAAGCAGAGATCCCCAGTGCTGTTGCGGCTAAAGATAGGCTGCAGAGGGATAGTGAAGACCAGCAAGAGCTTTCAGGGCTGGCACCTTCCTTGTGGGAGAAGGAGCCAGACGTTTGCCTTTTCAGAAAAAGTTTCTGCCGAGAACGAGCACCGTGACATGCTGAGTCTCTGGGAAAGCAGAGATCCCCAGTGCTGTTGTGCCTGTGGATAGGCTGCAGAGGGATAGTGAAGACCAGCAAGATCTTTCAGGGCTGGCACCTTCCTTGTGGGAGAAGGAGCCAGACGTTTGCCTTTTCAGAAAAAGTTTCTGCCGAGAACGAGCACCGTGACATGCTGAGTCTCTGGGAAAGCAGAGATCCCCAGTGCTGTTGTGCTTGTGGATAGGCTGCAGGGGGATGGTGAAGACCAGCAAGAGCTTTCAGGGCTGGCACCTTCCTTGTGGGAGAAGGAGCCAGACGTTTGCCTTTTCAGAAAAAGTTTCTGCCGAGAGCGAGCACCATGAGATGCTGAGTCTCTGGGAAAGCAGAGATCCCCAGTGCTGTTGTGCCTGTGGATAGGCTGCAGGGGGAAGGTGAAGACCAGCAAGAGCTTTCAGGGCTGGCACCTTCCTTGTGGGAGAAGGAGCCAGACGTTTGCCTTTTCAGAAAATTTTCTGCCGAGAACGAGCACCGTGACATGCTGAGTGTCTGGGAAAGCAGAGATCCCCAGTGCTGTTGCGGCTAAAGATAGGCTGCAGAGGGATAGTGAAGACCAGCAAGATCTTTCAGGGCTGGCACCTTCCTTGTGGGAGAAGGAGCCAGACGTTTGCCTTTTCAGAAAAAGTTTCTGCCGAGAACGAGCACCGTGACATGCTGAGTCTCTGGGAAAGCAGAGATCCCCAGTGCTGTTGCGGCTAAAGATAGGCTGCAGAGGGATAGTGAAGACCTGCAAGAGCTTTCAGGGCTGGCACCTTCCTTGTGGGAGAAGGAGCCAGACGTTTGCCTTTTCAGAAAAAGTTTCTGCCGAGAACGAGCACCGTGACATGCTGAGTCTCTGGGAAAGCAGAGATCCCCAGTGCTGTTGCGGCTAAAGATAGGCTGCAGAGGGATAGTGAAGACCTGCAAGAGCTTTCAGGGCTGGCACCTTCCTTGTGGGAGAAGGAGCCAGACATTTGCCTTTTCAGAAAAAGGCTCTGCCGAGAGCGAGCACCATGAGATGCTGAGTCTCTGGGAAAGCAGAGATCCCCAGTGCTGTTGCGGCTAAAGATAGGCTGCAGAGGGATAGTGAAGACCTGCAAGAGCTTTCAGGGCTGGCACCTTCCTTGTGGGAGAAGGAGCCAGACGTTTGCCTTTTCAGAAAAAGTTTCTGCCGAGAACGAGCACCGTGACATGCTGAGTCTCTGGGAAAGCAGAGATCCCCAGTGCTGTTGCGGCTAAAGATAGGCTGCAGAGGGATAGTGAAGACCAGCAAGAGCTTTCACGGCTGGCACCTTCCTTGTGGGAGAAGGAGCCAGACGTTTGCCTTTTCAGAAAAAGGCTCTGCCGAGAACGAGCACCATGAGATGCTGAGTCTCTGGGAAAGCAGAGATCCCCAGTGCTGTTGCGGCTATAGGTAGGCTGCAGAGGGATAGTGAAGACCTGCAAGATCTTTCAGGGCTGGCACCTTCCTTGTGGGAGAAGGAGCCAGACGTTTGCCTTTTCAGAAAAAGTTTCTGCCGAGAACGAGCACCGTGACATGCTGAGTCTCTGGGAAAGCAGAGGTCCCCAGTGCTGTTGTGCCTGTGGATAGGCTGCAGGGGGACGGTGAAGACCAGCAAGATCTTTCAGGGCTGGCACCTTCCTTGTGGGAGAAGGAGCCAGACGTTTGCCTTTTCAGAAAAAGTTTCTGCCGAGAACGAGCACCGTGACATGCTGAGTCTCTGGGAAAGCAGATATCCCCAGTGCTGTTGCGGCTAAAGATAGGCTGCAGAGGGATAGTGAAGACCTGCAAGAGCTTTCAGGGCTGGCACCTTCCTTGTGGGAGAAGGAGCCAGACGTTTGCCTTTTCAGAAAAAGGCTCTGCCGAGAACGAGCACCGTGACATGCTGAGTCTCTGGGAAAGCAGAGATCCCCAGTGCTGTTGTGCCTGTGGATAGGCTGCAGGGGGATGGTAAAGACCAGCAAGATCTTTCAGGGCTGGCACCTTCCTTGTGGGAGAAGGAGCCAGACGTTTGCCTTTTCAGAAAAAGTTTCTGCCGAGAACGAGCACCGTGACAGGCTGAGTCTCTGGGAAAGCAGAGATCCCCAGTGCTGTTGTGCCTGTGGATAGGCTGCAGGGGGACGGTGAAGACCTGCAAGAGATTTCAGGGCTGGCACCTTCCTTGTGGGAGAAGGAGCCAGACGTTTGCCTTTTCAGAAAAAGGCTCTGCCGAGAGCGAGCACCGTGACATGCTGAGTCTCTGGGAAAGCAGAGATCCCCAGTGCTGTTGTGCCTGTGGATAGGCTGCAGGGGGACGGTGAAGACCAGCAAGATCTTTCAGGGCTGGCACCTTCCTTGTGGGAGAAGGAGCCAGACGTTTGCCTTTTCAGAAAAAGTTTCTGCCGAGAACGAGCACCGTGACATGCTGAGTCTCTGGGAAAGCAGAGATCCCCAGTGCTGTTGCGGCTAAAGATAGGCTGCAGAGGGATAGTGAAGACCTGCAAGAGCTTTCAGGGCTGGCACCTTCCTTGTGGGAGAAGGAGCCAGACGTTTGCCTTTTCAGAAAAAGTTTCTGCCGAGAACGAGCACCGTGACATGCTGAGTCTCTGGGAAAGCAGAGATCCCCAGTGCTGTTGTGCCTGTGGATAGGCTGCAGAGGGATAGTGAAGACCAGCAAGATCTTTCAGGGCTGGCACCTTCCTTGTGGGAGAAGGAGCCAGACGTTTGCCTTTTCAGAAAAAGTTTCTGCCGAGAACGAGCACCGTGACATGCTGAGTCTCTGGGAAAGCAGAGATCCCCAGTGCTGTTGTGCTTGTGGATAGGCTGCAGGGGGATGGTGAAGACCAGCAAGATCTTTCAGGGCTGGCACCTTCCTTGTGGGAGAAGGAGCCAGACGTTTGCCTTTTCAGAAAAAGTTTCTGCCGAGAGCGAGCACCATGAGATGCTGAGTCTCTGGGAAAGCAGAGATCCCCAGTGCTGTTGTGCCTGTGGATAGGCTGCAGGGGGAAGGTGAAGACCAGCAAGAGCTTTCAGGGCTGGCACCTTCCTTGTGGGAGAAGGAGCCAGACGTTTGCCTTTTCAGAAAATTTTCTGCCGAGAACGAGCACCGTTACATGCTGAGTGTCTGGGAAAGCAGAGATCCCCAGTGCTGTTGCGGCTAAAGATAGGCTGCAGAGGGATAGTGAAGACCAGCAAGATCTTTCAGGGCTGGCACCTTCCTTGTGGGAGAAGGAGCCAGACGTTTGCCTTTTCAGAAAAAGTTTCTGCCGAGAACGAGCACCGTGACATGCTGAGTCTCTGGGAAAGCAGAGATCCCCAGTGCTGTTGCGGCTAAAGATAGGCTGCAGAGGGATAGTGAAGACCAGCAAGAGCTTTCAGGGCTGGCACCTTCCTTGTGGGAGAAGGAGCCAGACGTTTGCCTTTTCAGAAAAAGTTTCTGCCGAGAACGAGCACCGTGACATGCTGAGTCTCTGGGAAAGCAGAGATCCCCAGTGCTGTTGCGGCTAAAGATAGGCTGCAGAGGGATAGTGAAGACCTGCAAGAGCTTTCAGGGCTGGCACCTTCCTTGTGGGAGAAGGAGCCAGACGTTTGCCTTTTCAGAAAAAGTTTCTGCCGAGAACGAGCACCGTGACATGCTGAGTCTCTGGGAAAGCAGAGATCCCCAGTGCTGTTGCGGCTAAAGATAGGCTGCAGAGGGATAGTGAAGACCTGCAAGAGCTTTCAGGGCTGGCACCTTCCTTGTGGGAGAAGGAGCCAGACATTTGCCTTTTCAGAAAAAGGCTCTGCCGAGAGCGAGCACCATGAGATGCTGAGACTCTGGGAAAGCAGAGATCCCCAGTGCTGTTGCGGCTATAGGTAGGCTGCAGAGGGATAGTGAAGACCTGCAAGAGCTTTCAGGGCTGGCACCTTCCTTGTGGGAGAAGGAGCCAGACGTTTGCCTTTTCAGAAAAAGTTTCTGCCGAGAACGAGCACCGTGACATGCTGAGTCTCTGGGAAAGCAGAGATCCCCAGTGCTGTTGCGGCTAAAGATAGGCTGCAGAGGGATAGTGAAGACCAGCAAGATCTTTCAGGGCTGGCACCTTCCTTGTGGGAGAAGGAGCCAGACGTTTGCCTTTTCAGAAAAAGGCTCTGCCGAGAGCGAGCACCGTGACATGCTGAGTCTCTGGGAAAGCAGAGATCCCCAGTGCTGTTGCGGCTAAAGATAGGCTGCAGAGGGATAGTGAAGACCAGCAAGAGCTTTCAGGGCTGGCACCTTCCTTGTGGGAGAAGGAGCCAGACGTTTGCCTTTTCAGAAAAAGTTTCTGCCGAGAACGAGCACCGTGACATGCTGAGTCTCTGGGAAAGCAGAGATCCCCAGTGCTGTTGTGCCTGTGGATAGGCTGCAGAGGGATAGTGAAGACCAGCAAGATCTTTCAGGGCTGGCACCTTCCTTGTGGGAGAAGGAGCCAGACGTTTGCCTTTTCAGAAAAAGTTTCTGCCGAGAACGAGCACCGTGACATGCTGAGTCTCTGCGAAAGCAGAGATCCCCAGTGCTGTTGTGCTTGTGGATAGGCTGCAGGGGGATGGTGAAGACCAGCAAGAGCTTTCAGGGCTGGCACCTTCCTTGTGGGAGAAGGAGCCAGACGTTTGCCTTTTCAGAAAAAGTTTCTGCCGAGAGCGAGCACCATGAGATGCTGAGTCTCTGGGAAAGCAGAGATCCCCAGTGCTGTTGTGCCTGTGGATAGGCTGCAGGGGGAAGGTGAAGACCAGCAAGAGCTTTCAGGGCTGGCACCTTCCTTGTGGGAGAAGGAGCCAGACGTTTGCCTTTTCAGAAAATTTTCTGCCAAGAACGAGCACCGTGACATGCTGAGTGTCTGGGAAAGCAGAGATCCCCAGTGCTGTTGCGGCTAAAGATAGGCTGCAGAGGGATAGTGAAGACCTGCAAGATCTTTAAGGGCTGGCACCTTCCTTGTGGGAGAAGGAGCCAGACGTTTGCCTTTTCAGAAAAAGTTTCTGCCGAGAACGAGCACCGTGACATGCTGAGTCTCTGGGAAAGCAGAGATCCCCAGTGCTGTTGCGGCTAAAGATAGGCTGCAGAGGGATAGTGAAGACCAGCAAGAGCTTTCAGGGCTGGCACCTTCCTTGTGGGAGAAGGAGCCAGACGTTTGCCTTTTCAGAAAAAGTTTCTGCCGAGAACGAGCACCGTGACATGCTGAGTCTCTGGGAAAGCAGAGATCCCCAGTGCTGTTGCGGCTAAAGATAGGCTGCAGAGGGATAGTGAAGACCTGCAAGAGCTTTCAGGGCTGGCACCTTCCTTGTGGGAGAAGGAGCCAGACGTTTGCCTTTTCAGAAAAAGTTTCTGCCGAGAACGAGCACCGTGACATGCTGAGTCTCTGGGAAAGCAGAGATCCCCAGTGCTGTTGCGGCTAAAGATAGGCTGCAGAGGGATAGTGAAGACCTGCAAGAGCTTTCAGGGCTGGCACCTTCCTTGTGGGAGAAGGAGCCAGACGTTTGCCTTTTCAGAAAAAGTTTCTGCCGAGAACGAGCACCGTGACATGCGGAGTCTCTGGGAAAGCACAGATCCCCAGTGCTGTTGTGCCTGTGGATAGGCTGCAGGGGGACGGTGAAGACCAGCAAGATCTTTCAGGGCTGGCACCTTCCTTGTGGGAGAAGGAGCCAGACGTTTGCCTTTTCAGAAAAAGTTTCTGCCGAGAACGAGCACCGTGACATGCTGAGTCTCTGGGAAAGCAGAGATCCCCAGTGCTGTTGCGGCTAAAGATAGGCTGCAGAGGGATAGTGAAGACCAGCAAGAGCTTTCAGGGCTGGCACCTTCCTTGTGGGAGAAGGAGCCAGACGTTTGCCTTTTCAGAAAAAGTTTCTGCCGAGAACGAGCACCGTGACATGCTGAGTCTCTGGGAAAGCAGAGATCCCCAGTGCTGTTGCGGCTAAAGATAGGCTGCAGAGGGATAGTGAAGACCAGCAAGAGCTTTCAGGGCTGGCACCTTCCTTGTGGGAGAAGGAGCCAGACGTTTGCCTTTTCAGAAAAACTTTCGGCCGAGAACGAGCACCGTGACATGCTGAGTCTCTGGGAAAGCAGAGATCCCCAGTGCTGTTGTGCCTGTGGATAGGCTGCAGGGGGATGGTGAAGACCAGCAAGATCTTTCAGGGCTGGCACCTTCCTTGTGGGAGAAGGAGCCAGACGTTTGCCTTTTCAGAAAAAGGCTCTGCCGAGAGCGAGCACCATGAGATGCTGAGTCTCTGGGAAAGCAGAGATCCCCAGTGCTGTTGTGCCTGTGGATAGGCTGCAGGGGGACGGTGAAGACCAGCAAGATCTTTCAGGGCTGGCACCTTTCTTGTGGGAGAAGGAGCCAGACGTTTGCCTTTTCAGAAAATTTGCTGCCAAGAACGAGCACCGTGACATGCTGAGTGTCTGGGAAAGCAGAGATCCCCAGTGCTGTTGCGGCTAAAGATAGGCTGCAGAGGGATAGTGAAGACCAGCAAGAGCTTTCAGGGCTGGCACCTTCCTTGTGGGAGAAGGAGCCAGACGTTTGCCTTTTCAGAAAAAGTTTCTGCCGAGAGCGAGCACCATGAGATGCTGAGTCTCTGGGAAAGCAGAGATCCCCAGTGCTGTTGTGCCTGTGGATAGGCTGCAGGGGGACGGTGAAGACCAGCAAGAGCTTTCAGGGCTGGCACCTTCCTTGTGGGAGAAGGAGCCAGACGTTTGCCTTTTCAGAAAAAGTTTCTGCCGAGAACGAGCACCGTGACATGCTGAGTCTCTGGGAAAGCAGAGATCCCCAGTGCTGTTGCGGCTAAAGATAGGCTGCAGAGGGATAGTGAAGACCTGCAAGAGCTTTCAGGGCTGGCACCTTCCTTGTGGGAGAAGGAGCCAGACGTTTGCCTTTTCAGAAAAAGGCTCTGCCGAGAGCGAGCACCGTGACATGCTGAGTCTCTGGGAAAGCAGAGATCCCCAGTGCTGTTGCGGCTAAAGATAGGCTGCAGAGGGATAGTGAAGACCAGCAAGAGCTTTCAGGGCTGGCACCTTCCTTTTGGGAGAAGGAGCCAGACGTTTGCCTTTTCAGAAAAAGTTTCTGCCGAGAACGAGCACCGTGACATGCTGAGTCTCTGGGAAAGCAGAGATCCCCAGTGCTGTTGTGCCTGTGGATAGGCTGCAGAGGGATAGTGAAGACCAGCAAGATCTTTCAGGGCTGGCACCTTCCTTGTGGGAGAAGGAGCCAGACGTTTGCCTTTTCAGAAAAAGTTTCTGCCGAGAACGAGCACCGTGACATGCTGAGTCTCTGCGAAAGCAGAGATCCCCAGTGCTGTTGTGCTTGTGGATAGGCTGCAGGGGGATGGTGAAGACCAGCAAGAGCTTTCAGGGCTGGCACCTTCCTTGTGGGAGAAGGAGCCAGACGTTTGCCTTTTCAGAAAAAGTTTCTGCCGAGAGCGAGCACCATGAGATGCTGAGTCTCTGGGAAAGCAGAGATCCCCAGTGCTGTTGTGCCTGTGGATAGGCTGCAGGGGGAAGGTGAAGACCAGCAAGAGCTTTCAGGGCTGGCACCTTCCTTGTGGGAGAAGGAGCCAGACGTTTGCCTTTTCAGAAAATTTTCTACCTAGAACGAGCACCGTGACATGCTGAGTGTCTGGGAAAGCAGAGATCCCCAGTGCTGTTGCGGCTAAAGATAGGCTGCAGAGGGATAGTGAAGACCTGCAAGATCTTTCAGGGCTGGCACCTTCCTTGTGGGAGAAGGAGCCAGACGTTTGCCTTTTCAGAAAAAGTTTCTGCCGAGAACGAGCACCGTGACATGCTGAGTCTCTGGGAAAGCAGAGATCCCCAGTGCTGTTGCGGCTAAAGATAGGCTGCAGAGGGATAGTGAAGACCAGCAAGAGCTTTCAGGGCTGGCACCTTCCTTGTGGGAGAAGGAGCCAGACGTTTGCCTTTTCAGAAAAAGTTTCTGCCGAGAACGAGCACCGTGACATGCTGAGTCTCTGGGAAAGCAGAGATCCCCAGTGCTGTTGCGGCTAAAGATAGGCTGCAGAGGGATAGTGAAGACCTGCAAGATCTTTCAGGGCTGGCACCTTCCTTGTGGGAGAAGGAGCCAGACGTTTGCCTTTTCAGAAAAAGTTTCTGCCGAGAACGAGCACCGTGACATGCTGAGTCTCTGGGAAAGCAGAGATCCCCAGTGCTGTTGCGGCTAAAGATAGGCTGCAGAGGGATAGTGAAGACCAGCAAGATCTTTCAGGGCTGGCACCTTCCTTGTGGGAGAAGGAGCCAGACGTTTGCCTTTTCAGAAAAAGTTTCTGCCGAGAACGAGCACCGTGACATGCTGAGTCTCTGGGAAAGCAGAGATCCCCAGTGCTGTTGCGGCTAAAGATAGGCTGCAGAGGGATAGTGAAGACTTGCAAGAGCTTTCAGGGCTGGCACCTTCCTTGTGGGAGAAGGAGCCAGACGTTTGCCTTTTCAGAAAAAGGTTCTGCCGAGAACGAGCACCGTGACATGCTGAGTCTCTGGGAAAGCAGAGATCCCCAGTGCTGTTGTGCCTGTGGATAGGCTGCAGGAGGAAGGTGAAGACCAGCAAGAGCTTTCAGGGCTGGCACCTTCCTTGTGGGAGAAGGAGCCAGATGTTTGCCTTTTCAGAAAATTTTCTGCCGAGAACGAGCACCGTGACATGCTGAGTGTCTGGGAAAGCAGAGATCCCCAGTGCTGTTGCGGCTAAAGATAGGCTGCAGAGGGATAGTGAAGACCAGCAAGATCTTTCAGGGCTGGCACCTTCCTTGTGGGAGAAAGAGCCAGACGTTTGCCTTTTCAGAAAAAGTTTCTGCCGAGAACGAGCACCGTGACATGCTGAGTCTCTGGGAAAGCAGAGATCCCCAGTGCTGTTGCGGCTAAAGATAGGCTGCAGAGGGATATTGAAGACCAGCAAGAGCTTTCAGGGCTGGCACCTTCCTTGTGGGAGAAGGAGCCAGACGTTTGCCTTTTCAGAAAAAGTTTCTTCCGAGAACGAGCACCGTGACATGCTGAGTCTCTGGGAAAGCAGAGATCCCCAGTGCTGTTGCGGCTAAAGATAGGCTGCAGAGGGATAGTGAAGACCTGCAAGAGCTTTCAGGGCTGGCACCTTCCTTGTGGGAGAAGGAGCCAGACGTTTGCCTTTTCAGAAAAAGGCTCTGCCGAGAACGAGCACCGTGACATGCTGAGTCTCTGGGAAAGCAGAGATCCCCAGTGCTGTTGCGGCTAAAGATAGGCTGCAGAGGGATAGTGAAGACCAGCAAGAGCTTTCAGGGCTGGCACCTTCCTTGTGGGAGAAGGAGCCAGACGTTTGCCTTTTCAGAAAAAGTTTCTGCCGAGAACGAGCACCGTGACATGCTGAGTCTCTGGGAAAGCAGAGATCCCCAGTGCTGTTGCGGCTAAAGATAGGCTGCAGAGGGATAGTGAAGACCAGCAAGAGCTTTCAGGGCTGGCACCTTCCTTGTGGGAGAAGGAGCCAGACGTTTGCCTTTTCAGAAAAACTTTCGGCCGAGAACGAGCACCGTGACATGCTGAGTCTCTGGGAAAGCAGAGATCCCCAGTGCTGTTGTGCCTGTGGATAGGCTGCAGGGGGATGGTGAAGACCAGCAAGATCTTTCAGGGCTGGCACCTTCCTTGTGGGAGAAGGAGCCAGACGTTTGCCTTTTCAGAAAAAGGCTCTGCCGAGAGCGAGCACCATGAGATGCTGAGTCTCTGGGAAAGCAGAGATCCCCAGTGCTGTTGTGCCTGTGGATAGGCTGCAGGGGGACGGTGAAGACCAGCAAGATCTTTCAGGGCTGGCACCTTTCTTGTGGGAGAAGGAGCCAGACGTTTGCCTTTTCAGAAAATTTGCTGCCAAGAACGAGCACCGTGACATGCTGAGTGTCTGGGAAAGCAGAGATCCCCAGTGCTGTTGCGGCTAAAGATAGGCTGCAGAGGGATAGTGAAGACCAGCAAGAGCTTTCAGGGCTGGCACCTTCCTTGTGGGAGAAGGAGCCAGACGTTTGCCTTTTCAGAAAAAGTTTCTGCCGAGAGCGAGCACCATGAGATGCTGAGTCTCTGGGAAAGCAGAGATCCCCAGTGCTGTTGTGCCTGTGGATAGGCTGCAGGGGGACGGTGAAGACCAGCAAGATCTTTCAGGGCTGGCACCTTCCTTGTGGGAGAAGGAGCCAGACGTTTGCCTTTTCAGAAAAAGTTTCTGCCGAGAACGAGCACCGTGACATGCTGAGTCTCTGGGAAAGCAGAGATCCCCAGTGCTGTTGCGGCTAAAGATAGGCTGCAGAGGGATAGTGAAGACCTGCAAGAGCTTTCAGGGCTGGCACCTTCCTTGTGGGAGAAGGAGCCAGACGTTTGCCTTTTCAGAAAAAGGCTCTGCCGAGAGCGAGCACCGTGACATGCTGAGTCTCTGGGAAAGCAGAGATCCCCAGTGCTGTTGCGGCTAAAGATAGGCTGCAGAGGGATAGTGAAGACCAGCAAGAGCTTTCAGGGCTGGCACCTTCCTTTTGGGAGAAGGAGCCAGACGTTTGCCTTTTCAGAAAAAGTTTCTGCCGAGAACGAGCACCGTGACATGCTGAGTCTCTGCGAAAGCAGAGATCCCCAGTGCTGTTGTGCCTGTGGATAGGCTGCAGAGGGATAGTGAAGACCAGCAAGATCTTTCAGGGCTGGCACCTTCCTTGTGGGAGAAGGAGCCAGACGTTTGCCTTTTCAGAAAAAGTTTCTGCCGAGAACGAGCACCGTGACATGCTGAGTCTCTGCGAAAGCAGAGATCCCCAGTGCTGTTGTGCTTGTGGATAGGCTGCAGGGGGATGGTGAAGACCAGCAAGAGCTTTCAGGGCTGGCACCTTCCTTGTGGGAGAAGGAGCCAGACGTTTGCCTTTTCAGAAAAAGTTTCTGCCGAGAGCGAGCACCATGAGATGCTGAGTCTCTGGGAAAGCAGAGATCCCCAGTGCTGTTGTGCCTGTGGATAGGCTGCAGGGGGAAGGTGAAGACCAGCAAGAGCTTTCAGGGCTGGCACCTTCCTTGTGGGAGAAGGAGCCAGACGTTTGCCTTTTCAGAAAATTTTCTACCTAGAACGAGCACCGTGACATGCTGAGTGTCTGGGAAAGCAGAGATCCCCAGTGCTGTTGCGGCTAAAGATAGGCTGCAGAGGGATAGTGAAGACCTGCAAGATCTTTCAGGGCTGGCACCTTCCTTGTGGGAGAAGGAGCCAGACGTTTGCCTTTTCAGAAAAAGTTTCTGCCGAGAACGAGCACCGTGACATGCTGAGTCTCTGGGAAAGCAGAGATCCCCAGTGCTGTTGCGGCTAAAGATAGGCTGCAGAGGGATAGTGAAGACCAGCAAGAGCTTTCAGGGCTGGCACCTTCCTTGTGGGAGAAGGAGCCAGACGTTTGCCTTTTCAGAAAAAGTTTCTGCCGAGAACGAGCACCGTGACATGCTGAGTCTCTGGGAAAGCAGAGATCCCCAGTGCTGTTGCGGCTAAAGATAGGCTGCAGAGGGATAGTGAAGACCTGCAAGATCTTTCAGGGCTGGCACCTTCCTTGTGGGAGAAGGAGCCAGACGTTTGCCTTTTCAGAAAAAGTTTCTGCCGAGAACGAGCACCGTGACATGCTGAGTCTCTGGGAAAGCAGAGATCCCCAGTGCTGTTGCGGCTAAAGATAGGCTGCAGAGGGATAGTGAAGACCAGCAAGATCTTTCAGGGCTGGCACCTTCCTTGTGGGAGAAGGAGCCAGACGTTTGCCTTTTCAGAAAAAGTTTCTGCCGAGAACGAGCACCGTGACATGCTGAGTCTCTGGGAAAGCAGAGATCCCCAGTGCTGTTGCGGCTAAAGATAGGCTGCAGAGGGATAGTGAAGACTTGCAAGAGCTTTCAGGGCTGGCACCTTCCTTGTGGGAGAAGGAGCCAGACGTTTGCCTTTTCAGAAAAAGGTTCTGCCGAGAACGAGCACCGTGACATGCTGAGTCTCTGGGAAAGCAGAGATCCCCAGTGCTGTTGTGCCTGTGGATAGGCTGCAGGAGGAAGGTGAAGACCAGCAAGAGCTTTCAGGGCTGGCACCTTCCTTGTGGGAGAAGGAGCCAGATGTTTGCCTTTTCAGAAAATTTTCTGCCGAGAACGAGCACCGTGACATGCTGAGTGTCTGGGAAAGCAGAGATCCCCAGTGCTGTTGCGGCTAAAGATAGGCTGCAGAGGGATAGTGAAGACCAGCAAGATCTTTCAGGGCTGGCACCTTCCTTGTGGGAGAAAGAGCCAGACGTTTGCCTTTTCAGAAAAAGTTTCTGCCGAGAACGAGCACCGTGACATGCTGAGTCTCTGGGAAAGCAGAGATCCCCAGTGCTGTTGCGGCTAAAGATAGGCTGCAGAGGGATATTGAAGACCAGCAAGAGCTTTCAGGGCTGGCACCTTCCTTGTGGGAGAAGGAGCCAGACGTTTGCCTTTTCAGAAAAAGTTTCTTCCGAGAACGAGCACCGTGACATGCTGAGTCTCTGGGAAAGCAGAGATCCCCAGTGCTGTTGCGGCTAAAGATAGGCTGCAGAGGGATAGTGAAGACCTGCAAGAGCTTTCAGGGCTGGCACCTTCCTTGTGGGAGAAGGAGCCAGACGTTTGCCTTTTCAGAAAAAGTTTCTGCCGAGAACGAGCACCGTGACATGCTGAGTCTCTGGGAAAGCAGAGATCCCCAGTGCTGTTGCGGCTAAAGATAGGCTGCAGAGGGATAGTGAAGACCAGCAAGAGCTTTCACGGCTGGCACCTTCCTTGTGGGAGAAGGAGCCAGACGTTTGCCTTTTCAGAAAAAGGCTCTGCCGAGAACGAGCACCATGAGATGCTGAGTCTCTGGGAAAGCAGAGATCCCCAGTGCTGTTGCGGCTATAGGTAGGCTGCAGAGGGATAGTGAAGACCTGCAAGAGCTTTCAGGGCTGGCACCTTCCTTGTGGGAGAAGGAGCCAGACGTTTGCCTTTTCAGAAAAAGGTTCTGCCGAGAACGAGCACCGTGACATGCTGAGTCTCTGGGAAAGCAGAGATCCCCAGTGCTGTTGTGCCTGTGGATAGGCTGAAGGGGGACGGTGAAGACCAGCAAGATCTTTCAGGGCTGGCACCTTCCTTGTGGGAGAAGGAGACAGACGTTTGCCTTTTCAGAAAAAGTTTCTGCCGAGAACGAGCACCGTGACATGCTGAGTCTCTGGGAAAGCAGAGATCCCCAGTGCTGTTGCGGCTAAAGATAGGCTGCAGAGGGATAGTGAAGACCAGCAAGATCTTTCAGGGCTGGCACCTTCCTTGTGGGAGAAGGAGCCAGACGTTTGCCTTTTCAGAAAAAGTTTCTGCCGAGAACGAGCACCGTGACATGCTGAGTCTCTGGGAAAGCAGAGATCCCCAGTGCTGTTGCGGCTAAAGATAGGCTGCAGAGGGATAGTGAAGACCAGCAAGATCTTTCAGGGCTGGCACCTTCCTTGTGGGAGAAGGAGCCAGACGTTTGCCTTTTCAGAAAAACTTTCGGCCGAGAACGAGCACCGTGACATGCTGAGTCTCTGGGAAAGCAGAGATCCCCAGTGCTGTTGTGCCTGTGGATAGGCTGCAGAGGGATAGTGAAGACCAGCAAGAGCTTTCAGGGCTGGCACCTTCCTTGTGGGAGAAGGAGCCAGACGTTTGCCTTTTCAGAAAATTTTCTGCCAAGAACGAGCACCGTGACATGCTGAGTGTCTGGGAAAACAGAGATCCCCAGTGCTGTTGTGCCTGTGGATAGGCTGCAGGGGGACGGTGAAGACCAGCAAGATCTTTCAGGGCTGGCACCTTCCTTGTGGGAGAAGGAGCCAGACGTTTGCCTTTTCAGAAAATTTTCTGCCAAGAACGAGCACCGTGACATGCTGAGTGCCTGGGAAAACAGAGATCCCCAGTGCTGTTGCGGCTAAAGATAGGCTGCAGAGGGATAGTGAAGACCAGCAAGAGCTTTCAGGGCTGGCACCTTCCTTGTGGGAGAAGGAGCCAGACGTTTGCCTTTTCAGAAAAACTTTCTGCCGAGAACGAGCACCGTGACATGCTGAGTCTCTGGGAAAGCAGAGATCCCCAGTGCTGTTGCGGCTATAGATAGGCTGCAGAGGGATAGTGAAGACCAGCAAGAGCTTTCAGGGCTGGCACCTTCCTTGTGGGAGAAGGAGCCAGACGTTTGCCTTTTCAGAAAAAGGTTCTGCCGAGAACGAGCACCGTGACATGCTGAGTCTCTGGGAAAGCAGAGATCCCCAGTGCTGTTGCGGCTATAGGTAGGCTGCAGAGGGATAGTGAAGACCTGCAAGAGCTTTCAGGGCTGGCACCTTCCTTGTGGGAGAAGGAGCCAGACGTTTGCCTTTTCAGAAAAAGGTTCTGCCGAGAACGAGCACCGTGACATGCTGAGTCTCTGGGAAAGCAGAGATCCCCAGTGCTGTTGTGCCTGTGGATAGGCTGCAGGGGGACGGTGAAGACCAGCAAGATCTTTCAGGGCTGGCACCTTCCTTGTGGGAGAAGGAGCCAGACGTTTGCCTTTTCAGAAAAAGATTCTGCCGAGAACGAGCACCGTGACATGCTGAGTCTCTGGGAAAGCAGAGATCCCCAGTGCTGTTGTGCCTGTGGATAGGCTGCAGGGGGATGGTGAAGACCAGCAAGATCTTTCAGGGCTGGCACCTTCCTTGTGGGAGAAGGAGCCAGACGTTTGCCTTTTCAGAAAAAGGCTCTGCCGAGAGCGAGCACCATGAGATGCTGAGTCTCTGGGAAAGCAGAGATCCCCAGTGCTGTTGTGCCTGTGGATAGGCTGCAGGGGGACGGTGAAGACCAGCAAGATCTTTCAGGGCTGGCACCTCTCTTGTGGGAGAAGGAGCCAGACGTTTGCCTTTTCAGAAAATTTTCTGCCAAGAACGAGCACCGTGACATGCTGAGTCTCTGGGAAAGCAGAGATCCCCAGTGCTGTTGCAGCTAAAGATAGGCTGCAGAGGGATAGTGAAGACCAGCAAGAGCTTTCAGGGCTGGCACCTTCCTTGTGGGAGAAGGAGCCAGACGTTTGCCTTTTCAGAAAATTTTCTGCCAAGAACGAGCACCGTGACATGCTGAGTGTCTGGGAAAGCAGAGATCCCCAGTGCTATTGTGCCTGTGGATAGTCTGCAGGGGGACGGTGAAGACCAGCAAGATCTTTCAGGGCTGGCACCTTCCTTGTGGGAGAAGGAGCCAGACGTTTGCCTTTTCAGAAAATTTTCTGCCAAGAACGAGCACCGTGACATGCTGAGTGCCTGGGAAAACAGAGATCCCCAGTGCTGTTGCGGCTAAAGATAGGCTGCAGAGGGATAGTGAAGACCAGCAAGAGCTTTCAGGGCTGGCACCTTCCTTGTGGGAGAAGGAGCCAGACGTTTGCCTTTTCAGAAAAACTTTCGGCCGAGAACGAGCACCGTGACATGCTGAGTCTCTGGGAAAGCAGAGATCCCCAGTGCTGTTGCGGCTATAGATAGGCTGCAGAGGGATAGTGAAGACCAGCAAGAGCTTTCAGGGCTGGCACCTTCCTTGTGGGAGAAGGAGCCAGACGTTTGCCTTTTCAGAAAAAGTTTCTGCCGAGAGCGAGCACCATGAGATGCTGAGTCTCTGGGAAAGCAGAGATCCCCAGTGCTGTTGTGCCTGTGGATAGGCTGCAGGGGGACGGTGAAGACCAGCAAGATCTTTCAGGGCTGGCACCTTCCTTGTGGGAGAAGGAGCCAGACGTTTGCCTTTTCAGAAAAAGGCTCTGCCGAGAGCGAGCAACATGAGATGCTGAGTCTCTGGGAAAGCAGAGATCCCCAGTGCTGTTGTGCCTGTGGATAGGCTGCAGGGGGACGGTGAAGACCAGCAAGAGCTTTCAGGGCTGGCACCTTCCTTGTGGGAGAAGGAGCCAGACGTTTGCCTTTTCAGAAAATTTTCTGCCGAGAACGAGCACCGTGACATGCTGAGTCTCTGGGAAAGCAGAGATCCCCAGTGCTGTTGCGGCTAAAGATAGGCTGCAGAGGGATAGTGAAGACCAGCAAGATCTTTCAGGGCTGGCACCTTCCTTGTGGGAGAAGGAGCCAGACGTTTGCCTTTTCAGAAAAAGTTTCTGCCGAGAACGAGCGCCGTGACATGCTGAGTCTCTGGGAAAGCAGAGATCCCCAGTGCTGTTGCGGCTAAAGATAGGCTGCAGAGGGATAGTGAAGACCAGCAAGAGCTTTCAGGGCTGGCACCTTCCTTGTGGGAGAAGGAGCCAGACGTTTGCCTTTTCAGAAAAAGTTTCTGCCGAGAACGAGCACCGTGACATGCTGAGTCTCTGGGAAAGCAGAGATCCCCAGTGCTGTTGCGGCTAAAGATAGGCTGCAGAGGGATAGTGAAGACCTGCAAGAGCTTTCAGGGCTGGCACCTTCCTTGTGGGAGAAGGAGCCAGACGTTTGCCTTTTCAGAAAAAGTTTCTGCCGAGAACGAGCACCGTGACATGCTGAGTCTCTGGGAAAGCAGAGATCCCCAGTGCTGTTGCGGCTAAAGATAGGCTGCAGAGGGATAGTGAAGACCTGCAAGAGCTTTCAGGGCTGGCACCTTCCTTGTGGGAGAAGGAGCCAGACGTTTGCCTTTTCAGAAAAAGTTTCTGCCGAGAACGAGCACCGTGACATGCTGAATCTCTGGGAAAGCAGAGATCCCCAGTGCTGTTGTGCCTGTGGATAGGCTGCAGGGGGACGGTGAAGACCAGCAAGAGCTTTCAGGGCTGGCACCTTCCTTGTGGGAGAAGGAGCCAGACGTTTGCCTTTTCAGAAAATTTTCTGCCGAGAACGAGCACCGTGACATGCTGAGTCTCTGGGAAAGCAGAGATCCCCAGTGCTGTTGCGGCTAAAGATAGGCTGCAGAGGGATAGTGAAGACCAGCAAGATCTTTCAGGGCTGGCACCTTCCTTGTGGGAGAAGGAGCCAGACGTTTGCCTTTTCAGAAAAAGTTTCTGCCGAGAACGAGCACCGTGACATGCTGAGTCTCTGGGAAAGCAGAGATCCCCAGTGCTGTTGCGGCTAAAGATAGGCTGCAGAGGGATAGTGAAGACCAGCAAGAGCTTTCAGGGCTGGCACCTTCCTTGTGGGAGAAGGAGCCAGACGTTTGCCTTTTCAGAAAAAGGCTCTGCCGAGAGCGAGCACCGTGACATGCTGAGTGTCTGGGAAAGCAGAGATCCCCAGTGCTGTTGCGGCTAAAGATAGGCTGCAGAGGGATAGTGAAGACCAGCAAGAGCTTTCAGGGCTGGCACCTTCCTTTTGGGAGAAGGAGCCAGACGTTTGCCTTTTCAGAAAAAGTTTCTGCCGAGAACGAGCACCGTGACATGCTGAGTCTCTGGGAAAGCAGAGATCCCCAGTGCTGTTGTGCCTGTGGATAGGCTGCAGGAGGAAGGTGAAGACCAGCAAGAGCTTTCAGGGCTGGCACCTTCCTTGTGGGAGAAGGAGCCAGATGTTTGCCTTTTCAGAAAATTTTCTGCCGAGAACGAGCACCGTGACATGCTGAGTCTCTGGGAAAGCAGAGATCCCCAGTGCTGTTGCGGCTAAAGATAGGCTGCAGAGGGATAGTGAAGACCAGCAAGAGCTTTCAGGGCTGGCACCTTCCTTTTGGGAGAAGGAGCCAGACGTTTGCCTTTTCAGAAAAAGGTTCTGCCGAGAACGAGCACCGTGACATGCTGAGTCTCTGGGAAAGCAGAGATCCCCAGTGCTGTTGCGGCTAAAGATAGGCTGCAGAGGGATAGTGAAGACCAGCAAGAGCTTTCAGGGCTGGCACCTTCCTTGTGGGAGAAGGAGCCAGACGTTTGCCTTTTCAGAAAAAGTTTCTGCCGAGAACGAGCACCGTGACATGCTGAATCTCTGGGAAAGCAGAGATCCCCAGTGCTGTTGTGCCTGTGGATAGGCTGCAGGGGGACGGTGAAGACCAGCAAGATCTTTCAGGGCTGGCACCTTCCTTGTGGGAGAAGGAGCCAGACGTTTGCCTTTTCAGAAAAAGGCTCTGCCGAGAGCGAGCACCGTGACATGCTGAGTCTCTGGGAAAGCAGAGATCCCCAGTGCTGTTGCGGCTAAAGATAGGCTGCAGAGGGATAGTGAAGACCAGCAAGATCTTTCAGGGCTGGCACCTTCCTTGTGGGAGAAGGAGCCAGACGTTTGCCTTTTCAGAAAAACTTTCGGCCGAGAACGAGCACCGTGACATGCTGAGTCTCTGGGAAAGCAGAGATCCCCAGTGCTGTTGTGCCTGTGGATAGGCTGCAGAGGGATAGTGAAGACCAGCAAGAGCTTTCAGGTCTGGCACCTTCCTTGTGGGAGAAGGAGCCAGACGTTTGCCTTTTCAGAAAATTTTCTGCCAAGAACGAGCACCGTGACATGCTGAGTGTCTGGGAAAACAGAGATCCCCAGTGCTGTTGTGCCTGTGGATAGGCTGCAGGGGGACGGTGAAGACCAGCAAGATCTTTCAGGGCTGGCACCTTCCTTGTGGGAGAAGGAGCCAGACGTTTGCCTTTTCAGAAAATTTTCTGCCAAGAACGAGCACCGTGACATGCTGAGTGCCTGGGAAAACAGAGATCCCCAGTGCTGTTGCGGCTAAAGATAGGCTGCAGAGGGATAGTGAAGACCAGCAAGAGCTTTCAGGGCTGGCACCTTCCTTGTGGGAGAAGGAGCCAGACGTTTGCCTTTTCAGAAAAACTTTCGGCCGAGAACGAGCACCGTGACATGCTGAGTCTCTGGGAAAGCAGAGATCCCCAGTGCTGTTGCGGCTATAGATAGGCTGCAGAGGGATAGTGAAGACCAGCAAGAGCTTTCAGGGCTGGCACCTTCCTTGTGGGAGAAGGAGCCAGACGTTTGCCTTTTCAGAAAAAGTTTCTGCCGAGAACGAGCACCGTGACATGCTGAGTCTCTGGGAAAGCAGAGATCCCCAGTGCTGTTGCGGCTATAGTTAGGCTGCAGAGGGATAGTGAAGACCTGCAAGAGCTTTCAGGGCTGGCACCTTCCTTGTGGGAGAAGGAGCCAGACGTTTGCCTTTTCAGAAAAAGGTTCTGCCGAGAACGAGCACCGTGACATGCTGAGTCTCTGGGAAAGCAGAGATCCCCAGTGCTGTTGTGCCTGTGGATAGGCTGCAGGGGGACGGTGAAGACCAGCAAGATCTTTCAGGGCTGGCACCTTCCTTGTGGGAGAAGGAGCCAGACGTTTGCCTTTTCAGAAAAAGTTTCTGCCGAGAACGAGCACCGTGACATGCTGAGTCTCTGGGAAAGCAGAGATCCCCAGTGCTGTTGCGGCTAAAGATAGGCTGCAGAGGGATAGTGAAGACCAGCAAGAGCTTTCAGGGCTGGCACCTTCCTTGTGGGAGAAGGAGCCAGACGTTTGCCTTTTCAGAAAAAGTTTCTGCCGAGAACGAGCACCGTGACATGCTGAGTCTCTGGGAAAGCAGAGATCCCCAGTGCTGTTGCGGCTAAAGATAGGCTGCAGAGGGATAGTGAAGACCAGCAAGAGCTTTCAGGGCTGGCACCTTCCTTGTGGGAGAAGGAGCCAGACGTTTGCCTTTTCAGAAAAACTTTCGGCCGAGAACGAGCACCGTGACATGCTGAGTCTCTGGGAAAGCAGAGATCCCCAGTGCTGTTGTGCTTGTGGATAGGCTGCAGGGGGATGGTGAAGACCAGCAAGATCTTTCAGGGCTGGCACCTTCCTTGTGGGAGAAGGAGCCAGACGTTTGCCTTTTCAGAAAAGGCTCTGCCGAGAGCGAGCACCATGAGATGCTGAGTCTCTGGGAAAGCAGAGATCCCCAGTGCTGTTGTGCCTGTGGATAGGCTGCAGGGGGACGGTGAAGACCAGCAAGATCTTTCAGGGCTGGCACCTCTCTTGTGGGAGAAGGAGCCAGACGTTTGCCTTTTCAGAAAATTTTCTGCCAAGAACGAGCACCGTGACATGCTGAGTGTCTGGGAAAGCAGAGATCCCCAGTGCTGTTGCAGCTAAAGATAGGCTGCAGAGGGATAGTGAAGACCAGCAAGAGCTTTCAGGGCTGGCACCTTCCTTGTGGGAGAAGGAGCCAGACGTTTGCCTTTTCAGAAAATTTTCTGCCAAGAACGAGCACCGTGACATGCTGAGTGTCTGGGAAAGCAGAGATCCCCAGTGCTGTTGTGCCTGTGGATAGTCTGCAGGGGGACGGTGAAGACCAGCAAGATCTTTCAGGGCTGGCACCTTCCTTGTGGGAGAAGGAGCCAGACGTTTGCCTTTTCAGAAAATTTTCTGCCAAGAACGAGCACCGTGACATGCTGAGTGCCTGGGAAAACAGAGATCCCCAGTGCTGTTGCGGCTAAAGATAGGCTGCAGAGGGATAGTGAAGACCAGCAAGAGCTTTCAGGGCTGGCACCTTCCTTGTGGGAGAAGGAGCCAGACGTTTGCCTTTTCAGAAAAACTTTGGGCCGAGAACGAGCACCGTGACATGCTGAGTCTCTGGGAAAGCAGAGATCCCCAGTGCTGTTGCGGCTATAGATAGGCTGCAGAGGGATAGTGAAGACCAGCAAGAGCTTTCAGGGCTGGCACCTTCCTTGTGGGAGAAGGAGCCAGACGTTTGCCTTTTCAGAAAAAGTTTCTGCCGAGAGCGAGCACCATGAGATGCTGAGTCTCTGGGAAAGCAGAGATCCCCAGTGCTGTTGTGCCTGTGGATAGGCTGCAGGGGGACGGTGAAGACCAGCAAGATCTTTCAGGGCTGGCACCTTCCTTGTGGGAGAAGGAGCCAGACGTTTGCCTTTTCAGAAAAAGGCTCTGCCGAGAGCGAGCACCATGAGATGCTGAGTCTCTGGGAAAGCAGAGATCCCCAGTGCTGTTGTGCCTGTGGATAGGCTGCAGGGGGACGGTGAAGACCAGCAAGAGCTTTCAGGGCTGGCACCTTCCTTGTGGGAGAAGGAGCCAGACGTTTGCCTTTTCAGAAAATTTTCTGCCGAGAACGAGCACCGTGACATGCTGAGTCTCTGGGAAAGCAGAGATCCCCAGTGCTGTTGCGGCTAAAGATAGGCTGCAGAGGGATAGTGAAGACCAGCAAGATCTTTCAGGGCTGGCACCTTCCTTGTGGGAGAAGGAGCCAGACGTTTGCCTTTTCAGAAAAAGTTTCTGCCGAGAACGAGCGCCGTGACATGCTGAGTCTCTGGGAAAGCAGAGATCCCCAGTGCTGTTGCGGCTAAAGATAGGCTGCAGAGGGATAGTGAAGACCAGCAAGAGCTTTCAGAGCTGGCACCTTCCTTGTGGGAGAAGGAGCCAGACGTTTGCCTTTTCAGAAAAAGTTTCTGCCGAGAACGAGCACCGTGACATGCTGAGTCTCTGGGAAAGCAGAGATCCCCAGTGCTGTTGCGGCTAAAGATAGGCTGCAGAGGGATAGTGAAGACCTGCAAGAGCTTTCAGGGCTGGCACCTTCCTTGTGGGAGAAGGAGCCAGACGTTTGCCTTTTCAGAAAAAGTTTCTGCCGAGAACGAGCACCGTGACATGCTGAGTCTCTGGGAAAGCAGAGATCCCCAGTGCTGTTGCGGCTAAAGATAGGCTGCAGAGGGATAGTGAAGACCTGCAAGAGCTTTCAGGGCTGGCACCTTCCTTGTGGGAGAAGGAGCCAGACGTTTGCCTTTTCAGAAAAAGTTTCTGCCGAGAACGAGCACCGTGACATGCTGAGTCTCTGGGAAAGCAGAGATCCCCAGTGCTGTTGTGCCTGTGGATAGGCTGCAGGGGGACGGTGAAGACCAGCAAGATCTTTCAGGGCTGGCACCTTCCTTGTGGGAGAAGGAGCCAGACGTTTGCCTTTTCAGAAAAAGTTTCTGCCGAGAACGAGCACCGTGACATGCTGAGTCTCTGGGAAAGCAGAGATCCCCAGTGCTGTTGCGGCTAAAGATAGGCTGCAGAGGGATAGTGAAGACCTGCAAGAGCTTTCAGGGCTGGCACCTTCCTTGTGGGAGAAGGAGCCAGACGTTTGCCTTTTCAGAAAAAGTTTCTGCCGAGAACGAGCACCGTGACATGCTGAGTCTCTGGGAAAGCAGAGATCCCCAGTGCTGTTGTGCCTGTGGATAGGCTGCAGAGGGATAGTGAAGACCAGCAAGATCTTTCAGGGCTGGCACCTTCCTTGTGGGAGAAGGAGCCAGACGTTTGCCTTTTCAGAAAAAGTTTCTGCCGAGAACGAGCACCGTGACATGCTGAGTCTCTGGGAAAGCAGAGATCCCCAGTGCTGTTGTGCTTGTGCATAGGCTGCAGGGGGATGGTGAAGACCAGCAAGAGCTTTCAGGGCTGGCACCTTCCTTGCGGGAGAAGGAGCCAGACGTTTGCCTTTTCAGAAAAAGGCTCTGCCGAGAGCGAGCACCATGAGATGCTGAGTCTCTGGGAAAGCAGAGATCCCCAGTGCTGTTGTGCCTGTGGATAGGCTGCAGGGGGACGGTGAAGACCAGCAAGAGCTTTCAGGGCTGGCACCTTCCTTGTGGGAGAAGGAGCCAGACGTTTGCCTTTTCAGAAAATTTTCTGCCGAGAACGAGCACCGTGACATGCTGAGTGTCTGGGAAAGCAGAGATCCCCAGTGCTGTTGCGGCTAAAGATAGGCTGCAGAGGGATAGTGAAGACCAGCAAGATCTTTCAGGGCTGGCACCTTCCTTGTGGGAGAAGGAGCCAGACGTTTGCCTTTTCAGAAAAAGTTTCTGCCGAGAACGAGCACCGTGACATGCTGAGTCTCTGGGAAAGCAGAGATCCCCAGTGCTGTTGCGGCTAAAGATAGGCTGCAGAGGGATTGTGAAGACCAGCAAGAGCTTTCAGGGCTGGCACCTTCCTTGTGGGAGAAGGAGCCAGACGTTTGCCTTTTCAGAAAAAGGCTCTGCCGAGAGCGAGCACCGTGACATGCTGAGTCTCTGGGAAAGCAGAGATCCCCAGTGCTGTTGCGGCTAAAGATAGGCTGCAGAGGGATAGTGAAGACCAGCAAGAGCTTTCAGGGCTGGCACCTTCCTTTTGGGAGAAGGAGCCAGACGTTTGCCTTTTCAGAAAAAGTTTCTGCCGAGAACGAGCACCGTGACATGCTGAGTCTCTGGGAAAGCAGAGATCCCCAGTGCTGTTGTGCCTGTGGATAGGCTGCAGGAGGAAGGTGAAGACCAGCAAGAGCTTTCAGGGCTGGCACCTTCCTTGTGGGAGAAGGAGCCAGATGTTTGCCTTTTCAGAAAATTTTCTGCCGAGAACGAGCACCGTGACATGCTGAGTCTCTGGGAAAGCAGAGATCCCCAGTGCTGTTGCGGCTAAAGATAGGCTGCAGAGGGATAGTGAAGACCTGCAAGAGCTTTCAGGGCTGGCACCTTCCTTGTGGGAGAAGGAGCCAGACATTTGCCTTTTCAGAAAAAGTTTCTGCCGAGAACGAGCACCGTGACATGCTGAGTCTCTGGGAAAGCAGAGATCCCCAGTGCTGTTGCGGCTAAAGATAGGCTGCAGAGGGATAGTGAAGACCAGCAAGATCTTTCAGGGCTGGCACCTTCCTTGTGGGAGAAGGAGCCAGACGTTTGCCTTTTCAGAAAAAGGCTCTGCCGAGAGCGAGCACCGTGACATGCTGAGTCTCTGGGAAAGCAGAGATCCCCAGTGCTGTTGTGCCTGTGGATAGGCTGCAGGGGGACGGTGAAGACCAGCAAGATCTTTCAGGGCTGGCACCTTCCTTGTGGGAGAAGGAGCCAGACGTTTGCCTTTTCAGAAAAAGTTTCTGCCGAGAACGAGCACCGTGACATGCTGAGTCTCTGGGAAAGCAGAGATCCCCAGTGCTGTTGCGGCTAAAGATAGGCTGCAGAGGGATAGTGAAGACCAGCAAGATCTTTCAGGGCTGGCACCTTCCTTGTGGGAGAAGGAGCCAGACGTTTGCCTTTTCAGAAAAAGTTTCTGCCGAGAACGAGCACCGTGACATGCTGAGTCTCTGGGAAAGCAGAGATCCCCAGTGCTGTTGTGCCTGTGGATAGGCTGCAGAGGGATAGTGAAGACCAGCAAGATCTTTCAGGGCTGGCACCTTCCTTGTGGGAGAAGGAGCCAGACGTTTGCCTTTTCAGAAAAAGTTTCTGCCGAGAACGAGCACCGTGACATGCTGAGTCTCTGGGAAAGCAGAGATCCCCAGTGCTGTTGTGCTTGTGGATAGGCTGCAGGGGGATGGTGAAGACCAGCAAGAGCTTTCAGGGCTGGCACCTTCCTTGCTGGAGAAGGAGCCAGACGTTTGCCTTTTCAGAAAAAGGCTCTGCCGAGAACGAGCACCATGAGATGCTGAGTCTCTGGGAAAGCAGAGATCCCCAGTGCTGTTGTGCCTGTGGATAGGCTGCATGGGGACGGTGAAGACCAGCAAGATCTTTCAGGGCTGGCACCTTCCTTGTGGGAGAAGGAACCAGACGTTTGCCTTTTCAGAAAAAGGCTCTGCCGAGAGCGAGCACCATGAGATGCTGAGTCTCTGGGAAAGCAGAGATCCCCAGTGCTGTTGTGCCTGTGGATAGGCTGCAGGGGGACGGTGAAGACCAGCAAGAGCTTTCAGGGCTGGCACCTTCCTTGTGGGAGAAGGAGCCAGACGTTTGCCTTTTCAGAAAATTTTCTGCCGAGAACGAGCACCGTGACATGCTGAGTCTCTGGGAAAGCAGAGATCCCCAGTGCTGTTGCGGCTAAAGATAGGCTGCAGAGGGATAGTGAAGACCTGCAAGAGCTTTCAGAGCTGGCACCTTCCTTGTGGGAGAAGGAGCCAGACGTTTGCCTTTTCAGAAAAAGTTTCTGCCGAGAACGAGCGCCGTGACATGCTGAGTCTCTGGGAAAGCAGAGATCCCCAGTGCTGTTGCGGCTAAAGATAGGCTGCAGAGGGATAGTGAAGACCAGCAAGAGCTTTCAGGGCTGGCACCTTCCTTGTGGGAGAAGGAGCCAGACGTTTGCCTTTTCAGAAAAAGTTTCTGCCGAGAACGAGCACCGTGACATGCTGAGTCTCTGGGAAAGCAGAGATCCCCAGTGCTGTTGCGGCTAAAGATAGGCTGCAGAGGGATAGTGAAGACCTGCAAGAGCTTTCAGGGCTGGCACCTTCCTTTTGGGAGAAGGAGCCAGACGTTTGCCTTTTCAGAAAAAGTTTCTGCCGAGAACGAGCACCGTGACATGCTGAGTCTCTGGGAAAGCAGAGATCCCCAGTGCTGTTGCGGCTAAAGATAGGCTGCAGAGGGATAGTGAAGACCTGCAAGAGCTTTCAGGGCTGGCACCTTCCTTGTGGGAGAAGGAGCCAGACGTTTGCCTTTTCAGAAAAAGTTTCTGCCGAGAACGAGCACCGTGACATGCTGAATCTCTGGGAAAGCAGAGATCCCCAGTGCTGTTGTGCCTGTGGATAGGCTGCAGGGGGACGGTGAAGACCAGCAAGATCTTTCAGGGCTGGCACCTTCCTTGTGGGAGAAGGAGCCAGACGTTTGCCTTTTCAGAAAAAGTTTCTGCCGAGAACGAGCACCGTGACATGCTGAGTCTCTGGGAAAGCAGAGATCCCCAGTGCTGTTGCGGCTAAAGATAGGCTGCAGAGGGATAGTGAAGACCAGCAAGATCTTTCAGGGCTGGCACCTTCCTTGTGGGAGAAGGAGCCAGACGTTTGCCTTTTCAGAAAAAGTTTCTGCCGAGAACGAGCACCGTGACATGCTGAGTCTCTGGGAAAGCAGAGATCCCCAGTGCTGTTGTGCCTGTGGATAGGCTGCAGAGGGATAGTGAAGACCAGCAAGAGCTTTCAGGGCTGGCACCTTCCTTGTGGGAGAAGGAGCCAGACGTTTGCCTTTTCAGAAAAAGTTTCTGCCGAGAACGAGCACCGTGACATGCTGAGTCTCTGGGAAAGCAGAGATCCCCAGTGCTGTTGTGCTTGTGGATAGGCTGCAGGGGGATGGTGAAGACCAGCAAGAGCTTTCAGGGCTGGCACCTTCCTTGCGGGAGAAGGAGCCAGACGTTTGCCTTTTCAGAAAAAGGCTCTGCCGAGAGCGAGCACCATGAGATGCTGAGTCTCTGGGAAAGCAGAGATCCCCAGTGCTGTTGTGCCTGTGGATAGGCTGCAGGGGGACGGTGAAGACCAGCAAGAGCTTTCAGGGCTGGCACCTTCCTTGTGGGAGAAGGAGCCAGACGTTTGCCTTTTCAGAAAATTTTCTGCCGAGAACGAGCACCGTGACATGCTGAGTGTCTGGGAAAGCAGAGATCCCCAGTGCTGTTGCGGCTAAAGATAGGCTGCAGAGGGATAGTGAAGACCAGCAAGATCTTTCAGGGCTGGCACCTTCCTTGTGGGAGAAGGAGCCAGACGTTTGCCTTTTCAGAAAAAGTTTCTGCCGAGAACGAGCACCGTGACATGCTGAGTCTCTGGGAAAGCAGAGATCCCCAGTGCTGTTGCGGCTAAAGATAGGCTGCAGAGGGATAGTGAAGACCAGCAAGAGCTTTCAGGGCTGGCACCTTCCTTGTGGGAGAAGGAGCCAGACGTTTGCCTTTTCAGAAAAAGGCTCTGCCGAGAGCGAGCACCGTGACATGCTGAGTCTCTGGGAAAGCAGAGATCCCCAGTGCTGTTGCGGCTAAAGATAGGCTGCAGAGGGATAGTGAAGACCAGCAAGATCTTTCAGGGCTGGCACCTTCCTTGTGGGAGAAGGAGCCAGACGTTTGCCTTTTCAGAAAAACTTTCGGCCGAGAACGAGCACCGTGACATGCTGAGTCTCTGGGAAAGCAGAGATCCCCAGTGCTGTTGTGCCTGTGGATAGGCTGCAGAGGGATAGTGAAGACCAGCAAGAGCTTTCAGGGCTGGCACCTTCCTTGTGGGAGAAGGAGCCAGACGTTTGCCTTTTCAGAAAATTTTCTGCCAAGAACGAGCACCGTGACATGCTGAGTGTCTGGGAAAACAGAGATCCCCAGTGCTGTTGTGCCTGTGGATAGGCTGCAGGGGGACGGTGAAGACCAGCAAGATCTTTCAGGGCTGGCACCTTCCTTGTGGGAGAAGGAGCCAGACGTTTGCCTTTTCAGAAAATTTTCTGCCAAGAACGAGCACCGTGACATGCTGAGTGCCTGGGAAAACAGAGATCCCCAGTGCTGTTGCGGCTAAAGATAGGCTGCAGAGGGATAGTGAAGACCAGCAAGAGCTTTCAGGGCTGGCACCTTCCTTGTGGGAGAAGGAGCCAGACGTTTGCCTTTTCAGAAAAACTTTCGGCCGAGAACGAGCACCGTGACATGCTGAGTCTCTGGGAAAGCAGAGATCCCCAGTGCTGTTGCGGCTATAGATAGGCTGCAGAGGGATAGTGAAGACCAGCAAGAGCTTTCAGGGCTGGCACCTTCCTTGTGGGAGAAGGAGCCAGACGTTTGCCTTTTCAGAAAAAGGTTCTGCCGAGAACGAGCACCGTGACATGCTGAGTCTCTGGGAAAGCAGAGATCCCCAGTGCTGTTGCGGCTATAGGTAGGCTGCAGAGGGATAGTGAAGACCTGCAAGAGCTTTCAGGGCTGGCACCTTCCTTGTGGGAGAAGGAGCCAGACGTTTGCCTTTTCAGAAAAAGGTTCTGCCGAGAACGAGCACCGTGACATGCTGAGTCTCTGGGAAAGCAGAGATCCCCAGTGCTGTTGTGCCTGTGGATAGGCTGCAGGGGGACGGTGAAGACCAGCAAGATCTTTCAGGGCTGGCACCTTCCTTGTGGGAGAAGGAGCCAGACGTTTGCCTTTTCAGAAAAAGTTTCTGCCGAGAACGAGCACCGTGACATGCTGAGTCTCTGGGAAAGCAGAGATCCCCAGTGCTGTTGCGGCTAAAGATAGGCTGCAGAGGGATAGTGAAGACCAGCAAGATCTTTCAGGGCTGGCACCTTCCTTGTGGGAGAAGGAGCCAGACGTTTGCCTTTTCAGAAAAAGTTTCTGCCGAGAACGAGCACCGTGACATGCTGAGTCTCTGGGAAAGCAGAGATCCCCAGTGCTGTTGCGGCTAAAGATAGGCTGCAGAGGGATAGTGAAGACCAGCAAGAGCTTTCAGGGCTGGCACCTTCCTTGTGGGAGAAGGAGCCAGACGTTTGCCTTTTCAGAAAAACTTTCGGCCGAGAACGAGCACCGTGACATGCTGAGTCTCTGGGAAAGCAGAGATCCCCAGTGCTGTTGTGCCTGTGGATAGGCTGCAGGGGGATGGTGAAGACCAGCAAGATCTTTCAGGGCTGGCACCTTCCTTGTGGGAGAAGGAGCCAGACGTTTGCCTTTTCAGAAAAAGGCTCTGCCGAGAGCGAGCACCATGAGATGCTGAGTCTCTGGGAAAGCAGAGATCCCCAGTGCTGTTGTGCCTGTGGATAGGCTGCAGGGGGACGGTGAAGACCAGCAAGATCTTTCAGGGCTGGCACCTCTCTTGTGGGAGAAGGAGCCAGACGTTTGCCTTTTCAGAAAATTTTCTGCCAAGAACGAGCACCGTGACATGCTGAGTGTCTGGGAAAGCAGAGATCCCCAGTGCTGTTGCAGCTAAAGATAGGCTGCAGAGGGATAGTGAAGACCAGCAAGAGCTTTCAGGGCTGGCACCTTCCTTGTGGGAGAAGGAGCCAGACGTTTGCCTTTTCAGAAAATTTTCTGCCAAGAACGAGCACCGTGACATGCTGAGTGTCTGGGAAAGCAGAGATCCCCAGTGCTATTGTGCCTGTGGATAGTCTGCAGGGGGACGGTGAAGACCAGCAAGATCTTTCAGGGCTGGCACCTTCCTTGTGGGAGAAGGAGCCAGACGTTTGCCTTTTCAGAAAATTTTCTGCCAAGAACGAGCACCGTGACATGCTGAGTGCCTGGGAAAACAGAGATCCCCAGTGCTGTTGCGGCTAAAGATAGGCTGCAGAGGGATAGTGAAGACCAGCAAGAGCTTTCAGGGCTGGCACCTTCCTTGTGGGAGAAGGAGCCAGACGTTTGCCTTTTCAGAAAAACTTTCGGCCGAGAACGAGCACCGTGACATGCTGAGTCTCTGGGAAAGCAGAGATCCCCAGTGCTGTTGCGGCTATAGATAGGCTGCAGAGGGATAGTGAAGACCAGCAAGAGCTTTCAGGGCTGGCACCTTCCTTGTGGGAGAAGGAGCCAGACGTTTGCCTTTTCAGAAAAAGTTTCTGCCGAGAGCGAGCACCATGAGATGCTGAGTCTCTGGGAAAGCAGAGATCCCCAGTGCTGTTGTGCCTGTGGATAGGCTGCAGGGGGACGGTGAAGACCAGCAAGATCTTTCAGGGCTGGCACCTTCCTTGTGGGAGAAGGAGCCAGACGTTTGCCTTTTCAGAAAAAGGCTCTGCCGAGAGCGAGCAACATGAGATGCTGAGTCTCTGGGAAAGCAGAGATCCCCAGTGCTGTTGTGCCTGTGGATAGGCTGCAGGGGGACGGTGAAGACCAGCAAGAGCTTTCAGGGCTGGCACCTTCCTTGTGGGAGAAGGAGCCAGACGTTTGCCTTTTCAGAAAATTTTCTGCCGAGAACGAGCACCGTGACATGCTGAGTCTCCGGGAAAGCAGAGATCCCCAGTGCTGTTGCGGCTAAAGATAGGCTGCAGAGGGATAGTGAAGACCAGCAAGATCTTTCAGGGCTGGCACCTTCCTTGTGGGAGAAGGAGCCAGACGTTTGCCTTTTCAGAAAAAGTTTCTGCCGAGAACGAGCGCCGTGACATGCTGAGTCTCTGGGAAAGCAGAGATCCCCAGTGCTGTTGCGGCTAAAGATAGGCTGCAGAGGGATAGTGAAGACCAGCAAGAGCTTTCAGGGCTGGCACCTTCCTTGTGGGAGAAGGAGCCAGACGTTTGCCTTTTCAGAAAAAGTTTCTGCCGAGAACGAGCACCGTGACATGCTGAGTCTCTGGGAAAGCAGAGATCCCCAGTGCTGTTGCGGCTAAAGATAGGCTGCAGAGGGATAGTGAAGACCTGCAAGAGCTTTCAGGGCTGGCACCTTCCTTGTGGGAGAAGGAGCCAGACGTTTGCCTTTTCAGAAAAAGTTTCTGCCGAGAACGAGCACCGTGACATGCTGAGTCTCTGGGAAAGCAGAGATCCCCAGTGCTGTTGCGGCTAAAGATAGGCTGCAGAGGGATAGTGAAGACCTGCAAGAGCTTTCAGGGCTGGCACCTTCCTTGTGGGAGAAGGAGCCAGACGTTTGCCTTTTCAGAAAAAGTTTCTGCCGAGAACGAGCACCGTGACATGCTGAATCTCTGGGAAAGCAGAGATCCCCAGTGCTGTTGTGCCTGTGGATAGGCTGCAGGGGGACGGTGAAGACCAGCAAGAGCTTTCAGGGCTGGCACCTTCCTTGTGGGAGAAGGAGCCAGACGTTTGCCTTTTCAGAAAATTTTCAGCCGAGAACGAGCACCGTGACATGCTGAGTCTCTGGGAAAGCAGAGATCCCCAGTGCTGTTGCGGCTAAAGATAGGCTGCAGAGGGATAGTGAAGACCAGCAAGATCTTTCAGGGCTGGCACCTTCCTTGTGGGAGAAGGAGCCAGACGTTTGCCTTTTCAGAAAAAGTTTCTGCCGAGAACGAGCACCGTGACATGCTGAGTCTCTGGGAAAGCAGAGATCCCCAGTGCTGTTGCGGCTAAAGATAGGCTGCAGAGGGATAGTGAAGACCAGCAAGAGCTTTCAGGGCTGGCACCTTCCTTGTGGGAGAAGGAGCCAGACGTTTGCCTTTTCAGAAAAAGGCTCTGCCGAGAGCGAGCACCGTGACATGCTGAGTCTCTGGGAAAGCAGAGATCCCCAGTGCTGTTGCGGCTAAAGATAGGCTGCAGAGGGATAGTGAAGACCAGCAAGAGCTTTCAGGGCTGGCACCTTCCTTTTGGGAGAAGGAGCCAGACGTTTGCCTTTTCAGAAAAAGTTTCTGCCGAGAACGAGCACCGTGACATGCTGAGTCTCTGGGAAAGCAGAGATCCCCAGTGCTGTTGTGCCTGTGGATAGGCTGCAGGAGGAAGGTGAAGACCAGCAAGAGCTTTCAGGGCTGGCACCTTCCTTGTGGGAGAAGGAGCCAGATGTTTGCCTTTTCAGAAAATTTTCTGCCGAGAACGAGCACCGTGACATGCTGAGTCTCTGGGAAAGCAGAGATCCCCAGTGCTGTTGCGGCTAAAGATAGGCTGCAGAGGGATAGTGAAGACCTGCAAGAGCTTTCAGGGCTGGCACCTTCCTTGTGGGAGAAGGAGCCAGACATTTGCCTTTTCAGAAAAAGTTTCTGCCGAGAACGAGCACCGTGACATGCTGAGTCTCTGGGAAAGCAGAGATCCCCAGTGCTGTTGCGGCTAAAGATAGGCTGCAGAGGGATAGTGAAGACCAGCAAGAGCTTTCAGGGCTGGCACCTTCCTTGTGGGAGAAGGAGCCAGACGTTTGCCTTTTCAGAAAAAGGCTCTGCCGAGAGCGAGCACCGTGACATGCTGAGTCTCTGGGAAAGCAGAGATCCCCAGTGCTGTTGCGGCTAAAGATAGGCTGCAGAGGGATAGTGAAGACCAGCAAGAGCTTTCAGGGCTGGCACCTTCCTTGTGGGAGAAGGAGCCAGACGTTTGCCTTTTCAGAAAAAGTTTCTGCCGAGAACGAGCACCGTGACATGCTGAATCTCTGGGAAAGCAGAGATCCCCAGTGCTGTTGTGCCTGTGGATAGGCTGCAGGGGGACGGTGAAGACCAGCAAGATCTTTCAGGGCTGGCACCTTCCTTGTGGGAGAAGGAGCCAGACGTTTGCCTTTTCAGAAAAAGGCTCTGCCGAGAGCGAGCACCGTGACATGCTGAGTCTCTGGGAAAGCAGAGATCCCCAGTGCTGTTGCGGCTAAAGATAGGCTGCAGAGGGATAGTGAAGACCAGCAAGATCTTTCAGGGCTGGCACCTTCCTTGTGGGAGAAGGAGCCAGACGTTTGCCTTTTCAGAAAAACTTTCGGCCGAGAACGAGCACCGTGACATGCTGAGTCTCTGGGAAAGCAGAGATCCCCAGTGCTGTTGTGCCTGTGGATAGGCTGCAGAGGGATAGTGAAGACCAGCAAGAGCTTTCAGGTCTGGCACCTTCCTTGTGGGAGAAGGAGCCAGACGTTTGCCTTTTCAGAAAATTTTCTGCCAAGAACGAGCACCGTGACATGCTGAGTGTCTGGGAAAACAGAGATCCCCAGTGCTGTTGTGCCTGTGGATAGGCTGCAGGGGGACGGTGAAGACCAGCAAGATCTTTCAGGTCTGGCACCTTCCTTGTGGGAGAAGGAGCCAGACGTTTGCCTTTTCAGAAAATTTTCTGCCAAGAACGAGCACCGTGACATGCTGAGTGCCTGGGAAAACAGAGATCCCCAGTGCTGTTGCGGCTAAAGATAGGCTGCAGAGGGATAGTGAAGACCAGCAAGAGCTTTCAGGGCTGGCACCTTCCTTGTGGGAGAAGGAGCCAGACGTTTGCCTTTTCAGAAAAACTTTCGGCCGAGAACGAGCACCGTGACATGCTGAGTCTCTGGGAAAGCAGAGATCCCCAGTGCTGTTGCGGCTTTTGATAGGCTGCAGAGGGATAGTGAAGACCAGCAAGAGCTTTCAGGGCTGGCACCTTCCTTGTGGGAGAAGGAGCCAGACGTTTGCCTTTTCAGAAAAAGTTTCTGCCGAGAACGAGCACCGTGACATGCTGAGTCTCTGGGAAAGCAGAGATCCCCAGTGCTGTTGCGGCTATAGTTAGGCTGCAGAGGGATAGTGAAGACCTGCAAGAGCTTTCAGGGCTGGCACCTTCCTTGTGGGAGAAGGAGCCAGACGTTTGCCTTTTCAGAAAAAGGTTCTGCCGAGAACGAGCACCGTGACATGCTGAGTCTCTGGGAAAGCAGAGATCCCCAGTGCTGTTGTGCCTGTGGATAGGCTGCAGGGGGACGGTGAAGACCAGCAAGATCTTTCAGGGCTGGCACCTTCCTTGTGGGAGAAGGAGCCAGACGTTTGCCTTTTCAGAAAAAGTTTCTGCCGAGAACGAGCACCGTGACATGCTGAGTCTCTGGGAAAGCAGAGATCCCCAGTGCTGTTGCGGCTAAAGATAGGCTGCAGAGGGATAGTGAAGACCAGCAAGAGCTTTCAGGGCTGGCACCTTCCTTGTGGGAGAAGGAGCCAGACGTTTGCCTTTTCAGAAAAAGTTTCTGCCGAGAACGAGCACCGTGACATGCTGAGTCTCTGGGAAAGCAGAGATCCCCAGTGCTGTTGCGGCTAAAGATAGGCTGCAGAGGGATAGTGAAGACCAGCAAGAGCTTTCAGGGCTGGCACCTTCCTTGTGGGAGAAGGAGCCAGACGTTTGCCTTTTCAGAAAAACTTTCGGCCGAGAACGAGCACCGTGACATGCTGAGTCTCTGGGAAAGCAGAGATCCCCAGTGCTGTTGTGCTTGTGGATAGGCTGCAGGGGGATGGTGAAGACCAGCAAGATCTTTCAGGGCTGGCACCTTCCTTGTGGGAGAAGGAGCCAGACGTTTGCCTTTTCAGAAAAAGGCTCTGCCGAGAGCGAGCACCATGAGATGCTGAGTCTCTGGGAAAGCAGAGATCCCCAGTGCTGTTGTGCCTGTGGATAGGCTGCAGGGGGACGGTGAAGACCAGCAAGATCTTTCAGGGCTGGCACCTCTCTTGTGGGAGAAGGAGCCAGACGTTTGCCTTTTCAGAAAATTTTCTGCCAAGAACGAGCACCGTGACATGCTGAGTGTCTGGGAAAGCAGAGATCCCCAGTGCTGTTGCAGCTAAAGATAGGCTGCAGAGGGATAGTGAAGACCAGCAAGAGCTTTCAGGGCTGGCACCTTCCTTGTGGGAGAAGGAGCCAGACGTTTGCCTTTTCAGAAAATTTTCTGCCAAGAACGAGCACCGTGACATGCTGAGTGTCTGGGAAAGCAGAGATCCCCAGTGCTGTTGTGCCTGTGGATAGTCTGCAGGGGGACGGTGAAGACCAGCAAGATCTTTCAGGGCTGGCACCTTCCTTGTGGGAGAAGGAGCCAGACGTTTGCCTTTTCAGAAAATTTTCTGCCAAGAACGAGCACCGTGACATGCTGAGTGCCTGGGAAAACAGAGATCCCCAGTGCTGTTGCGGCTAAAGATAGGCTGCAGAGGGATAGTGAAGACCAGCAAGAGCTTTCAGGGCTGGCACCTTCCTTGTGGGAGAAGGAGCCAGACGTTTGCCTTTTCAGAAAAAGTTTCTGCCGAGAACGAGCACCGTGACATGCTGAGTCTCTGGGAAAGCAGAGATCCCCAGTGCTGTTGCGGCTATAGATAGGCTGCAGAGGGATAGTGAAGACCAGCAAGAGCTTTCAGGGCTGGCACCTTCCTTGTGGGAGAAGGAGCCAGACGTTTGCCTTTTCAGAAAAAGTTTCTGCCGAGAGCGAGCACCATGAGATGCTGAGTCTCTGGGAAAGCAGAGATCCCCAGTGCTGTTGTGCCTGTGGATAGGCTGCAGGGGGACGGTGAAGACCAGCAAGATCTTTCAGGGCTGGCACCTTCCTTGTGGGAGAAGGAGCCAGACGTTTGCCTTTTCAGAAAAAGGCTCTGCCGAGAGCGAGCACCATGAGATGCTGAGTCTCTGGGAAAGCAGAGATCCCCAGTGCTGTTGTGCCTGTGGATAGGCTGCAGGGGGACGGTGAAGACCAGCAAGAGCTTTCAGGGCTGGCACCTTCCTTGTGGGAGAAGGAGCCAGACGTTTGCCTTTTCAGAAAATTTTCTGCCGAGAACGAGCACCGTGACATGCTGAGTCTCTGGGAAAGCAGAGATCCCCAGTGCTGTTGCGGCTAAAGATAGGCTGCAGAGGGATAGTGAAGACCAGCAAGATCTTTCAGGGCTGGCACCTTCCTTGTGGGAGAAGGAGCCAGACGTTTGCCTTTTCAGAAAAAGTTTCTGCCGAGAACGAGCGCCGTGACATGCTGAGTCTCTGGGAAAGCAGAGATCCCCAGTGCTGTTGCGGCTAAAGATAGGCTGCAGAGGGATAGTGAAGACCAGCAAGAGCTTTCAGAGCTGGCACCTTCCTTGTGGGAGAAGGAGCCAGACGTTTGCCTTTTCAGAAAAAGTTTCTGCCGAGAACGAGCACCGTGACATGCTGAGTCTCTGGGAAAGCAGAGATCCCCAGTGCTGTTGCGGCTAAAGATAGGCTGCAGAGGGATAGTGAAGACCTGCAAGAGCTTTCAGGGCTGGCACCTTCCTTGTGGGAGAAGGAGCCAGACGTTTGCCTTTTCAGAAAAAGTTTCTGCCGAGAACGAGCACCGTGACATGCTGAGTCTCTGGGAAAGCAGAGATCCCCAGTGCTGTTGCGGCTAAAGATAGGCTGCAGAGGGATAGTGAAGACCTGCAAGAGCTTTCAGGGCTGGCACCTTCCTTGTGGGAGAAGGAGCCAGACGTTTGCCTTTTCAGAAAAAGTTTCTGCCGAGAACGAGCACCGTGACATGCTGAGTCTCTGGGAAAGCAGAGATCCCCAGTGCTGTTGTGCCTGTGGATAGGCTGCAGGGGGACGGTGAAGACCAGCAAGATCTTTCAGGGCTGGCACCTTCCTTGTGGGAGAAGGAGCCAGACGTTTGCCTTTTCAGAAAAAGTTTCTGCCGAGAACGAGCACCGTGACATGCTGAGTCTCTGGGAAAGCAGAGATCCCCAGTGCTGTTGCGGCTAAAGATAGGCTGCAGAGGGATAGTGAAGACCTGCAAGAGCTTTCAGGGCTGGCACCTTCCTTGTGGGAGAAGGAGCCAGACGTTTGCCTTTTCAGAAAAAGTTTCTGCCGAGAACGAGCACCGTGACATGCTGAGTCTCTGGGAAAGCAGAGATCCCCAGTGCTGTTGTGCCTGTGGATAGGCTGCAGGGGGACGGTGAAGACCAGCAAGATCTTTCAGGGCTGGCACCTTCCTTGTGGGAGAAGGAGCCAGACGTTTGCCTTTTCAGAAAAAGTTTCTGCCGAGAACGAGCACCGTGACATGCTGAGTCTCTGGGAAAGCAGAGATCCCCAGTGCTGTTGTGCTTGTGCATAGGCTGCAGGGGGATGGTGAAGACCAGCAAGAGCTTTCAGGGCTGGCACCTTCCTTGCGGGAGAAGGAGCCAGACGTTTGCCTTTTCAGAAAAAGGCTCTGCCGAGAGCGAGCACCATGAGATGCTGAGTCTCTGGGAAAGCAGAGATCCCCAGTGCTGTTGTGCCTGTGGATAGGCTGCAGGGGGACGGTGAAGACCAGCAAGAGCTTTCAGGGCTGGCACCTTCCTTGTGGGAGAAGGAGCCAGACGTTTGCCTTTTCAGAAAATTTTCTGCCGAGAACGAGCACCGTGACATGCTGAGTGTCTGGGAAAGCAGAGATCCCCAGTGCTGTTGCGGCTAAAGATAGGCTGCAGAGGGATAGTGAAGACCAGCAAGATCTTTCAGGGCTGGCACCTTCCTTGTGGGAGAAGGAGCCAGACGTTTGCCTTTTCAGAAAAAGTTTCTGCCGAGAACGAGCACCGTGACATGCTGAGTCTCTGGGAAAGCAGAGATCCCCAGTGCTGTTGCGGCTAAAGATAGGCTGCAGAGGGATAGTGAAGACCAGCAAGAGCTTTCAGGGCTGGCACCTTCCTTGTGGGAGAAGGAGCCAGACGTTTGCCTTTTCAGAAAAAGGCTCTGCCGAGAGCGAGCACCGTGACATGCTGAGTCTCTGGGAAAGCAGAGATCCCCAGTGCTGTTGCGGCTAAAGATAGGCTGCAGAGGGATAGTGAAGACCAGCAAGAGCTTTCAGGGCTGGCACCTTCCTTTTGGGAGAAGGAGCCAGACGTTTGCCTTTTCAGAAAAAGTTTCTGCCGAGAACGAGCACCGTGACATGCTGAGTCTCTGGGAAAGCAGAGATCCCCAGTGCTGTTGTGCCTGTGGATAGGCTGCAGGAGGAAGGTGAAGACCAGCAAGAGCTTTCAGGGCTGGCACCTTCCTTGTGGGAGAAGGAGCCAGATGTTTGCCTTTTCAGAAAATTTTCTGCCGAGAACGAGCACCGTGACATGCTGAGTCTCTGGGAAAGCAGAGATCCCCAGTGCTGTTGCGGCTAAAGATAGGCTGCAGAGGGATAGTGAAGACCTGCAAGAGCTTTCAGGGCTGGCACCTTCCTTGTGGGAGAAGGAGCCAGACATTTGCCTTTTCAGAAAAAGTTTCTGCCGAGAACGAGCACCGTGACATGCTGAGTCTCTGGGAAAGCAGAGATCCCCAGTGCTGTTGCGGCTAAAGATAGGCTGCAGAGGGATAGTGAAGACCAGCAAGATCTTTCAGGGCTGGCACCTTCCTTGTGGGAGAAGGAGCCAGACGTTTGCCTTTTCAGAAAAAGTTTCTGCCGAGAACGAGCACCGTGACATGCTGAGTCTCTGGGAAAGCAGAGATCCCCAGTGCTGTTGTGCCTGTGGATAGGCTGCAGGGGGACGGTGAAGACCAGCAAGATCTTTCAGGGCTGGCACCTTCCTTGTGGGAGAAGGAGCCAGACGTTTGCCTTTTCAGAAAAAGTTTCTGCCGAGAACGAGCACCGTGACATGCTGAGTCTCTGGGAAAGCAGAGATCCCCAGTGCTGTTGCGGCTAAAGATAGGCTGCAGAGGGATAGTGAAGACCTGCAAGAGCTTTCAGGGCTGGCACCTTCCTTGTGGGAGAAGGAGCCAGACGTTTGCCTTTTCAGAAAAAGTTTCTGCCGAGAACGAGCACCGTGACATGCTGAGTCTCTGGGAAAGCAGAGATCCCCAGTGCTGTTGTGCCTGTGGATAGGCTGCAGGGGGACGGTGAAGACCAGCAAGATCTTTCAGGGCTGGCACCTTCCTTGTGGGAGAAGGAGCCAGACGTTTGCCTTTTCAGAAAAAGTTTCTGCCGAGAACGAGCACCGTGACATGCTGAGTCTCTGGGAAAGCAGAGATCCCCAGTGCTGTTGTGCTTGTGCATAGGCTGCAGGGGGATGGTGAAGACCAGCAAGAGCTTTCAGGGCTGGCACCTTCCTTGCGGGAGAAGGAGCCAGACGTTTGCCTTTTCAGAAAAAGGCTCTGCCGAGAGCGAGCACCATGAGATGCTGAGTCTCTGGGAAAGCAGAGATCCCCAGTGCTGTTGTGCCTGTGGATAGGCTGCAGGGGGACGGTGAAGACCAGCAAGAGCTTTCAGGGCTGGCACCTTCCTTGTGGGAGAAGGAGCCAGACGTTTGCCTTTTCAGAAAATTTTCTGCCGAGAACGAGCACCGTGACATGCTGAGTGTCTGGGAAAGCAGAGATCCCCAGTGCTGTTGCGGCTAAAGATAGGCTGCAGAGGGATAGTGAAGACCAGCAAGATCTTTCAGGGCTGGCACCTTCCTTGTGGGAGAAGGAGCCAGACGTTTGCCTTTTCAGAAAAAGTTTCTGCCGAGAACGAGCACCGTGACATGCTGAGTCTCTGGGAAAGCAGAGATCCCCAGTGCTGTTGCGGCTAAAGATAGGCTGCAGAGGGATAGTGAAGACCAGCAAGAGCTTTCAGGGCTGGCACCTTCCTTGTGGGAGAAGGAGCCAGACGTTTGCCTTTTCAGAAAAAGGCTCTGCCGAGAGCGAGCACCGTGACATGCTGAGTCTCTGGGAAAGCAGAGATCCCCAGTGCTGTTGCGGCTAAAGATAGGCTGCAGAGGGATAGTGAAGACCAGCAAGAGCTTTCAGGGCTGGCACCTTCCTTTTGGGAGAAGGAGCCAGACGTTTGCCTTTTCAGAAAAAGTTTCTGCCGAGAACGAGCACCGTGACATGCTGAGTCTCTGGGAAAGCAGAGATCCCCAGTGCTGTTGTGCCTGTGGATAGGCTGCAGGAGGAAGGTGAAGACCAGCAAGAGCTTTCAGGGCTGGCACCTTCCTTGTGGGAGAAGGAGCCAGATGTTTGCCTTTTCAGAAAATTTTCTGCCGAGAACGAGCACCGTGACATGCTGAGTCTCTGGGAAAGCAGAGATCCCCAGTGCTGTTGCGGCTAAAGATAGGCTGCAGAGGGATAGTGAAGACCTGCAAGAGCTTTCAGGGCTGGCACCTTCCTTGTGGGAGAAGGAGCCAGACATTTGCCTTTTCAGAAAAAGTTTCTGCCGAGAACGAGCACCGTGACATGCTGAGTCTCTGGGAAAGCAGAGATCCCCAGTGCTGTTGCGGCTAAAGATAGGCTGCAGAGGGATAGTGAAGACCAGCAAGATCTTTCAGGGCTGGCACCTTCCTTGTGGGAGAAGGAGCCAGACGTTTGCCTTTTCAGAAAAAGGCTCTGCCGAGAGCGAGCACCGTGACATGCTGAGTCTCTGGGAAAGCAGAGATCCCCAGTGCTGTTGTGCCTGTGGATAGGCTGCAGGGGGACGGTGAAGACCAGCAAGATCTTTCAGGGCTGGCACCTTCCTTGTGGGAGAAGGAGCCAGACGTTTGCCTTTTCAGAAAAAGTTTCTGCCGAGAACGAGCACCGTGACATGCTGAGTCTCTGGGAAAGCAGAGATCCCCAGTGCTGTTGCGGCTAAAGATAGGCTGCAGAGGGATAGTGAAGACCAGCAAGATCTTTCAGGGCTGGCACCTTCCTTGTGGGAGAAGGAGCCAGACGTTTGCCTTTTCAGAAAAAGTTTCTGCCGAGAACGAGCACCGTGACATGCTGAGTCTCTGGGAAAGCAGAGATCCCCAGTGCTGTTGTGCCTGTGGATAGGCTGCAGAGGGATAGTGAAGACCAGCAAGATCTTTCAGGGCTGGCACCTTCCTTGTGGGAGAAGGAGCCAGACGTTTGCCTTTTCAGAAAAAGTTTCTGCCGAGAACGAGCACCGTGACATGCTGAGTCTCTGGGAAAGCAGAGATCCCCAGTGCTGTTGTGCTTGTGGATAGGCTGCAGGGGGATGGTGAAGACCAGCAAGAGCTTTCAGGGCTGGCACCTTCCTTGCTGGAGAAGGAGCCAGACGTTTGCCTTTTCAGAAAAAGGCTCTGCCGAGAACGAGCACCATGAGATGCTGAGTCTCTGGGAAAGCAGAGATCCCCAGTGCTGTTGTGCCTGTGGATAGGCTGCATGGGGACGGTGAAGACCAGCAAGATCTTTCAGGGCTGGCACCTTCCTTGTGGGAGAAGGAGCCAGACGTTTGCCTTTTCAGAAAAAGGCTCTGCCGAGAGCGAGCACCATGAGATGCTGAGTCTCTGGGAAAGCAGAGATCCCCAGTGCTGTTGTGCCTGTGGATAGGCTGCAGGGGGACGGTGAAGACCAGCAAGAGCTTTCAGGGCTGGCACCTTCCTTGTGGGAGAAGGAGCCAGACGTTTGCCTTTTCAGAAAATTTTCTGCCGAGAACGAGCACCGTGACATGCTGAGTCTCTGGGAAAGCAGAGATCCCCAGTGCTGTTGCGGCTAAAGATAGGCTGCAGAGGGATAGTGAAGACCTGCAAGAGCTTTCAGAGCTGGCACCTTCCTTGTGGGAGAAGGAGCCAGACGTTTGCCTTTTGAGAAAAAGTTTCTGCCGAGAACGAGCGCCGTGACATGCTGAGTCTCTGGGAAAGCAGAGATCCCCAGTGCTGTTGCGGCTAAAGATAGGCTGCAGAGGGATAGTGAAGACCAGCAAGAGCTTTCAGGGCTGGCACCTTCCTTGTGGGAGAAGGAGCCAGACGTTTGCCTTTTCAGAAAAAGTTTCTGCCGAGAACGAGCACCGTGACATGCTGAGTCTCTGGGAAAGCAGAGATCCCCAGTGCTGTTGCGGCTAAAGATAGGCTGCAGAGGGATAGTGAAGACCTGCAAGAGCTTTCAGGGCTGGCACCTTCCTTTTGGGAGAAGGAGCCAGACGTTTGCCTTTTCAGAAAAAGTTTCTGCCGAGAACGAGCACCGTGACATGCTGAGTCTCTGGGAAAGCAGAGATCCCCAGTGCTGTTGCGGCTAAAGATAGGCTGCAGAGGGATAGTGAAGACCTGCAAGAGCTTTCAGGGCTGGCACCTTCCTTGTGGGAGAAGGAGCCAGACGTTTGCCTTTTCAGAAAAAGTTTCTGCCGAGAACGAGCACCGTGACATGCTGAATCTCTGGGAAAGCAGAGATCCCCAGTGCTGTTGTGCCTGTGGATAGGCTGCAGGGGGACGGTGAAGACCAGCAAGATCTTTCAGGGCTGGCACCTTCCTTGTGGGAGAAGGAGCCAGCCGTTTGCCTTTTCAGAAAAAGTTTCTGCCGAGAACGAGCACCGTGACATGCTGAGTCTCTGGGAAAGCAGAGATCCCCAGTGCTGTTGCGGCTAAAGATAGGCTGCAGAGGGATAGTGAAGACCAGCAAGATCTTTCAGGGCTGGCACCTTCCTTGTGGGAGAAGGAGCCAGACGTTTGCCTTTTCAGAAAAAGTTTCTGCCGAGAACGAGCACCGTGACATGCTGAGTCTCTGGGAAAGCAGAGATCCCCAGTGCTGTTGTGCCTGTGGATAGGCTGCAGAGGGATAGTGAAGACCAGCAAGAGCTTTCAGGGCTGGCACCTTCCTTGTGGGAGAAGGAGCCAGACGTTTGCCTTTTCAGAAAAAGTTTCTGCCGAGAACGAGCACCGTGACATGCTGAGTCTCTGGGAAAGCAGAGATCCCCAGTGCTGTTGTGCCTGTGGATAGGCTGCAGGGGGACGGTGAAGACCAGCAAGAGCTTTCAGGGCTGGCACCTTCCTTGTGGGAGAAGGAGCCAGACGTTTGCCTTTTCAGAAAAAGTTTCTGCCGAGAACGAGCGCCGTGACATGCTGAGTCTCTGGGAAAGCAGAGATCCCCAGTGCTGTTGCGGCTAAAGATAGGCTGCAGAGGGATAGTGAAGACCAGCAAGAGCTTTCAGGGCTGGCACCTTCCTTGTGGGAGAAGGAGCCAGACGTTTGCCTTTTCAGAAAAAGTTTCTGCCGAGAACGAGCACCGTGACATGCTGAGTCTCTGGGAAAGCAGAGATCCCCAGTGCTGTTGCGGCTAAAGATAGGCTGCAGAGGGATAGTGAAGACCTGCAAGAGCTTTCAGGGCTGGCACCTTCCTTTTGGGAGAAGGAGCCAGACGTTTGCCTTTTCAGAAAAAGTTTCTGCCGAGAACGAGCACCGTGACATGCTGAGTCTCTGGGAAAGCAGAGATCCCCAGTGCTGTTGCGGCTAAAGATAGGCTGCAGAGGGATAGTGAAGACCTGCAAGAGCTTTCAGGGCTGGCACCTTCCTTGTGGGAGAAGGAGCCAGACGTTTGCCTTTTCAGAAAAAGTTTCTGCCGAGAACGAGCACCGTGACATGCTGAATCTCTGGGAAAGCAGAGATCCCCAGTGCTGTTGTGCCTGTGGATAGGCTGCAGGGGGACGGTGAAGACCAGCAAGATCTTTCAGGGCTGGCACCTTCCTTGTGGGAGAAGGAGCCAGACGTTTGCCTTTTCAGAAAAAGTTTCTGCCGAGAACGAGCACCGTGACATGCTGAGTCTCTGGGAAAGCAGAGATCCCCAGTGCTGTTGCGGCTAAAGATAGGCTGCAGAGGGATAGTGAAGACCAGCAAGATCTTTCAGGGCTGGCACCTTCCTTGTGGGAGAAGGAGCCAGACGTTTGCCTTTTCAGAAAAAGTTTCTGCCGAGAACGAGCACCGTGACATGCTGAGTGTCTGGGAAAGCAGAGATCCCCAGTGCTGTTGTGCCTGTGGATAGGCTGCAGAGGGATAGTGAAGACCAGCAAGAGCTTTCAGGGCTGGCACCTTCCTTGTGGGAGAAGGAGCCAGACGTTTGCCTTTTCAGAAAAAGTTTCTGCCGAGAACGAGCACCGTGACATGCTGAGTCTCTGGGAAAGCAGAGATCCCCAGTGCTGTTGTGCTTGTGGATAGGCTGCAGGGGGATGGTGAAGACCAGCAAGAGCTTTCAGGGCTGGCACCTTCCTTGCGGGAGAAGGAGCCAGACGTTTGCCTTTTCAGAAAAAGGCTCTGCCGAGAGCGAGCACCCTGAGATGCTGAGTCTCTGGGAAAGCAGAGATCCCCAGTGCTGTTGTGCCTGTGGATAGGCTGCAGGGGGACGGTGAAGACCAGCAAGAGCTTTCAGGGCTGGCACCTTCCTTGTGGGAGAAGGAGCCAGACGTTTGCCTTTTCAGAAAATTTTCTGCCGAGAACGAGCACCGTGACATGCTGAGTGTCTGGGAAAGCAGAGATCCCCAGTGCTGTTGCGGCTAAAGATAGGCTGCAGAGGGATAGTGAAGACCAGCAAGATCTTTCAGGGCTGGCACCTTCCTTGTGGGAGAAGGAGCCAGACGTTTGCCTTTTCAGAAAAAGTTTCTGCCGAGAACGAGCACCGTGACATGCTGAGTCTCTGGGAAAGCAGAGATCCCCAGTGCTGTTGCGGCTAAAGATAGGCTGCAGAGGGATAGTGAAGACCAGCAAGAGCTTTCAGGGCTGGCACCTTCCTTGTGGGAGAAGGAGCCAGACGTTTGCCTTTTCAGAAAAAGGCTCTGCCGAGAGCGAGCACCGTGACATGCTGAGTCTCTGGGAAAGCAGAGATCCCCAGTGCTGTTGCGGCTAAAGATAGGCTGCAGAGGGATAGTGAAGACCAGCAAGAGCTTTCAGGGCTGGCACCTTCCTTTTGGGAGAAGGAGCCAGACGTTTGCCTTTTCAGAAAAAGTTTCTGCCGAGAACGAGCACCGTGACATGCTGAGTCTCTGGGAAAGCAGAGATCCCCAGTGCTGTTGTGCCTGTGGATAGGCTGCAGGAGGAAGGTGAAGACCAGCAAGAGCTTTCAGGGCTGGCACCTTCCTTGTGGGAGAAGGAGCCAGATGTTTGCCTTTTCAGAAAAAGTTTCTGCCAAGAACGAGCACCGTGACATGCTGAGTCTCTGGGAAAGCAGAGATCCCCAGTGCTGTTGCGGCTAAAGATAGGCTGCAGAGGGATAGTGAAGACCTGCAAGAGCTTTCAGGGCTGGCACCTTCCTTGTGGGAGAAGGAGCCAGACATTTGCCTTTTCAGACAAAGTTTCTGCCGAGAACGAGCACCGTGACATGCTGAGTCTCTGGGAAAGCAGAGATCCCCAGTGCTGTTGCGGCTAAAGATAGGCTGCAGAGGGATAGTGAAGACCAGCAAGAGCTTTCAGGGCTGGCACCTTCCTTGTGGGAGAAGGAGCCAGACGTTTGCCTTTTCAGAAAAAGGCTCTGCCGAGAGCGAGCACCGTGACATGCTGAGTCTCTGGGAAAGCAGAGATCCCCAGTGCTGTTGCGGCTAAAGATAGGCTGCAGAGGGATAGTGAAGACCAGCAAGAGCTTTCAGGGCTGGCACCTTCCTTTTGGGAGAAGGAGCCAGATGTTTGCCTTTTCAGAAAAAGGTTCTGCCGAGAACGAGCACCGTGACATGCTGAGTCTCTGGGAAAGCAGAGATCCCCAGTGCTGTTGCGGCTAAAGATAGGCTGCAGAGGGATAGTGAAGACCAGCAAGAGCTTTCAGGGCTGGCACCTTCCTTGTGGGAGAAGGAGCCAGACGTTTGCCTTTTCAGAAAAAGTTTCTGCCGAGAACGAGCACCGTGACATGCTGAATCTCTGGGAAAGCAGAGATCCCCAGTGCTGTTGTGCCTGTGGATAGGCTGCAGGGGGACGGTGAAGACCAGCAAGATCTTTCAGGGCTGGCACCTTCCTTGTGGGAGAAGGAGCCAGACGTTTGCCTTTTCAGAAAAAGGCTCTGCCGAGAGCGAGCACCGTGACATGCTGAGTCTCTGGGAAAGCAGAGATCCCCAGTGCTGTTGTGCCTGTGGATAGGCTGCAGGGGGACGGTGAAGACCAGCAAGATCTTTCAGGGCTGGCACCTTCCTTGTGGGAGAAGGAGCCAGACGTTTGCCTTTTCAGAAAAAGTTTCTGCCGAGAACGAGCACCGTGACATGCTGAGTCTCTGGGAAAGCAGAGATCCCCAGTGCTGTTGCGGCTAAAGATAGGCTGCAGAGGGATAGTGAAGACCAGCAAGATCTTTCAGGGCTGGCACCTTCCTTGTGGGAGAAGGAGCCAGACGTTTGCCTTTTCAGAAAAAGTTTCTGCCGAGAACGAGCACCGTGACATGCTGAGTCTCTGGGAAAGCAGAGATCCCCAGTGCTGTTGTGCCTGTGGATAGGCTGCAGAGGGATAGTGAAGACCAGCAAGATCTTTCAGGGCTGGCACCTTCCTTGCGGGAGAAGGAGCCAGACGTTTGCCTTTTCAGAAAAAGGCTCTGCCGAGAGCGAGCACCATGAGATGCTGAGTCTCTGGGAAAGCAGAGATCCCCAGTGCTGTTGTGCCTGTGGATAGGCTGCAGGGGGACGGTGAAGACCAGCAAGAGCTTTCAGGGCTGGCACCTTCCTTGTGGGAGAAGGAGCCAGACGTTTGCCTTTTCAGAAAATTTTCTGCCGAGAACGAGCACCGTGACATGCTGAGTGTCTGGGAAAGCAGATATCCCCAGTGCTGTTGCGGCTAAAGATAGGCTGCAGAGGGATAGTGAAGACCAGCAAGATCTTTCAGGGCTGGCACCTTCCTTGTGGGAGAAGGAGCCAGACGTTTGCCTTTTCAGAAAAAGTTTCTGCCGAGAACGAGCACCGTGACATGCTGAGTCTCTGGGAAAGCAGAGATCCCCAGTGCTGTTGCGGCTAAAGATAGGCTGCAGAGGGAGAGTGAAGACCAGCAAGAGCTTTCAGGGCTGGCACCTTCCTTGTGGGAGAAGGAGCCAGACGTTTGCCTTTTCAGAAAAAGGCTCTGCCGAGAGCGAGCACCGTGACATGCTGAGTCTCTGGGAAAGCAGAGATCCCCAGTGCTGTTGCGGCTAAAGATAGGCTGCAGAGGGATAGTGAAGACCAGCAAGAGCTTTCAGGGCTGGCACCTTCCTTGTGGGAGAAGGAGCCAGACGTTTGCCTTTTCAGAAAAAGTTTCTGCCGAGAACGAGCACCGTGACATGCTGAGTCTCTGGGAAAGCAGAGATCCCCAGTGCTGTTGTGCCTGTGGATAGGCTGCAGGAGGAAGGTGAAGACCAGCAAGAGCTTTCAGGGCTGGCACCTTCCTTGTGGGAGAAGGAGCCAGATGTTTGCCTTTTCAGAAAATTTTCTGCCGAGAACGAGCACCGTGACATGCTGAGTCTCTGGGAAAGCAGAGATCCCCAGTGCTGTTGCGGCTAAAGATAGGCTGCAGAGGGATAGTGAAGACCAGCAAGAGCTTTCAGGGCTGGCACCTTCCTTGTGGGAGAAGGAGCCAGACGTTTGCCTTTTCAGAAAAAGGCTCTGCCGAGAGCGAGCACCGTGACATGCTGAGTCTCTGGGAAAGCAGAGATCCCCAGTGCTGTTGCGGCTAAAGATAGGCTGCAGAGGGATAGTGAAGACCAGCAAGAGCTTTCAGGGCTGGCACCTTCCTTGTGGGAGAAGGAGCCAGACGTTTGCCTTTTCAGAAAAAGGCTCTGCCGAGAGCGAGCACCGTGACATGCTGAGTCTCTGGGAAAGCAGAGATCCCCAGTGCTGTTGCGGCTAAAGATAGGCTGCAGAGGGATATTGAAGACCAGCAAGAGCTTTCAGGGCTGGCACCTTCCTTGTGGGAGAAGGAGCCAGACGTTTGCCTTTTCAGAAAAAGTTTCTGCCGAGAACGAGCACCGTGACATGCTGAGTCTCTGGGAAAGCAGAGATCCCCAGTGCTGTTGCGGCTAAAGATAGGTTGCAGAGGGATAGTGAAGACCAGCAAGAGCTTTCACGGCTGGCACCTTCCTTGTGGGAGAAGGAGCCAGACGTTTGCCTTTTCAGAAAAAGGCTCTGCCGAGAACGAGCACCATGAGATGCTGAGTCTCTGGGAAAGCAGAGATCCCCAGTGCTGTTGCGGCTAAAGATAGGCTGCAGAGGGATAGTGAAGACCTGCAAGAGCTTTCAGGGCTGGCACCTTCCTTGTGGGAGAAGGAGCCAGACGTTTGCCTTTTCAGAAAAACTTTCGGCCGAGAACGAGCACCGTGACATGCTGAGTCTCTGGGAAAGCAGAGATCCCCAGTGCTGTTGTGCCTGTGGATAGGCTGCAGGGGGATGGTGAAGACCAGCAAGATCTTTCAGGGCTGGCACCTTCCTTGTGGGAGAAGGAGCCAGATGTTTGCCTTTTCAGAAAAAGGCTCTGCCGAGAGCGAGCACCATGAGATGCTGAGTCTCTGGGAAAGCAGAGATCCCCAGTGCTGTTGTGCCTGTGGATAGGCTGCAGGGGGACGGTGAAGACCAGCAAGATCTTTCAGGGCTGGCACCTTTCTTGTGGGAGAAGGAGCCAGACGTTTGCCTTTTCAGAAAAAGTTTCTGCCGAGAACGAGCACCGTGACATGCTGAGTCTCTGGGAAAGCAGAGATCCCCAGTGCTGTTGCGGCTAAAGATAGGCTGCAGAGGGATAGTGAAGACCAGCAAGAGCTTTCAGGGCTGGCACCTTCCTTGTGGGAGAAGGAGCCAGACGTTTGCCTTTTCAGAAAATTTTCTGCCAAGAACGAGCACCGTGACATGCTGAGTGCCTGGGAAAACAGAGATCCCCAGTGCTGTTGCGGCTAAAGATAGGCTGCAGAGGGATAGTGAAGACCAGCAAGAGCTTTCAGGGCTGGCACCTTCCTTGTGGGAGAAGGAGCCAGACGTTTGCCTTTTCAGAAAAACTTTCGGCCGAGAACGAGCACCGTGACATGCTGAGTCTCTGGGAAAGCAGAGATCCCCAGTGCTGTTGCGGCTATAGATAGGCTGCAGAGGGATAGTGAAGACCAGCAAGAGCTTTCAGGGCTGGCACCTTCCTTGTGGGAGAAGGAGCCAGACGTTTGCCTTTTCAGAAAAAGGTTCTGCCGAGAACGAGCACCGTGACATGCTGAGTCTCTGGGAAAGCAGAGATCCCCAGTGCTGTTGCGGCTATAGGTAGGCTGCAGAGGGATAGTGAAGACCTGCAAGAGCTTTCAGGGCTGGCACCTTCCTTGTGGGAGAAGGAGCCAGACGTTTGCCTTTTCAGAAAAAGGTTCTGCCGAGAACGAGCACCGTGACATGCTGAGTCTCTGGGAAAGCAGAGATCCCCAGTGCTGTTGTGCCTGTGGATAGGCTGCAGGGGGACGGTGAAGACCAGCAAGATCTTTCAGGGCTGGCACCTTCCTTGTGGGAGAAGGAGCCAGACGTTTGCCTTTTCAGAAAAAGTTTCTGCCGAGAACGAGCACCGTGACATGCTGAGTCTCTGGGAAAGCAGAGATCCCCAGTGCTGTTGCGGCTAAAGATAGGCTGCAGAGGGATAGTGAAGACCAGCAAGAGCTTTCAGGGCTGGCACCTTCCTTGTGGGAGAAGGAGCCAGACGTTTGCCTTTTCAGAAAAAGTTTCTGCCGAGAACGAGCACCGTGACATGCTGAGTCTCTGGGAAAGCAGAGATCCCCAGTGCTGTTGCGGCTAAAGATAGGCTGCAGAGGGATAGTGAAGACCAGCAAGAGCTTTCAGGTCTGGCACCTTCCTTGTGGGAGAAGGAGCCAGACGTTTGCCTTTTCAGAAAAAGTTTCTGCCGAGAACGAGCACCGTGACATGCTGAGTCTCTGGGAAAGCAGAGATCCCCAGTGCTGTTGCGGCTAAAGATAGGCTGCAGAGGGATAGTGAAGACCAGCAAGAGCTTTCACGGCTGGCACCTTCCTTGTGGGAGAAGGAGCCAGACGTTTGCCTTTTCAGAAAAAGGCTCTGCCGAGAACGAGCACCATGAGATGCTGAGTCTCTGGGAAAGCAGAGATCCCCAGTGCTGTTGCGGCTATAGGTAGGCTGCAGAGGGATAGTGAAGACCTGCAAGAGCTTTCAGGGCTGGCACCTTCCTTGTGGGAGAAGGAGCCAGACGTTTGCCTTTTCAGAAAAAGGTTCTGCCGAGAACGAGCACCGTGACATGCTGAGTCTCTGGGAAAGCAGAGATCCCCAGTGCTGTTGTGCCTGTGGATAGGCTGCAGGGGGACGGTGAAGACCAGCAAGATCTTTCAGGGCTGGCACCTTCCTTGTGGGAGAAGGAGCCAGACGTTTGCCTTTTCAGAAAAAGTTTCTGCCGAGAACGAGCACCGTGACATGCTGAGTCTCTGGGAAAGCAGAGATCCCCAGTGCTGTTGTGCCTGTGGATAGGCTGCAGAGGGATAGTGAAGACCAGCAAGATCTTTCAGGGCTGGCACCTTCCTTGTGGGAGAAGGAGCCAGACGTTTGCCTTTTCAGAAAAACTTTCGGCCGAGAACGAGCACCGTGACATGCTGAGTCTCTGGGAAAGCAGAGATCCCCAGTGCTGTTGTGCCTGTGGATAGGCTGCAGGGGGACGGTGAAGACCAGCAAGATCTTTCAGGGCTGGCACCTTTCTTGTGGGAGAAGGAGCCAGACGTTTGCCTTTTCAGAAAAAGTTTCTGCCGAGAACGAGCACCGTGACATGCTGAGTCTCTGGGAAAGCAGAGATCCCCAGTGCTGTTGCGGCTAAAGATAGGCTGCAGAGGGATAGTGAAGACCAGCAAGAGCTTTCAGGGCTGGCACCTTCCTTGTGGGAGAAGGAGCCAGACGTTTGCCTTTTCAGAAAATATTCTGCCAAGAACGAGCACCGTGACATGCTGAGTGTCTGGGAAAACAGAGATCCCCAGTGCTGTTGTGCCTGTGGATAGGCTGCAGGGGGACGGTGAAGACCAGCAAGATCTTTCAGGGCTGGCACCTTCCTTGTGGGAGAAGGAGCCAGACGTTTGCCTTTTCAGAAAATTTTCTGCTAAGAATGAGCACCGTGACATGCTGAGTGCCTGGGAAAACAGAGATCCCCAGTGCTGTTGCGGCTAAAGATAGGCTGCAGAGGGATAGTGAAGACCAGCAAGAGCTTTCAGGGCTGGCACCTTCCTTGTGGGAGAAGGAGCCAGACGTTTGCCTTTTCAGAAAAAGGTTCTGCCGAGAACGAGCACCGTGACATGCTGAGTCTCTGGGAAAGCAGAGATCCCCAGTGCTGTTGCGGCTAAAGATAGGCTGCAGAGGGATAGTGAAGACCTGCAAGAGCTTTCAGGGCTGGCACCTTCCTTGTGGGAGAAGGAGCCAGACGTTTGCCTTTTCAGAAAAAGGTTCTGCCGAGAACGAGCACCGTGACATGCTGAGTCTCTGGGAAAGCAGAGATCCCCAGTGCTGTTGTGCCTGTGGATAGGCTGCAGGGGGACGGTGAAGACCAGCAAGATCTTTCAGGGCTGGCACCTTCCTTGTGGGAGAAGGAGCCAGACGTTTGCCTTTTCAGAAAAAGTTTCTGCCGAGAACGAGCACCGTGACATGCTGAGTCTCTGGGAAAGCAGAGATCCCCAGTGCTGTTGCGGCTAAAGATAGGCTGCAGAGGGATAGTGAAGACCAGCAAGAGCTTTCAGGGCTGGCACCTTCCTTGTGGGAGAAGGAGCCAGACGTTTGCCTTTTCAGAAAAAGTTTCTGCCGAGAACGAGCACCGTGACATGCTGAGTCTCTGGGAAAGCAGAGATCCCCAGTGCTGTTGCGGCTAAAGATAGGCTGCAGAGGGATAGTGAAGACCAGCAAGAGCTTTCAGGGCTGGCACCTTCCTTGTGGGAGAAGGAGCCAGACGTTTGCCTTTTCAGAAAAACTTTCGGCCGAGAACGAGCACCGTGACATGCTGAGTCTCTGGGAAAGCAGAGATCCCCAGTGCTGTTGTGCCTGTGGATAGGCTGCAGGGGGATGGTGAAGACCAGCAAGATCTTTCAGGGCTGGCACCTTCCTTGTGGGAGAAGGAGCCAGACGTTTGCCTTTTCAGAAAAAGGCTCTGCCGAGAGCGAGCACCATGAGATGCTGAGTCTCTGGGAAAGCAGAGATCCCCAGTGCTGTTGTGCCTGTGGATAGGCTGCAGGGGGACGGTGAAGACCTGCAAGATCTTTCAGGGCTGGCACCTCTCTTGTGGGAGAAGGAGCCAGACGTTTGCCTTTTCAGAAAATTTTCTGCCAAGAACGAGCACCGTGACATGCTGAGTGTCTGGGAAAGCAGAGATCCCCAGTGCTGTTGCAGCTAAAGATAGGCTGCAGAGGGATAGTGAAGACCAGCAAGAGCTTTCAGGGCTGGCACCTTCCTTGTGGGAGAAGGAGCCAGACGTTTGCCTTTTCAGAAAATTTTCTGCCAAGAACGAGCACCGTGACATGCTGAGTGTCTGGGAAAGCAGAGATCCCCAGTGCTGTTGTGCCTGTGGATAGTCTGCAGGGGGACGGTGAAGACCAGCAAGATCTTTCAGGGCTGGCACCTTCCTTGTGGGAGAAGGAGCCAGACGTTTGCCTTTTCAGAAAAAGGCTCTGCCGAGAGCGAGCACCATGAGATGCTGAGTCTCTGGGAAAGCAGAGATCCCCAGTGCTGTTGTGCCTGTGGATAGGCTGCAGGGGGACGGTGAAGACCAGCAAGAGCTTTCAGGGCTGGCACCTTCCTTGTGGGAGAAGGAGCCAGACGTTTGCCTTTTCAGAAAAAGTTTCTGCCGAGAACGAGCGCCGTGACATGCTGAGTCTCTGGGAAAGCAGAGATCCCCAGTGCTGTTGCGGCTAAAGATAGGCTGCAGAGGGATAGTGAAGACCAGCAAGAGCTTTCAGGGCTGGCACCTTCCTTGTGGGAGAAGGAGCCAGACGTTTGCCTTTTCAGAAAAAGTTTCTGCCGAGAACGAGCACCGTGACATGCTGAGTCTCTGGGAAAGCAGAGATCCCCAGTGCTGTTGCGGCTAAAGATAGGCTGCAGAGGGATAGTGAAGACCTGCAAGAGCTTTCAGGGCTGGCACCTTCCTTGTGGGAGAAGGAGCCAGACGTTTGCCTTTTCAGAAAAAGTTTCTGCCGAGAACGAGCACCGTGACATGCTGAGTCTCTGGGAAAGCAGAGATCCCCAGTGCTGTTGTGCCTGTGGATAGGCTGCAGGGGGACGGTGAAGACCAGCAAGATCTTTCAGGGCTGGCACCTTCCTTGTGGGAGAAGGAGCCAGACGTTTGCCTTTTCAGAAAAAGGCTCTGCCGAGAGCGAGCACCGTGACATGCTGAGTCTCTGGGAAAGCAGAGATCCCCAGAGCTGTTGTGCCTGTGGATAGGCTGCAGGGGGACGGTGAAGACCAGCAAGATCTTTCAGGGCTGGCACCTTCCTTGTGGGAGAAGGAGCCAGACGTTTGCCTTTTCAGAAAAAGTTTCTGCCGAGAACGAGCACCGTGACATGCTGAGTCTCTGGGAAAGCAGAGATCCCCAGTGCTGTTGCGGCTAAAGATAGGCTGCAGAGGGATAGTGAAGACCAGCAAGATCTTTCAGGGCTGGCACCTTCCTTGTGGGAGAAGGAGCCAGACGTTTGCCTTTTCAGAAAAAGTTTCTGCCGAGAACGAGCGCCGTGACATGCTGAGTCTCTGGGAAAGCAGAGATCCCCAGTGCTGTTGCGGCTAAAGATAGGCTGCAGAGGGATAGTGAAGACCAGCAAGAGCTTTCAGGGCTGGCACCTTCCTTGTGGGAGAAGGAGCCAGACGTTTGCCTTTTCAGAAAAAGTTTCTGCCGAGAACGAGCACCGTGACATGCTGAGTCTCTGGGAAAGCAGAGATCCCCAGTGCTGTTGTGCTTGTGGATAGGCTGCAGGGGGATGGTGAAGACCAGCAAGAGCTTTCAGGGCTGGCACCTTCCTTGCGGGAGAAGGAGCCAGACGTTTGCCTTTTCAGAAAAAGGCTCTGCCGAGAGCGAGCACCATGAGATGCTGAGTGTCTGGGAAAGCAGAGATCCCCAGTGCTGTTGTGCCTGTGGATAGGCTGCAGGGGGACGGTGAAGACCAGCAAGATCTTTCAGGGCTGGCACCTTCCTTGTGGGAGAAGGAGCCAGACGTTTGCCTTTTCAGAAAATTTTCTGCCGAGAACGAGCACCGTGACATGCTGAGTGTCTGGGAAAGCAGAGATCCCCAGTGCTGTTGCGGCTAAAGATAGGCTGCAGAGGGATAGTGAAGACCAGCAAGATCTTTCAGGGCTGGCACCTTCCTTGTGGGAGAAGGAGCCAGACGTTTGCCTTTTCAGAAAAAGTTTCTGCCGAGAACGAGCACCGTGACATGCTGAGTGTCTGGGAAAGCAGAGATCCCCAGTGCTGTTGCGGCTAAAGATAGGCTGCAGAGGGATAGTGAAGACCAGCAAGAGCTTTCAGGGCTGGCACCTTCCTTGTGGGAGAAGGAGCCAGACGTTTGCCTTTTCAGAAAAAGTTTCTGCCAAGAACGAGCACCGTGACATGCTGAGTCTCTGGGAAAGCAGAGATCCCCAGTGCTGTTGCGGCTAAAGATAGGCTGCAGAGGGATAGTGAAGACCTGCAAGAGCTTTCAGGGCTGGCACCTTCCTTGTGGGATAAGGAGCCAGACGTTTGCCTTTTCAGAAAAAGTTTCTGCCGAGAACGAGCACCGTGACATGCTGAATCTCTGGGAAAGCAGAGATCCCCAGTGCTGTTGTGCTTGTGGATAGGCTGCAGGGGGACGGTGAAGACCAGCAAGAGCTTTCAGGGCTGGCACCTTCCTTGTGGGAGAAGGAGCCAGACGTTTGCCTTTTCAGAAAATTTTCTGCCGAGAACGAGCACCGTGACATGCTGAGTCTCTGGGAAAGCAGAGATCCCCAGTGCTGTTGCGGCTAAAGATAGGCTGCAGAGGGATAGTGAAGACCAGCAAGATCTTTCAGGGCTGGCACCTTCCTTGTGGGAGAAGGAGCCAGACGTTTGCCTTTTCAGAAAAAGGTTCTGCCGAGAACGAGCACCGTGACATGCTGAGTCTCTGGGAAAGCAGAGATCCCCAGTGCTGTTGTGCCTGTGGATAGGCTGCAGGGGGACGGTGAAGACCAGCAAGATCTTTCAGGGCTGGCACCTTCCTTGTGGGAGAAGGAGCCAGACGTTTGCCTTTTCAGAAAAAGGCTCTGCCGAGAGCGAGCACCGTGACATGCTGAGTCTCTGGGAAAGCAGAGATCCCCAGTGCTGTTGTGCCTGTGGATAGGCTGCAGGGGGACGGTGAAGACCAGCAAGATCTTTCAGGGCTGGCACCTTCCTTGTGGGAGAAGGAGCCAGACGTTTGCCTTTTCAGAAAAAGTTTCTGCCGAGAACGAGCACCGTGACATGCTGAGTCTCTGGGAAAGCAGAGATCCCCAGTGCTGTTGCGGCTAAAGATAGGCTGCAGAGGGATAGTGAAGACCAGCAAGATCTTTCAGGGCTGGCACCTTCCTTGTGGGAGAAGGAGCCAGACGTTTGCCTTTTCAGAAAAAGTTTCTGCCGAGAACGAGCACCGTGACATGCTGAGTCTCTGGGAAAGCAGAGATCCCCAGTGCTGTTGCGGCTAAAGATAGGCTGCAGAGGGATAGTGAAGACCTGCAAGAGCTTTCAGGGCTGGCACCTTCCTTGTGGGAGAAGGAGCCAGACGTTTGCCTTTTCAGAAAAAGTTTCTGCCGAGAACGAGCACCGTGACATGCTGAGTCTCTGGGAAAGCAGAGATCCCCAGTGCTGTTGCGGCTAAAGATAGGCTGCAGAGGGATAGTGAAGACCAGCAAGAGCTTTCAGGGCTGGCACCTTCCTTGTGGGAGAAGGAGCCAGACGTTTGCCTTTTCAGAAAAACTTTCGGCCGAGAACGAGCACCGTGACATGCTGAGTCTCTGGGAAAGCAGAGATCCCCAGTGCTGTTGTGCCTGTGGATAGGCTGCAGGGGGATGGTGAAGACCAGCAAGATCTTTCAGGGCTGGCACCTTCCTTGTGGGAGAAGGAGCCAGACGTTTGCCTTTTCAGAAAAAGGCTCTGCCGAGAGCGAGCACCATGAGATGCTGAGTCTCTGGGAAAGCAGAGATCCCCAGTGCTGTTGTGCCTGTGGATAGGCTGCAGGGGGACGGTGAAGACCAGCAAGATCTTTCAGGGCTGGCACCTCTCTTGTGGGAGAAGGAGCCAGACGTTTGCCTTTTCAGAAAATTTTCTGCCAAGAACGAGCACCGTGACATGCTGAGTGTCTGGGAAAGCAGAGATCCCCAGTGCTGTTGCAGCTAATGATAGGCTGCAGAGGGATAGTGAAGACCAGCAAGAGCTTTCAGGGCTGGCACCTTCCTTGTGGGAGAAGGAGCCAGACGTTTGCCTTTTCAGAAAATTTTCTGCCAAGAACGAGCACCGTGACATGCTGAGTGTCTGGGAAAGCAGAGATCCCCAGTGCTGTTGTGCCTGTGGATAGTCTGCAGGGGGACGGTGAAGACCAGCAAGATCTTTCAGGGCTGGCACCTTCCTTGTGGGAGAAGGAGCCAGACGTTTGCCTTTTCAGAAAAAGGCTCTGCCGAGAGCGAGCACCATGAGATGCTGAGTCTCTGGGAAAGCAGAGATCCCCAGTGCTGTTGTGCCTGTGGATAGGCTGCAGGGGGACGGTGAAGACCAGCAAGAGCTTTCAGGGCTGGCACCTTCCTTGTGGGAGAAGGAGCCAGACGTTTGCCTTTTCAGAAAATTTTCTGCCGAGAACGAGCACCGTGACATGCTGAGTCTCTGGGAAAGCAGAGATCCCCAGTGCTGTTGCGGCTAAAGATAGGCTGCAGAGGGATAGTGAAGACCAGCAAGATCTTTCAGGGCTGGCACCTTCCTTGTGGGAGAAGGAGCCAGACGTTTGCCTTTTCAGAAAAAGTTTCTGCCGAGAACGAGCGCCGTGACATGCTGAGTCTCTGGGAAAGCAGAGATCCCCAGTGCTGTTGCGGCTAAAGATAGGCTGCAGAGGGATAGTGAAGACCAGTAAGAGCTTTCAGGGCTGGCACCTTCCTTGTGGGAGAAGGAGCCAGACGTTTGCCTTTTCAGAAAAAGTTTCTGCCGAGAACGAGCACCGTGACATGCTGAGTCTCTGGGAAAGCAGAGATCCCCAGTGCTGTTGCGGCTAAAGATAGGCTGCAGAGGGATAGTGAAGACCTGCAAGAGCTTTCAGGGCTGGCACCTTCCTTGTGGGAGAAGGAGCCAGACGTTTGCCTTTTCAGAAAAAGTTTCTGCCGAGAACGAGCACCGTGACATGCTGAGTCTCTGGGAAAGCAGAGATCCCCAGTGCTGTTGTGCCTGTGGATAGGCTGCAGGGGGACGGTGAAGACCAGCAAGATCTTTCAGGGCTGGCACCTTCCTTGTGGGAGAAGGAGCCAGACGTTTGCCTTTTCAGAAAAAGGCTCTGCCGAGAGCGAGCACCGTGACATGCTGAGTCTCTGGGAAAGCAGAGATCCCCAGTGCTGTTGTGCCTGTGGATAGGCTGCAGGGGGACGGTGAAGACCAGCAAGATCTTTCAGGGCTGGCACCTTCCTTGTGGGAGAAGGAGCCAGACGTTTGCCTTTTCAGAAAAAGTTTCTGCCGAGAACGAGCACCGTGACATGCTGAGTGTCTGGGAAAGCAGAGATCCCCAGTGCTGTTGCGGCTAAAGATAGGCTGCAGAGGGATAGTGAAGACCAGCAAGATCTTTCAGGGCTGGCACCTTCCTTGTGGGAGAAGGAGCCAGACGTTTGCCTTTTCAGAAAAAGTTTCTGCCGAGAACGAGCACCGTGACATGCTGAGTCTCTGGGAAAGCAGAGATCCCCAGTGCTGTTGTGCCTGTGGATAGGCTGCAGAGGGATAGTGAAGACCAGCAAGATCTTTCAGGGCTGGCACCTTCCTTGTGGGAGAAGGAGCCAGACGTTTGCCTTTTCAGAAAAAGTTTCTGCCGAGAACGAGCACCGTGACATGCTGAGTCTCTGGGAAAGCAGAGATCCCCAGTGCTGTTGTGCTTGTGGATAGGCTGCAGGGGGATGGTGAAGACCAGCAAGAGCTTTCAGGGCTGGCACCTTCCTTGCGGGAGAAGGAGCCAGACGTTTGCCTTTTCAGAAAAAGGCTCTGCCGAGAGCGAGCACCATGAGATGCTGAGTCTCTGGGAAAGCAGAGATCCCCAGTGCTGTTGTGCCTGTGGATAGGCTGCAGGGGGACGGTGAAGACCAGCAAGAGCTTTCAGGGCTGGCACCTTCCTTGTGGGAGAAGGAGCCAGACGTTTGCCTTTTCAGAAAATTTTCTGCCGAGAACGAGCACCGTGACATGCTGAGTGTCTGGGAAAGCAGAGATCCCCAGTGCTGTTGCGGCTAAAGATAGGCTGCAGAGGGATAGTGAAGACCAGCAAGATCTTTCAGGGCTGGCACCTTCCTTGTGGGAGAAGGAGCCAGACGTTTGCCTTTTCAGAAAAAGTTTCTGCCGAGAACGAGCACCGTGACATGCTGAGTGTCTGGGAAAGCAGAGATCCCCAGTGCTGTTGCGGCTAAAGATAGGCTGCAGAGGGATAGTGAAGACCAGCAAGAGCTTTCAGGGCTGGCACCTTCCTTGTGGGAGAAGGAGCCAGACGTTTGCCTTTTCAGAAAAAGTTTCTGCCAAGAACGAGCACCGTGACATGCTGAGTCTCTGGGAAAGCAGAGATCCCCAGTGCTGTTGCGGCTAAAGATAGGCTGCAGAGGGATAGTGAAGACCTGCAAGAGCTTTCAGGGCTGGCACCTTCCTTGTGGGATAAGGAGCCAGACGTTTGCCTTTTCAGAAAAAGTTTCTGCCGAGAACGAGCACCGTGACATGCTGAATCTCTGGGAAAGCAGAGATCCCCAGTGCTGTTGTGCTTGTGGATAGGCTGCAGGGGGACGGTGAAGACCAGCAAGATCTTTCAGGGCTGGCACCTTCCTTGTGGGAGAAGGAGCCAGACGTTTGCCTTTTCAGAAAATTTTCTGCCGAGAACGAGCACCGTGACATGCTGAGTCTCTGGGAAAGCAGAGATCCCCAGTGCTGTTGCGGCTAAAGATAGGCTGCAGAGGGATAGTGAAGACCAGCAAGATCTTTCAGGGCTGGCACCTTCCTTGTGGGAGAAGGAGCCAGACGTTTGCCTTTTCAGAAAAAGGTTCTGCCGAGAACGAGCACCGTGACATGCTGAGTCTCTGGGAAAGCAGAGATCCCCAGTGCTGTTGTGCCTGTGGATAGGCTGCAGGGGGACGGTGAAGACCAGCAAGATCTTTCAGGGCTGGCACCTTCCTTGTGGGAGAAGGAGCCAGACGTTTGCCTTTTCAGAAAAAGGCTCTGCCGAGAGCGAGCACCGTGACATGCTGAGTCTCTGGGAAAGCAGAGATCCCCAGTGCTGTTGTGCCTGTGGATAGGCTGCAGGGGGACGGTGAAGACCAGCAAGATCTTTCAGGGCTGGCACCTTCCTTGTGGGAGAAGGAGCCAGACGTTTGCCTTTTCAGAAATAGTTTCTGCCGAGAACGAGCACCGTGACATGCTGAGTCTCTGGGAAAGCAGAGATCCCCAGTGCTGTTGCGGCTAAAGATAGGCTGCAGAGGGATAGTGAAGACCAGCAAGATCTTTCAGGGCTGGCACCTTCCTTGTGGGAGAAGGAGCCAGACGTTTGCCTTTTCAGAAAAAGTTTCTGCCGAGAACGAGCACCGTGACATGCTGAGTCTCTGGGAAAGCAGAGATCCCCAGTGCTGTTGTGCTTGTGGATAGGCTGCAGGGGGATGGTGAAGACCAGCAAGAGCTTTCAGGGCTGGCACCTTCCTTGCGGGAGAAGGAGCCAGACGTTTGCCTTTTCAGAAAAAGGCTCTGCCGAGAGCGAGCACCATGAGATGCTGAGTCTCTGGGAAAGCAGAGATCCCCAGTGCTGTTGTGCCTGTGGATAGGCTGCAGGGGGACGGTGAAGACCAGCAAGAGCTTTCAGGGCTGGCACCTTCCTTGTGGGAGAAGGAGCCAGACGTTTGCCTTTTCAGAAAATTTTCTGCCGAGAACGAGCACCGTGACATGCTGAGTGTCTGGGAAAGCAGAGCTCCCCAGTGCTGTTGCGGCTAAAGATAGGCTGCAGAGGGATAGTGAAGACCAGCAAGATCTTTCAGGGCTGGCACCTTCCTTGTGGGAGAAGGAGCCAGACGTTTGCCTTTTCAGAAAAAGTTTCTGCCGAGAACGAGCACCGTGACATGCTGAGTCTCTGGGAAAGCAGAGATCCCCAGTGCTGTTGCGGCTAAAGATAGGCTGCAGAGGGATAGTGAAGACCAGCAAGAGCTTTCAGGGCTGGCACCTTCCTTGTGGGAGAAGGAGCCAGACGTTTGCCTTTTCAGAAAAAGTTTCTGCCAAGAACGAGCACCGTGACATGCTGAGTCTCTGGGAAAGCAGAGATCCCCAGTGCTGTTGCGGCTAAAGATAGGCTGCAGAGGGATAGTGAAGACCTGCAAGAGCTTTCAGGGCTGGCACCTTCCTTGTGGGATAAGGAGCCAGACGTTTGCCTTTTCAGAAAAAGTTTCTGCCGAGAACGAGCACCGTGACATGCTGAATCTCTGGGAAAGCAGAGATCCCCAGTGCTGTTGTGCCTGTGGATAGGCTGCAGGGGGACGGTGAAGACCAGCAAGAGCTTTCAGGGCTGGCACCTTCCTTGTGGGAGAAGGAGCCAGACGTTTGCCTTTTCAGAAAAAGTTTCTGCCGAGAACGAGCACCGTGACATGCTGAGTCTCTGGGAAAGCAGAGATCCCCAGTGCTGTTGTGCCTGTGGATAGGCTGCAGGGGGATGGTAAAGACCAGCAAGATCTTTCAGGGCTGGCACCTTCCTTGTGGGAGAAGGAGCCAGACGTTTGCCTTTTGAGAAAAAGTTTCTGCCGAGAACGAGCACCGTGACATGCTGAGTCTCTGGGAAAGCAGAGATCCCCAGTGCTGTTGCGGCTAAAGATAGGCTGCAGAGGGATAGTGAAGACTTGCAAGAGCTTTCAGGGCTGGCACCTTCCTTGTGGGAGAAGGAGCCAGACGTTTGCCTTTTCAGAAAAAGTTTCTGCCGAGAACGAGCACCGTGACATGCTGAGTCTCTGGAAAAGCAGAGATCCCCAGTGCTGTTGTGCCTGTGGATAGGCTGCAGGGGGACGGTGAAGACCAGCAAGATCTTTCAGGGCTGGCACCTTCCTTGTGGGAGAAGGAGCCAGACGTTTGCCTTTTCAGAAAAAGTTTCTGCCGAGAACGAGCACCGTGACATGCTGAGTCTCTGGGAAAGCAGAGATCCCCAGTGCTGTTGTGCCTGTGGATAGGCTGCAGAGGGATAGTGAAGACCAGCAAGATCTTTCAGGGCTGGCACCTTCCTTGTGGGAGAAGGAGCCAGACGTTTGCCTTTTCAGAAAAAGTTTCTGCCGAGAACGAGCACCGTGACATGCTGAGTCTCTGGGAAAGCAGAGATCCCCAGTGCTGTTGTGCTTGTGGATAGGCTGCAGGGGGATGGTGAAGACCAGCAAGAGCTTTCAGGGCTGGCACCTTCCTTGCGGGAGAAGGAGCCAGACGTTTGCCTTTTCAGAAAAAGGCTCTGCCGAGAGCGAGCACCATGAGATGCTGAGTCTCTGGGAAAGCAGAGATCCCCAGTGCTGTTGTGCCTGTGGATAGGCTGCAGGGGGACGGTGAAGACCAGCAAGAGCTTTCAGGGCTGGCACCTTCCTTGTGGGAGAAGGAGCCAGACGTTTGCCTTTTCAGAAAATTTTCTGCCGAGAACGAGCACCGTGACATGCTGAGTGTCTGGGAAAGCAGAGATCCCCAGTGCTGTTGCGGCTAAAGATAGGCTGCAGAGGGATAGTGAAGACCAGCAAGATCTTTCAGGGCTGGCACCTTCCTTGTGGGAGAAGGAGCCAGACGTTTGCCTTTTCAGAAAAAGTTTCTGCCGAGAACGAGCACCGTGACATGCTGAGTCTCTGGGAAAGCAGAGATCCCCAGTGCTGTTGCGGCTAAAGATAGGCTGCAGAGGGATAGTGAAGACCTGCAAGAGCTTTCAGGGCTGGCACCTTCCTTGTGGGATAAGGAGCCAGACGTTTGCCTTTTCAGAAAAAGTTTCTGCCGAGAACGAGCACCGTGACATGCTGAATCTCTGGGAAAGCAGAGATCCCCAGTGCTGTTGTGCTTGTGGATAGGCTGCAGGGGGACGGTGAAGACCAGCAAGATCTTTCAGGGCTGGCACCTTCCTTGTGGGAGAAGGAGCCAGACGTTTGCCTTTTCAGAAAATTTTCTGCCGAGAACGAGCACCGTGACATGCTGAGTCTCTGGGAAAGCAGAGATCCCCAGTGCTGTTGCGGCTAAAGATAGGCTGCAGAGGGATAGTGAAGACCAGCAAGATCTTTCAGGGCTGGCACCTTCCTTGTGGGAGAAGGAGCCAGACGTTTGCCTTTTCAGAAAAAGGTTCTGCCGAGAACGAGCACCGTGACATGCTGAGTCTCTGGGAAAGCAGAGATCCCCAGTGCTGTTGTGCCTGTGGATAGGCTGCAGGGGGACGGTGAAGACCAGCAAGATCTTTCAGGGCTGGCACCTTCCTTGTGGGAGAAGGAGCCAGACGTTTGCCTTTTCAGAAAAAGGCTCTGCCGAGAGCGAGCACCGTGACATGCTGAGTCTCTGGGAAAGCAGAGATCCCCAGTGCTGTTGTGCCTGTGGATAGGCTGCAGGGGGACGGTGAAGACCAGCAAGATCTTTCAGGGCTGGCACCTTCCTTGTGGGAGAAGGAGCCAGACGTTTGCCTTTTCAGAAAAAGTTTCTGCCGAGAACGAGCACCGTGACATGCTGAGTCTCTGGGAAAGCAGAGATCCCCAGTGCTGTTGCGGCTAAAGATAGGCTGCAGAGGGATAGTGAAGACCAGCAAGATCTTTCAGGGCTGGCACCTTCCTTGTGGGAGAAGGAGCCAGACGTTTGCCTTTTCAGAAAAAGTTTCTGCCGAGAACGAGCACCGTGACATGCTGAGTCTCTGGGAAAGCAGAGATCCCCAGTGCTGTTGTGCTTGTGGATAGGCTGCAGGGGGATGGTGAAGACCAGCAAGAGCTTTCAGGGCTGGCACCTTCCTTGCGGGAGAAGGAGCCAGACGTTTGCCTTTTCAGAAAAAGGCTCTGCCGAGAGCGAGCACCATGAGATGCTGAGTCTCTGGGAAAGCAGAGATCCCCAGTGCTGTTGTGCCTGTGGATAGGCTGCAGGGGGACGGTGAAGACCAGCAAGAGCTTTCAGGGCTGGCACCTTCCTTGTGGGAGAAGGAGCCAGACGTTTGCCTTTTCAGAAAATTTTCTGCCGAGAACGAGCACCGTGACATGCTGAGTGTCTGGGAAAGCAGAGATCCCCAGTGCTGTTGCGGCTAAAGATAGGCTGCAGAGGGATAGTGAAGACCAGCAAGATCTTTCAGGGCTGGCACCTTCCTTGTGGGAGAAGGAGCCAGACGTTTGCCTTTTCAGAAAAAGTTTCTGCCGAGAACGAGCACCGTGACATGCTGAGTCTCTGGGAAAGCAGAGATCCCCAGTGCTGTTGCGGCTAAAGATAGGCTGCAGAGGGATAGTGAAGACCAGCAAGAGCTTTCAGGGCTGGCACCTTCCTTGTGGGAGAAGGAGCCAGACGTTTGCCTTTTCAGAAAAAGTTTCTGCCGAGAACGAGCACCGTGACATGCTGAGTCTCTGGGAAAGCAGAGATCCCCAGTGCTGTTGTGCTTGTGGATAGGCTGCAGGGGGATGGTGAAGACCAGCAAGAGCTTTCAGGGCTGGCACCTTCCTTGCGGGAGAAGGAGCCAGACGTTTGCCTTTTCAGAAAAAGGCTCTGCCGAGAGCGAGCACCATGAGATGCTGAGTCTCTGGGAAAGCAGAGATCCCCAGTGCTGTTGTGCCTGTGGATAGGCTGCAGGGGGACGGTGAAGACCAGCAAGAGCTTTCAGGGCTGGCACCTTCCTTGTGGGAGAAGGAGCCAGACGTTTGCCTTTTCAGAAAATTTTCTGCCGAGAACGAGCACCGTGACATGCTGAGTGTCTGGGAAAGCAGAGATCCCCAGTGCTGTTGCGGCTAAAGATAGGCTGCAGAGGGATAGTGAAGACCAGCAAGATCTTTCAGGGCTGGCACCTTCCTTGTGGGAGAAGGAGCCAGACGTTTGCCTTTTCAGAAAAAGTTTCTGCCGAGAACGAGCACCGTGACATGCTGAGTGTCTGGGAAAGCAGAGATCCCCAGTGCTGTTGCGGCTAAAGATAGGCTGCAGAGGGATAGTGAAGACCAGCAAGAGCTTTCAGGGCTGGCACCTTCCTTGTGGGAGAAGGAGCCAGACGTTTGCCTTTTCAGAAAAAGTTTCTGCCGAGAACGAGCACCGTGACATGCTGAGTCTCTGGGAAAGCAGAGATCCCCAGTGCTGTTGCGGCTAAAGATAGGCTGCAGAGGGATAGTGAAGACCTGCAAGAGCTTTCAGGGCTGGCACCTTCCTTGTGGGATAAGGAGCCAGACGTTTGCCTTTTCAGAAAAAGTTTCTGCCGAGAACGAGCACCGTGACATGCTGAATCTCTGGGAAAGCAGAGATCCCCAGTGCTGTTGTGCTTGTGGATAGGCTGCAGGGGGACGGTGAAGACCAGCAAGATCTTTCAGGGCTGGCACCTTCCTTGTGGGAGAAGGAGCCAGACGTTTGCCTTTTCATAAAAGTTTCTGCCGAGAACGAGCACCGTGACATGCTGAGTCTCTGGGAAAGCAGAGATCCCCAGTGCTGTTGCGGCTAAAGATAGGCTGCAGAGGGATAGTGAAGACCAGCAAGATCTTTCAGGGCTGGCACCTTCCTTGTGGGAGAAGGAGCCAGACGTTTGCCTTTTCAGAAAAAGGTTCTGCCGAGAACGAGCACCGTGACATGCTGAGTCTCTGGGAAAGCAGAGATCCCCAGTGCTGTTGTGCCTGTGGATAGGCTGCAGGGGGACGGTGAAGACCAGCAAGATCTTTCAGGGCTGGCACCTTCCTTGTGGGAGAAGGAGCCAGACGTTTGCCTTTTCAGAAAAAGGCTCTGCCGAGAGCGAGCACCGTGACATGCTGAGTCTCTGGGAAAGCAGAGATCCCCAGTGCTGTTGTGCCTGTGGATAGGCTGCAGGGGGACGGTGAAGACCAGCAAGATCTTTCAGGGCTGGCACCTTCCTTGTGGGAGAAGGAGCCAGACGTTTGCCTTTTCAGAAAAAGTTTCTGCCGAGAACGAGCACCGTGACATGCTGAGTCTCTGGGAAAGCAGAGATCCCCAGTGCTGTTGCGGCTAAAGATAGGCTGCAGAGGGATAGTGAAGACCAGCAAGATCTTTCAGGGCTGGCACCTTCCTTGTGGGAGAAGGAGCCAGACGTTTGCCTTTTCAGAAAAAGTTTCTGCCGAGAACGAGCACCGTGACATGCTGAGTCTCTGGGAAAGCAGAGATCCCCAGTGCTGTTGTGCTTGTGGATAGGCTGCAGGGGGATGGTGAAGACCAGCAAGAGCTTTCAGGGCTGGCACCTTCCTTGCGGGAGAAGGAGCCAGACGTTTGCCTTTTCAGAAAAAGGCTCTGCCGAGAGCGAGCACCATGAGATGCTGAGTCTCTGGGAAAGCAGAGATCCCCAGTGCTGTTGTGCCTGTGGATAGGCTGCAGGGGGACGGTGAAGACCAGCAAGAGCTTTCAGGGCTGGCACCTTCCTTGTGGGAGAAGGAGCCAGACGTTTGCCTTTTCAGAAAATTTTCTGCCGAGAACGAGCACCGTGACATGCTGAGTGTCTGGGAAAGCAGAGATCCCCAGTGCTGTTGCGGCTAAAGATAGGCTGCAGAGGGATAGTGAAGACCAGCAAGATCTTTCAGGGCTGGCACCTTCCTTGTGGGAGAAGGAGCCAGACGTTTGCCTTTTCAGAAAAAGTTTCTGCCGAGAACGAGCACCGTGACATGCTGAGTCTCTGGGAAAGCAGAGATCCCCAGTGCTGTTGCGGCTAAAGATAGGCTGCAGAGGGATAGTGAAGACCAGCAAGAGCTTTCAGGGCTGGCACCTTCCTTGTGGGAGAAGGAGCCAGACGTTTGCCTTTTCAGAAAAAGTTTCTGCCAAGAACGAGCACCGTGACATGCTGAGTCTCTGGGAAAGCAGAGATCCCCAGTGCTGTTGCGGCTAAAGATAGGCTGCAGAGGGATAGTGAAGACCTGCAAGATCTTTCAGGGCTGGCACCTTCCTTGTGGGATAAGGAGCCAGACGTTTGCCTTTTCAGAAAAAGTTTCTGCCGAGAACGAGCACCGTGACATGCTGAATCTCTGGGAAAGCAGAGATCCCCAGTGCTGTTGTGCCTGTGGATAGGCTGCAGGGGGACGGTGAAGACCAGCAAGAGCTTTCAGGGCTGGCACCTTCCTTGTGGGAGAAGGAGCCAGACGTTTGCCTTTTCAGAAAAAGTTTCTGCCGAGAACGAGCACCGTGACATGCTGAGTCTCTGGGAAAGCAGAGATCCCCAGTGCTGTTGTGCCTGTGGATAGGCTGCAGGGGGATGGTAAAGACCAGCAAGATCTTTCAGGGCTGGCACCTTCCTTGTGGGAGAAGGAGCCAGACGTTTGCCTTTTGAGAAAAAGTTTCTGCCGAGAACGAGCACCGTGACATGCTGAGTCTCTGGGAAAGCAGAGATCCCCAGTGCTGTTGCGGCTAAAGATAGGCTGCAGAGGGATAGTGAAGACTTGCAAGAGCTTTCAGGGCTGGCACCTTCCTTGTGGGAGAAGGAGCCAGACGTTTGCCTTTTCAGAAAAAGTTTCTGCCGAGAACGAGCACCGTGACATGCTGAGTCTCTGGAAAAGCAGAGATCCCCAGTGCTGTTGTGCCTGTGGATAGGCTGCAGGGGGACGGTGAAGACCTGCTAGAGCTTTCAGGGCTGGCACCTTCCTTGTGGGAGAAGGAGCCAGACGTTTGCCTTTTCAGAAAAAGGCTCTGCCGAGAGCGAGCACCGTGACATGCTGAGTCTCTGGGAAAGCAGAGATCCCCAGTGCTGTTGTGCCTGTGGATAGGCTGCAGGGGGACGGTGAAGACCAGCAAGATCTTTCAGGGCTGGCACCTTCCTTGTGGGAGAAGGAGCCAGACGTTTGCCTTTTCAGAAAAAGGCTCTGCCGAGAGCGAGCACCATGAGATGCTGAGTCTCTGCGAAAGCAGAGATCCCCAGTGCTGTTGTGCCTGTGGATAGGCTGCAGGGGGACGGTGAAGACCAGCAAGAGCTTTCAGGGCTGGCACCTTCCTTGTGGGAGAAGGAGCCAGACGTTTGCCTTTTCAGAAAATTTTCTGCCGAGAACGAGCACCGTGACATGCTGAGTCTCTGGGAAAGCAGAGATCCCCAGTGCTGTTGCGGCTAAAGATAGGCTGCAGAGGGATAGTGAAGACCAGCAAGATCTTTCAGGGCTGGCACCTTCCTTGTGGGAGAAGGAGCCAGACGTTTGCCTTTTCAGAAAAAGTTTCTGCCGAGAACGAGCACCGTGACATGCTGAGTCTCTGGGAAAGCAGAGATCCCCAGTGCTGTTGCGGCTAAAGATAGGCTGCAGAGGGATAGTGAAGACCAGCAAGAGCTTTCAGGGCTGGCACCTTCCTTGTGGGAGAAGGAGCCAGACGTTTGCCTTTTCAGAAAAAGTTTCTGCCGAGAACGAGCACCGTGACATGCTGAGTCTCTGGGAAAGCAGAGATCCCCAGTGCTGTTGCGGCTAAAGATAGGCTGCAGAGGGATAGTGAAGACCTGCAAGAGCTTTCAGGGCTGGCACCTTCCTTGTGGGAGAAGGAGCCAGACGTTTGCCTTTTCAGAAAAAGTTTCTGCCGAGAACGAGCACCGTGACATGCTGAGTCTCTGGGAAAGCAGAGATCCCCAGTGCTGTTGCGGCTAAAGATAGGCTGCAGAGGGATAGTGAAGACCTGCAAGAGCTTTCAGGGCTGGCACCTTCCTTGTGGGAGAAGGAGCCAGACGTTTGCCTTTTCAGAAAAAGTTTCTGCCGAGAACGAGCACCGTGACATGCTGAATCTCTGGGAAAGCAGAGATCCCCAGTGCTGTTGTGCCTGTGGATAGGCTGCAGGGGGACGGTGAAGACCAGCAAGAGCTTTCATGGCTGGCACCTTCCTTGTGGGAGAAGGAGCCAGACGTTTGCCTTTTCAGAAAAAGTTTCTGCCGAGAACGAGCACCGTGACATGCTGAGTCTCTGGGAAAGCAGAGATCCCCAGTGCTGTTGTGCCTGTGGATAGGCTGCAGGGGGATGGTAAAGACCAGCAAGATCTTTCAGGGCTGGCACCTTCCTTGTGGGAGAAGGAGCCAGACGTTTGCCTTTTCAGAAAAAGTTTCTGCCGAGAACGAGCACCGTGACATGCTGAGTCTCTGGGAAAGCAGAGATCCCCAGTGCTGTTGCGGCTAAAGATAGGCTGCAGAGGGATAGTGAAGACTTGCAAGAGCTTTCAGGGCTGGCACCTTCCTTGTGGGAGAAGGAGCCAGACGTTTGCCTTTTCAGAAAAAGTTTCTGCCGAGAACGAGCACCGTGACATGCTGAGTCTCTGGGAAAGCAGAGATCCCCAGTGCTGTTGTGCCTGTGGATAGGCTGCAGGGGGACGGTGAAGACCTGCAAGAGCTTTCAGGGCTGGCACCTTCCTTGTGGGAGAAGGAGCCAGACGTTTGCCTTTTCAGAAAAAGGCTCTGCCGAGAGCGAGAACCGTGACATGCTGAGTCTCTGGGAAAGCAGAGATCCCCAGTGCTGTTGTGCCTGTGGATAGGCTGCAGGGGGACGGTGAAGACCAGCAAGATCTTTCAGGGCTGGCACCTTCCTTGTGGGAGAAGGAGCCAGACGTTTGCCTTTTCAGAAAAAGTTTCTGCCGAGAACGAGCACCGTGACATGCTGAGTCTCTGGGAAAGCAGAGATCCCCAGTGCTGTTGCGGCTAAAGATAGGCTGCAGAGGGATAGTGAAGACCAGCAAGAGCTTTCAGGGCTGGCACCTTCCTTGTGGGAGAAGGAGCCAGACGTTTGCCTTTTCAGAAAAAGTTTCTGCCGAGAACGAGCACCGTGACATGCTGAGTCTCTGGGAAAGCAGAGATCCCCAGTGCTGTTGCGGCTAAAGATAGGCTGCAGAGGGATAGTGAAGACTAGCAAGAGCTTTCAGGGCTGGCACCTTCCTTGTGGGAGAAGGAGCCAGACGTTTGCCTTTTCAGAAAAAGTTTCTGCCAAGAACGAGCACCGTGACATGCTGAGTCTCTGGGAAAGCAGAGATCCCCAGTGCTGTTGCGGCTAAAGATAGGCTGCAGAGGGATAGTGAAGACCAGCAAGAGCTTTCAGGGCTGGCACCTTCCTTGTGGGAGAAGGAGCCAGACGTTTGCCTTTTCAGAAAAAGTTTCTGCCGAGAACGAGCACCGTGACATGCTGAATCTCTGGGAAAGCAGAGATCCCCAGTGCTGTTGTGCCTGTGGATAGCTGCAGGGGGACGGTGAAGACCAGCAAGAGCTTTCAGGGCTGGCACCTTCCTTGTGGGAGAAGGAGCCAGACGTTTGCCTTTTCAGAAAAAGTTTCTGCCGAGAACGAGCACCGTGACATGCTGAGTCTCTGGGAAAGCAGAGATCCCCAGTGCTGTTGCGGCTAAAGATAGGCTGCAGAGGGATAGTGAAGACTTGCAAGATCTTTCAGGGCTGGCACATTCCTTGTGGGAGAAGGAGCCAGACGTTTGCCTTTTCAGAAAAAGTTTCTGCCGAGAACGAGCACCGTGACATGCTGAGTCTCTGGAAAAGCAGAGATCCCCAGTGCTGTTGTGCCTGTGGATAGGCTGCAGGGGGACGGTGAAGACCAGGAAGATCTTTCAGGGCTGGCACCTTCCTTGTGGGAGAAGGAGCCAGACGTTTGCCTTTTCAGAAAAAGGCTCTGCCGAGAGCGAGCACCATGAGATGCTGAGTCTCTGGGAAAGCAGAGATCCCTAGTGCTGTTGTGCCTGTGGATAGGCTGCAGGGGGACGGTGAAGACCAGCAAGATCTTTCAGGGCTGGCACCTTCCTTGTGGGAGAAGGAGCCAGACGTTTGCCTTTTCAGAAAAAGTTTCTGCCGAGAACGAGCACCGTGACATGCTGAGTCTCTGGGAAAGCAGAGATCCCCAGTGCTGTTGCGGCTAAAGATAGGCTGCAGAGGGATAGTGAAGACCTGCAAGAGCTTTCAGGGCTGGCACCTTCCTTGTGGGAGAAGGAGCCAGACGTTTGCCTTTTCAGAAAAAGTTTCTGCCGAGAACGAGCACCGTGACATGCTGAGTCTCTGGGAAAGCAGAGATCCCCAGTGCTGTTGCGGCTAAAGATAGGCTGCAGAGGGATAGTGAAGACCTGCAAGAGCTTTCAGGGCTGGCACATTCCTTGTGGGAGAAGGAGCCAGACGTTTGCCTTTTCAGAAAAAGGTTCTGCCGAGAACGAGCACCGTGACATGCTGAGTCTCTGGGAAAGCAGAGATCCCCAGTGCTGTTGTGCCTGTGGATAGGCTGCAGGGGGACGGTGAAGACCAGCAAGATCTTTCAGGGCTGGCACCTTCCTTGTGGGAGAAGGAGCCAGACGTTTGCCTTTTCAGAAAAAGTTTCTGCCGAGAACGAGCACCGTGACATGCTGAGTCTCTGGGAAAGCAGAGATCCCCAGTGCTGTTGCGGCTAAAGATAGGCTGCAGAGGGATAGTGAAGACCTGCAAGAGCTTTCAGGGCTGGCACCTTCCTTGTGGGAGAAGGAGCCAGACGTTTGCCTTTTCAGAAAAAGTTTCTGCCGAGAACGAGCACCGTGACATGCTGAGTCTCTGGGAAAGCAGAGATCCCCAGTGCTGTTGTGCCTGTGGATAGGCTGCAGGGGGACGGTGAAGACCAGCAAGATCTTTCAGGGCTGGCACCTTCCTTGTGGGAGAAGGAGCCAGACGTTTGCCTTTTCAGAAAAAGTTTCTGCCGAGAACGAGCACCGTGACATGCTGAGTCTCTGGGAAAGCAGAGATCCCCAGTGCTGTTGTGCCTGTGGATAGGCTGCAGGGGGATGGTAAAGACCAGCAAGATCTTTCAGGGCTGGCACCTTCCTTGTGGGAGAAGGAGCCAGACGTTTGCCTTTTCAGAAAAAGTTTCTGCCGAGACGAGCACCGTGACATGCTGAGTCTCTGGGAAAGCAGAGATCCCCAGTGCTGTTGCGGCTAAAGATAGGCTGCAGAGGGATAGTGAAGACTTGCAAGAGCTTTCAGGGCTGGCACCTTCCTTGTGGGAGAAGGAGCCAGACGTTTGCCTTTTCAGAAAAAGTTTCTGCCGAGAACGAGCACCGTGACATGCTGAGTCTCTGGGAAAGCAGAGATCCCCAGTGCTGTTGCGGCTAAAGATAGGCTGCAGAGGGATAGTGAAGACCTGCAAGAGCTTTCAGGGCTGGCACCTTCCTTGTGGGAGAAGGAGCCAGACGTTTGCCTTTTCAGAAAAAGGTTCTGCCGAGAACGAGCACCGTGACATGCTGAGTCTCTGGGAAAGCAGAGATCCCCAGTGCTGTTGTGCCTGTGGATAGGCTGCAGGGGGACGGTGAAGACCAGCAAGATCTTTCAGGGCTGGCACCTTCCTTGTGGGAGAAGGAGCCAGACGTTTGCCTTTTCAGAAAAAGTTTCTGCCGAGAACGAGCACCGTGACATGCTGAGTCTCTGGGAAAGCAGAGATCCCCAGTGCTGTTGCGGCTAAAGATAGGCTGCAGAGGGATAGTGAAGACCTGCAAGAGCTTTCAGGGCTGGCACCTTCCTTGTGGGAGAAGGAGCCAGACGTTTGCCTTTTCAGAAAAAGTTTCTGCCGAGAACGAGCACCGTGACATGCTGAGTCTCTGGGAAAGCAGAGATCCCCAGTGCTGTTGTGCCTGTGGATAGGCTGCAGGGGGACGGTGAAGACCAGCAAGATCTTTCAGGGCTGGCACCTTCCTTGTGGGAGAAGGAGCCAGACGTTTGCCTTTTCAGAAAAAGTTTCTGCCGAGAACGAGCACCGTGACATGCTGAGTCTCTGGGAAAGCAGAGATCCCCAGTGCTGTTGTGCCTGTGGATAGGCTGCAGGGGGATGGTAAAGACCAGCAAGATCTTTCAGGGCTGGCACCTTCCTTGTGGGAGAAGGAGCCAGACGTTTGCCTTTTCAGAAAAAGTTTCTGCCGAGAACGAGCACCGTGACATGCTGAGTCTCTGGGAAAGCAGAGATCCCCAGTGCTGTTGTGCCTGTGGATAGGCTGCAGGGGGACGGTGAAGACCTGCAAGAGCTTTCAGGGCTGGCACCTTCCTTGTGGGAGAAGGAGCCAGACGTTTGCCTTTTCAGAAAAAGTTTCTGCCGAGAACGAGCACCGTGACATGCTCAGTCTCTGGAAAAGCAGAGATCCCCAGTGCTGTTGTGCCTGTGGATAGGCTGCAGGGGGACGGTGAAGACCTGCAAGAGCTTTCAGGGCTGGCACCTTCCTTGTGGGAGAAGGAGCCAGACGTTTGCCTTTTCAGAAAAAGGCTCTGCCGAGAGCGAGCACCGTGACATGCTGAGTCTCTGGGAAAGCAGAGATCCCCAGTGCTGTTGTGCCTGTGGATAGGCTGCAGGGGGACGGTGAAGACCAGCAAGATCTTTCAGGGCTGGCACCTTCCTTGTGGGAGAAGGAGCCAGACGTTTGCCTTTTCAGAAAAAGGCTCTGCCGAGAGCGAGCACCATGAGATGCTGAGTCTCTGGGAAAGCAGAGATCCCCAGTGCTGTTGTGCCTGTGGATAGGCTGCAGGGGGACGGTGAAGACCAGCAAGATCTTTCAGGGCTGGCACCTTCCTTGTGGGAGAAGGAGCCAGACGTTTGCCTTTTCAGAAAAAGTTTCTGCCGAGAACGAGCACCGTGACATGCTGAGTCTCTGGGAAAGCAGAGATCCCCAGTGCTGTTGCGGCTAAAGATAGGCTGCAGAGGGATAGTGAAGACCAGCAAGATCTTTCAGGGCTGGCACCTTCCTTGTGGGAGAAGGAGCCAGACGTTTGCCTTTTCAGAAAAAGTTTCTGCCGAGAACGAGCACCGTGACATGCTGAGTCTCTGGGAAAGCAGAGATCCCCAGTGCTGTTGCGGCTAAAGATAGGCTGCAGAGGGATAGTGAAGACTAGCAAGAGCTTTCAGGGCTGGCACCTTCCTTGTGGGAGAAGGAGCCAGACGTTTGCCTTTTCAGAAAAAGTTTCTGCCGAGAACGAGCACCGTGACATGCTGAGTCTCTGGGAAAGCAGAGATCCCCAGTGCTGTTGCGGCTAAAGATAGGCTGCAGAGGGATAGTGAAGACCTGCAAGAGCTTTCAGGGCTGGCACCTTCCTTGTGGGAGAAGGAGCCAGACGTTTGCCTTTTCAGAAAAAGTTTCTGCCGAGAACGAGCACCGTGACATGCTGAGTCTCTGGGAAAGCAGAGATCCCCAGTGCTGTTGTGCCTGTGGATAGGCTGCAGGGGGACGGTGAAGACCTGCAAGAGCTTTCAGGGCTGGCACCTTCCTTGTGGGAGAAGGAGCCAGACGTTTGCCTTTTCAGAAAAAGGCTCTGCCGAGAGCGAGCACCGTGACATGCTGAGTCTCTGGGAAAGCAGAGATCCCCAGTGCTGTTGTGCCTGTGGATAGGCTGCAGGGGGACGGTGAAGACCAGCAAGATCTTTCAGGGCTGGCACCTTCCTTGTGGGAGAAGGAGCCAGACGTTTGCCTTTTCAGAAAAAGTTTCTGCCGAGAACGAGCACCGTGACATGCTGAGTCTCTGGGAAAGCAGAGATCCCCAGTGCTGTTGCGGCTAAAGATAGGCTGCAGAGGGATAGTGAAGACCAGCAAGAGCTTTCAGGGCTGGCACCTTCCTTGTGGGAGAAGGAGCCAGACGTTTGCCTTTTCAGAAAAAGTTTCTGCCGAGAACGAGCACCGTGACATGCTGAGTCTCTGGGAAAGCAGAGATCCCCAGTGCTGTTGCGGCTAAAGATAGGCTGCAGAGGGATAGTGAAGACCTGCAAGAGCTTTCAGGGCTGGCACCTTCCTTGTGGGAGAAGGAGCCAGACGTTTGCCTTTTCAGAAAAAGTTTCTGCCGAGAACGAGCACCGTGACATGCTGAGTCTCTGCTAAAGCAGAGATCCCCAGTGCTGTTGCGGCTAAAGATAGGCTGCAGAGGGATAGTGAAGACCTGCAAGAGCTTTCAGGGCTGGCACCTTCCTTGTGGGAGAAGGAGCCAGACGTTTGCCTTTTCAGAAAAAGGTTCTGCCGAGAACGAGCACCGTGACATGCTGAGTCTCTGGGAAAGCAGAGATCCCCAGTGCTGTTGTGCCTGTGGATAGGCTGCAGGGGGACGGTGAAGACCAGCAAGATCTTTCAGGGCTGGCACCTTCCTTGTGGGAGAAGGAGCCAGACGTTTGCCTTTTCAGAAAAAGTTTCTGCCGAGAACGAGCACCGTGACATGCTGAGTCTCTGGGAAAGCAGAGATCCCCAGTGCTGTTGCGGCTAAAGATAGGCTGCAGAGGGATAGTGAAGACCTGCAAGAGCTTTCAGGGCTGGCACCTTCCTTGTGGGATAAGGAGCCAGACGTTTGCCTTTTCAGAAAAAGTTTCTGCCGAGAACGAGCACCGTGACATGCTGAGTCTCTGGGAAAGCAGAGATCCCCAGTGCTGTTGTGCCTGTGGATAGGCTGCAGAGGGATAGTGAAGACCAGCAAGATCTTTCAGGGCTGGCACCTTCCTTGTGGGAGAAGGAGCCAGACGTTTGCCTTTTCAGAAAAAGTTTCTGCCGAGAACGAGCACCGTGACATGCTGAGTCTCTGGGAAAGCAGAGATCCCCAGTGCTGTTGTGCTTGTGGATAGGCTGCAGGGGGATGGTGAAGACCAGCAAGAGCTTTCAGGGCTGGCACTTTCCTTGCGGGAGAAGGAGCCAGACGTTTGCCTTTTCAGAAAAATGCTCTGCCGAGAGCGAGCACCATGAGATGCTGAGTCTCTGGGAAAGCAGAGATCCCCAGTGCTGTTGTGCCTGTGGATAGGCTGCAGGGGGACGGTGAAGACCAGCAAGAGCTTTCAGGGCTGGCACCTTCCTTGTGGGAGAAGGAGCCAGACGTTTGCCTTTTCAGAAAATTTTCTGCCGAGAACGAGCACCGTGACATGCTGAGTGTCTGGGAAAGCAGAGATCCCCAGTGCTGTTGCGGCTAAAGATAGGCTGCAGAGGGATAGTGAAGACCAGCAAGATCTTTCAGGGCTGGCACCTTCCTTGTGGGAGAAGGAGCCAGACGTTTGCCTTTTCAGAAAAAGTTTCTGCCGAGAACGAGCACCGTGACATGCTGAGTCTCTGGGAAAGCAGAGATCCCCAGTGCTGTTGCGGCTAAAGATAGGCTGCAGAGGGATAGTGAAGACCAGCAAGAGCTTTCAGGGCTGGCACCTTCCTTGTGGGAGAAGGAGCCAGACGTTTGCCTTTTCAGAAAAAGTTTCTGCCAAGAACGAGCACCGTGACATGCTGAGTCTCTGGGAAAGCAGAGATCCCCAGTGCTGTTGCGGCTAAAGATAGGCTGCAGAGGGATAGTGAAGACCTGCAAGAGCTTTCAGGGCTGGCACCTTCCTTGTGGGATAAGGAGCCAGACGTTTGCCTTTTCAGAAAAAGTTTCTGCCGAGAACGAGCACCGTGACATGCTGAATCTCTGGGAAAGCAGAGATCCCCAGTGCTGTTGTGCCTGTGGATAGGCTGCAGGGGGACGGTGAAGACCAGCAAGAGCTTTCAGGGCTGGCACCTTCCTTGTGGGAGAAGGAGCCAGACGTTTGCCTTTTCAGAAAATTTTCTGCCGAGAACGAGCACCGTGACATGCTGAGTCTCTGGGAAAGCAGAGATCCCCAGTGCTGTTGCGGCTAAAGATAGGCTGCAGAGGGATAGTGAAGACCAGCAAGAGCTTTCAGGGCTGGCACCTTCCTTGTGGGAGAAGGAGCCAGACGTTTGCCTTTTCAGAAAAAGTTTCTGCCGAGAACGAGCACCGTGACATGCTGAGTCTCTGGGAAAGCAGAGATCCCCAGTGCTGTTGCGGCTAAAGATAGGCTGCAGAGGGATAGTGAAGACCTGCAAGAGCTTTCAGGGCTGGCACCTTCCTTGTGGGAGAAGGAGCCAGACGTTTGCCTTTTCAGAAAAAGTTTCTGCCGAGAACGAGCACCGTGACATGCTGAGTCTCTGGGAAAGCAGAGATCCCCAGTGCTGTTGCGGCTAAAGATAGGCTGCAGAGGGATAGTGAAGACCTGCAAGAGCTTTCAGGGCTGGCACCTTCCTTGTGGGAGAAGGAGCCAGACGTTTGCCTTTTCAGAAAAAGGTTCTGCCGAGAACGAGCACCGTGACATGCTGAGTCTCTGGGAAAGCAGAGATCCCCAGTGCTGTTGTGCCTGTGGATAGGCTGCAGGGGGACGGTGAAGACCTGCAAGAGCTTTCAGGGCTGGCACCTTCCTTGTGGGAGAAGGAGCCAGACGTTTGCCTTTTCAGAAAAAGGCTCTGCCGAGAGCGAGAACCGTGACATGCTGAGTCTCTGGGAAAGCAGAGATCCCCAGTGCTGTTGTGCCTGTGGATAGGCTGCAGGGGGACGGTGAAGACCAGCAAGAGCTTTCAGGGCTGGCACCTTCCTTGTGGGAGAAGGAGCCAGACGTTTGCCTTTTCAGAAAAAGTTTCTGCCGAGAACGAGCACCGTGACATGCTGAGTCTCTGGGAAAGCAGAGATCCCCAGTGCTGTTGCGGCTAAAGATAGGCTGCAGAGGGATAGTGAAGACCAGCAAGATCTTTCAGGGCTGGCACCTTCCTTGTGGGAGAAGGAGCCAGACGTTTGCCTTTTCAGAAAAAGTTTCTGCCGAGAACGAGCACCGTGACATGCTGAGTCTCTGGGAAAGCAGAGATCCCCAGTGCTGTTGTGCTTGTGGATAGGCTGCAGGGGGATGGTGAAGACCAGCAAGAGCTTTCAGGGCTGGCACCTTCCTTGCGGGAGAAGGAGCCAGACGTTTGCCTTTTCAGAAAAAGGCTCTGCCGAGAGCGAGCACCATGAGATGCTGAGTCTCTGGGAAAGCAGAGATCCCCAGTGCTGTTGTGCCTGTGGATAGGCTGCAGGGGGACGGTGAAGACCAGCAAGAGCTTTCAGGGCTGGCACCTTCCTTGTGGGAGAAGGAGCCAGACGTTTGCCTTTTCAGAAAATTTTCTGCCGAGAACGAGCACCGTGACATGCTGAGTGTCTGGGAAAGCAGAGATCCCCAGTGCTGTTGCGGCTAAAGATAGGCTGCAGAGGGATAGTGAAGACCAGCAAGATCTTTCAGGGCTGGCACCTTCCTTGTGGGAGAAGGAGCCAGACGTTTGCCTTTTCAGAAAAAGTTTCTGCCGAGAACGAGCACCGTGACATGCTGAATCTCTGGGAAAGCAGAGATCCCCAGTGCTGTTGTGCCTGTGGATAGGCTGCAGGGGGACGGTGAAGACCAGCAAGAGCTTTCAGGGCTGGCACCTTCCTTGTGGGAGAAGGAGCCAGACGTTTGCCTTTTCAGAAAAAGTTTCTGCCGAGAACGAGCACCGTGACATGCTGAGTCTCTGGGAAAGCAGAGATCCCCAGTGCTGTTGTGCCTGTGGATAGGCTGCAGGGGGATGGTAAAGACCAGCAAGATCTTTCAGGGCTGGCACCTTCCTTGTGGGAGAAGGAGCCAGACGTTTGCCTTTTGAGAAAAAGTTTCTGCCGAGAACGAGCACCGTGACATGCTGAGTCTCTGGGAAAGCAGAGATCCCCAGTGCTGTTGCGGCTAAAGATAGGCTGCAGAGGGATAGTGAAGACTTGCAAGAGCTTTCAGGGCTGGCACCTTCCTTGTGGGAGAAGGAGCCAGACGTTTGCCTTTTCAGAAAAAGTTTCTGCCGAGAACGAGCACCGTGACATGCTGAGTCTCTGGAAAAGCAGAGATCCCCAGTGCTGTTGTGCCTGTGGATAGGCTGCAGGGGGACGGTGAAGACCTGCAAGAGCTTTCAGGGCTGGCACCTTCCTTGTGGGAGAAGGAGCCAGACGTTTGCCTTTTCAGAAAAAGGCTCTGCCGAGAGCGAGCACCGTGACATGCTGAGTCTCTGGGAAAGCAGAGATCCCCAGTGCTGTTGTGCCTGTGGATAGGCTGCAGGGGGACGGTGAAGACCAGCAAGATCTTTCAGGGCTGGCACCTTCCTTGTGGGAGAAGGAGCCAGACGTTTGCCTTTTCAGAAAAAGGCTCTGCCGAGAGCGAGCACCATGAGATGCTGAGTCTCTGCGAAAGCAGAGATCCCCAGTGCTGTTGTGCCTGTGGATAGGCTGCAGGGGGACGGTGAAGACCAGCAAGAGCTTTCAGGGCTGGCACCTTCCTTGTGGGAGAAGGAGCCAGACGTTTGCCTTTTCAGAAAATTTTCTGCCGAGAACGAGCACCGTGACATGCTGAGTCTCTGGGAAAGCAGAGATCCCCAGTGCTGTTGCGGCTAAAGATAGGCTGCAGAGGGATAGTGAAGACCAGCAAGATCTTTCAGGGCTGGCACCTTCCTTGTGGGAGAAGGAGCCAGACGTTTGCCTTTTCAGAAAAAGTTTCTGCCGAGAACGAGCACCGTGACATGCTGAGTCTCTGGGAAAGCAGAGATCCCCAGTGCTGTTGCGGCTAAAGATAGGCTGCAGAGGGATAGTGAAGACCAGCAAGAGCTTTCAGGGCTGGCACCTTCCTTGTGGGAGAAGGAGCCAGACGTTTGCCTTTTCAGAAAAAGTTTCTGCCGAGAACGAGCACCGTGACATGCTGAGTCTCTGGGAAAGCAGAGATCCCCAGTGCTGTTGCGGCTAAAGATAGGCTGCAGAGGGATAGTGAAGACCTGCAAGAGCTTTCAGGGCTGGCACCTTCCTTGTGGGAGAAGGAGCCAGACGTTTGCCTTTTCAGAAAAAGTTTCTGCCGAGAACGAGCACCGTGACATGCTGAGTCTCTGGGAAAGCAGAGATCCCCAGTGCTGTTGCGGCTAAAGATAGGCTGCAGAAGGATAGTGAAGACCTGCAAGAGCTTTCAGGGCTGGCACCTTCCTTGTGGGAGAAGGAGCCAGACGTTTGCCTTTTCAGAAAAAGTTTCTGCCGAGAACGAGCACCGTGACATGCTGAATCTCTGGGAAAGCAGAGATCCCCAGTGCTGTTGTGCCTGTGGATAGGCTGCAGGGGGACGGTGAAGACCAGCAAGAGCTTTCATGGCTGGCACCTTCCTTGTGGGAGAAGGAGCCAGACGTTTGCCTTTTCAGAAAAAGTTTCTGCCGAGAACGAGCACCGTGACATGCTGAGTCTCTGGGAAAGCAGAGATCCCCAGTGCTGTTGTGCCTGTGGATAGGCTGCATGGGGATGGTAAAGACCAGCAAGATCTTTCAGGGCTGGCACCTTCCTTGTGGGAGAAGGAGCCAGACGTTTGCCTTTTCAGAAAAAGTTTCTGCCGAGAACGAGCACCGTGACATGCTGAGTCTCTGGGAAAGCAGAGATCCCCAGTGCTGTTGCGGCTAAAGATAGGCTGCAGAGGGATAGTGAAGACCTGCAAGAGCTTTCAGGGCTGGCACCTTCCTTGTGGGAGAAGGAGCCAGACGTTTGCCTTTTCAGAAAAAGTTTCTGCCGAGAACGAGCACCGTGACATGCTGAGTCTCTGGGAAAGCAGAGATCCCCAGTGCTGTTGCGGCTAAAGATAGGCTGCAGAGGGATAGTGAAGACCTGCAAGAGCTTTCAGGGCTGGCACCTTCCTTGTGGGAGAAGGAGCCAGACGTTTGCCTTTTCAGAAAAAGGTTCTGCCGAGAACGAGCACCGTGACATGCTGAGTCTCTGGGAATGCAGAGATCCCCAGTGCTGTTGTGCCTGTGGATAGGCTGCAGGGGGACGGTGAAGACCAGCAAGATCTTTCAGGGCTGGCACCTTCCTTGTGGGAGAAGGAGCCAGACGTTTGCCTTTTCAGAAAAAGTTTCTGCCGAGAACGAGCACCGTGACATGCTGAGTCTCTGGGAAAGCAGAGATCCCCAGTGCTGTTGCGGCTAAAGATAGGCTGCAGAGGGATAGTGAAGACCTGCAAGAGCTTTCAGGGCTGGCACCTTCCTTGTGGGAGAAGGAGCCAGACATTTGCCTTTTCAGAAAAAGTTTCTGCCGAGAACGAGCACCGTGACATGCTGAGTCTCTGGGAAAGCAGAGATCCCCAGTGCTGTTGTGCCTGTGGATAGGCTGCAGGGGGACGGTGAAGACCAGCAAGAGCTTTCAGGGCTGGCACCTTCCTTGTGGGAGAAGGAGCCAGACGTTTGCCTTTTCAGAAAAAGTTTCTGCCGAGAACGAGCACCGTGACATGCTGAGTCTCTGGGAAAGCAGAGATCCCCAGTGCTGTTGTGCCTGTGGATAGGCTGCAGGGGGATGGTAAAGACCAGCAAGATCTTTCAGGGCTGGCACCTTCCTTGTGGGAGAATGAGCCAGACGTTTGCCTTTTCAGAAAAAGTTTCTGCCGAGAACGAGCACCGTGACATGCTGAGTCTCTGGGAAAGCAGAGATCCCCAGTGCTGTTGCGGCTAAAGATAGGCTGCAGAGGGATAGTGAAGACTTGCAAGAGCTTTCAGGGCTGGCACCTTCCTTGTGGGAGAAGGAGCCAGACGTTTGCCTTTTCAGAAAAAGTTTCTGCCGAGAACGAGCACCGTGACATGCTGAGTCTCTGGGAAAGCAGAGATCCCCAGTGCTGTTGTGCCTGTGGATAGGCTGCAGGGGGACGGTGAAGACCTGCAAGAGCTTTCAGGGCTGGCACCTTCCTTGTGGGAGAAGGAGCCAGACGTTTGCCTTTTCAGAAAAAGGCTCTGCCGAGAGCGAGCACCGTGACATGCTGAGTCTCTGGGAAAGCAGAGATCCCCAGTGCTGTTGTGCCTGTGGATAGGCTGCAGGGGGACGGTGAAGACCAGCAAGATCTTTCAGGGCTGGCACCTTCCTTGTGGGAGAAGGAGCCAGACGTTTGCCTTTTCAGAAAAAGTTTCTGCCGAGAACGAGCACCGTGACATGCTGAGTCTCTGGGAAAGCAGAGATCCCCAGTGCTGTTGCGGCTAAAGATAGGCTGCAGAGGGATAGTGAAGACCAGCAAGAGCTTTCAGGGCTGGCACCTTCCTTGCGGGAGAAGGAGCCAGACGTTTGCCTTTTCAGAAAAAGTTTCTGCCGAGAACGAGCACCGTGACATGCTGAGTCTCTGGGAAAGCAGAGATCCCCAGTGCTGTTGTGCCTGTGGATAGGCTGCAGAGGGATAGTGAAGACCAGCAAGATCTTTCAGGGCTGGCACCTTCCTTGTGGGAGAAGGAGCCAGACGTTTGCCTTTTCAGAAAAAGTTTCTGCCAAGAACGAGCACCGTGACATGCTGAGTCTCTGGGAAAGCAGAGATCCCCAGTGCTGTTGTGCTTGTGGATAGGCTGCAGGGGGATGGTGAAGACCAGCAAGAGCTTTCAGGGCTGGCACCTTCCTTGCGGGAGAAGGAGCCAGACGTTTGCCTTTTCAGAAAAAGGCTCTGCCGAGAGCGAGCACCATGAGATGCTGAGTCTCTGGGAAAGCAGAGATCCCCAGTGCTGTTGTGCCTGTGGATAGGCTGCAGGGGGACGGTGAAGACCAGCAAGAGCTTTCAGGGCTGGCACCTTCCTTGTGGGAGAAGGAGCCAGACGTTTGCCTTTTCAGAAAATTTTCTGCCGAGAACGAGCACCGTGACATGCTGAGTCTCTTGGAAAGCAGAGATCCCCAGTGCTGTTGCGGCTAAAGATAGGCTGCAGAGGGATAGTGAAGACCTGCAAGAGCTTTCAGGGCTGGCACCTTCCTTGTGGGATAAGGAGCCAGACGTTTGCCTTTTCAGAAAAAGTTTCTGCCGAGAACGAGCACCGTGACATGCTGAATCTCTGGGAAAGCAGAGATCCCCAGTGCTGTTGTGCCTGTGGATAGGCTGCAGGGGGACGGTGAAGACCAGCAAGAGCTTTCAGGGCTGGCACCTTCCTTGTGGGAGAAGGAGCCAGACGTTTGCCTTTTCAGAAAAAGTTTCTGCCGAGAACGAGCACCGTGACATGCTGAGTCTCTGGGAAAGCAGAGATCCCCAGTGCTGTTGTGCCTGTGGATAGGCTGCAGGGGGATGGTAAAGACCAGCAAGATCTTTCAGGGCTGGCACCTTCCTTGTGGGAGAAGGAGCCAGACGTTTGCCTTTTCAGAAAAAGTTTCTGCCGAGAACGAGCACCGTGACATGCTGAGTCTCTGGGAAAGCAGAGATCCCCAGTGCTGTTGCGGCTAAAGATAGGCTGCAGAGGGATAGTGAAGACTTGCAAGAGCTTTCAGGGCTGGCACCTTCCTTGTGGGAGAAGGAGCCAGACGTTTGCCTTTTCAGAAAAAGTTTCTGCCGAGAACGAGCACCGTGACATGCTGAGTCTCTGGAAAAGCAGAGATCCCCAGTGCTGTTGTGCCTGTGGATAGGCTGCAGGGGGACGGTGAAGACCTGCAAGAGCTTTCAGGGCTGGCACCTTCCTTGTGGGAGAAGGAGCCAGACGTTTGCCTTTTCAGAAAAAGTTTCTGCCGAGAACGAGCACCGTGACATGCTGAGTCTCTGGAAAAGCAGAGATCCCCAGTGCTGTTGTGCCTGTGGATAGGCTGCAGGGGGACGGTGAAGACCTGCAAGAGCTTTCAGGGCTGGCACCTTCCTTGTGGGATAAGGAGCCAGACGTTTGCCTTTTCAGAAAAAGTTTCTGCCGAGAACGAGCACCGTGACATGCTGAATCTCTGGGAAAGCAGAGATCCCCAGTGCTGTTGTGCCTGTGGATAGGCTGCAGGGGGACGGTGAAGACCAGCAAGAGCTTTCAGGGCTGGCACCTTCCTTGTGGGAGAAGGAGCCAGACGTTTGCCTTTTCAGAAAAAGTTTCTGCCGAGAACGAGCACCGTGACATGCTGAGTCTCTGGGAAAGCAGAGATCCCCAGTGCTGTTGTGCCTGTGGATAGGCTGCAGGGGGATGGTAAAGACCAGCAAGATCTTTCAGGGCTGGCACCTTCCTTGTGGGAGAAGGAGCCAGACGTTTGCCTTTTCAGAAAACGTTTCTGCCGAGAACGAGCACCGTGACATGCTGAGTCTCTGGGAAAGCAGAGATCCCCAGTGCTGTTGCGGCTAAAGATAGGCTGCAGAGGGATAGTGAAGACTTGCAAGAGCTTTCAGGGCTGGCACCTTCCTTGTGGGAGAAGGAGCCAGACGTTTGCCTTTTCAGAAAAAGTTTCTGCCGAGAACGAGCACCGTGACATGCTGAGTCTCTGGAAAAGCAGAGATCCCCAGTGCTGTTGTGCCTGTGGATAGGCTGCAGGGGGACGGTGAAGACCAGCAAGATCTTTCAGGGCTGGCACCTTCCTTGTGGGAGAAGGAGCCAGACGTTTGCCTTTTCAGAAAAAGTTTCTGCCGAGAACGAGCACCGTGACATGCTGAGTCTCTGGGAAAGCAGAGATCCCCAGTGCTGTTGCGGCTAAAGATAGGCTGCAGAGGGATAGTGAAGACCAGCAAGAGCTTTCAGGGCTGGCACCTTCCTTGTGGGAGAAGGAGCCAGACGTTTGCCTTTTCAGAAAAACTTTCTGCCGAGAACGAGCACCGTGACATGCTGAGTCTCTGGGAAAGCAGAGATCCCCAGTGCTGTTGTGCCTGTGGATAGGCTGCAGAGGGATAGTGAAGACCAGCAAGAGCTTTCAGGGCTGGCACCTTCCTTGTGGGAGAAGGAGCCAGACGTTTGCCTTTTCAGAAAAAGTTTCTGCCGAGAACGAGCACCGTGACATGCTGAGTCTCTGGGAAAGCAGAGATCCCCAGTGCTGTTGTGCTTGTGGATAGGCTGCAGGGGGATGGTGAAGACCAGCAAGAGCTTTCAGGGCTGGCACCTTCCTTGTGGGAGAAGGAGCCAGACATTTGCCTTTTCAGAAAAAGGCTCTGCCGAGAGCGAGCACCATGAGATGCTGAGTCTCTGGGAAAGCAGAGATCCCCAGTGCTGTTGTGCCTGTGGATAGGCTGCAGGGGGACGGTGAAGACCAGCAAGAGCTTTCAGGGCTGGCACCTTCCTTGTGGGAGAAGGAGCCAGACGTTTGCCTTTTCAGAAAATTTTCTGCCGAGAACGAGCACCGTGACATGCTGAGTGTCTGGGAAAGCAGAGATCCCCAGTGCTGTTGCGGCTAAAGATAGGCTGCAGAGGGATAGTGAAGACCAGCAAGATCTTTCAGGGCTGGCACCTTCCTTGTGGGAGAAGGAGCCAGACGTTTGCCTTTTCAGAAAAAGTTTCTGCCGAGAACGAGCACCGTGACATGCTGAGTCTCTGGGAAAGCAGAGATCCCCAGTGCTGTTGCGGCTAAAGATAGGCTGCAGAGGGATAGTGAAGACCTGCAAGAGCTTTCAGGGCTGGCACCTTCCTTGTGGGAGAAGGAGCCAGACGTTTGCCTTTTCAGAAAAAGTTTCTGCCGAGAACGAGCACCGTGACATGCTGAGTCTCTGGGAAAGCAGAGATCCCCAGTGCTGTTGTGCCTGTGGATAGGCTGCAGGGGGACGGTGAAGACCTGCAAGAGCTTTCAGGGCTGGCACCTTCCTTGTGGGAGAAGGAGCCAGACATTTGCCTTTTCAGAAAAAGGCTCTGCCGAGAATGAGCACCATGAGATGCTGAGTCTCTGGGAAAGCAGAGATCCCCAGTGCTGTTGCGGCTATAGGTAGGCTGCAGAGGGATAGTGAAGACCTGCAAGAGCTTTCAGGGCTGGCACCTTCCTTGTGGGAGAAGGAGCCAGACGTTTGCCTTTTCAGAAAAAGGTTCTGCCGAGAACGAGCACCGTGACATGCTGAGTCTCTGGGAAAGCAGAGATCCCCAGTGCTGTTGTGCCTGTGGATAGGCTGCAGGGGGACGGTGAAGACCAGCAAGATCTTTCAGGGCTGGCACCTTCCTTGTGGGAGAAGGAGCCAGACGTTTGCCTTTTCAGAAAAAGTTTCTGCCGAGAACGAGCACCGTGACATGCTGAGTGCCTGGGAAAACAGAGATCCCCAGTGCTGTTGCGGCTAAAGATAGGCTGCAGAGGGATAGTGAAGACCAGCAAGATCTTTCAGGGCTGGCACCTTCCTTGTGGGAGAAGGAGCCAGACGTTTGCCTTTTCAGAAAAAGTTTCTGCCGAGAACGAGCACCGTGACATGCTGAGTCTCTGGGAAAGCAGAGATCCCCAGTGCTGTTGCGGCTAAAGATAGGCTGCAGGGGGACGGTGAAGACCAGCAAGAGCTTTCAGGGCTGGCACCTTCCTTGTGGGAGAAGGAGCCAGGCGTTTGCCTTTTCAGAAAAACTTTCGGCCGAGAACGAGCACCGTGACATGCTGAGTCTCTGGGAAAGCAGAGATCCCCAGTGCTGTTGTGCCTGTGGATAGGCTGCAGGGGGACGGTGAAGACCAGCAAGATCTTTCAGGGCTGGCACCTTTCTTGTGGGAGAAGGAGCCAGATGTTTGCCTTTTCAGAAAATTTTCTGCCAAGAACGAGCACCGTGACATGCTGAGTCTCTGGGAAAGCAGAGATCCCCAGTGCTGTTGCGGCTAAAGATAGGCTGCAGAGGGATAGTGAAGACCAGCAAGATCTTTCAGGGCTGGCACCTTCCTTGTGGGAGAAGGAGCCAGACGTTTGCCTTTTCAGAAAATTTTCTGCCAAGAACGAGCACCGTGACATGCTGAGTGTCTGGGAAAACAGAGATCCCCAGTGCTGTTGTGCCTGTGGATAGGCTGCAGGGGGACGGTGAAGACCAGCAAGATCTTTCAGGGCTGGCACCTTCCTTGTGGGAGAAGGAGCCAGACGTTTGCCTTTTCAGAAAAAGTTTCTGCCGAGAACGAGCACCGTGACATGCTGAGTGTCTGGGAAAGCAGAGATCCCCAGTGCTGTTGCGGCTAAAGATAGGCTGCAGAGGGATAGTGAAGACCTGCAAGAGCTTTCAGGGCTGGCACCTTCCTTGTGGGAGAAGGAGCCAGACGTTTGCCTTTTCAGAAAAAGTTTCTGCCGAGAACGAGCACCGTGACATGCTGAGTCTCTGGGAAAGCAGAGATCCCCAGTGCTGTTGCGGCTAAAGATAGGCTGCAGAGGGATAGTGAAGACCAGCAAGATCTTTCAGGGCTGGCACCTTCCTTGTGGGAGAAGGAGCCAGACGTTTGCCTTTTCAGAAAAAGGCTCTGCCGAGAGCGAGCACCGTGACATGCTGAGTCTCTGGGAAAGCAGAGATCCCCAGTGCTGTTGTGCCTGTGGATAGGCTGCAGGGGGACGGTGAAGACCAGCAAGATCTTTCAGGGCTGGCACCTTCCTTGTGGGAGAAGGAGCCAGACGTTTGCCTTTTCAGAAAGAGTTTCTGCCGAGAACGAGCACCGTGACATGCTGAGTCTCTGGGAAAGCAGAGATCCCCAGTGCTGTTTCGGCTAAAGATAGGCTGCAGAGGGATAGTGAAGACCAGCAAGATCTTTCAGGGCTGGCACCTTCCTTGTGGGAGAAGGAGCCAGACGTTTGCCTTTTCAGAAAAAGTTTCTGCCGAGAACGAGCACCGTGACATGCTGAGTCTCTGGAAAAGCAGAGATCCCCAGTGCTGTTGGGGCTAAAGATAGGCTGCAGAGGGATAGTGAAGACCTGCAAGAGCTTTAAGGGCTGGCACCTTCCTTGCGGGAGAAGGAGCCAGACGTTTGCCTTTTCAGAAAAAGTTTCTGCCGAGAACGAGCACCGTGACATGCTGAGTCTCTGGGAAAGCAGAGATCCCCGGTGCTGTTGCAGCTAAAGATAGGCTGCAGAGGGATAGTGAAGACCTGCAAGAGCTTTCAGGGCTGGCACCTTCCTTGTGGGATAAGGAGCCAGACGTTTGCCTTTTCAGAAAAAGTTTCTGCCGAGAACGAGCACCGTGACATGCTGAATCTCTGGGAAAGCAGAGATCCCCAGTGCTGTTGCGGCTAAAGATAGGCTGCAGGGGGACGGTGAAGACCAGCAAGAGCTTTCAGGGCTGGCACCTTCCTTGTGGGAGAAGGAGCCAGACGTTTGCCTTTTCAGAAAAAGGTTCTGCCGAGAACGAGCACCGTGACATGCTGAGTCTCTGGGAAAGCAGAGATCCCCAGTGCTGTTGTGCCTGTGGATAGGCTGCAGGGGGACGGTGAAGACCAGCAAGAGCTTTCAGGGCTGGCACCTTCCTTGTGGGAGAAGGAGCCAGACGTTTGCCTTTTCAGAAAAAGGTTCTGCCGAGAACGAGCACCGTGACATGCTGAGTCTCTGGGAAAGCAGAGATCCCCAGTGCTGTTGTGCCTGTGGATAGGCTGCAGGGGGACGGTGAAGACCAGCAAGAGCTTTCAGGGCTGGCACCTTCCTTGTGGGAGAAGGAGCCAGACGTTTGCCTTTTCAGAAAAAGGCTCTGCCGAGAGCGAGCACCATGAGATGCTGAGTCTCTGGGAAAGCAGAGATCCCCAGTGCTGTTGTGCCTGTGGATAGGCTGCAGGGGGACGGTGAAGACCAGCAAGATCTTTCAGGGCTGGCATCTTTCTTGTGGGAGAAGGAGCCAGACGTTTGCCTTTTCAGAAAAAGTTTCTGCCGAGAACGAGCACCGTGACATGCTGAGTCTCTGGGAAAGCAGAGATCCCCAGTGCTGTTGCGGCTAAAGATAGGCTGCAGAGGGATAGTGAAGACCTGCAAGAGCTTTCAGGGCTGGCACCTTCCTTGTGGGAGAAGGAGCCAGACGTTTGCCTTTTAAGAAAAAGTTTCTGCCGAGAGCGAGCACCGTGACATGCTGAGTCTCTGGGAAAGCAGAGATCCCCAGTGCTGTTGCGGCTAAAGATAGGCTGCAGAGGGATAGTGAAGACCAGCAAGATCTTTCAGGGCTGGCACCTTCCTTGTGGGAGAAGGAGCCAGACGTTTGCCTTTTCAGAAAAAGGCTCTGCCGAGAGCGAGCACCGTGACATGCTGAGTCTCTGGGAAAGCAGAGATCCCCAGTGCTGTTGTGCCTGTGGATAGGCTGCAGGGGGACGGTGAAGACCAGCAAGATCTTTCAGGGCTGGCACCTTCCTTGCGGGAGAAGGAGCCAGACGTTTGCCTTTTCAGAAAAAGGCTCTGCCGAGAGCGAGCACCATGAGATGCTGAGTCTCTGGGAAAGCAGAGATCCCCAGTGCTGTTGTGCCTGTGGATAGGCTGCAGGGGGACGGTGAAGACCAGCAAGAGCTTTCAGGGCTGGCACCTTTCTTGTGGGAGAAGGAGCCAGACGTTTGCCTTTTCAGAAAATTTTCTGCCAAGAACGAGCACCGTGACATGCTGAGTGTCTGGGAAAGCAGAGATCCCCAGTGCTGTTGCGGCTAAAGATAGGCTGCAGAGGGATAGTGAAGACCAGCAAGAGCTTTCAGGGCTGGCACCTTCCTTGTGGGAGAAGGAGCCAGATGTTTGCCTTTTCAGAAAATTTTCTGCCAAGAACGAGCACCGTGACATGCTGAGTGTCTGGGAAAACAGAGATCCCCAGTGCTGTTGTGCCTGTGGATAGGCTGCAGGGGGACGGTGAAGACCAGCAAGATCTTTCAGGGCTGGCACCTTCCTTGTGGGAGAAGGAGCCAGACGTTTGCCTTTTCAGAAAAAGTTTCTGCCGAGAACGAGCACCGTGACATGCTGAGTCTCTGGGAAAGCAGAGATCCCCAGTGCTGTTGCGGCTAAAGATAGGCTGCAGAGGGATAGTGAAGACCTGCAAGAGCTTTCAGGGCTGGCACCTTCCTTGTGGGAGAAGGAGCCAGACGTTTGCCTTTTCAGAAAAAGTTTCTGCCGAGAACGAGCACCGTGACATGCTGAGTCTCTGGGAAAGCAGAGATCCCCAGTGCTGTTGCGGCTAAAGATAGGCTGCAGAGGGATAGTGAAGACCAGCAAGATCTTTCAGGGCTGGCACCTTCCTTGTGGGAGAAGGAGCCAGACGTTTGCCTTTTCAGAAAAAGGCTCTGCCGAGAGCGAGCACCGTGACATGCTGAGTCTCTGGGAAAGCAGAGATACCCAGTGCTGTTGTGCCTGTGGATAGGCTGCAGGGGGACGGTGAAGACCAGCAAGATCTTTCAGGGCTGGCACCTTCCTTGTGGGAGAAGGAGCCAGACTTTTGCCTTTTCAGAAAGAGTTTCTGCCGAGAACGAGCACCGTGACATGCTGAGTCTCTGGGAAAGCAGAGATCCCCAGTGCTGTTGCGGCTAAAGATAGGCTGCAGAGGGATAGTGAAGACCTGCAAGAGCTTTCAGGGCTGGCACCTTCCTTGTGGGAGAAGGAGCCAGACGTTTGCCTTTTCAGAAAAAGTTTCTGCCGAGAACGAGCACCGTGACATGCTGAGTCTCTGGAAAAGCAGAGATCCCCAGTGCTGTTGGGGCTAAAGATAGGCTGCAGAGGGATAGTGAAGACCTGCAAGAGCTTTAAGGGCTGGCACCTTCCTTGCGGGAGAAGGAGCCAGACGTTTGCCTTTTCAGAAAAAGGTTCTGCCGAGAACGAGCACCGTGACATGCTGAGTCTCTGGGAAAGCAGAGATCCCCGGTGCTGTTGCAGCTAAAGATAGGCTGCAGAGGGATAGTGAAGACCTGCAAGAGCTTTCAGGGCTGGCACCTTCCTTGTGGGAGAAGGAGCCAGACGTTTGCCTTTTCAGAAAAAGTTTCTGCCGAGAACGAGCACCGTGACATGCTGAATCTCTGGGAAAGCAGAGATCCCCAGTGCTGTTGCGGCTAAAGATAGGCTGCAGGGGGACGGTGAAGACCAGCAAGAGCTTTCAGGGCTGGCACCTTCCTTGTGGGAGAAGGAGCCAGACGTTTGCCTTTTCAGAAAAAGGTTCTGCCGAGAACGAGCACCGTGACATGCTGAGTCTCTGGGAAAGCAGAGATCCCCAGTGCTGTTGTGCCTGTGGATAGGCTGCAGGGGGACGGTGAAGACCAGCAAGATCTTTCAGGGCTGGCACCTTCCTTGTGGGAGAAGGAGCCAGACGTTTGCCTTTTCAGAAAAAGTTTCTGCCGAGAACGAGCACCGTGACATGCTGAGTCTCTGGGAAAGCAGAGATCCCCAGTGCTGTTGTGCCTGTGGATAGGCTGCAGGGGGACGGTGAAGACCAGCAAGAGCTTTCAGGGCTGGCACCTTCCTTGTGGGAGAAGGAGCCAGACGTTTGCCTTTTCAGAAAAAGGCTCTTCCGAGAGCGAGCACCATGAGATGCTGAGTCTCTGGGAAAGCAGAGATCCCCAGTGCTGTTGTGCCTGTGGATAGGCTGCAGGGGGACGGTGAAGACCAGCAAGATCTTTCAGGGCTGGCACCTTCCTTGTGGGAGAAGGAGCCAGACGTTTGCCTTTTCAGAAAAAGTTTCTGCCGAGAACGAGCACCGTGACATGCTGAGTCTCTGGGAAAGCAGAGATCCCCAGTGCTGTTGCGGCTAAAGATAGGCTGCAGAGGGATAGTGAAGACCTGCAAGAGCTTTCAGGGCTGGCACCTTCCTTGTGGGAGAAGGAGCCAGACGTTTGCCTTTTCAGAAAAAGGCTCTGCCGAGAGCGAGCACCATGAGATGCTGAGTCTCTGGGAAAGCAGAGATCCCCAGTGCTGTTGCGGCTATAGGTAGGCTGCAGAGGGATAGTGAAGACCTGCAAGAGCTTTCAGGGCTGGCACCTTCCTTGTGGGAGAAGGAGCCAGGCGTTTGCCTTTTCAGAAAAAGTTTCTGCCGAGAACGAGCACCGTGACATGCTGAGTCTCTGGGAAAGCAGAGATCCCCAGTGCTGTTGCGGCTAAAGATAGGCTGCAGAGGGATAGTGAAGACCTGCAAGAGCTTTCAGGGCTGGCACCTTCCTTGTGGGAGAAGGAGCCAGACGTTTCCCTTTTCAGAAAAAGTTTCTGCCGAGAACGAGCACCGTGACATGCTGAGTCTCTGGGAAAGCAGAGATCCCCAGTGCTGTTGCGGCTAAAGATAGGCTGCAGAGGGATAGTGAAGACCAGCAAGAGCTTTCAGGGCTGGCACCTTCCTTGTGGGAGAAGGAGCCAGACGTTTGCCTTTTCAGAAAATTTTCTGCCAAGAACGAGCACCGTGACATGCTGAGTGTCTGGGAAAGCAGAGATCCCCAGTGCTGTTGCGGCTAAAGATAGGCTGCAGAGGGATAGTGAAGACCAGCAAGAGCATTCAGGGCTGGCACCTTCCTTGTGGGAGAAGGAGCCAGACGTTTGCCTTTTCAGAAAAAGTTTCTGCCGAGAACAAGCACCGTGACATGCTGAGTCTCTGGAAAAGCAGAGATCCCCAGTGCTGTTGCGGCTAAAGATAGGCTGCAGAGGGATAGTGAAGACCTGCAAGAGCTTTCAGGGCTGGCACCTTCCTTGTGGGAGAAGGAGCCAGACGTTTGCCTTTTCAGAAAAAGTTTCTGCCGAGAACGAGCACCATGAGATGCTGAGTCTCTGGGAAAGCAGAGATCCCCAGTGCTGTTGTGCCTGTGGATAGGCTGCAGAGGGATAGTGAAGACCAGCAAGAGCTTTCAGGGCTGGCACCTTCCTTGTGGGAGAAGGAGCCAGACGTTTGCCTTTTCAGAAAAAGTTTCTGCCGAGAACGAGCACCGTGACATGCTGAGTCTCTGGGAAAGCAGAGATCCCCAGTGCTGTTGTGCCTGTGGATAGGCTGCAGGGGGACGGTGAAGACCAGCAAGAGCTTTCAGGGCTGGCACCTTCCTTGTGGAGAAGGAGCCAGACGTTTGCCTTTTCAGAAAAAGTTTCTGCCGAGAACGAGCACCGTGACATGCTGAGTGTCTGGGAAAGCAGAGATCCCCAGTGCTGTTGCGGCTAAAGATAGGCTGCAGAGGGATAGTGAAGACCAGCAAGATCTTTCAGGGCTGGCACCTTCCTTGTGGGAGAAGGAGCCAGACGTTTGCCTTTTCAGAAAAAGTTTCTGCCGAGAACGAGCACCGTGACATGCTGAGTCTCTGGGAAAGCAGAGATCCCCAGTGCTGTTGTGCCTGTGGATAGGCTGCAGGGGGACGGTGAAGACCAGCAAGATCTTTCAGGGCTGGCACCTTCCTTGTGGGAGAAGGAGCCAGACGTTTGCCTTTTCAGAAAAAGTTTCTGCCGAGAACGAGCACCGTGACATGCTGAGTCTCTGGGAAAGCAGAGATCCCCAGTGCTGTTGCGGCTAAAGATAGGCTGCAGAGGGATAGTGAAGACCAGCAAGATCTTTCAGGGCTGGCACCTTCCTTGTGGGAGAAGGAGCCAGACGTTTGCCTTTTCAGAAAAAGTTTCTGCCGAGAACGAGCACCGTGACATGCTGAGTGTCTGGGAAAGCAGAGATCCCCAGTGCTGTTGCGGCTAAAGATAGGCTGCAGAGGGATAGTGAAGACCAGCAAGATCTTTCAGGGCTGGCACCTTCCTTGTGGGAGAAGGAGCCAGACGTTTGCCTTTTCAGAAAAAGTTTCTGCCGAGAACGAGCACCGTGACATGCTGAGTCTCTGGGAAAGCAGAGATCCCCAGTGCTGTTGCGGGTAAAGATAGGCTGCAGAGGGATAGTAAAGACCTGCAAGAGCTTTCAGGGCTGGCACCTTCCTTGTGGGAGAAGGAGCCAGACGTTTGCCTTTTCAGAAAAAGTTTCTGCCGAGAACGAGCACCGTGACATGCTGAGTCTCTGGGAAAGCAGAGATCCCCAGTGCTGTTGCGGCTAAAGATAGGCTGCAGAGGGATAGTGAAGACCAGCAAGATCTTTCAGGGCTGGCACCTTCCTTGTGGGAGAAGGAGCCAGACGTTTGCCTTTTCAGAAAAAGGCTCTGCCGAGAACGAGCACCGTGACATGCTGAGTCTCTGGAAAAGCAGAGATCCCCAGTTCTGTTGGGGCTAAAGATAGGCTGCAGAGGGATAGTGAAGACCTGCAAGAGCTTTAAGGGCTGGCACCTTCCTTGCGGGAGAAGGAGCCAGACGTTTGCCTTTTCAGAAAAAGGTTCTGCCGAGAACGAGCACCGTGACATGCTGAGTCTCTGGGAAAGCAGAGATCCCCGGTGCTGTTGCAGCTAAAGATAGGCTGCAGAGGGATAGTGAAGACCTGCAAGAGCTTTCAGGGCTGGCACCTTCCTTGTGGGAGAAGGAGCCAGACGTTTGCCTTTTCAGAAAAAGTTTCTGCCGAGAACGAGCACCGTGACATGCTGAATCTCTGGGAAAGCAGAGATCCCCAGTGCTGTTGCGGCTAAAGATAGGCTGCAGGGGGACGGTGAAGACCAGCAAGAGCTTTCAGGGCTGGCACCTTCCTTGTGGGAGAAGGAGCCAGACGTTTGCCTTTTCAGAAAAAGGTTCTGCCGAGAACGAGCACCGTGACATGCTGAGTCTCTGGGAAAGCAGAGATCCCCAGTGCTGTTGTGCCTGTGGATAGGCTGCAGGGGGACGGTGAAGACCAGCAAGATCTTTCAGGGCTGGCACCTTCCTTGTGGGAGAAGGAGCCAGACGTTTGCCTTTTCAGAAAAAGTTTCTGCCGAGAACGAGCACCGTGACATGCTGAGTCTCTGGGAAAGCAGAGATCCCCAGTGCTGTTGTGCCTGTGGATAGGCTGCAGGGGGACGGTGAAGACCAGCAAGAGCTTTCAGGGCTGGCACCTTCCTTGTGGGAGAAGGAGCCAGACGTTTGCCTTTTCAGAAAAAGGCTCTTCCGAGAGCGAGCACCATGAGATGCTGAGTCTCTGGGAAAGCAGAGATCCCCAGTGCTGTTGTGCCTGTGGATAGGCTGCAGGGGGACGGTGAAGACCAGCAAGATCTTTCAGGGCTGGCACCTTCCTTGTGGGAGAAGGAGCCAGACGTTTGCCTTTTCAGAAAAAGTTTCTGCCGAGAACGAGCACCGTGACATGCTGAGTCTCTGGGAAAGCAGAGATCCCCAGTGCTGTTGCGGCTAAAGATAGGCTGCAGAGGGATAGTGAAGACCTGCAAGAGCTTTCAGGGCTGGCACCTTCCTTGTGGGAGAAGGAGCCAGACGTTTGCCTTTTCAGAAAAAGGCTCTGCCGAGAGCGAGCACCATGAGATGCTGAGTCTCTGGGAAAGCAGAGATCCCCAGTGCTGTTGCGGCTATAGGTAGGCTGCAGAGGGATAGTGAAGACCTGCAAGAGCTTTCAGGGCTGGCACCTTCCTTGTGGGAGAAGGAGCCAGGCGTTTGCCTTTTCAGAAAAAGTTTCTGCCGAGAACGAGCACCGTGACATGCTGAGTCTCTGGGAAAGCAGAGATCCCCAGTGCTGTTGCGGCTAAAGATAGGCTGCAGAGGGATAGTGAAGACCTGCAAGAGCTTTCAGGGCTGGCACCTTCCTTGTGGGAGAAGGAGCCAGACGTTTCCCTTTTCAGAAAAAGTTTCTGCCGAGAACGAGCACCGTGACATGCTGAGTCTCTGGGAAAGCAGAGATCCCCAGTGCTGTTGCGGCTAAAGATAGGCTGCAGAGGGATAGTGAAGACCAGCAAGAGCTTTCAGGGCTGGCACCTTCCTTGTGGGAGAAGGAGCCAGACGTTTGCCTTTTCAGAAAATTTTCTGCCAATAACGAGCACCGTGACATGCTGAGTGTCTGGGAAAGCAGAGATCCCCAGTGCTGTTGCGGCTAAAGATAGGCTGCAGAGGGATAGTGAAGACCAGCAAGAGCATTCAGGGCTGGCACCTTCCTTGTGGGAGAAGGAGCCAGACGTTTGCCTTTTCAGAAAAAGTTTCTGCCGAGAACAAGCACCGTGACATGCTGAGTCTCTGGAAAAGCAGAGATCCCCAGTGCTGTTGCGGCTAAAGATAGGCTGCAGAGGGATAGTGAAGACCTGCAAGAGCTTTCAGGGCTGGCACCTTCCTTGTGGGAGAAGGAGCCAGACGTTTGCCTTTTCAGAAAAAGTTTCTGCCGAGAACGAGCACCATGAGATGCTGAGTCTCTGGGAAAGCAGAGATCCCCAGTGCTGTTGTGCCTGTGGATAGGCTGCAGAGGGATAGTGAAGACCAGCAAGAGCTTTCAGGGCTGGCACCTTCCTTGTGGGAGAAGGAGCCAGACGTTTGCCTTTTCAGAAAAAGTTTCTGCCGAGAACGAGCACCGTGACATGCTGAGTCTCTGGGAAAGCAGAGATCCCCAGTGCTGTTGTGCCTGTGGATAGGCTGCAGGGGGACGGTGAAGACCAGCAAGAGCTTTCAGGGCTGGCACCTTCCTTGTGGAGAAGGAGCCAGACGTTTGCCTTTTCAGAAAAAGTTTCTGCCGAGAACGAGCACCGTGACATGCTGAGTGTCTGGGAAAGCAGAGATCCCCAGTGCTGTTGCGGCTAAAGATAGGCTGCAGAGGGATAGTGAAGACCAGCAAGAACTTTCAGGGCTGGCACCTTCCTTGTGGGAGAAGGAGCCAGACGTTTGCCTTTTCAGAAAAAGTTTCTGCCGAGAACGAGCACCGTGACATGCTGAGTCTCTGGGAAAGCAGAGATCCCCAGTGCTGTTGTGCCTGTGGATAGGCTGCAGGGGGACGGTGAAGACCAGCAAGATCTTTCAGGGCTGGCACCTTCCTTGTGGGAGAAGGAGCCAGACGTTTGCCTTTTCAGAAAAAGTTTCTGCCGAGAACGAGCACCGTGACATGCTGAGTCTCTGGGAAAGCAGAGATCCCCAGTGCTGTTGCGGCTAAAGATAGGCTGCAGAGGGATAGTGAAGACCAGCAAGATCTTTCAGGGCTGGCACCTTCCTTGTGGGAGAAGGAGCCAGACGTTTGCCTTTTCAGAAAAAGTTTCTGCCGAGAACGAGCACCGTGACATGCTGAGTGTCTGGGAAAGCAGAGATCCCCAGTGCTGTTGCGGCTAAAGATAGGCTGCAGAGGGATAGTGAAGACCAGCAAGATCTTTCAGGGCTGGCACCTTCCTGGTGGGAGAAGGAGCCAGACGTTTGCCTTTTCAGAAAAAGTTTCTGCCGAGAACGAGCACCGTGACATGCTGAGTCTCTGGGAAAGCAGAGATCCCCAGTGCTGTTGCGGGTAAAGATAGGCTGCAGAGGGATAGTAAAGACCTGCAAGAGCTTTCAGGGCTGGCACCTTCCTTGTGGGAGAAGGAGCCAGACGTTTGCCTTTTCAGAAAAAGTTTCTGCCGAGAACGAGCACCGTGACATGCTGAGTCTCTGGGAAAGCAGAGATCCCCAGTGCTGTTGCGGCTAAAGATAGGCTGCAGAGGGATAGTGAAGACCAGCAAGATCTTTCAGGGCTGGCACCTTCCTTGTGGGAGAAGGAGCCAGACGTTTGCCTTTTCAGAAAAAGGCTCTGCCGAGAGCGAGCACCGTGACATGCTGAGTCTCTGGGAAAGCAGAGATACCCAGTGCTGTTGTGCCTGTGGATAGGCTGCAGGGGGACGGTGAAGACCAGCAAGATCTTTCAGGGCTGGCACCTTCCTTGTGGGAGAAGGAGCCAGACGTTTGCCTTTTCAGAAAGAGTTTCTGCCGAGAACGAGCACCGTGACATGCTGAGTCTCTGGGAAAGCAGAGATCCCCAGTGCTGTTGCGGCTAAAGATAGGCTGCAGAGGGATAGTGAAGACCTGCAAGAGCTTTCAGGGCTGGCAGCTTCCTTGTGGGAGAAGGAGCCAGACGTTTGCCTTTTCAGAAAAAGTTTCTGCCGAGAACGAGCACCGTGACATGCTGACTCTCTGGGAAAGCAGAGATCCCCGGTGCTGTTGCAGCTAAAGATAGGCTGCAGAGGGATAGTGAAGACCTGCAAGAGCTTTCAGGGCTGGCACCTTCCTTGTGGGATAAGGAGCCAGACGTTTGCCTTTTCAGAAAAAGTTTCTGCCGAGAACGAGCACCGTGACATGCTGAATCTCTGGGAAAGCAGAGATCCCCAGTGCTGTTGCGGCTAAAGATAGGCTGCAGGGGGACGGTGAAGACCAGCAAGAGCTTTCAGGGCTGGCACCTTCCTTGTGGGAGAAGGAGCCAGACGTTTGCCTTTTCAGAAAAAGGTTCTGCCGAGAACGAGCACCGTGACATGCTGAGTCTCTGGGAAAGCAGAGATCCCCAGTGCTGTTGTGCCTGTGGATAGGCTGCAGGGGGACGGTGAAGACCAGCAAGAGCTTTCAGGGCTGGCACCTTCCTTGTGGGAGAAGGAGCCAGACGTTTGCCTTTTCAGAAAAAGGTTCTGCCGAGAACGAGCACCGTGACATGCTGAGTCTCTGGGAAAGCAGAGATCCCCAGTGCTGTTGTGCCTGTGGATAGGCTGCAGGGGGACGGTGAAGACCAGCAAGAGCTTTCAGGGCTGGCACCTTCCTTGTGGGAGAAGGAGCCAGACGTTTGCCTTTTCAGAAAAAGTTTCTGCCGAGAACGAGCACCGTGACATGCTGAGTCTCTGGGAAAGCAGAGATCCCCAGTGCTGTTGCGGCTAAAGATAGGCTGCAGAGGGATAGTGAAGACCTGCAAGAGCTTTCAGGGCTGGCACCTTCCTTGTGGGAGAAGGAGCCAGACGTTTGCCTTTTCAGAAAAAGTTTCTGCCGAGAACGAGCACCGTGACATGCTGAGTCTCTGGGAAAGCAGAGATCCCCAGTGCTGTTGCGGCTATAGGTAGGCTGCAGAGGGATAGTGAAGACCTGCAAGAGCTTTCAGGGCTGGCACCTTCCTTGTGGGAGAAGGAGCCAGGCGTTTGCCTTTTCAGAAAAAGTTTCTGCCGAGAACGAGCACCGTGACATGCTGAGTCTCTGGGAAAGCAGAGATCCCCAGTGCTGTTGCGGCTAAAGATAGGCTGCAGAGGGATAGTGAAGACCTGCAAGATCTTTCAGGGCTGGCACCTTCCTTGTGGGAGAAGGAGCCAGACGTTTCCCTTTTCAGAAAAAGTTTCTGCCGAGAACGAGCACCGTGACATGCTGAGTCTCTGGGAAAGCAGAGATCCCCAGTGCTGTTGTGGCTAAAGATAGGCTGCAGAGGGATAGTGAAGACCAGCAAGAGCTTTCAGGGCTGGCACCTTCCTTGTGGGAGAAGGAGCCAGACGTTTGCCTTTTCAGAAAATTTTCTGCCAAGAACGAGCACCGTGACATGCTGAGTGTCTGGGAAAGCAGAGATCCCCAGTGCTGTTGCGGCTAAAGATAGGCTGCAGAGGGATAGTGAAGACCAGCAAGAGCTTTCAGGGCTGGCACCTTCCTTGTGGGAGAAGGAGCCAGACGTTTGCCTTTTCAGAAAAAGTTTCTGCCGAGAACAAGCACCGTGACATGCTGAGTCTCTGGAAAAGCAGAGATCCCCAGTGCTGTTGCGGCTAAAGATAGGCTGCAGAGGGATAGTGAAGACCTGCAAGAGCTTTCAGGGCTGGCACCTTCCTTGTGGGAGAAGGAGCCAGACGTTTGCCTTTTCAGAAAAAGTTTCTGCCAAGAACGAGCACCATGAGATGCTGAGTCTCTGGGAAAGCAGAGATCCCCAGTGCTGTTGTGCCTGTGGATAGGCTGCAGGGGGACGGTGAAGACCAGCAAGATCTTTCAGGGCTGGCACCTTCCTTGTGGGAGAAGGAGCCAGACGTTTGCCTTTTCAGAAAAAGGCTCTGCCGAGAGCGAGCACCATGAGATGCTGAGTCTCTGGGAAAGCAGAGATCCCCAGTGCTGTTGTGCCTGTGGATAGGCTGCAGGGGGACGGTGAAGACCAGCAAGAGCTTTCAGGGCTGGCACCTTTCTTGTGGGAGAAGGAGCCAGACGTTTGCCTTTTCAGAAAATTTTCTGCCAAGAACGAGCACCGTGACATGCTGAGTGTCTGGGAAAGCAGAGATCCCCAGTGCTGTTGCGGCTAAAGATAGGCTGCAGAGGGATAGTGAAGACCAGCAAGAGCTTTCAGGGCTGGCACCTTCCTTGTGGGAGAAGGAGCCAGACGTTTGCCTTTTCAGAAAATTTTCTGCCAAGAACGAGCACCGTGACATGCTGAGTGTCTGGGAAAACAGAGATCCCCAGTGCTGTTGTGCCTGTGGATAGGCTGCAGGGGGACGGTGAAGACCAGCAAGAGCTTTCAGGGCTGGCACCTTCCTTGTGGGAGAAGGAGCCAGACGTTTGCCTTTTCAGAAAAAGGTTCTGCCGAGAACGAGCACCGTGACATGCTGAGTCTCTGGGAAAGCAGAGATCCCCAGTGCTGTTGCGGCTAAAGATAGGCTGCAGAGGGATAGTAAAGACCTGCAAGAGCTTTCAGGGCTGGCACCTTCCTTGTGGGAGAAGGAGCCAGACGTTTGCCTTTTCAGAAAAAGTTTCTGCCGAGAACGAGCACCGTGACATGCTGAGTCTCTGGGAAAGCAGAGATCCCCAGTGCTGTTGCGGCTAAAGATAGGCTGCAGAGGGATAGTGAAGACCAGCAAGATCTTTCAGGGCTGGCACCTTCCTTGTGGGAGAAGGAGCCAGACGTTTGCCTTTTCAGAAAAAGGCTCTGCCGAGAGCGAGCACCGTGACATGCTGAGTCTCTGGGAAAGCAGAGATACCCAGTGCTGTTGTGCCTGTGGATAGGCTGCAGGGGGACGGTGAAGACCAGCAAGATCTTTCAGGGCTGGCACCTTCCTTGTGGGAGAAGGAGCCAGACGTTTGCCTTTTCAGAAAGAGTTTCTGCCGAGAACGAGCACCGTGACATGCTGAGTCTCTGGGAAAGCAGAGATCCCCAGTGCTGTTGCGGCTAAAGATAGGCTGCAGAGGGATAGTGAAGACCTGCAAGAGCTTTCAGGGCTGGCACCTTCCTTGTGGGAGAAGGAGCCAGACGTTTGCCTTTTCAGAAAAAGTTTCTGCCGAGAACGAGCACCGTGACATGCTGAGTCTCTGGAAAAGCAGAGATCCCCAGTGCTGTTGGGGCTAAAGATAGGCTGCAGGGGGACGGTGAAGACCAGCAAGAGCTTTCAGGGCTGGCACCTTCCTTGTGGGAGAAGGAGCCAGACGTTTGCCTTTTCAGAAAAAGGTTCTGCCGAGAACGAGCACCGTGACATGCTGAGTCTCTGGGAAAGCAGAGATCCCCAGTGCTGTTGTGCCTGTGGATAGGCTGCAGGGGGACGGTGAAGACCAGCAAGATCTTTCAGGGCTGGCACCTTCCTTGTGGGAGAAGGAGCCAGACGTTTGCCTTTTCAGAAAAAGGTTCTGCCGAGAACGAGCACCGTGACATGCTGAGTCTCTGGGAAAGCAGAGATCCCCAGTGCTGTTGCGGCTAAAGATAGGCTGCAGAGGGATAGTGAAGACCTGCAAGAGCTTTCAGGGCTGGCACCTTCCTTGTGGGAGAAGGAGCCAGACGTTTGCCTTTTCAGAAAAAGGCTCTGCCGAGAGCGAGCACCATGAGATGCTGAGTCTCTGGGAAAGCAGAGATCCCCAGTGCTGTTGCGGCTATAGGTAGGCTGCAGAGGGATAGTGAAGACCTGCAAGAGCTTTCAGGGCTGGCACCTTCCTTGTGGGAGAAGGAGCCAGGCGTTTGCCTTTTCAGAAAAAGTTTCTGCCGAGAACGAGCACCGTGACATGCTGAGTCTCTGGGAAAGCAGAGATCCCCAGTGCTGTTGCGGCTAAAGATAGGCTGCAGAGGGATAGTGAAGACCTGCAAGAGCTTTCAGGGCTGGCACCTTCCTTGTGGGAGAAGGAGCCAGACGTTTCCCTTTTCAGAAAAAGTTTCTGCCGAGAACGAGCACCGTGACATGCTGAGTCTCTGGGAAAGCAGAGATCCCCAGTGCTGTTGCGGCTATTGATAGGCTGCAGAGGGATAGTGAAGACCAGCAAGAGCTTTCAGGGCTGGCACCTTCCTTGTGGGAGAAGGAGCCAGACGTTTGCCTTTTCAGAAAATTTTCTGCCAAGAACGAGCACCGTGACATGCTGAGTGTCTGGGAAAGCAGAGATCCCCAGTGCTGTTGCGGCTAAAGATAGGCTGCAGAGGGATAGTGAAGACCAGCAAGAGCATTCAGGGCTGGCACCTTCCTTGTGGGAGAAGGAGCCAGACGTTTGCCTTTTCAGAAAAAGTTTCTGCCGAGAACAAGCACCGTGACATGCTGAGTCTCTGGAAAAGCAGAGATCCCCAGTGCTGTTGCGGCTAAAGATAGGCTGCAGAGGGATAGCGAAGACCAGCAAGAGCTTTCAGGGCTGGCACCTTCCTTGTGGGAGAAGGAGCCAGACGTTTGCCTTTTCAGAAAAAGGCTCTGCCGAGAGCGAGCACCATGAGATGCTGAGTCTCTGGGAAAGCAGAGATCCCCAGTGCTGTTGTGCCTGTGGATAGGCTGCAGGGGGACGGTGAAGACCAGCAAGAGCTTTCAGGGCTGGCACCTTCCTTGTGGAGAAGGAGCCAGACGTTTGCCTTTTCAGAAAAAGTTTCTGCCGAGAACGAGCACCGTGACATGCTGAGTGTCTGGGAAAGCAGAGATCCCCAGTGCTGTTGTGCCTGTGGATAGGCTGCAGGGGGACGGTGAAGACCAGCAAGAGCTTTCAGGGCTGGCACCTTCCTTGTGGAGAAGGAGCCAGACGTTTGCCTTTTCAGAAAAAGTTTCTGCCGAGAACGAGCACCGTGACATGCTGAGTGTCTGGGAAAGCAGAGATCCCCAGTGCTGTTGCGGCTAAAGATAGGCTGCAGAGGGATAGTGAAGACCAGCAAGATCTTTCAGGGCTGGCACCTTCCTTGTGGGAGAAGGAGCCAGACGTTTGCCTTTTCAGAAAAAGTTTCTGCCGAGAACGAGCACCGTGACATGCTGAGTCTCTGGGAAAGCAGAGATCCCCAGTGCTGTTGTGCCTGTGGATAGGCTGCAGGGGGACGGTGAAGACCAGCAAGATCTTTCAGGGCTGGCACCTTCCTTGTGGGAGAAGGAGCCAGACGTTTGCCTTTTCAGAAAAAGTTTCTGCCGAGAACGAGCACCGTGACATGCTGAGTCTCTGGGAAAGCAGAGATCCCCAGTGCTGTTGCGGCTAAAGATAGGCTGCAGAGGGATAGTGAAGACCAGCAAGATCTTTCAGGGCTGGCACCTTCCTTGTGGGAGAAGGAGCCAGACGTTTGCCTTTTCAGAAAAAGTTTCTGCCGAGAACGAGCACCGTGACATGCTGAGTGTCTGGGAAAGCAGAGATCCCCAGTGCTGTTGCGGCTAAAGATAGGCTGCAGAGGGATAGTGAAGACCAGCAAGATCTTTCAGGGCTGGCACCTTCCTTGTGGGAGAAGGAGCCAGACGTTTGCCTTTTCAGAAAAAGTTTCTGCCGAGAACGAGCACCGTGACATGCTGAGTCTCTGGGAAAGCAGAGATCCCCAGTGCTGTTGCGGGTAAAGATAGGCTGCAGAGGGATAGTAAAGACCTGCAAGAGCTTTCAGGGCTGGCACCTTCCTTGTGGGAGAAGGAGCCAGACGTTTGCCTTTTCAGAAAAAGTTTCTGCCGAGAACGAGCACCGTGACATGCTGAGTCTCTGGGAAAGCAGAGATCCCCGGTGCTGTTGCAGCTAAAGATAGGCTGCAGAGGGATAGTGAAGACCTGCAAGAGCTTTCAGGGCTGGCACCTTCCTTGTGGGATAAGGAGCCAGACGTTTGCCTTTTCAGAAAAAGTTTCTGCCGAGAACGAGCACCGTGACATGCTGACTCTCTGGGAAAGCAGAGATCCCCCGTGCTGTTGCGGCTAAAGATAGGCTGCAGGGGGACGGTGAAGACCAGCAAGAGCTTTCAGGGCTGGCACCTTCCTTGTGGGAGAAGGAGCCAGACGTTTGCCTTTTCAGAAAAAGGTTCTGCCGAGAACGAGCACCGTGACATGCTGAGTCTCTGGGAAAGCAGAGATCCCCAGTGCTGTTGTGCCTGTGGATAGGCTGCAGGGGGACGGTGAAGACCAGCAAGAGCTTTCAGGGCTGGCACCTTCCTTGTGGGAGAAGGAGCCAGACGTTTGCCTTTTCAGAAAAAGTTTCTGCCGAGAACGAGCACCGTGACATGCTGAGTCTCTGGGAAAGCAGAGATCCCCAGTGCTGTTGTGCCTGTGGATAGGCTGCAGGGGGACGGTGAAGACCAGCAAGAGCTTTCAGGGCTGGCACCTTCCTTGTGGGAGAAGGAGCCAGACGTTTGCCTTTTCAGAAAAAGTTTCTGCCGAGAACGAGCACCGTGACATGCTGAGTCTCTGGGAAAGCAGAGATCCCCAGTGCTGTTGCGGCTAAAGATAGGCTGCAGAGGGATAGTGAAGACCTGCAAGAGCTTTCAGGGCTGGCACCTTCCTTGTGGGAGAAGGAGCCAGACGTTTGCCTTTTCAGAAAAAGTTTCTGCCGAGAACGAGCACCGTGACATGCTGAGTCTCTGGGAAAGCAGAGATCCCCAGTGCTGTTGCGGCTATAGGTAGGCTGCAGAGGGATAGTGAAGACCTGCAAGAGCTTTCAGGGCTGGCACCTTCCTTGTGGGAGAAGGAGCCAGGCGTTTGCCTTTTCAGAAAAAGTTTCTGCCGAGAACGAGCACCGTGACACGCTGAGTCTCTGGGAAAGCAGAGATCCCCAGTGCTGTTGCGGCTAAAGATAGGCTGCAGAGGGATAGTGAAGACCTGCAAGAGCTTTCAGGGCTGGCACCTTCCTTGTGGGAGAAGGAGCCAGACGTTTCCCTTTTCAGAAAAAGTTTCTGCCGAGAACGAGCACCGTGACATGCTGAGTCTCTGGGAAAGCAGAGATCCCCAGTGCTGTTGTGGCTAAAGATAGGCTGCAGAGGGATAGTGAAGACCAGCAAGAGCTTTCAGGGCTGGCACCTTCCTTGTGGGAGAAGGAGCCAGACGTTTGCCTTTTCAGAAAATTTTCTGCCAAGAACGAGCACCGTGACATGCTGAGTGTCTGGGAAAGCAGAGATCCCCAGTGCTGTTGCGGCTAAAGATAGGCTGCAGAGGGATAGTGAAGACCAGCAAGAGCTTTCAGGGCTGGCACCTTCCTTGTGGGAGAAGGAGCCAGACGTTTGCCTTTTCAGAAAAAGTTTCTGCCGAGAACAAGCACCGTGACATGCTGAGTCTCTGGAAAAGCAGAGATCCCCAGTGCTGTTGCGGCTAAAGATAGGCTGCAGAGGGATAGTGAAGACCTGCAAGAGCTTTCAGGGCTGGCACCTTCCTTGTGGGAGAAGGAGCCAGACGTTTGCCTTTTCAGAAAAAGTTTCTGCCAAGAACGAGCACCATGAGATGCTGAGTCTCTGGGAAAGCAGAGATCCCCAGTGCTGTTGTGCCTGTGGATAGGCTGCAGGGGGACGGTGAAGACCAGCAAGATCTTTCAGGGCTGGCACCTTCCTTGTGGGAGAAGGAGCCAGACGTTTGCCTTTTCAGAAAAAGTTTCTGCCGAGAACGAGCACCGTGACATGCTGAGTCTCTGGGAAAGCAGAGATCCCCAGTGCTGTTGTGCCTGTGGATAGGCTGCAGGGGGACGGTGAAGACCAGCAAGATCTTTCAGGGCTGGCACCTTCCTTGTGGGAGAAGGAGCCAGACGTTTGCCTTTTCAGAAAAAGTTTCTGCCGAGAACGAGCACCGTGACATGCTGACTCTCTGGGAAAGCAGAGATCCCCAGTGCTGTTGCGGCTAAAGATAGGCTGCAGAGGGATAGTGAAGACCAGCAAGATCTTTCAGGGCTGGCACCTTCCTTGTGGGAGAAGGAGCCAGACGTTTGCCTTTTCAGAAAAAGGCTCTGCCGAGAGCGAGCACCGTGACATGCTGAGTCTCTGGGAAAGCAGAGATCCCCAGTGCTGTTGTGCCTGTGGATAGGCTGCAGGGGGACGGTGAAGACCAGCAAGATCTTTCAGGGCTGGCACCTTCCTTGTGGAGAAGGAGCCAGACGTTTGCCTTTTCAGAAAAAGTTTCTGCCGAGAACGAGCACCGTGACATGCTGAGTGTCTGGGAAAGCAGAGATCCCCAGTGCTGTTGCGGCTAAAGATAGGCTGCAGAGGGATAGTGAAGACCAGCAAGAGCTTTCAGGGCTGGCACCTTCCTTGTGGGAGAAGGAGCCAGACGTTTGCCTTTTCAGAAAAAGTTTCTGCCGAGAGCGAGCACCGTGACATGCTGAGTCTCTGGGAAAGCAGAGATCCCCAGTGCTGTTGTGCCTGTGGATAGGCTGCAGGGGGACGGTGAAGACCAGCAAGATCTTTCAGGGCTGGCACCTTCCTTGTGGGAGAAGGAGCCAGACGTTTGCCTTTTCAGAAAAAGTTTCTGCCGAGAACAAGCACCGTGACATGCTGAGTCTCTGGAAAAGCAGAGATCCCCAGTGCTGTTGCGGCTAAAGATAGGCTGCAGAGGGACGGTGAAGACCAGCAAGAGCTTTCAGGGCTGGCACCTTCCTTGTGGGAGAAGGAGCCAGACGTTTGCCTTTTCAGAAAAAGTTTCTGCCGAGAACGAGCACCGTGACATGCTGAGTCTCTGGGAAAGCAGAGATCCCCAGTGCTGTTGTGCCTGTGGATAGGCTGCAGGGGGACGGTGAAGACCAGCAAGATCTTTCAGGGCTGGCACCTTCCTTGTGGGAGAAGGAGCCAGACGTTTGCCTTTTCAGAAAAAGTTTCTGCCGAGAACGAGCACCGTGACATGCTGAGTCTCTGGGAAAGCAGAGATCCCCAGTGCTGTTGCGGCTAAAGATAGGCTGCAGAGGGATAGTGAAGACCAGCAAGAGCTTTCAGGGCTGGCACCTTCCTTGTGGGAGAAGGAGCCAGACGTTTGCCTTTTCAGAAAAAGTTTCTGCCGAGAACGAGCACCGTGACATGCTGAGTCTCTGGGAAAGCAGAGATCCCCAGTGCTGTTGTGCCTGTGGATAGGCTGCAGGGGGACGGTGAAGACCAGCAAGATCTTTCAGGGCTGGCACCTTCCTTGTGGAGAAGGAGCCAGACGTTTGCCTTTTCAGAAAAAGTTTCTGCCGAGAACGAGCACCGTGACATGCTGAGTCTCTGGGAAAGCAGAGATCCCCAGTGCTGTTGCGGCTAAAGATAGGCTGCAGAGGGATAGTGAAGACCAGCAAGAGCTTTCAGGGCTGGCACCTTCCTTGTGGGAGAAGGAGCCAGACGTTTGCCTTTTCAGAAAAAGTTTCTGCCGAGAACAAGCACCGTGACATGCTGAGTCTCTGGAAAAGCAGAGATCCCCAGTGCTGTTGCGGCTAAAGATAGGCTGCAGAGGGATAGTGAAGACCTGCAAGAGCTTTCAGGGCTGGCACCTTCCTTGTGGGAGAAGGAGCCAGACGTTTGCCTTTTCAGAAAAAGTTTCTGCCGAGAACGAGCACCGTGACATGCTGAGTCTCTGGGAAAGCAGAGATCCCCAGTGCTGTTGTGCCTGTGGATAGGCTGCAGGGGGACGGTGAAGACCAGCAAGATCTTTCAGGGCTGGCACCTTCCTTGTGGGAGAAGGAGCCAGACGTTTGCCTTTTCAGAAAAAGTTTCTGCCGAGAACGAGCACCGTGACATGCTGAGTCTCTGGGAAAGCAGAGATCCCCAGTGCTGTTGTGCCTGTGGATAGGCTGCAGGGGGACGGTGAAGACCAGCAAGATCTTTCAGGGCTGGCACCTTCCTTGTGGGAGAAGGAGCCAGACGTTTGCCTTTTCAGAAAAAGTTTCTGCCGAGAACGAGCACCGTAACATGCTGAGTCTCTGGGAAAGCAGAGATCCCCAGTGCTGTTGTGCTTGTGGATAGGCTGCAGGGGGATGGTGAAGACCAGCAAGATCTTTCAGGGCTGGCACCTTCCTTGTGGGAGAAGGAGCCAGATGTTTCCCTTTTCAGAAAAAGGCTCTGCCGAGAACGAGCACCGTGACATGCTGAGTCTCTGGGAAAGCAGAGATCCCCAGTGCTGTTGCGGCTAAAGATAGGCTGCAGAGGGATAGTGAAGACCAGCAAGATCTTTCAGGGCTGGCACCTTCCTTGTGGGAGAAGGAGCCAGACGTTTGCCTTTTCAGAAAAAGTTTCTGCCGAGAACGAGCACCGTGACATGCTGAGTCTCTGGGAAAGCAGAGATCCCCAGTGCTGTTGCGGCTAAAGATAGGCTGCAGAGGGATAGTGAAGACCTGCAAGAGCTTTCAGGGCTGGCACCTTCCTTGTGGGAGAAGGAGCCAGACGTTTGCCTTTTCAGAAAAAGTTTCTGCCGAGAACGAGCACCGTGACATGCTGAGTCTCTGGGAAAGCAGAGATCCCCAGTGCTGTTGTGCCTGTGGATAGGCTGCAGGGGGACGGTGAAGACCAGCAAGATCTTTCAGGGCTGGCACCTTCCTTGTGGGAGAAGGAGCCAGACGTTTGCCTTTTCAGAAAAAGTTTCTGCCGAGAACGAGCACCGTGACATGCTGAGTCTCTGGGAAAGCAGAGATCCCCAGTGCTGTTGTGCCTGTGGATAGGCTGCAGAGGGATAGTGAAGACCAGCAAGATCTTTCAGGGCTGGTACCTTCCTTGTGGGAGAAGGAGCCAGACGTTTGCCTTTTCAGAAAAAGTTTCTGCCGAGAACGAGCACCGTGACATGCTGAGTGTCTGGGAAAGCAGAGATCCCCAGTGCTGTTGCGGCTAAAGATAGGCTGCAGAGGGATAGTGAACACCAGCAAGAGCTTTCAGGGCTGGCACCTTCCTTGTGGGAGAATGAGCCAGACGTTTGCCTTTTCAGAAAAAGGCTCTGCCGAGAGCGAGCACCATGAGATGCTGAGTCTCTGGGAAAGCAGAGATCCCCAGTGCTGTTGTGCCTGTGGATAGGCTGCAGGGGGACGGTGAAGACCTGCAAGAGCTTTCAGGGCTGGCACCTTCCTTGTGGGAGAAGGAGCCAGACGTTTGCCTTTTCAGAAAAAGTTTCTGCCGAGAACGAGCACCGTGACATGCTGAGTCTCTGGGAAAGCAGAGATCCCCAGTGCTGTTGTGCTTGTGGATAGGCTGCAGAGGGATAGTGAAGACCTGCAAGAGCTTTCAGGGCTGGCACCTTCCTTGTGGGAGAAGGAGCCAGACGTTTGCCTTTTCAGAAAAAGGCTCTGCCGAGAGCGAGCACCATGAGATGCTGAGTCTCTGGGAAAGCAGAGATCCCCAGTGCTGTTGCGGCTATAGGTAGGCTGCAGAGGGATAGTGAAGACCTGCAAGAGCTTTCAGGGCTGGCACCTTCCTTGTGGGAGAAGGAGCCAGACGTTTGCCTTTTCAGAAAAAGTTTCTGCCGAGAACGAGCACCGTGACATGCTGAGTCTCTGGGAAAGCAGAGATCCCCAGTGCTGTTGCGGCTAAAGATAGGCTGCAGAGGGATAGTGAAGACCAGCAAGAGCTTTCAGGGCTGGCACCTTCCTTGTGGGAGAAGGAGCCAGACGTTTGCCTTTTCAGAAAAAGTTTCTGCCGAGAACGAGCACCGTGACATGCTGAGTCTCTGGGAAAGCAGAGATCCCCAGTGCTGTTGCGGCTAAAGATAGGCTGCAGAGGGATAGTGAAGACCAGCAAGAGCTTTCAGGGCTGGCACCTTCCTTGTGGGAGAAGGAGCCAGACGTTTGCCTTTTCAGAAAAAGGCTCTGCCGAGAGCGAGCACCGTGACATGCTGAGTCTCTGGGAAAGCAGAGATACCCAGTGCTGTTGTGCCTGTGGATAGGCTGCAGGGGGACGGTGAAGACCAGCAAGATCTTTCAGGGCTGGCACCTTCCTTGTGGGAGAAGGAGCCAGACGTTTGCCTTTTCAGAAAAAGTTTCTGCCGAGAACGAGCACCGTGACATGCTGAGTCTCTGGAAAAGCAGAGATCCCCAGTGCTGTTGCGGCTAAAGATAGGCTGCAGAGGGATAGTGAAGACCAGCAAGAGCTTTCAGGGCTGGCACCTTCCTTGTGGGAGAAGGAGCCAGACGTTTGCCTTTTCAGAAAAAGTTTCTGCCGAGAACGAGCACCGTGACATGCTGAGTCTCTGGGAAAGCAGAGATCCCCAGTGCTGTTGTGCCTGTGGATAGGCTGCAGGGGGACGGTGAAGACCAGCAAGATCTTTCAGGGCTGGCACCTTCCTTGTGGGAGAAGGAGCCAGACGTTTGCCTTTTCAGAAAAAGTTTCTGCCGAGAACGAGCACCGTGACATGCTGAGTCTCTGGGAAAGCAGAGATCCCCAGTGCTGTTGTGCCTGTGGATAGGCTGCAGAGGGATAGTGAAGACCAGCAAGATCTTTCAGGGCTGGTACCTTCCTTGTGGGAGAAGGAGCCAGACGTTTGCCTTTTCAGAAAAAGTTTCTGCCGAGAACGAGCACCGTGACATGCTGAGTGTCTGGGAAAGCAGAGATCCCCAGTGCTGTTGCGGCTAAAGATAGGCTGCAGAGGGATAGTGAAGACCAGCAAGAGCTTTCAGGGCTGGCACCTTCCTTGTGGGAGAAGGAGCCAGACGTTTGCCTTTTCAGAAAAAGGCTCTGCCGAGAGCGAGCACCGTGACATGCTGAGTCTCTGGGAAAGCAGAGATCCCCAGTGCTGTTGTGCCTGTGGATAGGCTGCAGGGGGACGTTGAAGACCAGCAAGATCTTTCAGGGCTGGCACCTTCCTTGTGGAGAAGGAGCCAGACGTTTGCCTTTTCAGAAAAAGTTTCTGCCGAGAACGAGCACCGTGACATGCTGAGTCTCTGGGAAAGCAGAGATCCCCAGTGCTGTTGCGGCTAAATATAGGCTGCAGAGGGATAGTGAAGGCCAGCAAGAGCTTTCAGGGCTGGCACCTTCCTTGTGGGAGAAGGAGCCAGACGTTTGCCTTTTCAGAAAAAGGCTCTGCCGAGAGCGAGCACCATTAGATGCTGAGTCTCTGGGAAAGCAGAGATCCCCAGTGCTGTTGCGGCTATAGGTAGGCTGCAGAGGGATAGTGAAGACCTGCAAGAGCTTTCAGGGCTGGCACCTTCCTTGTGGGAGAAGGAGCCAGACGTTTGCCTTTTCAGAAAAAGTTTCTGCCGAGAACGAGCACCGTGACATGCTGAGTCTCTGGGAAAGCAGAGATCCCCAGTGCTGTTGCGGCTAAAGATAGGCTGCAGAGGGATAGTGAAGACCAGCAAGAGCTTTCAGGGCTGGCACCTTCCTTGTGGGAGAAGGAGCCAGACGTTTGCCTTTTCAGAAAAAGGCTCTGCCGAGAGCGAGCACCATGAGATGCTGAGTCTCTGGGAAAGCAGAGATCCCCAGTGCTGTTGTGCCTGTGGATAGGCTGCAGGGGGACGGTGAAGACCAGCAATATCTTTCAGGGCTGGCACCTTCCTTGTGGGAGAAGGAGCCAGACGTTTGCCTTTTCAGAAAAAGTTTCTGCCGAGAACGAGCACCGTGACATGCTGAGTCTCTGGGAAAGCAGAGATCCCCAGTGCTGTTGCGGCTAAAGATAGGCTGCAGAGGGATAGTGAAGACCTGCAAGAGCTTTCAGGGCTGGCACCTTCCTTGTGGGAGAAGGAGCCAGACGTTTGCCTTTTCAGAAAAAGGCTCTGCCGAGAGCGAGTACCATGAGATGCTGAGTCTCTGGGAAAGCAGAGATCCCCAGTGCTGTTGCGGCTATAGGTAGGCTGCAGAGGGATAGTGAAGACCTGCAAGAGCTTTCAGGGCTGGCACCTTCCTTGTGGGAGAAGGAGCCAGACGTTTGCCTTTTCAGAAAAAGTTTCTGCCGAGAACGAGCACCGTGACATGCTGAGTCTCTGGGAAAGCAGAGATCCCCAGTGCTGTTGCGGCTAAAGATAGGCTGCAGAGGGATAGTGAAGACCTGCAAGAGCTTTCAGGGCTGGCACCTTCCTTGTGGGAGAAGGAGCCAGACGTTTGCCTTTTCAGAAAAAGTTTCTGCCGAGAACGAGCACCGTGACATGCTGAGTCTCTGGGAAAGCAGAGATCCCCAGTGCTGTTGCGGCTAAAGATAGGCTGCAGAGGGATAGTGAAGACCTGCAAGAGCTTTCAGGGCTGGCACCTTCCTTGTGGGAGAAGGAGCCAGACGTTTGCCTTTTCAGAAAAAGTTTCTGCCGAGAACGAGCACCGTGACATGCTGAGTCTCTGGGAAAGCAGAGATCCCCAGTGCTGTTGCGGCTAAAGATAGGCTGCAGAGGGATAGTGAAGACCAGCAAGAGCTTTCAGGGCTGGCACCTTCCTTGTGGGAGAAGGAGCCAGACGTTTGCCTTTTCAGAAAAAGGCTCTGCCGAGAGCGAGCACCATGAGATGCTGAGTCTCTGGGAAAGCAGAGATCCCCAGTGCTGTTGTGCCTGTGGATAGGCTGCAGGGGGACGGTGAAGACCAGCAAGATCTTTCAGGGCTGGCACCTTCCTTGCGGGAGAAGGAGCCAGACGTTTGCCTTTTCAGAAAAAGTTTCTGCCGAGAACGAGCACCGTGACATGCTGAGTCTCTGGGAAAGCAGAGATCCCCAGTGCTGTTGTGCTTGTGGATAGGCTGCAGGGGGACGGTGAAGACCAGCAAGATCTTTCAGGGCTGGCACCTTCCTTGTGGGAGAAGGAGCCAGACGTTTGCCTTTTCAGAAAAAGTTTCTGCCGAGAACGAGCACCGTGACATGCTGAGTCTCTGGGAAAGCAGAGATCCCCAGTGCTGTTGTGCGTGTGGATAGGCTGCAGAGGGATAGTGAAGACCAGCAAGATCTTTCAGGGCTGGCACCTTCCTTGTGGGAGAAGGAGCCAGACGTTTGCCTTTTCAGAAAAACTTTCGGCCGAGAACGAGCACCGTGACATGCTGAGTGTCTGGGAAAGCAGAGATCCCCAGTGCTGTTGCGGCTAAAGATAGGCTGCAGAGGGATAGTGAAGACCAGCAAGAGCTTTCAGGGCTGGCACCTTCCTTGTGGGAGAAGGAGCCAGACGTTTGCCTTTTCAGAAAAAGGCTCTGCCGAGAGCGAGCACCGTGACATGCTGAGTCTCTGGGAAAGCAGAGATCCCCAGTGCTGTTGTGCCTGTGGATAGGCTGCAGGGGGACGGTGAAGACCAGCAAGATCTTTAAGGGCTGGCACCTTCCTTGTGGGAGAAGGAGCCAGACGTTTGCCTTTTCAGAAAAAGTTTCTGCCGAGAACGAGCACCGTGACATGCTGAGTCTCTGCGAAAGCAGAGATCCCCAGTGCTGTTGCGGCTAAAGATAGGCTGCAGAGGGATAGTGAAGACCAGCAAGATCTTTCAGGGCTGGCACCTTCCTTGTGGGAGAAGGAGCCAGACGTTTGCCTTTTCAGAAAAAGTTTCTGCCGAGAACGAGCACCGTGACATGCTGAGTCTCTGGGAAAGCAGAGATCCCCAGTGCTGTTGTGCCTGTGGATAGGCTGCAGGGGGACGGTGAAGACCAGCAAGATCTTTCAGGGCTGGCACCTTCCTTGTGGAGAAGGAGCCAGACGTTTGCCTTTTCAGAAAAAGTTTCTGCCGAGAACGAGCACCGTGACATGCTGAGTCTCTGGGAAAGCAGAGATCCCCAGTGCTGTTGTGCCTGTGGATAGGCTGCAGGGGGACGGTGAAGACCAGCAAGATCTTTCAGGGCTGGCACCTTCCTTGTGGAGAAGGAGCCAGACGTTTGCCTTTTCAGAAAAAGTTTCTGCCGAGAACGAGCACCGTGACATGCGGAGTCTCTGGGAAAGCACAGATCCCCAGTTCTGTTGCGGCTAAAGATAGGCTGCAGAGGGATAGTGAAGACCAGCAAGAGCTTTCAGGGCTGGCACCTTCCTTGTGGGAGAAGGAGCCGTAAGTTTGTCTTTTCAGAAAAAGTTTCTGCCGAGAACGAGCACCGTGACATGCTGAGTCTCTGGGAAAGCAGAGCTCCCCAGTGCTGTTGCGGCTATAGATAGGCTGCAGAGGGATAGTGAAGACCTGCAAGAGCTTTCAGGGCTGGCACCTTCCTTGTGGGAGAAGGAGCCAGACGTTTGCCTTTTCAGAAAAAGTTTCTGCCGAGAACGGGCACCGTGACATGCGGAGTCTCTGGGAAAGAACAGATCCCCAGTTCTGTTGCGGCTAAAGATAGGCTGCAGAGGGATAGTGAAGACCAGCAAGAGCTTTCAGGGCTGGCACCTTCCTTGTGGGAGAAGGAGCCGTAAGTTTGTCTTTTCAGAAAAAGTTTCTGCCGAGAACGAGCACCGTGACATGCTGAGTCTCTGGGAAAGCAGAGATCCCCAGTGCTGTTGTGCCTGTGGATAGGCTGCAGAGGGATAGTGAAGACCTGCAAGATCTTTCAGGGCTTGCACCTTCCTTGTGGGAGAAGGAGCCAGACGTTTGCCTTTTCAGAAAAAGTTTCTGCCGAGAACGAGCACCGTGACATGCGGAGTCTCTGGGAAAGCACAGATCCCCAGTGCTGTTGCGGCTAAAGATAGGCTGCAGAGGGATAGTGAAGACCTGCAAGAGCTTTCAGGGCTGGCACCTTCCTTGTGGGAGAAGGAACCAGACATTTGCCTTTTCAGAAAAAGTTTCTGCCGAGAACGAGCACCGTGACATGCTGAGTGTCTGGGAAAGCAGAGATCCCCAGTGCTGTTGCGGCTAAAGATAGGCTGCAGAGGGATAGTGAAGACCTGCAAGAGCTTTCAGGGCTGGCACCTTCCTTGTGGAAGATGGAGCCAGACGTTTGCCTCTTCAGAAAAACGCTCTGCCGTAAGCGAGCACCATAAGATGCTGAGTCTCTGGGAAAGCAGAGATCCCCAGTGCTGTTGTGCCTGTGGATAGGCTGCAGAGGGATAGTGAAGACCTGCAAGAGCTTTCAGGGCTGGCACCTTCCTTGTGGGAGAAGGAGCCAGACGTTTGCCTTTTCAGAAAAAGTTTCTGCCGAGAACGAGCACTGTGACATGCGGAGTCTCTGGGAAAGCAGAGATCCCCAGTGCTGTTGCGGCTAAAGATAGGCTGCAGAGGGATAGTGAAGACCTGCAAGAGCTTTCAGGGCTGGCACCTTCCTTGTGGGAGAAGGAGCCAGACGTTTGCCTTTTCAGAAAAAGTTTCTGCCGAGAACGAGCACCATGACATGCGGAGTCTCTGGGAAAGAACAGATCCCCAGTTCTGTTGCGGCTAAAGATAAGCTGCAGAGGGATAGTGAAGACCAGCAAGAGCTTTCAGGGCTGGCACCTTCCTTGTGGGAGAAGGAGCCGTAAGTTTGTCTTTTCAGAAAAAGTTTCTGCCGAGAACGAGCACCGTGACATGCTGAGTCTCTGGGAAAGCAGAGATCCCCAGTGCTGTTGTGCCTGTGGATAGGCTGCAGAGGGATAGTGAAGACCTGCAAGAGCTTTCAGGGCTGGCACCTTCCTTGTGGGAGAAGGAGCCAGACGTTTGCCTTTTAAGAAAAAGTTTCTGCCGAGAACGAGCACCGTGACATGCGGAGTCTCTGGGAAAGCAGAGATCCCCAGTTCTGTTGCGGCTAAAGATAGGCTGCAGAGGGATAGTGAAGACCAGCAAGAGCTTTCAGGGCTGGCACCTTCCTTGTGGGAGAAGGAGCCAGATGTTTGCCTTTTCAGAAAAAGTTTCTGCCGAGAACGAGCACCGTGACATGCTGAGTCTCTGGGAAAGCAGAGATCCCCAGTGCTGTTGCGGCTAAAGATAGGCTGCAGAGGGATAGTGAAGACCTGCAAGAGCTTTCAGGGCTGGCACCTTCCTTGTGGGAGAAGGAGCCAGACGTTTGTCTTTTCAGAAAAAGTTTCTGCCGAGAACGAGCACCGTGACATGCTGAGTCTCTGGCAAAGCAGAGATCCCCAGTGCTGTTGCGGCTAAAGATAGGCTGCAGAGGGATAGTGAAGACCAGCAAGATCTTTCAGGGCTGGCACCTTACTTGTGGGAGAAGGAACCAGACATTTGCCTTTTCAGAAAAAGTTTCTGCCGAGAACGAGCACCGTGACATGCTGAGTCTCTGGGAAAGCAGAGATCCCCAGTGCTGTTGCGGCTAAAGATAGGCTGCAGAGGGATAGTGAAGACCTGCAAGAGCTTTCAGGGCTGGCACCTTCCTTGTGGGAGAAGGAGCCAGACGTTTGCCTTTTCAGAAAAACGCTCTGCCGTAAGCGAGCACCATAAGATGCTGAATCTCTGGGAAAGCAGAGCTCCCCAGTGCTGTTGCGGCTAAAGATAGGCTGCAGAGGGATAGTGAAGACCTGCAAGAGCTTTCAGGGCTGGCACCTTCCTTGTGGGAGAAGGAGCCAGACGTTTGCCTTTTCAGAAAAAGTTTCTGCCGAGAACGAGCACCGTGATATGCGGAGTCTCTGGGAAAGAACAGATCCCCAGTTCTGTTGTGGCTAAAGATAGGCTGCAGAGGGATAGTGAAGACCAGCAAGAGCTTTCAGGGCTGGCACCTTCCTTGTGGGAGAAGGAGCCGTAAGTTTTTCTTTTCAGAAAAAGTTTCTGCCGAGAACGAGCACCGTGACATGCTGAGTCTCTGGGAAAGCAGAGATCCCCAGTGCTGTTGTGCCTGTGGATAGGCTGCAGAGGGGTAGTGAAGACCTGCAAGAGCTTTCAGGGCTGGCACCTTCCTTGTGGGAGAAGGAGCCAGACGTTTGCCTTTTCAGAAAAAGTTTCTGCCGAGAACGAGCACCGTGACATGCGGAGTCTCTGGGAAAGCACAGAGCCCCAGTTCTGTTGCGGCTAAAGATAGGCTGCAGAGGGATAGTGAAGACCAGCAAGAGCTTTCAGGGCTGGCACCTTCCTTGTGGGAGAAGGAGCCGTAAGTTTGTCTTTTCAGAAAAAGTTTCTGCCGAGAACGAGCACCGTGACATGCTGAGTCTCTGGGAAAGCAGAGATCCCCAGTGCTGTTGTGCCTTTGGATAGGCTGCAGGGGGACGGTGAAGACCAGCAAGATCTTTAAGGGCTGGCACCTTCCTTGTGGGAGAAGGAGCCAGACGTTTGCCTTTTCAGAAAAAGTTTCTGCCGAGAACGAGCACCGTGACATGCTGAGTCTCTGGGAAAGCAGAGATCCCCAGTGCTGTTGCGGCTAAAGATAGGCTGCAGAGGGATAGTGAAGACCTGCAAGAGCTTTCAGGGCTGGCACCTTCCTTGTGGGAGAAGGAGCCAGACGTTTGCCTTTTCAGAAAAAGTTTCTGCCGAGAACGAGCACCGTGACATGCTGAGTCTCTGGCAAAGCAGAGATCCCCAGTGCTGTTGCGGCTAAAGATAGGCTGCAGAGGGATAGTGAAGACCTGCAAGAGCTTTCAGGGCTGGCACCTTCCTTGTGGAAGATGGAGCCAGACGTTTGCCTCTTCAGAAAAACGCTCTGCCGTAAGCGAGCACCATAAGATGCTGAGTCTCTGGGAAAGCAGAGATCCCCAGTGCTGTTGTGCCTGTGGATAGGCTGCAGAGGGATAGTGAAGACCTGCAAGAGCTTTCAGGGCTGGCACCTTCCTTGTGGGAGAAGGAGCCAGACGTTTGCCTTTTCAGAAAAAGTTTCTGCCGAGAACGAGCACCATGACATGCGGAGTCTCTGGGAAAGAACAGATCCCCAGTTCTGTTGCGGCTAAAGATAGGCTGCAGAGGGATATTGAAGACCAGCAAGAGCTTTCAGGGCTGGCACCTTCCTTGTGGGAGAAGGAGCCGTAAGTTTGTCTTTTCAGAAAAAGTTTCTGCCGAGAACGAGCACCGTGACATGCTGAGTCTCTGGGAAAGCAGAGATCCCCAGTGCTGTTGTGCCTGTGGATAGGCTGCAGAGGGATAGTGAAGACCTGCAAGAGCTTTCAGGGCTGGCACCTTCCTTGTGGGAGAAGGAGCCAGACGTTTGCCTTTTCAGAAAAAGTTTCTGCCGAGAACGAGCACCGTGACATGCGGAGTCTCTGGGAAAGCACAGAGCCCCAGTTCTGTTGCGGCTAAAGATAGGCTGCAGAGGGATAGTGAAGACCAGCAAGAGCTTTCAGGGCTGGCACCTTCCTTGTGGGAGAAGGAGCCGTACGTTTGCCTTTTCAGAAAAAGTTTCTGCTGAGAACGAGCACCGTGACATGCTGAGTCTCTGGGAAAGCAGAGATCCCCAGTGCTGTTGTGCCTGTGGATAGGCTGCAGGGGGACGGTGAAGACCAGCAAGATCTTTAAGGGCTGGCACCTTCCTTGTGGGAGAAGGAGCCAGACGTTTGCCTTTTCAGAAAAAGTTTCTGCCGAGAACGAGCACCGTGACATGCTGAGTCTCTGGCAAAGCAGAGATCCCCAGTGCTGTTGCGGCTAAAGATAGGCTGCAGAGGGATAGTGAAGACCAGCAAGATCTTTCAGGGCTGGCACCTTCCTTGTGGGAGAAGGAACCAGACATTTGCCTTTTCAGAAAAAGTTTCTGCCGAGAACGAGCACCGTGACATGCTGAGTCTCTGGGAAAGCAGAGATCCCCAGTGCTGTTGCGGCTAAAGATAGGCTGCAGAGGGATAGTGAAGACCTGCAAGAGCTTTCAGGGCTGGCACCTTCCTTGTGGGAGAAGGAGCCAGACGTTTGCCTCTTCAGAAAAACGCTCTGCCGTAAGCGAGCACCATAAGATGCTGAATCTCTGGGAAAGCAGAGCTCCCCAGTGCTGTTGCGGCTATAGATAGGCTGCAGAGGGATAGTGAAGACCTGCAAGAGCTTTCAGGGCTGGCACCTTCCTTGTGGGAGAAGGAGCCAGACGTTTGCCTTTTCAGAAAAAGTTTCTGCCGAGAACGAGCACCGTGACATGCGGAGTCTCTGGGAAAGCACAGATCCCCAGTTCTGTTGCGGCTAAAGATAGGCTGCAGAGGGATAGTGAATTCCAGCAAGAGCTTTCAGGGCTGGCACCTTCCTTGTGGGAGAAGGAGCCGTAAGTTTGTCTTTTCAGAAAAAGTTTCTGCCGAGAACGAGCACCGTGACATGCTGAGTCTCTGGGAAAGCAGAGATCCCCAGTGCTGTTGCGGCTAAAGATAGGCTGCAGAGGGATAGTGAAGACCTGCAAGAGCTTTCAGGGCTGGCACCTTCCTTGTGGGAGAAGGAGCCAGACGTTTGCCTTTTCAGAAAAAGTTTCTGCCGAGAACGAGCACCGTGACATGCGGAGTCTCTGGGAAAGAACAGATCCCCAGTTCTGTTGCGGCTAAAGATAGGCTGCAGAGGGATAGTGAAGACCAGCAAGAGCTTTCAGGGCTGGCACCTTCCTTGTGGGAGAAGGAGCCGTAAGTTTGTCTTTTCAGAAAAAGTTTCTGCCGAGAACGAGCACCGTGACATGCTGAGTCTCTGGCAAAGCAGAGATCCCCAGTGCTGTTGCGGCTAAAGATAGGCTGCAGAGGGATAGTGAAGACCAGCAAGATCTTTCAGGGCTGGCACCTTCCTTGTGGGAGAAGGATCCAGACATTTGCCTTTTCAGAAAAAGTTTCTGCCGAGAACGAGCACCGTGACATGCTGAGTCTCTGGGAAAGCAGAGATCCCCAGTGCTGTTGCGGCTAAAGATAGGCTGCAGAGGGATAGTGAAGACCTGCAAGAGCTTTCAGGGCTGGCACCTTCCTTGTGGGAGAAGGAGCCAGACGTTTGCCTCTTCAGAAAAACGCTCTGCCGTAAGCGAGCACCATAAGATGCTGAATCTCTGGGAAAGCAGAGCTCCCCAGTGCTGTTGCGGCTATAGATAGGCTGCAGAGGGATAGTGAAGACCTGCAAGAGCTTTCAGGGCTGGCACCTTCCTTGTGGGAGAAGGAGCCAGACGTTTGCCTTTTCAGAAAAAGTTTCTGCCGAGAACGAGCACCGTGACATGCGGAGTCTCTGGGAAAGCACAGATCCCCAGTTCTGTTGCGGCTAAAGATAGGCTGCAGAGGGATAGTGAAGACCAGCAAGAGCTTTCAGGGCTGGCACCTTCCTTGTGGGAGAAGGAGCCGTAAGTTTGTCTTTTCAGAAAAAGTTTCTGCCGAGAACGAGCACCGTGACATGCTGAGTCTCTGGGAAAGCAGAGATCCCCAGTGCTGTTGCGGCTAAAGATAGGCTGCAGAGGGATAGTGAAGACCTGCAAGAGCTTTCAGGGCTGGCACCTTCCTTGTGGGAGAAGGAGCCAGACGTTTGCCTTTTCAGAAAAAGTTTCTGCCGAGAACGAGCACCGTGACATGCGGAGTCTCTGGGAAAGAACAGATCCCCAGTTCTGTTGCGGCTAAAGATAGGCTGCAGAGGGATAGTGAAGACCAGCAAGAGCTTTCAGGGCTGGCACCTTCCTTGTGGGAGAAGGAGCCGTAAGTTTGTCTTTTCAGAAAAAGTTTCTGCCGAGAACGAGCACCGTGACATGCTGAGTCTCTGGGAAAGCAGAGATCCCCAGTGCTGTTGTGCCTGTGGATAGGCTGCAGAGGGATAGTGAAGACCTGCAAGATCTTTCAGGGCTTGCACCTTCCTTGTGGGAGAAGGAGCCAGACGTTTGCCTTTTCAGAAAAAGTTTCTGCCGAGAACGAGCACCGTGACATGCGGAGTCTCTGGGAAAGCACAGATCCCCAGTGCTGTTGCGGCTAAAGATAGGCTGCAGAGGGATAGTGAAGACCAGCAAGAGCTTTCAGGGCTGGCACCTTCCTTGTGGGAGAAGGAGCCGTAAGTTTGTCTTTTCAGAAAAAGTTTCTGCCGAGAACGAGCACCGTGACATGCTGAGTCTCTGGGAAAGCAGAGATCCCCAGTGCTGTTGCGGCTAAAGATAGGCTGCAGAGGGATAGTGAAGACCTGCAAGAGCTTTCAGGGCTGGCACCTTCCTTGTGGGAGAAGGAGCCGTACGTTTGCCTTTTCAGAAAAAGTTTCTGCCGAGAACGAGCACCGTGACATGCTGAGTCTCTGGCAAAGCACAGAGCCCCAGTTCTGTTGCGGCTAAAGATAAGGTGCAGAGGGATAGTGAAGACCAGCAAGAGCTTTCAGGGCTGGCACCTTCCTTGTGGGAGAAGGAGCCGTACGTTTGCCTTTTCAGAAAAAGTTTCTGCCGAGAACGAGCACCGTGACATGCTGAGTCTCTGGGAAAGCAGAGATCCCCAGTGCTGTTGTGCCTGTGGATAGGCTGCAGGGGGACGGTGAAGACCAGCAAGATCTTTAAGGGCTGGCACCTTCCTTGTGGGAGAAGGAGCCAGATGTTTGCCTTTTCAGAAAAAGTTTCTGCCGAGAACGAGCACCGTGACATGCGGAGTCTCTGGGAAAGCAGAGATCCCCAGTGCTGTTGCGGCTAAAGATAGGCTGCAGAGGGATAGTGAAGACCTGCAAGAGCTTTCAGGGCTGGCACCTTCCTTGTGGGAGAAGGAGCCAGACGTTTGCCTTTTCAGAAAAAGTTTCTGCCGAGAACGAGCACCGTGACATGCTGAGTCTCTGGCAAAGCAGAGATCCCCAGTGCTGTTGCGGCTAAAGATAGGCTGCAGAGGGATAGTGAAGACCAGCAAGATCTTTCAGGGCTCGCACCTTCCTTGTGGGAGAAGGAACCAGACATTTGCCTTTTCAGAAAAAGTTTCTGCCGAGAACGAGCACCGTGACATGCTGAGTCTCTGGGAAAGCAGAGATCCCCAGTGCTGTTGCGGCTAAAGATAGGCTGCAGAGGGATAGTGAAGACCTGCAAGAGCTTTCAGGGCTGGCACCTTCCTTGTGGGAGAAGGAGCCAGACGTTTGCCTCTTCAGAAAAACGCTCTGCCGTAAGCGAGCACCATAAGATGCTGAATCTCTGGGAAAGCAGAGCTCCCCAGTGCTGTTGCGGCTTTAGATAGGCTGCAGTGGGATAGTGAAGACCTGCAAGAGCTTTCAGGGCTGGCACCTTCCTTGTGGGAGAAGGAGCCAGACGTTTGCCTTTTCAGAAAAAGTTTCTGCCGAGAACGAGCACCGTGACATGCGGAGTCTCTGGGAAAGCACAGATCCCCAGTTCTGTTGCGGCTAAAGACAGGCTGCAGAGGGATAGTGAAGACCAGCAAGAGCTTTCAGGGCTGGCACCTTCCTTGTGGGAGAAGGAGCCGTAAGTTTGTCTTTTCAGAAAAAGTTTCTGCCGAGAACGAGCACCGTGACATGCTGAGTCTCTGGGAAAGCAGAGATCCCCAGTGCTGTTGTGCCTGTGGATAGGCTGCAGGGGTACAGTGAAGACCAGCAAGATCTTTAAGGGCTGGCACCTTCCTTGTGGGAGAAGGAGCCAGACGTTTGCCTTTTCAGAAAAAGTTTCTGCCGAGAACGAGCACCGTGACATGCGGAGTCTCTGGGAAAGAACAGATCCCCAGTGCTGTTGCGGCTAAAGATAGGCTGCAGAGGGATAGTGAAGACCAGCAAGAGCTTTCAGGGCTGGCACCTTCCTTGTGGGAGAAGGAGCCAGACATTTGCCTTTTCAGAAAAAGTTTCTGCCGAGAACGAGCACCGTGACATGCTGAGTGTCTGGGAAAGCAGAGATCCCCAGTGCTGTTGCGGCTAAAGATAGGCTGCAGAGGGATAGTGAAGACCTGCAAGATCATTCAGGGCTGGCACCTGCCTTGTGGGAGAAGGAGCCAGACGTTTGCCTTTTCAGAAAAAGTTTCTGCCGAGAACGAGCACCGTGACATGCTGAGTCTCTGGGAAAGCAGAGATCCCCAGTGCTGTTGCGGCTAAAGATAGGCTGCAGAGGGATAGTGAAGACCTGCAAGATCTTTCAGGGCTGGCACCTTCCTTGTGGGAGAAGGAGCCGTAAGTTTGTCTTTTCAGAAAAAGTTTCTGCCGAGAACGAGCACCGTGACATGCTGAGTCTCTGGGAAAGCACAGAGACCCAGTTCTGTTGCGGCTAAAGATAGGCTGCAGAGGGATAGTGAAGACCTGCAAGAGCTTTCAGGGCTGGCACCTTCCTTGTGGGAGAAGGAGCCGTAAGTTTGTCTTTTCAGAAAAAGTTTCTGCCGAGAACGAGCACCGTGACATGCTGAGTCTCTGGGAAAGCAGAGATCCCCAGTGCTGTTGTGCCTGTGGATAGGCTGCAGGGGGACGGTGAAGACCAGCAAGATCTTTAAGGGCTGGCACCTTCCTTGTGGGAGAAGGAGCCAGACGTTTGCCTTTTCAGAAAAAGTTTCTGCCGAGAACGAGCACCGTGACATGCGGAGTCTCTGGGAAAGCACAGAGCCCCAGTTCTGTTGCGGCTAAAGATAGGCTGCAGAGGGATAGTGAAGACCAGCAAGAGCTTTCAGGGCTGGCACCTGCCTTGTGGGAGAAGGAGCCAGACGTTTGCCTTTTCAGAAAAAGTTTCTGCCGAGAACGAGCACCGTGACATGCGGAGTCTCTGGGAAAGCACAGAGCCCCAGTTCTGTTGCGGCTAAAGATAGGCTGCAGAGGGATAGTGAAGACCAGCAAGAGCTTTCAGGGCTGGCACCTGCCTTGTGGGAGAAGGAGCCAGACGTTTGCCTCTTCAGAAAAACGCTCTGCCGTAAGCGAGCACCATAAGATGCTGAATCTCTGGGAAAGCAGAGCTCCCCAGTGCTGTTGCGGCTATAGATAGGCTGCAGAGGGATAGTGAAGACCTGCAAGAGCTTTCAGGGCTGGCACCTTCCTTGTGGGAGAAGGAGCCAGACGTTTGCCTTTTCAGAAAAAGTTTCTGCCGAGAACGAGCACCGTGACATGCGGAGTCTCTGGGAAAGCACAGATCCCCAGTTCTGTTGCGGCTAAAGACAGGCTGCAGAGGGATAGTGAAGACCAGCAAGAGCTTTCAGGGCTGGCACCTTCCTTGTGGGAGAAGGAGCCGTAAGTTTGTCTTTTCAGAAAAAGTTTCTGCCGAGAACGAGCACCGTGACATGCTGAGTCTCTGGGAAAGCAGAGATCCCCAGTGCTGTTGTGCCTGTGGATAGGCTGCAGGGGTACAGTGAAGACCAGCAAGATCTTTAAGGGCTGGCACCTTCCTTGTGGGAGAAGGAGCCAGACGTTTGCCTTTTCAGAAAAAGTTTCTGCCGAGAACGAGCACCGTGACATGCGGAGTCTCTGGGAAAGAACAGATCCCCAGTGCTGTTGCGGCTAAAGATAGGCTGCAGAGGGATAGTGAAGACCAGCAAGAGCTTTCAGGGCTGGCACCTTCCTTGTGGGAGAAGGAGCCAGACATTTGCCTTTTCAGAAAAAGTTTCTGCCGAGAACGAGCACCGTGACATGCTGAGTGTCTGGGAAAGCAGAGATCCCCAGTGCTGTTGCGGCTAAAGATAGGCTGCAGAGGGATAGTGAAGACCTGCAAGATCATTCAGGGCTGGCACCTGCCTTGTGGGAGAAGGAGCCAGACGTTTGCCTTTTCAGAAAAAGTTTCTGCCGAGAACGAGCACCGTGACATGCTGAGTCTCTGGGAAAGCAGAGATCCCCAGTGCTGTTGCGGCTAAAGATAGGCTGCAGAGGGATAGTGAAGACCTGCAAGATCTTTCAGGGCTGGCACCTTCCTTGTGGGAGAAGGAGCCGTAAGTTTGTCTTTTCAGAAAAAGTTTCTGCCGAGAACGAGCACCGTGACATGCTGAGTCTCTGGGAAAGCACAGAGACCCAGTTCTGTTGCGGCTAAAGATAGGCTGCAGAGGGATAGTGAAGACCTGCAAGAGCTTTCAGGGCTGGCACCTTCCTTGTGGGAGAAGGAGCCGTAAGTTTGTCTTTTCAGAAAAAGTTTCTGCCGAGAACGAGCACCGTGACATGCTGAGTCTCTGGGAAAGCAGAGATCCCCAGTGCTGTTGTGCCTGTGGATAGGCTGCAGGGGGACGGTGAAGACCAGCAAGATCTTTAAGGGCTGGCACCTTCCTTGTGGGAGAAGGAGCCAGACGTTTGCCTTTTCAGAAAAAGTTTCTGCCGAGAACGAGCACCGTGACATGCGGAGTCTCTGGGAAAGCACAGAGCCCCAGTTCTGTTGCGGCTAAAGATAGGCTGCAGAGGGATAGTGAAGACCAGCAAGAGCTTTCAGGGCTGGCACCTGCCTTGTGGGAGAAGGAGCCAGACGTTTGCCTTTTCAGAAAAAGTTTCTGCCGAGAACGAGCACCGTGACATGCTGAGTCTCTGGGAAAGCACAGATCCCCAGTGCTGTTGTGCCTGTGGATAGGCTGCAGGGGGAGAGTGAAGACCAGCAAGACCTTTAAGGGCTGGCACCTTCCTTGTGGGAGAAGGAGCCAGACGTTTGCCTTTTCAGAAAAAGTTTCTGCCGAGAACGAGCACCGTGACATGCTGAGTCTCTGGGAAAGCAGAGATCCCCAGTGCTGTTGCGGCTAAAGATAGGCTGCAGAGGGATAGTGAAGACCTGCAAGAGCTTTCAGGGCTGGCACCTTCCTTGTGGGAGAAGGAGCCAGACGTTTGCCTTTTCAGAAAAAGTTTCTGCCGAGAACGAGCACCGTGACATGCTGAGTCTCTGGGAAAGCACAGATCCCCAGTTCTGTTGCGGCTAAAGATAGGCTGCAGAGGGATAGTGAAGACCAGCAAGAGCTTTCAGGGCTGGCACCTTCCTTGTGGGAGAAGGAGCCGTACGTTTGCCTTTTCAGAAAAAGTTTCTGCCGAGAACGAGCACCGTGACATGCTGAGTCTCTGGGAAAGCAGAGATCCCCAGTGCTGTTGCGGCTAAAGATAGGCTGCAGAGGGATAGTGAAGACCTGCAAGAGCTTTCAGGGCTGGCACCTTCCTTGTGGGAGAAGGAGCCAGACGTTTGCCTTTTCAGAAAAAGTTTCTGCCGAGAACGAGCACCGTGACATGCTGAGTGTCTGGGAAAGCAGAGATCCCCAGTGCTGTTGCGGCTAAAGATAGGCTGCAGAGGGATAGTGAAGACCTGCAAGATCATTCAGGGCTGGCACCTGCCTTGTGGGAGAAGGAGCCAGACGTTTGCCTTTTCAGAAAAAGTTTCTGCCGAGAACGAGCACCGTGACATGCTGAGTCTCTGGGAAAGCAGAGATCCCCAGTGCTGTTGCGGCTAAAGATAGGCTGCAGGGGGACTGTGAAGACCAGCAAGATCTTTCAGGGCTGGCACCTTCCTTGTGGGAGAAGGAGCCGTAAGTTTGTCTTTTCAGAAAAAGTTTCTGCCGAGAACGAGCACCGTGACATGCTGAGTCTCTGGGAAAGCAGAGATCCCCAGTGCTGTTGTGCCTGTGGATAGGCTGCAGAGGGATAGTGAAGACCTGCAAGAGCTTTCAGGGCTGGCACCTTCCTTGTGGGAGAAGGAGCCAGACGTTTGCCTTTTCAGAAAAAGTTTCTGCCGAGAACGAGCACCGTGACATGCGGAGTCTCTGGGAAAGCACAGATCCCCAGTGCTGTTGCGGCTAAAGATAGGCTGCAGAGGGATAGTGAAGACCAGCAAGAGCTTTCAGGGCTGGCACCTTCCTTGTGGGAGAAGGAGCCGTAAGTTTGTCTTTTCAGAAAAAGTTTCTGCCGAGAACGAGCACCGTGACATGCTGAGTCTGTAGGAAAGCAGAGATCCCCAGTGCTGTTGTGCCTGTGGATAGGCTGCAGGGGGACAGTGAAGACCAGCAAGATCTTTAAGGGCTGGCACCTTCCTTGTGGGAGAAGGAGCCAGACGTTTGCCTTTTCAGAAAAAGTTTCTGCCGAGAACGAGCACCGTGACATGCTGAGTCTGTAGGAAAGCAGAGATCCCCAGTGCTGTTGTGCCTGTGGATAGGCTGCAGGGGGACAGTGAAGACCAGCAAGATCTTTCAGGGCTGGCACCTTCCTTGTGGGAGAAGGAGCCAGACGTTTGCCTTTTCAGAAAAAGTTTCTGCCGAGAACGAGCACCGTGACATGCTGAGTCTCTGGGAAAGCAGAGATCCCCAGTGCTGTTGCGGCTAAAGATAGGCTGCAGAGGGATAGTGAAGACCTGCAAGAGCTTTCAGGGCTGGCACCTTCCTTGTGGGAAAAGGAGCCAGACGTTTGCCTTTTCAGAAAAAGTTTCTGCCGAGAACGAGCACCGTGACATGCTGAGTCTCTGGGAAAGCACAGAGACCCAGTTCTGTTGCGGCTAAAGATAGGCTGCAGAGGGATAGTGAAGACCTGCAAGAGCTTTCAGGGCTGGCACCTTCCTTGTGGGAGAAGGAGCCTTAAGTTTGTCTTTTCAGAAAAAGTTTCTGCCGAGAACGAGCACCGTGACATGCTGAGTCTCTGGGAAAGCAGAGATCCCCAGTGCTGTTGTGCCTGTGGATAGGCTGCAGGGGGACGGTGAAGACCAGCAAGATCTTTAAGGGCTGGCACCTTCCTTGTGGGAGAAGGAGCCAGACGTTTGCCTTTTCAGAAAAAGTTTCTGCCGAGAACGAGCACCGTGACATGCTGAGTCTCTGGGAAAGCAGAGATCCCCAGTGCTGTTGCAGCTAAAGATAGGCTGCAGAGGGATAGTGAAGACCTGCAAGAGCTTTCAGGGCTGGCACCTTCCTTGTGGGAGAAGGAGCCAGACGTTTGCCTTTTCAGAAAAAGTTTCTGCCGAGAACGAGCACCGTGACATGCTGAGTGTCTGGGAAAGCAGAGATCCCCAGTGCTGTTGCGGCTAAAGATAGGCTGCAGAGGGATAGTGAAGACCTGCAAGATCATTCAGGGCTGGCACCTGCCTTGTGGGAGAAGGAGCCAGACGTTTGCCTTTTCAGAAAAAGTTTCTGCCGAGAACGAGCACCGTGACATGCTGAGTGACTGGGAAAGCAGAGATCCCCAGTGCTGTTGCGGCTAAAGATAGGCTGCAGGGGGACTGTGAAGACCAGCAAGATCTTTCAGGGCTGGCACCTTCCTTGTGGGAGAAGGAGCCGTAAGTTTGTCTTTTCAGAAAAAGTTTCTGCCGAGAACGAGCACCGTGACATGCTGAGTCTCTGGGAAAGCAGAGATCCCCAGTGCTGTTGTGCCTGTGGATAGGCTGCAGAGGGATAGTGAAGACCTGCAAGAGCTTTCAGGGCTGGCACCTTCCTTGCGGGAGAAGGAGCCAGACGTTTGCCTTTTCAGAAAAAGTTTCTGCCGAGAACGAGCACCGTGACATGCGGAGTCTCTGGGAAAGCACAGAGCCCCAGTTCTGTTGCGGCTAAAGATAGGCTGCAGAGGGATAGTGAAGACCAGCAAGAGCTTTCAGGGCTGGCACCTGCCTTGTGGGAGAAGGAGCCAGACGTTTGCCTTTTCAGAAAAAGTTTCTGCCGAGAACGAGCACCGTGACATGCTGAGTCTCTGGGAAAGCACAGATCCCCAGTGCTGTTGTGCCTGTGGATAGGCTGCAGGGGGACAGTGAAGACCAGCAAGACCTTTAAGGGCTGGCACCTTCCTTGTGGGAGAAGGAGCCAGACGTTTGCCTTTTCAGAAAAAGTTTCTGCCGAGAACGAGCACCGTGACATGCTGAGTCTCTGGGAAAGCAGAGATCCCCAGTGCTGTTGCGGCTAAAGATAGGCTGCAGAGGGATAGTGAAGACCTGCAAGAGCTTTCAGGGCTGGCACCTTCCTTGTGGGAGAAGGAGCCAGACGTTTGCCTTTTCAGAAAAAGTTTCTGCCGAGAACGAGCACCTTGACATGCTGAGTCTCTGGGAAAGCACAGATCCCCAGTTCTGTTGCGGCTAAAGATAGGCTGCAGAGGGATAGTGAAGACCAGCAAGAGCTTTCAGGGCTGGCACCTTCCTTGTGGGAGAAGGAGCCGTACGTTTGCCTTTTCAGAAAAAGTTTCTGCCGAGAACGAGCACCGTGACATGCTGAGTCTCTGGGAAAGCAGAGATCCCCAGTGCTGTTGTGCCTGTGGATAGGCTGCAGGGGGACGGTGAAGACCAGCAAGATCTTTCAGGGCTGGCACCTTCCTTGTGGGAGAAGGAGCCAGACGTTTGCCTTTTCAGAAAAAGTTTCTGCCGAGAACGAGCACCGTGACATGCGGAGTCTCTGGGAAAGCAGAGATCCCCAGTGCTGTTGTGCCTGTGGATAGGCTGCAGGGGGACTGTGAAGACCAGCAAGATCTTTCAGGGCTGGCACCTTCCTTGTGGGAGAAGGAGCCAGACGTTTGCCTTTTCAGAAAAAGTTTCTGCCGAGAACGAGCACCGTGACATGCTGAGTCTCTGGGAAAGCAGAGATCCCCAGTGCTGTTGCGGCTAAAGATAGGCTGCAGAGGGATAGTGAAGACCTGCAAGAGCTTTCAGGGCTGGCACCTGCCTTGTGGGAGAAGGAGCCAGACGTTTGCCTTTTCAGAAAAAGTTTCTGCCGAGAACGAGCACCGTGACATGCTGAGTCTCTGGGAAAGCAGAGATCCCCAGTGCTGTTGCGGCTAAACATAGGCTGCAGAGGGATAGTGAAGACCTGCAAGAGCTTTTAATTTTGTCACGGTCCTTGTTGGAGAAGGAGCCTGAGTTTTACAGTTTCAGAAAAAGTTTCTGCCGAGAACGAGCACCGTGACATGCTGAGTCTCTGGGAAAGCAGAGATCCCCAGTGCTGTTGCGGCCAAAGATAGGCTGCAGAGGAATAGTGAAGACCAGCAAGATCTTTCAGGGCTGGCACCTTCCTTGTGGGAGAAGGAGCCAGACGTTTGCCTTTTCAGAAAAAGTTTCTGCCGAGAACGAGCACCATGACATGCTGAGTCTCTGGGAAAGCAGAGATCCCCAGTGCTGTTGCGGCTAAAGATAGGCTGCAGAGGGATAGTGAAGACCTGCAAGAGCTTTCAGGGCTGGCACCTTCCTTGTGGAAGATGGAGACAGACGTTTGTCTCCTCAGAAAAACGCTCTGCCGTAAGCGAGCACCATAAAATGCTGAATCTCTGGGAAAGCAGATCTCCCCAGTGCTGTTGCGGCTATAGATAGGCTGCAGAGGGATACTGAAGAAGAGCAAGATCTTTCAGGGCTGGCACCTTCCTTGTGGGAGAAGGAGCCAGACGTTTGCCTTTTCAGAAAAAGTTTCTGCCGAGAACGAGCACCGTGACATGCTGAGTCGCTGGGAAAGCAGAGATCCCCAGTGCTGTTGTGCCTGTGGATAGGCTGCAGGGGGACTGTGAAGACCAGCAAGATCTTTCAGGGCTGGCACCTTTCTTGTGGGAGAAGGAGCCAGACGTTTGCCTTTTCAGAAAAAGTTTCTGCCGAGAACGAGCACCGTGACATGCTGAGTGTCTGGGAAAGCAGAGATCCCCAGAGCTGTTGAGACTATAGATAGGCTGCAGAGGGATAGTGAAGACCTGCAAGAGCTTTCAGGACTGGCACCTTCCTTGTGGAAGATGGAGCCAGACGTTTGCCTCTTCAGAAAAACGCTCTGCCTTAAGCGAGCACCATAAGATGCTGAATCTCTGGGAAAGCAGAGCTCCCCAGTGCTGTTGCGGCTAAAGATAGGCTGCAGAGGGATAGTGAAGACCTGCAAGATCTTTCAGGGCTGGCACCTTCCTTGTGGGAGAAGGAGCCAGACGTTTGCCTTTTCAGAAAAAGTTTCTGCCGAGAACGAGCACCGTGACATGCTGAGTCTCTGGGAAAGCAGAGATCCCCAGTGCTGTTGTGGCTAAAGATAGGCTGCAGAGGGATAGTGAAGACCTGCAAGAGCTTTCAGGGCTGGAACCTTTCTTGTGTAAGATTGAGCCAGACGTTTGCCTTTTGAGAAAAAGGTTCTGCCGTAAGCGAGCACCATGAGATGCTGAAGTCTCTGGGAAAGCAGAGATCCCCAGTGCTGTTGTGCCTGTGGATAGGCTGCAAGGGGACGGTGAAGACCAGCAAGATCTTTCAGGGCTGGCACCTTCCTTGTGGGAGAAGGAGCCAGACGTTTGCCTTTTCAGAAAAAGTTTCTGCCGAGAACGAGCACCGTGACATGCTGAGTCTCTGGGAAAGCAGAGATCCCCAGTGCTGTTGCGGCTAAAGATAGGCTGCAGAGGGATAGTGAAGACCTGCAAGAGCTTTCAGAGCTGGCACCTTCCTTGTGGGAGAAGGAGCCAGACGTTTGCCTTTTCAGAAAAAGTTTCTGCCGAGAACGAGCACCGTGACATGCTGAGTCTCTGGGAAAGCAGAGATCCCCAGAGCTGTTGTGCCTGTGGATAGGCTGCAGGGGGACGGTGAAGACCTGCAAGACCTTTCAGGGCTGGCACCTTCCTTGTGGAAGATGGAGCCAGACGTTTGCCTCTTCAGAAAAACGCTCTGCCGTAAGCGAGCACCATAAGATGCTGAATCTCTGGGAAAGCAGAGCTCCCCAGTGCTGTTGCGGCTAAAGATAGGCTGCAGAGGGATAGTGAAGACCTGCAAGAGCTTTCAGGGCTGGCACCTTCCTTGTGGGAGAAGGAGCCAGACGTTTGCCTTTTCAGAAAAAGTTTCTGCCGAGAACGAGCACCGTGACATGCTGAGTCTCGGGGAAAGCAGAGATCCCCAGTGCTGTTGTGGCTAAAGATAGGCTGCAGAGGGATAGTGAAGACCTGCAAGAGCTTTCAGGGCTGGCACCTTTCTTGTGGAAGATTGAGCCAGACTATTGCCTCTTCAGAAAAAGGTTCTGCCGTAAGCAACGACCATGAGATGCTGAGTCTCTGGGAAAGCAGAGATCCCCAGTGCTGTTGTGCCTGTGGATAGGCTGCAGGGGGATGGTGAAGACCAGCAAGATCTTTCAGGGCTGGCACCTTCCTTGTGGGAGAAGGAGCCAGACGTTTGCCTTTTCAGAAAAAGTTTCTGCCGAGAACGAGCACCGTAACATGCTGAGTCTCTGGGAAAGCACAGATCCCCAGTGCTGTTGCGGCTAAAGATCGGCTGCAGAGGGATAGTGAAGACCTGCAAGATCTTTCAGGGCTGGCACCTTCCTTGTGGGAGAAGGAGCCAGACGTTTGCCTTTTCAGAAAAAGTTTCTGCCGAGAATGAGCACCGTGACATGCTGAGTCTCTGGGAAAGCAGAGATCCCCAGTGCTGTTGCGGCTAAATATAGGCTGCAGAGGGATAGTGAAGACCAGCAAGAGCTTTCAGGGCTGGCACCTTCCTTGTGGGAGAAGGAGCCGTAAGTTTGTCTTTTCAGAAAAAGTTTCTGCCGAGAACGAGCACCGTGACATGCTGAGTCTCTGGGAAAGCAGAGATCCCCAGTGCTGTTGTGCCTGTGGATAGGCTGCAGGAGGACGGTGAAGACCAGCAAGATCTTTCAGGTCTGGCACCTTCCTTGTGGGAGAAGGAGCCAGACGTTTGCCTTTTCAGAAAAAGTTTCTGCCGAGAACGAGCACCGTGACATGCTGAGTCTCTGGGAAAGCAGAGATCCCCAGTGCTGTTGTGCCTGTGGATAGGCTGCAGGGGGACGGTGAAGACCAGCAAGATCTTTAAGGGCTGGCACCTTCCTTGTGGGAGAAGGAGCCAGACGTTTGCCTTTTCAGAAAAAGTTTCTGCCGAGTACGAGCACCGTGACATGCGGAGTCTCTGGGAAAGCACAGATCCCCAGTTCTGTTGCGGCTAAAGATACGCTGCAGAGGGATAGTGAAGACCAGCAAGAGCTTTCAGGGCTGGCACCTTCCTTGGAGAAGGAGCCGTAAATTTGTCTTTTCAGAAAAAGTTTCTGCCGAGAACGAGCACCGTGACATGCTGAGGCTCTGGGAAAGCAGAGATCCCCAGAGCTGTTGCGGCTAAAGATAGGCTGCAGAGGGATAGTGAAGATCTGTAAGAGCTTTCAGGGCTGGCACCTTCCTTGTGGGAGAAGGAGCCAGACGTTTGCCTTTTCAGAAAAAGTTTCTGCCGAGAACGAGCACCGTGACATGCTGTGTCTCTGGGAAAGCAGAGATCCCCAGTGCTGTTGTGGCTAAAGATAGGCTGCAGAGGGATAGTGAAGACCTGCAAGAGCTTTCAGGGCTGGCACCTTTCTTGTGGAAGATTGAGCCAGACGTTTGCCTCTTCAGAAAAAGGTTCTGCCGTAAGCGAGCGACATGAGATGCTGAGTCTCTGGGAAAGCAGAGATCCCCAGTGCTGTTGTGCCTGTGGATAGGCTGCAAGGGGACGGTGAAGACCAGCAAGATCTTTCAGGGCTGGCACCTTCCTTGTGGGAGAAGGAGCCAGACGTTTGCCTTTTCAGAAAAAGTTTCTGCCGAGAACGAGCACCGTGACATGCTGAGTCTCTGGGAAAGCAGAGATCCCCAGTGCTGTTGCGGCTAAAGATAGGCTGCAGAGGGATAGTGAAGACCTGCAAGAGCTTTCAGAGCTGGCACCTTCCTTGTGGGAGAAGGAGCCAGACGTTTGCCTTTTCAGAAAAAGTTTCTGCCGAGAACGAGCACCGTGACATGCTGAGTCTCTGGGAAAGCAGAGATCCCCAGAGCTGTTGTGCCTGTGGATAGGCTGCAGGGGGACGGTGAAGACCTGCAAGACCTTTCAGGGCTGGCACCTTCCTTGTGGAAGATGGAGCCAGACGTTTGCCTCTTCAGAAAAACGCTCTGCCGTAAGGGAGCACCATAAGATGCTGAATCTCTGGGAAAGCAGAGCTCCCCAGTGCTGTTGCGGCTAAAGATAGGCTGCAGAGGGATAGTGAAGACCTGCAAGAGCTTTCAGGGCTGGCACCTTCCTTGTGGGAGAAGGAGCCAGACGTTTGCCTTTTCAGAAAAAGTTTCTGCCGAGAACGAGCACCGTGACATGCTGAGTCTCTGGGAAAGGAGAGATCCCCAGTGCTGTTGTGGCTAAAGATAGGCTGCAGAGGGATAGTGAAGACCTGCAAGAGCTTTCAGGGCTGGCACCTTTCTTGTGGAAGATTGAGCCAGACTTTTGCCTCTTCAGAAAAAGGTTCTGCCGTAAGCGACGACCATGAGATGCTGAGTCTCTGGGAAAGCAGAGATCCCCAGTGCTGTTGTGCCTGTGGATAGGCTGCAGGGGGATGGTGAAGACCAGCAAGATCTTTCAGGGCTGGCACCTTCCTTGTGGGAGAAGGAGCCAGACGTTTGCCTTTTCAGAAAAAGTTTCTGACGAGAAAAAGCACCATGACATGCTGAGTCTCTGAGAAAGCAGAGATCCCCAGTGCTGTTGTGCCTGCGGATAGGCTGCAGGGGGACGGTGAAGACCAGCAAGATCTTTCAGGTCTGGCACCTTCCTTGTGGGAGAAGGAGCCAGACGTTTGCCTTTTCAGAAAAAGTTTCTGCCGAGAACGAGCACCGTGACATGCTGAGTCTCTGGGAAAGCAGAGATCCCCAGTGCTGTTGCGGCTAAAGATAGGCTGCAGAGGGATAGTGAAGACCAGCAAGAGCTTTCAGGGCTGGCACCTTCCTTGTGGGAGAAGGAGCCGTAAGTTTGTCTTTTCAGAAAAAGTTTCTGCCGAGAACGAGCACCGTAACATGCTGAGTCTCTGGGAAAGCAGAGATCCCCAGTGCTGTTGCGGCTAAATATAGGCTGCAGAGGGATAGTGAAGACCAGCAAGAGCTTTCAGGGCTGGCACCTTCCTTGTGGGAGAAGGAGCCGTAAGTTTGTCTTTTCAGAAAAAGTTTCTGCCGAGAACGAGCACCGTGACATGCTGAGTCTCTGGGAAAGCAGAGATCCCCAGTGCTGTTGTGCCTGTGGATAGGCTGCAGGAGGACGGTGAAGACCAGCAAGATCTTTCAGGTCTGGCACCTTCCTTGTGGGAGAAGGAGCCAGACGTTTGCCTTTTCAGAAAAAGTTTCTGCCGAGAACGAGCACCGTGACATGCTGAGTCTCTGGGAAAGCAGAGATCCCCAGTGCTGTTGCGGCTACAGATAGGCTGCAGAGGGATAGTGAAGACCAGCAAGAGCTTTCAGGGCTGGCACCTTCCTTGTGGGAGAAGGAGCCAGAAGTTTGCCTTTTCAGAAAAAGTTTCTGCCGAGAACGAGCACCGTGACATGCTGAGTCTCTGGGAAAGCAGAGATCCCCAGTGCTGTTGTGCCTGTGGATAGGCTGCAGGGGGACGGTGAAGACCAGCAAGATCTTTAAGGGCTGGCACCTTCCTTGTGGGAGAAGGAGCCAGACGTTTGCCTTTTCAGAAAAAGTTTCTGCCGAGTACGAGCACCGTGACATGCGGAGTCTCTGGGAAAGCACAGATCCCCAGTTCTGTTGCGGCTAAAGATAGGCTGCAGAGGGATAGTGAAGACCAGCAAGAGCTTTCAGGGCTGGCACCTTCCTTGGAGAAGGAGCCGTAAGTTTGTCTTTTCAGAAAAAGTTTCTGCCGAGAACGAGCACCGTGACATGCTGAGGCTCTGGGAAAGCAGAGATCCCCAGTGCTGTTGCGGCTAAATATAGGCTGCAGGGGGACGGTGAAGACCAGCAAGATCTTTCAGGGCTGGCAGCTTCCTTGTGGGAGAAGGAGCCAGACGTTTGCCTTTTCAGAAAAAGTTTCTGCCGAGAACGAGCACCGTGACATGCTGAGTCTCTGGGAAAGCAGAGATCCCCAGTGCTGTTGTGCCTGTGGATAGGCTGCAGGAGGACGGTGAAGACCAGCAAGATCTTTCAGGTCTGGCACCTTCCTTGTGGGAGAAGGAGCCAGACGTTTGCCTTTTCAGAAAAAGTTTCTGCCGAGAACGAGCACCGTGACATGCTGAGTCTCTGGGAAAGCAGAGATCCCCAGTGCTGTTGCGGCTAAAGATAGGCTGCAGAGGGATAGTGAAGACCAGCAAGAGCTTTCAGGGCTGGCACCTTCCTTGTGGGAGAAGGAGCCAGACGTTTGCCTTTTCAGAAAAAGTTTCTGCCGAGAACGAGCACCGTGACATGCTGAGTCTCTGGGAAAGCAGAGATCCCCAGTGCTGTTGTGCCTGTGGATAGGCTGCAGGGGGACGGTGAAGACCAGCAAGATCTTTAAGGGCTGGCACCTTCCTTGTGGGAGAAGGAGCCAGACGTTTGCCTTTTCAGAAAAAGTTTCTGCCGAGTACGAGCACCGTGACATGCGGAGTCTCTGGGAAAGCACAGATCCCCAGTTCTGTTGCGGCTAAAGATACGCTGCAGAGGGATAGTGAAGACCAGCAAGAGCTTTCAGGGCTGGCACCTTCCTTGGAGAAGGAGCCGTAAATTTGTCTTTTCAGAAAAAGTTTCTGCCGAGAACGAGCACCGTGACATGCTGAGGCTCTGGGAAAGCAGAGATCCCCAGAGCTGTTGCGGCTAAAGATAGGCTGCAGAGGGATAGTGAAGATCTGTAAGAGCTTTCAGGGCTGGCACCTTCCTTGTGGGAGAAGGAGCCAGACGTTTGCCTTTTCAGAAAAAGTTTCTGCCGAGAACGAGCACCGTGACATGCTGTGTCTCTGGGAAAGCAGAGATCCCCAGTGCTGTTGTGGCTAAAGATAGGCTGCAGAGGGATAGTGAAGACCTGCAAGAGCTTTCAGGGCTGGCACCTTTCTTGTGGAAGATTGAGCCAGACGTTTGCCTCTTCAGAAAAAGGTTCTGCCGTAAGCGAGCGACATGAGATGCTGAGTCTCTGGGAAAGCAGAGATCCCCAGTGCTGTTGTGCCTGTGGATAGGCTGCAGGGGGACGGTGAAGACCAGCAAGATCTTTCAGGGCTGGCACCTTCCTTGTGGGAGAAGGAGCCAGACGTTTGCCTTTTCAGAAAAAGTTTCTGCCGAGAACGAGCACCGTGACATGCTGAGTCTCTGGGAAAGCAGAGATCCCCAGTGCTGTTGTGCCTGTGGATAGGCTGCAGGGGGACGGTGAAGACCAGCAAGATCTTTCAGGGCTGGCACCTTCCTTGTGGGAGAAGGAGCCAGACGTTTGCCTTTTCAGAAAAAGTTTCTGCCGAGAACGAGCACCGTAACATGCTGAGTCTCTGGGAAAGCACAGATCCCCAGTGCTGTTGCGGCTAAAGATAGGCTGCAGAGGGATAGTGAAGACCTGCAAGATCTTTCAGGGCTGGCACCTTCCTTGTGGGAGAAGGAGCCAGACGTTTGCCTTTTCAGAAAAAGTTTCTGCCGAGAATGAGCACCGTGACATGCTGAGTCTCTGGGAAAGCAGAGATCCCCAGTGCTGTTGCGGCTAAAGATAGGCTGCAGAGGGATAGTGAAGACCAGCAAGAGCTTTCAGGGCTGGCACCTTCCTTGTGGGAGAAGGAGCCGTAAGTTTGTCTTTTCAGAAAAAGTTTCTGCCGAGAACGAGCACCGTGACATGCTGAGTCTCTGGGAAAGCAGAGATCCCCAGTGCTGTTGTGCCTGTGGATAGGCTGCAGGAGGACGGTGAAGACCAGCAAGATCTTTCAGGTCTGGCACCTTCCTTGTGGGAGAAGGAGCCAGACGTTTGCCTTTTCAGAAAAAGTTTCTGCCGAGAACGAGCACCGTGACATGCTGAGTGTCTGGGAAAGCAGAGATCCCCAGTGCTGTTGCGGCTAAAGATAGGCTGCAGAGGGATAGTGAAGACCAGCAAGAGCTTTCAGAGCTGGCACCTTCCTTGTGGGAGAAGGAGCCAGACGTTTGCCTTTTCAGAAAAAGTTTCTGCCGAGAACGAGCACCGTGACATGCTGAGTCTCTGGGAAAGCAGAGATCCCCAGTGCTGTTGTGCCTGTGGATAGGCTGCAGGGGGACGGTGAAGACCAGCAAGATCTTTAAGGGCTGGCACCTTCCTTGTGGGAGAAGGAGCCAGACGTTTGCCTTTTCAGAAAAAGTTTCTGCCGAGTACGAGCACCGTGACATGCGGAGTCTCTGGGAAAGCACAGATCCCCAGTTCTGTTGTGGCTAAAGATAGGCTGCAGAGGGATAGTGAAGACCTGCAAGAGCTTTCAGGGCTGGCACCTTTCTTGTGGAAGATTGAGCCAGACTTTTGCCTCTTCAGAAAAAGGTTCTGCCGTAAGCGACGACCATGAGATGCTGAGTCTCTGGGAAAGCAGAGATCCCCAGTGCTGTTGTGCCTGTGGATAGGCTGCAGGGGGATGGTGAAGACCAGCAAGATCTTTCAGGGCTGGCACCTTCCTTGTGGGAGAAGGAGCCAGACGTTTGCCTTTTCAGAAAAAGTTTCTGCCGAGAACGAGCACCGTAACATGCTGAGTCTCTGGGAGAGCACAGATCCCCAGTGCTGTTGCGGCTAAAGATCGGCTGCAGAGGGATAGTGAAGACCTGCAAGATCTTTCAGGGCTGGCACCTTCCTTGTGGGAGAAGGAGCCAGACGTTTGCCTTTTCAGAAAAAGTTTCTGCCGAGAACGAGCACCGTGACATGCTGAGTCTCTGGGAAAGCAGAGATCCCCAGTGCTGTTGTGCCTGTGGATAGGTTGCAGGGGGACGGTGAAGACCAGCAAGAGCTTTCAGGGCTGGCACCTTCCTTGTGGGAGAAGGAGCCAGACGTTTGCCTTTTCAGAAAAAGTTTCTGCCGAGAACGAGCACCGTGACATGCTGAGTCTCTGGAAAAGCAGAGATCCCCAGTGCTGTTGCGGCTAAAGATAGGCTGCAGAGGGATAGTGAAGACCAGCAGGAGCTTTCAGGGCTGGCACCTTCCTTGTGGGAGAAGGAGCCAGACGTTTGCCTTTTCAGAAAAAGTTTCTGCCGAGAAAAAGCACCGTGACATGCTGAGTCTCTGAGAAAGCAGAGATCCCCAGTGCTGTTGTGCCTGCGGATAGGCTGCAGGGGGACGGTGAAGACCAGCAAGATCTTTCAGGGCTGGCACCTTCCTTGTGGGAGAAGGAGCCAGACGTTTGCCTTTTCAGAAAAAGGCTCTGCCGAGAGCGAGCACCATGAGATGCTGAGTCTCTGGGAAAGCAGAGATCCCCAGTGCTGTTGTGCCTGCGGATAGGCTGCAGGGGGACGGTGAAGACCAGCAAGATCTTTCAGGTCTGGCACCTTCCTTGTGGGAGAAGGAGCCAGACGTTTGCCTTTTCAGAAAAAGATTCTGCCGAGAACGAGCACCGTGACATGCTGAGTCTCTGGGAAAGCAGAGATCCCCAGTGCTGTTGTGCCTGTGGATAGGCTGCAGGGGGATGGTGAAGACCAGCAAGATCTTTCAGGGCTGGCACCTTCCTTGTGGGAGAAGGAGCCAGACGTTTGCCTTTTGAGAAAAAGGCTCTGCCGAAAGCGAGCACCATGAGATGCTGAGTCTCTGGGAAAGCAGAGATCCCCAGTGCTGTTGTGCCTGTGGATAGGCTGCAGGGGGACGGTGAAGACCAGCAAGTTCTTTCAGGTCTCGCACCTTCCTTGTGGGAGAAGGAGCCAGACGTTTGCCTTTTCAGAAAAAGTTTCTGCCGAGAACGAGCACCGTGACATGCTGAGTCTCTGCGAAAGCAGAGATCCCCAGTGCTGTTGCGGCTAAAGATAGGCTGCAGAGGGATAGTGAAGACCAGCAAGAGCTTTCAGGGCTGGCACCTTCCCTGTGGGAGAAGGAGCCAGACGTTTGCCTTTTCAGAAAAAGTCTCTGCCGAGAGCGAGCACCATGAGATGCTGAGTCTCTGGGAAAGCAGAGATCCCCAGTGCTGTTGTGCCTGTGGATAGGCTGCAGGGGGACGGTGAAGACCAGCAAGATCTTTCAGGTCTGGCACCTTCCTTGTGGGAGAAGGAGCCAGACGTTTGCCTTTTCAGAAAAAGTTTCTGCCGAGAACGAGCACCGTGACATGCTGAGTCTCTGGAAAAGCAGAGATCCCCAGTGCTGTTGCGGCTAAAGATAGGCTGCAGAGGGATAGTGAAGACCAGCAAGAGCTTTCAGGGCTGGCACCTTCCTTGTGGGAGAAGGAGCCAGACGTTTGCCTTTTCAGAAAAAGTTTCTGCCGAGAACGAGCACCGTGACATGCTGAGTCTCTGGGAAAGCAGAGATCCCCAGTGCTGTTGTGCCTGTGCATAGGCTGCAGGGGGATGGTGAAGACCAGCAAGATCTTTCAGGGCTGGCACCTTCCTTGTGGGAGAAGGTGCCAGACGTTTGCCTTTTGAGAAAAAGTTTCTGCCGAGAACGAGCACCGTGACATGCTGAGTCTCTGGGAAAGCAGAGATCCCCAGTGCTGTTGCGGCTAAAGATAGGCTGCAGAGGGATAGTGAAGACCAGCAAGAGCTTTCAGGGCTGGCACCTTCCTTGTGGGAGAAGGAGCCAGACGTTTGCCTTTTCAGAAAAAGTTTCTGCCGAGAACGAGCACCGTGACATGCTGAGTCTCTGGAAAAGCAGAGATTCCCAGTGCTGTTGCGGCTAAAGATAGGCTGCAGAGGGATAGTGAAGACCAGCAGGAGCTTTCAGGGCTGGCACCTTCCTTGTGGGAGAAGGAGCCAGACGTTTGCCTTTTCAGAAAAAGTTTCTGCCGAGAAAAAGCACCGTGACATGCTGAGTCTCTGAGAAAGCAGAGATCCCCAGTGCTGTTGTGCCTGCGGATAGGCTGCAGGGGGACGGTGAAGACCAGCAAGATCTTTCAGGGCTGGCACATTCCTTGTGGGAGAAGGAGCCAGACGTTTGCCTTTTCAGAAAAAGGCTCTGCCGAGAGCGAGCACAATGAGATGCTGAGTCTCTGGGAAAGCAGAGATCCCCAGTGCTGTTGTGCCTGTGCATAGGCTGCAGGGGGACGGTGAAGACCAGCAAGATCTTTCAGGGCTGGCACCTTCCTTGTGGGAGAAGGAGCCAGACGTTTGCCTTTTCAGAAAAAGTTTCTGCCGAGAACGAGCACCGTGACATGCTGAGTCTCTGGGAAAGCAGAGATCCCCAGTGCTGTTGCGGCTAAAGATAGGCTGCAGAGGGATAGTGAAGACCAGCAGGAGCTTTCAGGGCTGGCACCTTCCTTGTGGGAGAAGGAGCCAGACGTTTGCCTTTTCAGAAAAAGTTTCTGCCGAGAAAAAGCACCGTGACATGCTGAGTCTCTGAGAAAGCAGAGATCCCCAGTGCTGTTGTGCCTGTGCATAGGCTGCAGGGGGATGGTGAAGACCAGCAAGATCTTTCAGGGCTGGCACCTTCCTTGTGGGAGAAGGTGCCAGACGTTTGCCTTTTGAGAAAAAGTTTCTGCCGAGAACGAGCACCGTGACATGCTGAGTCTCTGGGAAAGCAGAGATCCCCAGTGCTGTTGCGGCTAAAGATAGGCTGCAGAGGGATAGTGAAGACCAGCAAGAGCTTTCAGGGCTGGCACCTTCCTTGTGGGAGAAGGAGCCAGACGTTTGCCTTTTCAGAAAAAGTTTCTGCCGAGAACGAGCACCGTGACATGCTGAGTCTCTGGGAAAGCAGAGATCCCCAGTGCTGTTGTGCCTGTGGATAGGCTGCAGGGGGACGGTGAAGACCAGCAAGATCTTTCAGGGCTGGCACCTTCCTTGTGGGAGAAGGAGCCAGACGTTTGCCTTTTCAGAAAAAGTTTCTGCCGAGAACGAGCACCGTGACATGCTGAGTCTCTGGAAAAGCAGAGATCCCCAGTGCTGTTGCGGCTAAAGATAGGCTGCAGAGGGATAGCGAAGACCAGCAAGAGCTTTCAGGGCTGGCACCTTCCTTGTGGGAGAAGGAGCCAGACGTTTGCCTTTTCAGAAAAAGGCTCTGCCGAGAGCGAGCACCATGAGATGCTGAGTCTCTGGGAAAGCAGAGATCCCCAGTGCTGTTGTGCCTGTGGATAGGCTGCAGGGGGACGGTGAAGACCAGCAAGATCTTTCAGGGCTGGCAGCTTCCTTGTGGGAGAAGGAGCCAGACGTTTGCCTTTTCAGAAAAAGTTTCTGCCGAGAACGAGCACCGTGACATGCTGAGTCTCTGGGAAAGCAGAGATCCCCAGTGCTGTTGTGCCTGTGGATAGGCTGCAGAGGGATGGTGAAGACCAGCAAGATCTTTCAGGGATGGCACCTTCCTTGTGGGAGAAGGAGCCAGACGTTTGCCTTTTCAGAAAAGGTTTCTGCCGAGAACGAGCACCGTGACATGCTGAGTCTCTGGGAAAGCAGAGATCCCCAGTGCTGTTGTGCCTGTGGATAGGTTGCAGGGGGACGGTGAAGACCAGCAAGATCTTTCAGGGCTGGCACCTTCCTTGTGGGAGAAGGAGCCAGACGTTTGCCTTTTCAGAAAAAGGCTCTGCCGAGAGCGAGCACCATGAGATGCTGAGTCTCTGGGAAAGCAGAGATCCCCAGTGCTGTTGTGCCTGTGGATAGGCTGCAGGGGGACGGTGAAGACCAGCAAGATCTTTCAGGTCTGGCACCTTCCTTGTGGGAGAAGGAGCCAGACGTTTGCCTTTTCAGAAAAAGATTCTGCCGAGAACGAGCACCGTGACATGCTGAGTCTCTGGGAAAGCAGAGATCCCCAGTGCTGTTGTGCCTGTGGATAGGCTGCAGGGGGACGGTGAAGACCAGCAAGATCTTTCAGGTCTAGCACCTTCCTTGTGGGAGAAGGAGCCAGACGTTTGCCTTTTCAGAAAAAGTTTCTGCCGAGAACGAGCACCGTGACATGCTGAGTCTCTGGGAAAGCAGAGATCCCCAGTGCTGTTGCGGCTAAAGATAGGCTGCAGAGGGATAGTGAAGACCAGCAAGAGCTTTCAGGGCTGGCACCTTCCTTGTGGGAGAAGGAGCCAGACGTTTGCCTTTTCAGAAAAAGTTTCTGCCGAGAACGAGCACCGTGACATGCTGAGTCTCTGGAAAAGCAGAGATCCCCAGTGCTGTTGTGCCTGTGGATAGGTTGCAGGGGGACGGTGAAGACCAGCAAGAGCTTTCAGGGCTGGCACCTTCCTTGTGGGAGAAGGAGCCAGACGTTTGCCTTTTCAGAAAAAGTTTCTGCCGAGAACGAGCACCGTGACATGCTGAGTCTCTGGAAAAGCAGAGATCCCCAGTGCTGTTGCGGCTAAAGATAGGCTGCAGAGGGATAGTGAAGACCAGCAGGAGCCTTCAGGGCTGGCACCTTCCTTGTGGGAGAAGGAGCCAGACGTTTGCCTTTTCAGAAAAAGTTTCTGACGAGAAAAAGCACCATGACATGCTGAGTCTCTGAGAAAGCAGAGATCCCCAGTGCTGTTGTGCCTGTGCATAGGCTGCAGGGGGACGGTGAAGACCAGCAAGATCTTTCAGGTCTGGCACCTTCCTTGTGGGAGAAGGAGCCAGACGTTTGCCTTTTCAGAAAAAGTTTCTGCCGAGAACGAGCACCGTGACATGCTGAGTCTCTGGGAAAGCAGAGATCCCCAGTGCTGTTGCGGCTAAAGATAGGCTGCAGAGGGATAGTGAAGACCAGCAAGAGCTTTCAGGGCTGGCACCTTCCTTGTGGGAGAAGGAGCCAGACGTTTGCCTTTTCAGAAAAAGGCTCTGCCGAGAGCGAGCACCATGAGATGCTGAGTCTCTGGGAAAGCAGAGATCCCCAGTGCTGTTTTGCCTGTGGATAGGCTGCAGGGGGACGGTGAAGACCAGCAAGATCTTTCAGGGCTGGCACCTTCCTTGTGGGAGAAGGAGCCAGACGTTTGCCTTTTCAGAAAAAGTTTCTGCCGAGAACGAGCACCGTGACATGCTGAGTCTCTGAGAAAGCAGAGATCCCCAGTGCTGTTGCGGCTAAAGATAGGCTGCAGAGGGATAGTGAAGACCAGCAAGAGCTTTCAGGGCTGGCACCTTCCCTGTGGGAGAAGGAGCCAGACGTTTGCCTTTTCAGAAAAAGGCTCTGCCGAGAGCGAGCACCATGAGATGCTGAGTCTCTGGGAAAGCAGAGATCCCCAGTGCTGTTGTGCCTGTGGATAGGCTGCAGGGGGACGGTGAAGACCAGCAATATCTTTCAGGGCTGGCACCTTCCTTGTGGGATAAGGAGCCAGACGTTTGCCTTTTCAGAAAAAGATTCTGCCGAGAACGAGCACCGTGACATGCTGAGTCTCTGGGATAGCAGAGATCCCCAGTGCTGTTGTGCCTGTGGATAGGCTGCAGGGGGATGGTGAAGACCAGCAAGATCTTTCAGGGCTGGCACCTTCCTTGTGGGAGAAGGAGCCAGACGTTTGCCTTTTCAGAAAAAGTTTCTGCCGAGAACGAGCACCGTGACATGCTGAGTCTCTGGAAAAGCAGAGATCCCCAGTGCTATTGTGCCTGTGGATAGGCTGCAGGGGGACGGTGAAGACCAGCAAGATCTTTCAGGTCTGGCACCTTCCTTGTGGGAGAAGGAGCCAGACGTTTGCCTTTTCAGAAAAAGTTTCTGCCGAGAACGAGCACCGTGACATGCTGAGTCTCTGGAAAAGCAGAGATCCCCAGTGCTGTTGCGGCTAAAGATAGGCTGCAGCGGGATAGTGAAGACCAGCAAGAGCTTTCAGGGCTGGCACCTTCCTTGTGGGAGAAGGAGCCAGACGTTTGCCTTTTCAGAAAAAGGCTCTGCCGAGAACGAGCACCGTGACATGCTGAGTCTCTGGGAAAGCAGAGATCCCCAGTGCTGTTGTGCCTGTGGATAGGCTGCAGAGGGATAGTGAAGACCTGCAAGAGCTTTCAGGGCTGGCACCTTCCTTGTGGGAGAAGGAGCCAGACGTTTGCCTTTTCAGAAAAAGTTTCTGCCGAGAACGAGCACCGTGACATGCTGAGTCTCTGGAAAAGCAGAGATCCCCAGTGCTGTTGTGCCTGTGGATAGGCTGCAGGGTGACGGTGAAGACCAGCACGAGCTTTCAGGGCTGGCACCTTCCTTGTGGGAGAAGGAGCCAGACGTTTGCCTTTTCAGAAAAAGTTTCTGCCGAGAACGAGCACCGTGACATGCTGAGTCTCTGGGAAAGCAGAGATCCCCAGTGCTGTTGCGGCTAAAGATAGGCTGCAGAGGGATAGTGAAGACCAGCAAGAGCTTTCAGGTCTGGCACCTTCCTTGTGGGAGAAGGAGCCAGACGTTTGCCTTTTCAGAAAAAGTTTCTGCCGAGAACGAGCACCGTGACATGCTGAGTCTCTGGGAAAGCAGAGATCCCCAGTGCTGTTGTGCCTGTGGATAGGCTGCAGGGGGACGGTGAAGACCAGCAAGATCTTTCAGGGCTGGCACCTTCCTTGTGGGAGAAGGTGCCAGACGTTTGCCTTTTGAGAAAAAGTTTCTGCCGAGAACGAGCACCGTGACATGCTGAGTCTCTGGGAAAGCAGAGATCCCCAGTGCTGTTGCGGCTAAAGATAGGCTGCAGAGGGATAGTGAAGACCAGCAAGAGCTTTCAGGGCTGGCACCTTCCTTGTGGGAGAAGGAGCCAGACGTTTGCCTTTTCAGAAAAAGTTTCTGCCGAGAACGAGCACCGTGACATGCTGAGTCTCTGGAAAAGCAGAGATCCCCAGTGCTGTTGCGGCTAAAGATAGGCTGCAGAGGGATAGTGAAGACCAGCAGGAGCTTTCAGGGCTGGCACCTTCCTTGTGGGAGAAGGAGCCAGACGTTTGCCTTTTCAGAAAAAGTTTCTGCCGAGAACGAGCACCGTGACATGCTGGGTCTCTGGGAAAGCAGAGATCCCCAGTGCTGTTGTGCCTGTGGATAGGCTGCAGGGGGACGGTGAAGACCAGCAAGAGCTTTCAGGGCTGGCACCTTCCTTGTGGGAGAAGGAGCCAGACGTTTGCCTTTTCAGAAAAGGTTTCTGCCGAGAACGAGCACCGTGACATGCTGAGTCTCTGGGAAAGCAGAGATCCCCAGTGCTGTTGTGCCTGTGGATAGGCTGCAGGGGGTGGTGAAGACCAGCAAGATCTTTCAGGGCTGGCACCTTCCTTGTGGGAGAAGGAGCCAGACGTTTGCCTTTTCAGAAAAAGGCTCTGCCGAGAACGAGCACCGTGACATGCTGAGTCTCTGGGAAAGCAGAGATCCCCAGTGCTGTTGTGCCTGTGGATAGGCTGCAGGGGGACGGTGAAGACCAGCAAGAGCTTTCAGGGCTGGCACCTTCCTTGTGGGAGAAGGAGCCAGACGTTTGCCTTTTCAGAAAAAGTTTCTGCCGAGAACGAGCACCGTGACATGCTGAGTCTCTGGAAAAGCAGAGATCCCCAGTGCTGTTGCGGCTAAAGATAGGCTGCAGAGGGATAGTGAAGACCAGCAAGATCTTTCAGGGCTGGCACCTTCCTTGTGGGAGAAGGAGCCAGACGTTTGCCTTTTCAGAAAAAGTTTCTGCCGAGAACGAGCACCGTGACATGCTGAGTCTCTGGGAAAGCAGAGATCCCCAGTGCTGTTGCGGCTAAAGATAGGCTGCAGAGGGATAGTGAAGACCAGCAAGAGCTTTCAGGGCTGGCAGCTTCCTTGTGGGAGAAGGAGCCAGACGTTTGCCTTTTCAGAAAAAGGCTCTGCCGAGAGCGAGCACCATGAGATGCTGAGTCTCTGGGAAAGCAGAGATCCCCAGTGCTGTTGTGCCTGTGGATAGGCTGCAGGGGGACGGTGAAGACCAGCAAGATCTTTCAGGTCTGGCACCTTCCTTGTGGGAGAAGGAGCCAGACGTTTGCCTTTTCAGAAAAAGTTTCTGCCGAGAACGAGCACCGTGACATGCTGAGTCTCTGGAAAAGCAGAGATCCCCAGTGCTGTTGTGGCTGAAGATAGTCTGCAGAGGGATAGTGAAGACTAGCAAGAGCTTTCAGGGCTGGCACCTTCCTTGTGGGAGAAGGAGCCAGACGTTTGCCTTTTCAGAAAAAGTTTCTGCCGAGAACGAGCACCGTGACATGCTGAGTCTCTGGGAAAGCAGAGATCCCCAGTGCTGTTGTGCCTGTGCATAGGCTGCAGGGGGACGGTGAAGACCAGCAAGATCTTTCAGGGCTGGCACCTTACTTGTGGGAGAAGGAGCCAGACGTTTGCCTTTTCAGAAAAAGTTTCTGCCGAGAACGAGCACCGTGACATGCTGAGTCTCTGGGAAAGCAGAGATCCCCAGTGCTGTTGCGGCTAAAGATAGGCTGCAGAGGGATAGTGAAGACCAGCAGGAGCTTTCAGGGCTGGCACCTTCCTTGTGGGAGAAGGAGCCAGACGTTTGCCTTTTCAGAAAAAGTTTCTGCCGAGAACGAGCACCGTGACATGCTGAGTCTCTGGAAAAGCAGAGATCCCCAGTGCTGTTCTGCCTGTGGATAGGCTGCAGGGGGACGGTGAAGACCAGCAAGAGCTTTCAGGTCTGGCACCTTCCTTGTGGGAGAAGGAGCCAGACGTTTGCCTTTTCAGAAAAAGTTTCTGCCGAGAACGAGCACCGTGACATGCTGAGTCTCTGGAAAAGCAGAGATCCCCAGTGCTGTTGTGGCTGAAGATAGTCTGCAGAGGGATAGTGAAGACTAGCAAGATCTTTCAGGGCTGGCACCTTCCTTGTGGGAGAAGGAGCCAGACGTTTGCCTTTTCAGAAAAAGTTTCTGCCGAGAACGAGCACCGTGACATGCTGAGTCTCTGGAAAAGCAGAGATCCCCAGTGCTGTTGCGGCTAAAGATAGGCTGCAGAGGGATAGTGAAGACCAGCAAGAGCTTTCAGGGCTGGCACCTTCCTTGTGGGAGAAGGAGCCAGACGTTTGCCTTTTCAGAAAAAGGCTCTGCCGAGAACGAGCACCGTGACATGCTGAGTCTCTGGGAAAGCAGAGATCCCCAGTGCTGTTGTGCCTGTGGATAGGCTGCAGAGGGATAGTGAAGACCTGCAAGAGCTTTCAGGGCTGGCACCTTCCTTGTGGGAGAAGGAGCCAGACGTTTGCCTTTTCAGAAAAAGTTTCTGCCGAGAACGAGCACCGTGACATGCTGAGTCTCTGGAAAAGCAGAGATCCCCAGTGCTGTTGTGCCTGTGGATAGGCTGCAGGGTGACGGTGAAGACCAGCACGAGCTTTCAGGGCTGGCACCTTCCTTGTGGGAGAAGGAGCCAGACGTTTGCCTTTTCAGAAAAAGTTTCTGCCGAGAACGAGCACCGTGACATGCTGAGTCTCTGGGAAAGCAGAGATCCCCAGTGCTGTTGCGGCTAAAGATAGGCTGCAGAGGGATAGTGAAGACCAGCAAGAGCTTTCAGGTCTGGCACCTTCCTTGTGGGAGAAGGAGCCAGACGTTTGCCTTTTCAGAAAAAGTTTCTGCCGAGAACGAGCACCGTGACATGCTGAGTCTCTGGGAAAGCAGAGATCCCCAGTGCTGTTGTGCCTGTGGATAGGCTGCAGGGGGACGGTGAAGACCAGCAAGATCTTTCAGGGCTGGCACCTTCCTTGTGGGAGAAGGTGCCAGACGTTTGCCTTTTGAGAAAAAGTTTCTGCCGAGAACGAGCACCGTGACATGCTGAGTCTCTGGGAAAGCAGAGATCCCCAGTGCTGTTGCGGCTAAAGATAGGCTGCAGAGGGATAGTGAAGACCAGCAAGAGCTTTCAGGGCTGGCACCTTCCTTGTGGGAGAAGGAGCCAGACGTTTTCCTTTTCAGAAAAAGTTTCTGCCGAGAACGAGCACCGTGACATGCTGAGTCTCTGGAAAAGCAGAGATCCCCAGTGCTGTTGCGGCTAAAGATAGGCTGCAGAGGGATAGTGAAGACCAGCAGGAGCTTTCAGGGCTGGCACCTTCCTTGTGGGAGAAGGAGCCAGACGTTTGCCTTTTCAGAAAAAGTTTCTGCCGAGAACGAGCACCGTGACATGCTGGGTCTCTGGGAAAGCAGAGATCCCCAGTGCTGTTGTGCCTGTGGATAGGCTGCAGGGGGACGGTGAAGACCAGCAAGAGCTTTCAGGGCTGGCACCTTCCTTGTGGGAGAAGGAGCCAGACGTTTGCCTTTTCAGAAAAGGTTTCTGCCGAGAACGAGCACCGTGACATGCTGAGTCTCTGGGAAAGCAGAGATCCCCAGTGCTGTTGTGCCTGTGGATAGGCTGCAGGGGGTGGTGAAGACCAGCAAGATCTTTCAGGGCTGGCACCTTCCTTGTGGGAGAAGGAGCCAGACGTTTGCCTTTTCAGAAAAAGGCTATGCCGAGAGCGAGCACCGTGACATGCTGAGTCTCTGGGAAAGCAGAATCCCCAGTGCTGTTGTGCCTGTGGATAGGCTGCAGGGGGACGGTGAAGACCAGCAAGAGCTTTCAGGGCTGGCACCTTCCTTGTGGGAGAAGGAGCCAGACGTTTGCCTTTTCAGAAAAAGTTTCTGCCGAGAACGAGCACCGTGACATGCTGAGTCTCTGGAAAAGCAGAGATCCCCAGTGCTGTTGCGGCTAAAGATAGGCTGCAGAGGGATAGTGAAGACCAGCAAGATCTTTCAGGGCTGGCACCTTCCTTGTGGGAGAAGGAGCCAGACGTTTGCCTTTTCAGAAAAAGTTTCTGCCGAGAACGAGCACCGTGACATGCTGAGTCTCTGGGAAAGCAGAGATCCCCAGTGCTGTTGCGGCTAAAGATAGGCTGCAGAGGGATAGTGAAGACCAGCAAGAGCTTTCAGGGCTGGCAGCTTCCTTGTGGGAGAAGGAGCCAGACGTTTGCCTTTTCAGAAAAAGGCTCTGCCGAGAGCGAGCACCATGAGATGCTGAGTCTCTGGGAAAGCAGAGATCCCCAGTGCTGTTGTGCCTGTGGATAGGCTGCAGGGGGACGGTGAAGACCAGCAAGATCTTTCAGGTCTGGCACCTTCCTTGTGGGAGAAGGAGCCAGACGTTTGCCTTTTCAGAAAAAGTTTCTGCCGAGAACGAGCACCGTGACATGCTGAGTCTCTGGAAAAGCAGAGATCCCCAGTGCTGTTGTGGCTGAAGATAGTCTGCAGAGGGATAGTGAAGACTAGCAAGAGCTTTCAGGGCTGGCACCTTCCTTGTGGGAGAAGGAGCCAGACGTTTGCCTTTTCAGAAAAAGTTTCTGCCGAGAACGAGCACCGTGACATGCTGAGTCTCTGGGAAAGCAGAGATCCCCAGTGCTGTTGTGCCTGTGCATAGGCTGCAGGGGGACGGTGAAGACCAGCAAGATCTTTCAGGGCTGGCACCTTACTTGTGGGAGAAGGAGCCAGACGTTTGCCTTTTCAGAAAAAGTTTCTGCCGAGAACGAGCACCGTGACATGCTGAGTCTCTGGGAAAGCAGAGATCCCCAGTGCTGTTGCGGCTAAAGATAGGCTGCAGAGGGATAGTGAAGACCAGCAGGAGCTTTCAGGGCTGGCACCTTCCTTGTGGGAGAAGGAGCCAGACGTTTGCCTTTTCAGAAAAAGTTTCTGCCGAGAACGAGCACCGTGACATGCTGAGTCTCTGGAAAAGCAGAGATCCCCAGTGCTGTTCTGCCTGTGGATAGGCTGCAGGGGGACGGTGAAGACCAGCAAGAGCTTTCAGGTCTGGCACCTTCCTTGTGGGAGAAGGAGCCAGACGTTTGCCTTTTCAGAAAAAGTTTCTGCCGAGAACGAGCACCGTGACATGCTGAGTCTCTGGAAAAGCAGAGATCCCCAGTGCTGTTGTGGCTGAAGATAGTCTGCAGAGGGATAGTGAAGACTAGCAAGATCTTTCAGGGCTGGCACCTTCCTTGTGGGAGAAGGAGCCAGACGTTTGCCTTTTCAGAAAAAGGCTCTGCCGAGAGCGAGCACCATGGGATGCTTAGACTCTGGGAAAGCAGAGATCCCCAGTGCTGTTGTGCCTGTGCATAGGCTGCAGGGGGACGGTGAAGACCAGCAAGATCTTTCAGGGCTGGCACCTTACTTGTGGGAGAAGGAGCCAGACGTTTGCCTTTTCAGAAAAAGTTTCTGCCGAGAACGAGCACCGTGACATGCTGAGTCTCTGGGAAAGCAGAGATCCCCAGTGCTGTTGCGGCTAAAGATAGGCTGCAGAGGGATAGTGAAGACCAGCAGGAGCTTTCAGGGCTGGCACCTTCCTTGTGGGAGAAGGAGCCAGACGTTTGCCTTTTCAGAAAAAGGCTCTGCCGAGAGCGAGCACCATGAGATGCTGAGTCTCTGGGAAAGCAGAGATCCCCAGTGCTGTTTTGCCTGTGGATAGGCTGCAGGGGGACGGTGAAGACCAGCAAGATCTTTCAGGGCTGGCACCTTCCTTGTGGGAGAAGGAGCCAGACGTTTGCCTTTTCAGAAAAAGTTTCTGCCGAGAACGAGCACCGTGACATGCTGAGTCTCTGAGAAAGCAGAGATCCCCAGTGCTGTTGCGGCTAAAGATAGGCTGCAGAGGGATAGTGAAGACCAGCAAGAGCTTTCAGGGCTGGCACCTTCCCTGTGGGAGAAGGAGCCAGACGTTTGCCTTTTCAGAAAAAGGCTCTGCCGAGAGCGAGCACCATGAGATGCTGAGTCTCTGGGAAAGCAGAGATCCCCAGTGCTGTTGTGCCTGTGGATAGGCTGCAGGGGGACGGTGAAGACCAGCAATATCTTTCAGGGCTGGCACCTTCCTTGTGGGATAAGGAGCCAGACGTTTGCCTTTTCAGAAAAAGGCTCTGCCGAGAACGAGCACCGTGACATGCTGAGTCTCTGGGATAGCAGAGATCCCCAGTGCTGTTGTGCCTGTGGATAGGCTGCAGGGGGATGGTGAAGACCAGCAAGATCTTTCAGGGCTGGCACCTTCCTTGTGGGAGAAGGAGCCAGACGTTTGCCTTTTCAGAAAAAGTTTCTGCCGAGAACGAGCACCGTGACATGCTGAGTCTCTGGAAAAGCAGAGATCCCCAGTGCTATTGTGCCTGTGGATAGGCTGCAGGGGGACGGTGAAGACCAGCAAGATCTTTCAGGTCTGGCACCTTCCTTGTGGGAGAAGGAGCCAGACGTTTGCCTTTTCAGAAAAAGTTTCTGCCGAGAACGAGCACCGTGACATGCTGAGTCTCTGGGAAAGCAGAGATCCCCAGTGCTGTTGCGGCTAAAGATAGGCTGCAGAGGGATAGTGAAGACCAGCAAGAGCTTTCAGGGCTGGCACCTTCCTTGTGGGAGAAGGAGCCAGACGTTTGCCTTTTCAGAAAAAGTTTCTGCCGAGAACGAGCACCGTGACATGCTGAGTCTCTGGGAAAGCAGAGATCCCCAGTGCTGTTGTGCCTGTGGATAGGCTGCAGGGGGACGGTGAAGACCAGCAAGATCTTTCAGGGCTGGCACCTTCCTTGTGGGAGAAGGTGCCAGACGTTTGCCTTTTGAGAAAAAGTTTCTGCCGAGAACGAGCACCGTGACATGCTGAGTCTCTGGGAAAGCAGAGATCCCCAGTGCTGTTGCGGCTAAAGATAGGCTGCAGAGGGATAGTGAAGACCAGCAAGAGCTTTCAGGGCTGGCACCTTCCTTGTGGGAGAAGGAGCCAGACGTTTGCCTTTTCAGAAAAAGTTTCTGCCGAGAACGAGCACCGTGACATGCTGAGTCTCTGGAAAAGCAGAGATCCCCAGTGCTGTTGCGGCTAAAGATAGGCTGCAGAGGGATAGTGAAGACCAGCAGGAGCTTTCAGGGCTGGCACCTTCCTTGTGGGAGAAGGAGCCAGACGTTTGCCTTTTCAGAAAAAGTTTCTGCCGAGAACGAGCACCGTGACATGCTGGGTCTCTGGGAAAGCAGAGATCCCCAGTGCTGTTGTGCCTGTGGATAGGCTGCAGGGGGACGGTGAAGACCAGCAAGAGCTTTCAGGGCTGGCACCTTCCTTGTGGGAGAAGGAGCCAGACGTTTGCCTTTTCAGAAAAGGTTTCTGCCGAGAACGAGCACCGTGACATGCTGAGTCTCTGGGAAAGCAGAGATCCCCAGTGCTGTTGTGCCTGTGGATAGGCTGCAGGGGGTGGTGAAGACCAGCAAGATCTTTCAGGGCTGGCACCTTCCTTGTGGGAGAAGGAGCCAGACGTTTGCCTTTTCAGAAAAAGGCTCTGCCGAGAACGAGCACCGTGACATGCTGAGTCTCTGGGAAAGCAGAGATCCCCAGTGCTGTTGTGCCTGTGGATAGGCTGCAGGGGGACGGTGAAGACCAGCAAGAGCTTTCAGGGCTGGCACCTTCCTTGTGGGAGAAGGAGCCAGACGTTTGCCTTTTCAGAAAAAGTTTCTGCCGAGAACGAGCACCGTGACATGCTGAGTCTCTGGAAAAGCAGAGATCCCCAGTGCTGTTGCGGCTAAAGATAGGCTGCAGTGGGATAGTGAAGACCAGCAAGAGCTTTCAGGGCTGGCACCTTCCTTGTGGGAGAAGGAGCCAGACGTTTGCCTTTTCAGAAAAAGTTTCTGCCGAGAACGAGCACCGTGACATGCTGAGTCTCTGGGAAAGCAGAGATCCCCAGTGCTGTTGTGCCTGTGGATAGGCTGCAGGGGGACGGTGAAGACCAGCAAGATCTTTCAGGGCTGGCACCTTCCTTGTGGGAGAAGGTGCCAGACGTTTGCCTTTTGAGAAAAAGTTTCTGCCGAGAACGAGCACCGTGACATGCTGAGTCTCTGGGAAAGCAGAGATCCCCAGTGCTGTTGCGGCTAAAGATAGGCTGCAGAGGGATAGTGAAGACCAGCAAGAGCTTTCAGGGCTGGCACCTTCCTTGTGGGAGAAGGAGCCAGACGTTTGCCTTTTCAGAAAAAGTTTCTGCCGAGAACGAGCACCGTGACATGCTGAGTCTCTGGAAAAGCAGAGATCCCCAGTGCTGTTGCGGCTAAAGATAGGCTGCAGAGGGATAGTGAAGACCAGCAAGAGCTTTCAGGGCTGGCACCTTCCTTGTGGGAGAAGGAGCCAGACGTTTGCCTTTTCAGAAAAAGTTTCTGCCGAGAACGAGCACCGTGACATGCTGGGTCTCTGGGAAAGCAGAGATCCCCAGTGCTGTTGTGCCTGTGGATAGGCTGCAGGGGGACGGTGAAGACCAGCAAGAGCTTTCAGGGCTGGCACCTTCCTTGTGGGAGAAGGAGCCAGACGTTTGCCTTTTCAGAAAAGGTTTCTGCCGAGAACGAGCACCGTGACATGCTGAGTCTCTGGGAAAGCAGAGATCCCCAGTGCTGTTGTGCCTGTGGATAGGCTGCAGGGGGTGGTGAAGACCAGCAAGATCTTTCAGGGCTGGCACCTTCCTTGTGGGAGAAGGAGCCAGACGTTTGCCTTTTCAGAAAAAGGCTCTGCCGAGAACGAGCACCGTGACATGCTGAGTCTCTGGGAAAGCAGAGATCCCCAGTGCTGTTGTGCCTGTGGATAGGCTGCAGGGGGACGGTGAAGACCAGCAAGAGCTTTCAGGGCTGGCACCTTCCTTGTGGGAGAAGGAGCCAGACGTTTGCCTTTTCAGAAAAAGTTTCTGCCGAGAACGAGCACCGTGACATGCTGAGTCTCTGGAAAAGCAGAGATCCCCAGTGCTGTTGCGGCTAAAGATAGGCTGCAGAGGGATAGTGAAGACCAGCAAGAGCTTTCAGGGCTGGCACCTTCCTTGTGGGAGAAGGAGCCAGACGTTTGCCTTTTCAGAAAAAGTTTCTGCCGAGAACGAGCACCGTGACATGCTGAGTCTCTGGGAAAGCAGAGATCCCCAGTGCTGTTGCGGCTAAAGATAGGCTGCAGAGGGATAGTGAAGACCTGCAAGAGCTTTCAGGGCTGGCAGCTTCCTTGTGGGAGAAGGAGCCAGACGTTTGCCTTTTCAGAAAAAGGCTCTGCCGAGAGCGAGCACCATGAGATGCTGAGTCTCTGGGAAAGCAGAGATCCCCAGTGCTGTTGTGCCTGTGGATAGGCTGCAGGGGGACGGTGAAGACCAGCAAGATCTTTCAGGTCTGGCACCTTCCTTGTGGGAGAAGGAGCCAGACGTTTGCCTTTTCAGAAAAAGTTTCTGCCGAGAACGAGCACCGTGACATGCTGAGTCTCTGGAAAAGCAGAGATCCCCAGTGCTGTTGTGGCTGAAGATAGTCTGCAGAGGGATAGTGAAGACTAGCAAGAGCTTTCAGGGCTGGCACCTTCCTTGTGGGAGAAGGAGCCAGACGTTTGCCTTTTCAGAAAAAGTTTCTGCCGAGAACGAGCACCGTGACATGCTGAGTCTCTGGGAAGCAGAGATCCCCAGTGCTGTTGTGCCTGTTCATAGGCTGCAGGGGGACGGTGAAGACCAGCAAGATCTTTCAGGGCTGGCACCTTACTTGTGGGAGAAGGAGCCAGACGTTTGCCTTTTCAGAAAAAGTTTCTGCCGAGAACGAGCACCGTGACATGCTGAGTCTCTGGGAAAGCAGAGATCCCCAGTGCTGTTGCGGCTAAAGATAGGCTGCAGAGGGATAGTGAAGACCAGCAGGAGCTTTCAGGGCTGGCACCTTCCTTGTGGGAGAAGGAGCCAGACGTTTGCCTTTTCAGAAAAAGTTTCTGCCGAGAACGAGCACCGTGACATGCTGAGTCTCTGGAAAAGCAGAGATCCCCAGTGCTGTTCTGCCTGTGGATAGGCTGCAGGGGGATGGTGAAGACCAGCAAGAGCTTTCAGGTCTGGCACCTTCCTTGTGGGAGAAGGAGCCAGACGTTTGCCTTTTCAGAAAAAGTTTCTGCCGAGAACGAGCACCGTGACATGCTGAGTCTCTGGAAAAGCAGAGATCCCCAGTGCTGTTGTGGCTGAAGATAGTCTGCAGAGGGATAGTGAAGACTAGCAAGAGCTTTCAGGGCTGGCACCTTCCTTGTGGGAGAAGGAGCCAGACGTTTGCCTTTTCAGAAAAAGTTTCTGCCGAGAACGAGCACCGTGACATGCTGAGTCTCTGGGAAAGCAGAGATCCCCAGTGCTGTTGTGCCTGTGCATAGGCTGCAGGGGGACGGTGAAGACCAGCAAGATCTTTCAGGGCTGGCACCTTACTTGTGGGAGAAGGAGCCAGACGTTTGCCTTTTCAGAAAAAGTTTCTGCCGAGAACGAGCACCGTGACATGCTGAGTCTCTGGGAAAGCAGAGATCCCCAGTGCTGTTGCGGCTAAAGATAGGCTGCAGAGGGATAGTGAAGACCAGCAGGAGCTTTCAGGGCTGGCACCTTCCTTGTGGGAGAAGGAGCCAGACGTTTGCCTTTTCAGAAAAAGTTTCTGCCGAGAACGAGCACCGTGACATGCTGAGTCTCTGGAAAAGCAGAGATCCCCAGTGCTGTTGTGCCTGTGGATAGGCTGCAGGGGGACGGTGAAGACCAGCAAGAGCTTTCAGGGCTGGCACCTTCCTTGTGGGAGAAGGAGCCAGACGTTTGCCTTTTCAGAAAAAGTTTCTGCCGAGAACGAGCACCGTGACATGCTGAGTCTCTGGAAAAGCAGAGATCCCCAGTGCTGTTGCGGCTAAAGATAGGCTGCAGAGGGATAGTGAAGACCAGCAGGAGCTTTCAGGGCTGGCACCTTCCTTGTGGGAGAAGGAGCCAGACGTTTGCCTTTTCAGAAAAAGTTTCTGCCGAGAAAAAGCACCGTGACATGCTGAGTCTCTGAGAAAGCAGAGATCCCCAGTGCTGTTGTGCCTGTGGATAGGCTGCAGGGGGACGGTGAAGACCAGCAAGAGCTTTCAGGGCTGGCACCTTCCTTGTGGGAGAAGGAGCCAGACGTTTGCCTTTTCAGAAAAAGGCTCTGCCGAGAGCGAGCACCATGAGATGCTGAGTCTCTGGGAAAGCAGAGATCCCCAGTGCTGTTGTGCCTGTGGATAGGCTGCAGGGGGACGGTGAAGACCAGCAAGATCTTTCAGGTCTGGCACCTTCCTTGTGGGAGAAGGAGCCAGACGTTTGCCTTTTCAGAAAAAGATTCTGCCGAGAACGAGCACCGTGACATGCTGAGTCTCTGGGAAAGCAGAGATCCCCAGTGCTGTTGTGCCTGTGGATAGGCTGCAGGGGGACGGTGAAGACCAGCAAGATCTTTCAGGGCTGGCACCTTCCTTGTGGGAGAAGGAGCCAGACGTTTGCCTTTTCAGAAAAAGTTTCTGCCGAGAACGAGCACCTTGACATGCTGAGTCTCTGCGAAAGCAGAGATCCCCAGTGCTGTTGCGGCTAAAGATAGGCTGCAGAGGGATAGTGAAGACCAGCAAGAGCTTTCAGGGCTGGCACCTTCCCTGTGGGAGAAGGAGCCAGACATTTGCCTTTTCAGAAAAAGGCTCTGCCGAGAGCGAGCACCATGAGATGCTGAGTCTCTGGGAAAGCAGAGATCCCCAGTGCTGTTGTGCCTGTGGATAGGCTGCAGGGGGACGGTGAAGACCAGCAATATCTTTCAGGGCTGGCACCTTCCTTGTGGGATAAGGAGCCAGACGTTTGCCTTTTCAGAAAAAGTTTCTGCCGAGAACGAGCACCGTGACATGCTGAGTCTCTGGGAAAGCAGAGATCCCCAGTGCTGTTGCGGCTAAAGATAGGCTGCAGAGGGATAGTGAAGACCAGCAAGAGCTTTCAGGGCTGGCACCTTCCTTGTGGGAGAAGGAGCCAGACGTTTGCCTTTTCAGAAAAAGTTTCTGCCGAGAACGAGCACCGTGACATGCTGAGTCTCTGGGAAAGCAGAGATCCCCAGTGCTGTTGTGCCTGTGGATAGGCTGCAGGGGGATGGTGAAGACCAGCAAGATCTTTCAGGGCTGGCACCTTCCTTGTGGGAGAAGGAGCCAGACGTTTGCCTTTTCAGAAAAAGTTTCTGCCGAGAACGAGCACCGTGACATGCTGAGTCTCTGGAAAAGCAGAGATCCCCAGTGCTATTGTGCCTGTGGATAGGCTGCAGGGGGACGGTGAAGACCAGCAAGATCTTTCAGGTCTGGCACCTTCCTTGTGGGAGAAGGAGCCAGACGTTTGCCTTTTCAGAAAAAGTTTCTGCCGAGAACGAGCACCGTGACATGCTGAGTCTCTGGAAAAGCAGAGATCCCCAGTGCTGTTGCGGCTAAAGATAGGCTGCAGAGGGATAGTGAAGACCAGCAAGAGCTTTCAGGGCTGGCACCTTCCTTGTGGGAGAAGGAGCCAGACGTTTGCCTTTTCAGAAAAAGTTTCTGCCGAGAATGAGCACCGTGACATGCTGAGTCTCTGGAAAAGCAGAGATCCCCAGTGCTGTTGTGCCTGTGGATAGGCTGCAGGGTGACGGTGAAGACCAGCACGAGCTTTCAGGGCTGGCACCTTCCTTGTGGGAGAAGGAGCCAGACGTTTGCCTTTTCAGAAAAAGTTTCTGCCGAGAACGAGCACCGTGACATGCTGAGTCTCTGGGAAAGCAGAGATCCCCAGTGCTGTTGCGGCTAAAGATAGGCTGCAGAGGGATAGTGAAGACCAGCAAGAGCTTTCAGGGCTGGCACCTTCCTTGTGGGAGAAGGAGCCAGACGTTTGCCTTTTCAGAAAAAGTTTCTGCCGAGAACGAGCACCGTGACATGCTGAGTCTCTGGGAAAGCAGAGATCCCCAGTGCTGTTGTGCCTGTGGATAGGCTGCAGGGGGACGGTGAAGACCAGCAAGATCTTTCAGGGCTGGCACCTTCCTTGTGGGAGAAGGTGCCAGACGTTTGCCTTTTGAGAAAAAGTTTCTGCCGAGAACGAGCACCGTGACATGCTGAGTCTCTGGGAAAGCAGAGATCCCCAGTGCTGTTGCGGCTAAAGATAGGCTGCAGAGGGATAGTGAAGACCAGCAAGAGCTTTCAGGGCTGGCACCTTCCTTGTGGGAGAAGGAGCCAGACGTTTGCCTTTTCAGAAAAAGTTTCTGCCGAGAACGAGCACCGTGACATGCTGAGTCTCTGGAAAAGCAGAGATCCCCAGTGCTGTTGTGCCTGTGGAAAGGTTGCAGGGGGACGGTGAAGACCAGCAAGAGCTTTCAGGGCTGGCACCTTCCTTGTGGGAGAAGGAGCCAGACGTTTGCCTTTTCAGAAAAAGTTTCTGCCGAGAACGAGCACCGTGACATGCTGAGTCTCTGGAAAAGCAGAGATCCCCAGTGCTGTTGCGGCTAAAGATAGTCTGCAGAGGGATAGTGAAGACCAGCAGGAGCTTTCAGGGCTGGCACCTTCCTTGTGGGAGAAGGAGCCAGACGTTTGCCTTTTCAGAAAAAGTTTCTGCCGAGAACGAGTACCGTGACATGCTGAGTCTCTGGGAAAGCAGAGATCCCCAGTGCTGTTGTGCCTGTGGATAGGCTGCAGGGGGACGGTGAAGACCAGCAAGAGCTTTCAGGGCTGGCACCTTCCTTGTGGGAGAAGGAGCCAGACGTTTGCCTTTTCAGAAAAGGTTTCTGCCGAGAACGAGCACCGTGACATACTGAGTCTCTGGGAAAGCAGAGATCCCCAGTGCTGTTGTGCCTGTGGATAGGCTGCAGGGGGATGGTGAAGACCAGCAAGATCTTTCAGGGCTGGCACCTTCCTTGTGGGAGAAGGAGCCAGACGTTTGCCTTTTCAGAAAAGGTTTCTGCCGAGAACGAGCACCGTGACATGCTGAGTCTCTGGGAAAGCAGAGATCCCCAGTGCTGTTGTGCCTGTGGATAGGCTGCAGGGGGACGGTGAAGACCAGCAAGAGCTTTCAGGGCTGGCACCTTCCTTGTGGGAGAAGGAGCCAGACGTTTTCCTTTTCAGAAAAAGTTTCTGCCGAGAACGAGCACCGTGACATGCTGAGTCTCTGGAAAAGCAGAGATCCCCAGTGCTGTTGCGGCTAAAGATAGGCTGCAGAGGGATAGTGAAGACCAGCAAGAGCTTTCAGGGCTGGCACCTTCCTTGTGGGAGAAGGAGCCAGACGTTTGCCTTTTCAGAAAAAGTTTCTGCCGAGAACGAGCACCGTGACATGCTGAGTCTCTGGGAAAGCAGAGATCCCCAGTGCTGTTGCGGCTAAAGATAGGCTGCAGAGGGATAGTGAAGACCAGCAAGAGCTTTCAGGGCTGGCACCTTCCTTGTGGGAGAAGGAGCCAGACGTTTGCCTTTTCAGAAAAAGGCTCTGCCGAGAGCGAGCACCATGACATGCTGAGTCTCTGGGAAAGCAGAGATCCCCAGTGCTGTTGTGCCTCTGGATAGGCTGCAGGGGGACGGTGAAGACCAGCAAGATCTTTCAGGTCTGGCACCTTCCTTGTGGGAGAAGGAGCCAGACGTTTGCCTTTTCAGAAAAAGTTTCTGCCGAGAACGAGCACCGTGACTTGCTGAGTCTCTGGAAAAGCAGAGATCCCCAGTGCTGTTGCGGCTGAAGATAGTCTGCAGAGGGATAGTGAAGACCAGCAAGAGCTTTCAGGGCTGGCACCTTCCTTGTGGGAGAAGGAGCCAGACGTTTGCCTTTTCAGAAAAAGTTTCTGCCGAGAACGAGCACCGTGACATGCTGAGTCTCTGGGAAAGCAGAGATCCCCAGTGCTGTTGTGCCTGTGCATAGGCTGCAGGGGGACGGTGAAGACCAGCAAGATCTTTAAGGGCTGGCACCTTCCTTGTGGGAGAAGGAGCCAGACGTTTGCCTTTTCAGAAAAAGTTTCTGCCGAGAACGAGCACCGTGACATGCTGAGTCTCTGGGAAAGCAGAGATCCCCAGTGCTGTTGCGGCTAAAGATAGGCTGCAGAGGGATAGTGAAGACCAGCAGGAGCTTTCAGGGCTGGCACCTTCCCTGTGGGAGAAGGAGCCAGACGTTTGCCTTTTCAGAAAAAGTTTCTGCCGAGAACGAGCACCGTGACATGCTGAGTCTCTGGAAAAGCAGAGATCCCCAGTGCTGTTCTGCCTGTGGATAGGTTGCAGGGGGACGGTGAAGACCAGCAAGAGCTTTCAGGGCTGGCACCTTCCCTGTGGGAGAAGGAGCCAGACGTTTGCCTTTTCAGAAAAAGTTTCTGCCGAGAACGAGCACCGTGACATGCTGAGTCTCTGGAAAAGCAGAGATCCCCAGTGCTGTTGCGGCTAAAGATAGGCTGCAGAGGGATAGTGAAGACCAGCAGGAGCTTTCAGGGCTGGCACCTTCCTTGTGGGAGAAGGAGCCAGACGTTTGCCTTTTCAGAAAAAGTTTCTGCCGAGAAAAAGCACCGTGACATGCTGAGTCTCTGAGAAAGCAGAGATCCCCAGTGCTGTTGTGCCTGTGGATAGGCTGCAGGGGGATGGTGAAGACCAGCAAGAGCTTTCAGGGCTGGCACCTTCCTTGTGGGAGAAGGAGCCAGACGTTTGCCTTTTCAGAAAAAGGCTCTGCCGAGAGCGAGCACCATGAGATGCTGAGTCTCTGGGAAAGCAGAGATCCCCAGTGCTGTTGTGCCTGTGGATAGGCTGCAGGGGGACGGTGAAGACCAGCAAGATCTTTCAGGTCTGGCACCTTCCTTGTGGGAGAAGGAGCCAGACGTTTGCCTTTTCAGAAAAAGATTCTGCCGAGAACGAGCACCGTGACATGCTGAGTCTCTGGGAAAGCAGAGATCCCCAGTGCTGTTGTGCCTGTGGATAGGCTGCAGGGGGACGGTGAAGACCAGCAAGATCTTTCAGGGCTGGCACCTTCCTTGTGGGAGAAGGAGCCAGACGTTTGCCTTTTCAGAAAAAGTTTCTGCCGAGAACGAGCACCTTGACATGCTGAGTCTCTGCGAAAGCAGAGATCCCCAGTGCTGTTGCGGCTAAAGATAGGCTGCAGAGGGATAGTGAAGACCAGCAAGAGCTTTCAGGGCTGGCACCTTCCCTGTGGGAGAAGGAGCCAGACATTTGCCTTTTCAGAAAAAGGCTCTGCCGAGAGCGAGCACCATGAGATGCTGAGTCTCTGGGAAAGCAGAGATCCCCAGTGCTGTTGTGCCTGTGGATAGGCTGCAGGGGGACGGTGAAGACCAGCAATATCTTTCAGGGCTGGCACCTTCCTTGTGGGAGAAGGAGCCAGACGTTTGCCTTTTCAGAAAAAGTTTCTGCCGAGAACGAGCACCGTGACATGCTGAGTCTCTGGGAAAGCAGAGATCCCCAGTGCTGTTGCGGCTAAAGATAGGCTGCAGAGGGATAGTGAAGACCAGCAAGAGCTTTCAGGGCTGGCACCTTCCTTGTGGGAGAAGGAGCCAGACGTTTGCCTTTTCAGAAAAAGTTTCTGCCGAGAACGAGCACCGTGACATGCTGAGTCTCTGGGAAAGCAGAGATCCCCAGTGCTGTTGTGCCTGTGGATAGGCTGCAGGGGGATGGTGAAGACCAGCAAGATCTTTCAGGGCTGGCACCTTCCTTGTGGGAGAAGGAGCCAGACGTTTGCCTTTTCAGAAAAAGTTTCTGCCGAGAACGAGCACCGTGACATGCTGAGTCTCTGGAAAAGCAGAGATCCCCAGTGCTATTGTGCCTGTGGATAGGCTGCAGGGGGACGGTGAAGACCAGCAAGATCTTTCACGTCTGGCACCTTCCTTGTGGGAGAAGGAGCCAGACGTTTGCCTTTTCAGAAAAAGTTTCTGCCGAGAACGAGCACCGTGACATGCTGAGTCTCTGGAAAAGCAGAGATCCCCAGTGCTGTTGCGGCTAAAGATAGGCTGCAGAGGGATAGTGAAGACCAGCAAGAGCTTTCAGGGCTGGCACCTTCCTTGTGGGAGAAGGAGCCAGACGTTTGCCTTTTCAGAAAAAGTTTCTGCCGAGAATGAGCACCGTGACATGCTGAGTCTCTGGAAAAGCAGAGATCCCCAGTGCTGTTGTGCCTGTGGATAGGCTGCAGGGTGACGGTGAAGACCAGCACGAGCTTTCAGGGCTGGCACCTTCCTTGTGGGAGAAGGAGCCAGACGTTTGCCTTTTCAGAAAAAGTTTCTGCCGAGAACGAGCACCGTGACATGCTGAGTCTCTGGGAAAGCAGAGATCCCCAGTGCTGTTGCGGCTAAAGATAGGCTGCAGAGGGATTGTGAAGACCAGCAAGAGCTTTCAGGGCTGGCACCTTCCTTGTGGGAGAAGGAGCCAGACGTTTGCCTTTTCAGAAAAAGTTTCTGCCGAGAACGAGCACCGTGACATGCTGAGTCTCTGGGAAAGCAGAGATCCCCAGTGCTGTTGTGCCTGTGGATAGGCTGCAGGGGGACGGTGAAGACCAGCAAGATCTTTCAGGGCTGGCACCTTCCTTGTGGGAGAAGGTGCCAGACGTTTGCCTTTTGAGAAAAAGTTTCTGCCGAGAACGAGCACCGTGACATGCTGAGTCTCTGGGAAAGCAGAGATCCCCAGTGCTGTTGCGGCTAAAGATAGGCTGCAGAGGGATAGTGAAGACCAGCAAGAGCTTTCAGGGCTGGCACCTTCCTTGTGGGAGAAGGAGCCAGACGTTTGCCTTTTCAGAAAAAGTTTCTGCCGAGAACGAGCACCGTGACATGCTGAGTCTCTGGAAAAGCAGAGATCCCCAGTGCTGTTGTGCCTGTGGAAAGGTTGCAGGGGGACGGTGAAGACCAGCAAGAGCTTTCAGGGCTGGCACATTCCTTGTGGGAGAAGGAGCCAGACGTTTGCCTTTTCAGAAAAAGTTTCTGCCGAGAACGAGCACCGTGACATGCTGAGTCTCTGGAAAAGCAGAGATCCCCAGTGCTGTTGCGGCTAAAGATAGTCTGCAGAGGGATAGTGAAGACCAGCAGGAGCTTTCAGGGCTGGCACCTTCCTTGTGGGAGAAGGAGCCAGACGTTTGCCTTTTCAGAAAAAGTTTCTGCCGAGAACGAGTACCGTGACATGCTGAGTCTCTGGGAAAGCAGAGATCCCCAGTGCTGTTGTGCCTGTGGATAGGCTGCAGGGGGATGGTGAAGACCAGCAAGAGCTTTCAGGGCTGGCACCTTCCTTGTGGGAGAAGGAGCCAGACGTTTGCCTTTTCAGAAAAGGTTTCTGCCGAGAACGAGCACCGTGACATACTGAGTCTCTGGGAAAGCAGAGATCCCCAGTGCTGTTGTGCCTGTGGATAGGCTGCAGGGGGATGGTGAAGACCAGCAAGATCTTTCAGGGCTGGCACCTTCCTTGTGGGAGAAGGAGCCAGACGTTTGCCTTTTCAGAAAAGGTTTCTGCCGAGAACGAGCACCGTGACATGCTGAGTCTCTGGGAAAGCAGAGATCCCCAGTGCTGTTGTGCCTGTGGATAGGCTGCAGGGGGACGGTGAAGACCAGCAAGAGCTTTCAGGGCTGGCACCTTCCTTGTGGGAGAAGGAGCCAGACGTTTTCCTTTTCAGAAAAAGTTTCTGCCGAGAACGAGCACCGTGACATGCTGAGTCTCTGGGAAAGCAGAGATCCCCAGTGCTGTTGCGGCTAAAGATAGGCTGCAGAGGGATAGTGAAGACCAGCAAGAGCTTTCAGGGCTGGCACCTTCCTTGTGGGAGAAGGAGCCAGACGTTTGCCTTTTCAGAAAAAGGCTCTGCCGAGAGCGAGCACCATGACATGCTGAGTCTCTGGGAAAGCAGAGATCCCCAGTGCTGTTGTGCCTCTGGATAGGCTGCAGGGGGACGGTGAAGACCAGCAAGATCTTTCAGGTCTGGCACCTTCCTTGTGGGAGAAGGAGCCAGACGTTTGCCTTTTCAGAAAAAGTTTCTGCCGAGAACGAGCACCGTGACTTGCTGAGTCTCTGGAAAAGCAGAGATCCCCAGTGCTGTTGCGGCTGAAGATAGTCTGCAGAGGGATAGTGAAGACCAGCAAGAGCTTTCAGGGCTGGCACCTTCCTTGTGGGAGAAGGAGCCAGACGTTTGCCTTTTCAGAAAAAGTTTCTGCCGAGAACGAGCACCGTGACATGCTGAGTCTCTGGGAAAGCAGAGATCCCCAGTGCTGTTGTGCCTGTGCATAGGCTGCAGGGGGACGGTGAAGACCAGCAAGATCTTTAAGGGCTGGCACCTTCCTTGTGGGAGAAGGAGCCAGACGTTTGCCTTTTCAGAAAAAGTTTCTGCCGAGAACGAGCACCGTGACATGCTGAGTCTCTGGGAAAGCAGAGATCCCCAGTGCTGTTGCGGCTAAAGATAGGCTGCAGAGGGATAGTGAAGACCAGCAGGAGCTTTCAGGGCTGGCACCTTCCCTGTGGGAGAAGGAGCCAGACGTTTGCCTTTTCAGAAAAAGTTTCTGCCGAGAACGAGCACCGTGACATGCTGAGTCTCTGGAAAAGCAGAGATCCCCAGTGCTGTTCTGCCTGTGGATAGGTTGCAGGGGGACGGTGAAGACCAGCAAGAGCTTTCAGGGCTGGCACCTTCCTTGTGGGAGAAGGAGCCAGACGTTTGCCTTTTCAGAAAAAGTTTCTGCCGAGAACGAGCACCGTGACATGCTGAGTCTCTGGAAAAGCAGAGATCCCCAGTGCTGTTGCGGCTAAAGATAGGCTGCAGAGGGATAGTGAAGACCTGCAAGAGCTTTCAGGGCTGGCACCTTCCTTGTGGGAGAAGGAGCCAGACGTTTGCCTTTTCAGAAAAAGTTTCTGCCGAGAAAAAGCACCGTGACATGCTGAGTCTCTGAGAAAGCAGAGATCCCCAGTGCTGTTGTGCCTGTGGATAGGCTGCAGGGGGACGGTGAAGACCAGCAAGAGCTTTCAGGGCTGGCACCTTCCTTGTGGGAGAAGGAGCCAGACGTTTGCCTTTTCAGAAAAAGGCTCTGCCGAGAGCGAGCACCATGAGATGCTGAGTCTCTGGGAAAGCAGAGATCCCCAGTGCTGTTGTGCCTGTGGATAGGCTGCAGGGGGACGGTGAAGACCAGCAAGATCTTTCAGGTCTGGCACCTTCCTTGTGGGAGAAGGAGCCAGACGTTTGCCTTTTCAGAAAAAGATTCTGCCGAGAACGAGCACCGTGACATGCTGAGTCTCTGGGAAAGCAGAGATCCCCAGTGCTGTTGTGCCTGTGGATAGGCTGCAGGGGGACGGTGAAGACCAGCAAGATCTTTCAGGGCTGGCACCTTCCTTGTGGGAGAAGGAGCCAGACGTTTGCCTTTTCAGAAAAAGTTTCTGCCGAGAACGAGCACCGTGACATGCTGAGTCTCTGCGAAAGCAGAGATCCCCAGTGCTGTTGCGGCTAAAGATAGGCTGCAGAGGGATAGTGAAGACCAGCAAGAGCTTTCAGGGCTGGCACCTTCCCTGTGGGAGAAGGAGCCAGACATTTGCCTTTTCAGAAAAAGGCTCTGCCGAGAGCGAGCACCATGAGATGCTGAGTCTCTGGGAAAGCAGAGATCCCCAGTGCTGTTGTGCCTGTGGATAGGCTGCAGGGGGACGGTGAAGACCAGCAATATCTTTCAGGGCTGGCACCTTCCTTGTGGGAGAAGGAGCCAGACGTTTGCCTTTTCAGAAAAAGATTCTGCCAAGAACGAGCACCGTGACATGCTGAGTCTCTGGGAAAGCAGAGATCCCCAGTGCTGTTGTGCCTGTGGATAGGCTGCAGGGGGACGGTGAAGACCAGCAAGATCTTTCAGGTCTGGCACCTTCCTTGTGGGAGAAGGAGCCAGACGTTTGCCTTTTCAGAAAAAGTTTCTGCCGAGAACGAGCACCGTGACATGCTGAGTCGCTGGAAAAGCAGAGATCCCCAGTACTGTTGTGCCTGTGGATAGGCTGCAGGGGGACGGTGAAGACCAGCAAGAGCTTTCAAGGCTGGCACCTTCCTTGTGGGAGAAGGAGCCAGACGTTTGCCTTTTCAGAAAAAGTTTCTGCCGAGAACGAGCACCGTGACATGCTGAGTCTCTGGAAAAGCAGAGATCCCCAGTGCTGTTGCGGCTAAAGATAGGCTGCAGAGGGATAGTGAAGACCAGCAAGAGCTTTCAGGGCTGGCACCTTCCTTGTGGGAGAAGGAGCCAGACGTTTGCCTTTTCAGAAAAAGTTTCTGCCGAGAAAAAGCACCGTGACATGCTGAGTCTCTGAGAAAGCAGAGATCCCCAGTGCTGTTGTGCCTGTGGATAGGCTGCAGGGGGACGGTGAAGACCAGCAAGAGCTTTCAGGGCTGGCACCTTCCTTGTGGGAGAAGGAGCCAGACGTTTGCCTTTTCAGAAAAAGTTTCTGCCGAGAACGAGCACCGTGACATGCTGAGTCTCTGGAAAAGCAGAGATCCCCAGTGCTGTTGCGGCTAAAGATAGTCTGCAGAGGGATAGTGAAGACCAGCAAGAGCTTTCAGGGCTGGCACCTTCCTTGTGGGAGAAGGAGCCAGACGTTTGCCTTTTCAGAAAAAGTTTCTGCCGAGAAAAAGCACCGTGACATGCTGAGTCTCTGAGAAAGCAGAGATCCCCAGTGCTGTTGTGCCTGTGGATAGGCTGCAGGGGGACGGTGAAGACCAGCAAGAGCTTTCAGGGCTGGCACCTTCCTTGTGGGAGAAGGAGCCAGACGTTTGCCTTTTCAGAAAAAGGCTCTGCCGAGAACGAGCACCATGAGATGCTGAGTCTCTGGGAAAGCAGAGATCCCCAGTGCTGTTGCGGCTAAAGATAGGCTGCAGAGGGATAGTGAAGACCTGCAAGAGCTTTCAGGGCTGGCACCTTCCTTGTGGGAGAAGGAGCCAGACGTTTGCCTTTTCAGAAAAAGGCTCTGCCGAGAGCGAACACCATGAGATGCTGAGTCTCTGGGAAAGCAGAGATCCCCAGTGCTGTTGTGCCTGTGGATAGGCTGCAGGGGGACGGTGAAGACCAGCAAGTTCTTTCAGGGCTGGCACCTTCCTTGTGGGAGAAGGAGCCAGACGTTTGCCTTTTCAGAAAAAGTTTCTGCCGAGAACGAGCACCGTGACATGCTGAGTGTCTGGGAAAGCAGAGATCCCCAGTGCTGTTGCGGCTAAAGATAGGCTGCAGAGGGATAGTGAAGACCAGCAAGAGCTTTCAGGGCTGGCACCTTCCTTGTGGGAGAAGGAGCCAGACGTTTGCCTTTTCAGAAAAAGTTTCTGCCGAGAACGAGCACCGTGACATGCTGAGTCTCTGAGAAAGCAGAGATCCCCAGTGCTGTTGTGCCTGTGGATAGGCTGCAGGGGGACGGTGAAGACCAGCAAGAGCTTTCAGGGCTGGCACCTTCCTTGTGGGAGAAGGAGCCAGACGTTTGCCTTTTCAGAAAAAGTTTCTGCCGAGAACGAGCACCGTGACATGCTGAGTCTCTCGGAAAGCAGAGATCCCCAGTGCTGTTGTGCCTGTGGATAGGCTGCAGGGGGACGGTGAAGACCAGCAAGATCTTTCAGGGCTGGCACCTTCTTTGTGGGAGAAGGTGCCAGACGTTTGCCTTTTGAGAAAAAGTTTCTGCCGAGAACGAGCACCGTGACATGCTGAGTCTCTGGGAAAGCAGAGATCCCCAGTGCTGTTGCGGCTAAAGATAGGCTGCAGAGGGATAGTGAAGACCAGCAAGAGCTTTCAGGGCTGGCACCTTCCTTGTGGGAGAAGGAGCCAGACGTTTGCCTTTTCAGAAAAAGTTTCTGCCGAGAACGAGCACCGTGACATGCTGAGTCTCTGGAAAAGCAGAGATCCCCAGTGCTGTTGTGCCTGTGGATAGGTTGCAGGGGGACGGTGAAGACCAGCAAGGGCTTTCAGGGCTGGCACCTTCCTTGTGGGAGAAGGAGCCAGACGTTTGCCTTTTCAGAAAAAGGCTCTGCCGAGAGCGAGCACCATGAGATGCTGAGTCTCTGGGAAAGCAGAGATCCCCAGTGCTGTTGTGCCTGTGGATAGGCTGCAGGGGGACGGTGAAGACCAGCAAGATCTTTCAGGTCTGGCACCTTCCTTGTGGGAGAAGGAGCCAGACGTTTGCCTTTTCAGAAAAAGTTTCTGCCGAGAACGAGCACCGTGACATGCTGAGTCTCTGGGAAAGCAGAGATCCCCAGTGCTGTTGCGGCTAAAGATAGGCTGCAGAGGGATAGTGAAGACCAGCAGGAGCTTTCAGGGCTGGCACCTTCCTTGTGGGAGAAGGAGCCAGACGTTTGCCTTTTCAGAAAAAGTTTCTGCCGAGAACGAGCACCGTGACATGCTGAGTCGCTGGGAAAGCAGAGATCCCCAGTGCTGTTGTGCCTGTGGATAGGCTGCAGGGGGACGGTGAAGACCAGCAAGATCTTTCAGGGCTGGCACCTTCCTTGTGGGAGAAGGAGCCAGACGTTTGCCTTTTGAGAAAAAGTTTCTGCCGAGAACGAGCACCGTGACATGCTGAGTCTCTGGGAAAGCAGAGATCCCCAGTGCTGTTGCGGCTAAAGATAGGCTGCAGAGGGATAGTGAAGACCAGCAAGAGCTTTCAGGGCTGGCACCTTCCTTGTGGGAGAAGGAGCCAGACGTTTGCCTTTTCAGAAAAAGTTTCTGCCGAGAACGAGCACCGTGACATGCTGAGTCTCTGGAAAAGCAGAGATCCCCAGTGCTGTTGTGCCTGTGGATAGGTTGCAGGGGGACGGTGAAGACCAGCAAGGGCTTTCAGGGCTGGCACCTTCCTTGTGGGAGAAGGAGCCAGACGTTTCCCTATTGAGAAAAAGGCTCTGCCGAGAACGAGCACCGTGACATGCTGAGTCTCTGGAAAAGCAGAGATCCCCAGTGCTGTTGCGGCTAAAGATAGGCTGCAGAGGGATAGTGAAGACCAGCAGGAGCTTTCAGGGCTGGCACCTTCCTTGTGGGAGAAGGAGCCAGACGTTTGCCTTTTCAGAAAAAGTTTCTGCCGAGAAAAAGCACCGTGACATGCTGAGTCTCTGAGAAAGCAGAGATCCCCAGTGCTGTTGTGCCTGTGGATAGGCTGCAGGGGGACGGTGAAGACCAGCAAGATCTTTCAGGGCTGGCACCTTCCTTGTGGGAGAAGGAGCCAGACGTTTGCCTTTTCAGAAAAAGATTCTGCCGAGAACGAGCACCGTGACATGCTGAGTCTCTGGGAAAGCAGAGATCCCCAGTGCTGTTGTGCCTGTGGATAGGCTGCAGGGGGACGGTGAAGACCAGCAAGTTCTTTCAGGGCTGGCACCTTCCTTGTGGGAGAAGGAGCCAGACGTTTGCCTTTTCAGAAAAAGTTTCTGCCGAGAACGAGCACCGTGACATGCTGAGTCTCTGTGAAAGCAGAGATCCCCAGTGCTGTTGCGGCTAAAGATAGGCTGCAGAGGGATAGTGAAGACCAGCAAGAGCTTTCAGGGCTGGCACCTTCCCTGTGGGAGAAGGAGCCAGACGTTTGCCTTTTCAGAAAAAGGCTCTGCCGAGAGCGAGCACCATGAGATGCTGAGTCTCTGGGAAAGCAGAGATCCCCAGTGCTGTTGTGCCTGTGGATAGGCTGCAGGGGGACGGTGAAGACCAGCAAGATCTTTCAGGGCTGGCACCTTCCTTGTGGGAGAAGGAGCCAGACGTTTGCCTTTTCAGAAAAAGTTTCTGCCGAGAACGAGCACCGTGACATGCTGAGTCTCTGGGAAAGCAGAGATCCCCAGTGCTGTTGTGCCTGTGGATAGGCTGCAGGGGGATGGTGAAGACCAGCAAGATCTTTCAGGGCTGGCACCTTCCTTGTGGGAGAAGGAGCCAGACGTTTGCCTTTTCAGAAAAGGTTTCTGCCGAGAACGAGCACCGTGACATGCTGAGTCTCTGGGAAAGCAGAGATCCCCAGTGCTGTTGCGGCTAAAGATAGGCTGCAGAGGGATAGTGAAGACCAGCAAGAGCTTTCAGGGCTGGCACCTTCCTTGTGGGAGAAGGAGCCAGACGTTTGCCTTTTCAGAAAAAGTTTCTGCCGAGAACGAGCACCGTGACATGCTGAGTCTCTGGAAAAGCAGAGATCCCCAGTGCTGTTGTGCCTGTGGATAGGTTGCAGGGGGACGGTGAAGACCAGCAAGGGCTTTCAGGGCTGGCACCTTCCTTGTGGGAGAAGGAGCCAGACGTTTGCCTTTTCAGAAAAAGGCTCTGCCGAGAGCGAGCACCATGAGATGCTGAGTCTCTGGGAAAGCAGAGATCCCCAGTGCTGTTGTGCCTGTGGATAGGCTGCAGGGGGACGGTGAAGACCAGCAAGATCTTTCAGGTCTGGCACCTTCCTTGTGGGAGAAGGAGCCAGACGTTTGCCTTTTCAGAAAAAGTTTCTGCCGAGAACGAGCACCGTGACATGCTGAGTCTCTGGGAAAGCAGAGATCCCCAGTGCTGTTGCGGCTAAAGATAGGCTGCAGAGGGATAGTGAAGACCAGCAAGAGCTTTCAGGGCTGGCACCTTCCTTGTGGGAGAAGGAGCCAGACGTTTGCCTTTTCAGAAAAAGTTTCTGCCGAGAACGAGCACCGTGACATGCTGAGTCTCTGGAAAAGCAGAGATCCCCAGTGCTGTTGTGCCTGTGGATAGGTTGCAGGGGGACGGTGAAGACCAGCAAGGGCTTTCAGGGCTGGCACCTTCCTTGTGGGAGAAGGAGCCAGACGTTTCCCTATTCAGAAAAAGGCTCTGCCGAGAACGAGCACCGTGACATGCTGAGTCTCTGGAAAAGCAGAGATCCCCAGTGCTGTTGCGGCTAAAGATAGGCTGCAGAGGGATAGTGAAGACCAGCAGGAGCTTTCAGGGCTGGCACCTTCCTTGTGGGAGAAGGAGCCAGACGTTTGCCTTTTCAGAAAAAGTTTCTGCCGAGAAAAAGCACCGTGACATGCTGAGTCTCTGGGAAAGCAGAGATCCCCAGTGCTGTTGTGCCTGTGGATAGGCTGCAGGGGGACGGTGAAGACCAGCAAGATCTTTCAGGGCTGGCACCTTCCTTGTGGGAGAAGGAGCCAGACGTTTGCCTTTTCAGAAAAAGATTCTGCCGAGAACGAGCACCGTGACATGCTGAGTCTCTGGGAAAGCAGAGATCCCCAGTGCTGTTGTGCCTGTGGATAGGCTGCAGGGGGACGGTGAAGACCAGCAAGTTCTTTCAGGGCTGGCACCTTCCTTGTGGGAGAAGGAGCCAGACGTTTGCCTTTTCAGAAAAAGTTTCTGCCGAGAACGAGCACCGTGACATGCTGAGTCTCTGTGAAAGCAGAGATCCCCAGTGCTGTTGCGGCTAAAGATAGGCTGCAGAGGGATAGTGAAGACCAGCAAGAGCTTTCAGGGCTGGCACCTTCCCTGTGGGAGAAGGAGCCAGACGTTTGCCTTTTCAGAAAAAGGCTCTGCCGAGAGCGAGCACCATGAGATGCTGAGTCTCTGGGAAAGCAGAGATCCCCAGTGCTGTTGTGCCTGTGGATAGGCTGCAGGGGGACGGTGAAGACCAGCAATATCTTTCAGGGCTGGCACCTTCCTTGTGGGAGAAGGAGCCAGACGTTTGCCTTTTCAGAAAAAGATTCTGCCGAGAACGAGCACCGTGACATGCTGAGTCTCTGGGAAAGCAGAGATCCCCAGTGCTGTTGTGCCTGTGGATAGGCTGCAGGGGGATGGTGAAGACCAGCAAGATCTTTCAGGGCTGGCACCTTCCTTGTGGGAGAAGGAGCCAGACGTTTGCCTTTTCAGAAAAGGTTTCTGCCGAGAACGAGCACCGTGACATGCTGAGTCTCTGGGAAAGCAGAGATCCCCAGTGCTGTTGTGCCTGTGGATAGGCTGCAGGGGGATGGTGAAGACCAGCAAGATCTTTCAGGGCTGGCACCTTCCTTGTGGGAGAAGGAGCCAGACGTTTGCCTTTTCAGAAAAAGTTTCTGCCGAGAATGAGCACCGTGACATGCTGAGTCTCTGGGAAAGCAGAGATCCCCAGTGCTGTTGCGGCTAAAGATAGGCTGCAGAGGGATAGTGAAGACCAGCAGGAGCTTTCAGGGCTGGCACCTTCCTTGTGGGAGAAGGAGCCAGACGTTTGCCTTTTCAGAAAAAGATTCTGCCGAGAACGAGCACCGTGACATGCTGAGTCTCTGGAAAAGCAGAGATCCCCAGTGCTATTGTGCCTGTGGATAGGCTGCAGGGGGACGGTGAAGACCAGCAAGAGCTTTTAGGCCTGGCACCTTCCTTGTGGGAGAAGGAGCCAGACGTTTGCATTTTCAGAAAAAGTTTGTGCCGAGAACGAGCACCGTGACATGCTGAGTCTCTGGAAAAGCAGAGATCCCCAGTGCTGTTGCGGCTAAAGATAGGCTGCAGAGGGATAGTGAAGACCAGCAGGAGCTTTCAGGGCTGGCACCTTCCTTGTGGGAGAAGGAGCCAGACGTTTCCCTATTCAGAAAAAGGCTCTGCCGAGAACGAGCACCGTGACATGCTGAGTCTCTGGGAAAGCAGAGATCCCCAGTGCTGTTGTGCCTGTGGATAGGCTGCAGAGGGATAGTGAAGACCTGCAAGAGCTTTCAGGGCTGGCACCTTCCTTGTGGGAGAAGGAGCCAGACGTTTGCCTTTTCAGAAAAAGTTTCTGCCGAGAACGAGCACCGTGACATGATGAGTCTCTGGGAAAGCAGAGATCCCCAGTGCTGTTGTGCCTGTGGATAGGCTGCAGGGGGACGGTGAAGACCAGCAAGATCTTTCAGGGCTGGCACCTTCCTTGTGGGAGAAGGAGCCAGACGTTTGCCTTTTCAGAAAAAGTTTCTGCCGAGAACGAGCACCGTGACATGCTGAGTCTCTGGGAAAGCAGAGATCCCCAGTGCTGTTGCGGCTAAAGATAGGCTGCAGAGGGATAGTGAAGACCAGCAAGATCTTTCAGGGCTGGCACCTTCCTTGTGGGAGAAGGAGCCAGACGTTTGCCTTTTCAGAAAAAGTTTCTGCCGAGAACGAGCACCGTGACATGCTGAGTCTCTGGGAAAGCAGAGATCCCCAGTACTGTTGTGCCTGTGGATAGGCTGCAGGGGGACGGTGAAGACCAGCAAGATCTTTCAGGGCTGGCACCTTCCTTGTGGGAGAAGGAGCCAGACGTTTGCCTTTTCAGAAAAAGTTTCTGCCGAGAACGAGCACCGTGACATGCTGAGTCTCTGGGAAAGCAGAGATCCCCAGTGCTGTTGCGGCTAAAGATAGGCTGCAGACGGATAGTGAAGACCAGCAAGATCTTTCAGGGCTGGCACCTTCCTTGTGGGAGAAGGAGCCAGACGTTTGCCTTTTCAGAAAAAGGCTCTGCCGAGAGCGAGCGCCAGGAGATGCTGAGTCTCTGGGAAAGCAGAGATCCCCAGTGCTGTTGTGCCTGTGGATAGGCTGCAGGGGGACGGTGAAGACCAGCAAGATCTTTCAGGTCTGGCACCTTCCTTGTGGGAGAAGGAGCCAGACGTTTGCCTTTTCAGAAAAGGTTTCTGCCGAGAACGAGCACCGTGACATGCTGAGTCTCTGGGAAAGCAGAGATCCCCAGTGCTGTTGTGCCTGTGGATAGGCTGCAGGGGGATGGTGAAGACCAGCAAGATCTTTCAGGGCTGGCACCTTCCTTGTGGGAGAAGGAGCCGTAAGTTTGCCTTTTCAGAAAAGGTTTCTGCCGAGAACGAGCACCGTGACATGCTGAGTCTCTGGGAAAGCAGAGATCCCCAGTGCTGTTGCGGCTAAAGATAGGCTGCAGGGGGACGGTGAAGACCAGCAAGAGCTTTCAGGGCTGGCACCTTCCTTGTGGGAGAAGGAGCCAGACGTTTGCCTTTTCAGAAAAAGTTTCTGCCGAGAACGAGCACCGTGACATGCTGAGTCTCTGGGAAAGCAGAGATCCCCAGTGCTGTTGCGGCTAAAGATAGGCTGCAGAGGGATAGTGAAGACCAGCAGGAGCTTTCAGGGCTGGCACCTTCCTTGTGGGAGAAGGAGCCAGACGTTTGCCTTTTCAGAAAAAGTTTCTGCCGAGAAAAAGCACCGTGACATGCTGAGTCTCTGGGAAAGCAGAGATCCCCAGTGCTGTTGTGCCTGTGGATAGGCTGCAGGGGGACGGTGAAGACCAGCAAGATCTTTCAGGGCTGGCACCTTCCTTGTGGGAGAAGGAGCCAGACGTTTGCCTTTTCAGAAAAAGGCTCTGCCGAGAACGAGCACCATGACATGCGGAGTCTCTGGGAAAGAACAGATCCCCAGTGCTGTTGTGCCTGTGGATAGGCTGCAGGGGGACGGTGAAGACCATCAAGATCTTTCAGGTCTAGCACCTTCCTTGTGGGAGAAGGAGCCAGACGTTTGCCTTTTCAGAAAAAGATTCTGCCGAGAACGAGCACCGTGACATGCTGAGTCTCTGGGAAAGCAGAGATCCCCAGTGCTGTTGTGCCTGTGGATAGGCTGCAGGGGGATGGTGAAGACCAGCAAGAGCTTTCAGGGCTGGCACCTTCCTTGTGGGAGAAGGAGCCAGACGTTTGCCTTTTCAGAAAAAGTTTCTGACGAGATTGAGCACCGTGACATGCTGAGTCTCTGGGAAAGCAGAGATCCCCAGTGCTGTTGCGGCTAAAGATAGGCTGCAGAGGGATAGTGAAGACCAGCAGGAGCTTTCAGGGCTGGCACCTTCCTTGTGGGAGAAGGAGCCAGACGTTTGCCTTTTCAGAAAAAGATTCTGCCGAGAACGAGCACCGTGACATGCTGAGTCTCTGGAAAAGCAGAGATCCCCAGTGCTATTGTGCCTGTGGATAGGCTGCAGGGGGACGGTGAAGACCAGCAAGAGCTTTCAGGCCTGGCACCTTCCTTGTGGGAGAAGGAGCCAGACGTTTGCATTTTCAGAAAAAGTTTGTGCCGAGAACGAGCACCGTGACATGCTGAGTCTCTGGAAAAGCAGAGATCCCCAGTGCTGTTGCGGCTAAAGATAGGCTGCAGAGGGATAGTGAAGACCAGCAGGAGCTTTCAGGGCTGGCACCTTCCTTGTGGGAGAAGGAGCCAGACGTTTCCCTATTCAGAAAAAGGCTCTGCCGAGAACGAGCACCGTGACATGCTGAGTCTCTGGGAAAGCAGAGATCCCCAGTGCTGTTGTGCCTGTGGATAGGCTGCAGAGGGATAGTGAAGACCTGCAAGAGCTTTCAGGGCTGGCACCTTCCTTGTGGGAGAAGGAGCCAGACGTTTGCCTTTTCAGAAAAAGTTTCTGCCGAGAACGAGCACCGTGACATGATGAGTCTCTGGGAAAGCAGAGATCCCCAGTGCTGTTGTGCCTGTGGATAGGCTGCAGGGGGACGGTGAAGACCAGCAAGATCTTTCAGGGCTGGCACCTTCCTTGTGGGAGAAGGAGCCAGACGTTTGCCTTTTCAGAAAAAGTTTCTGCCGAGAACGAGCACCGTGACATGCTGAGTCTCTGGGAAAGCAGAGATCCCCAGTGCTGTTGCGGCTAAAGATAGGCTGCAGAGGGATAGTGAAGACCAGCAAGATCTTTCAGGGCTGGCACCTTCCTTGTGGGAGAAGGAGCCAGACGTTTGCCTTTTCAGAAAAAGTTTCTGCCGAGAACGAGCACCGTGACATGCTGAGTCTCTGGGAAAGCAGAGATCCCCAGTACTGTTGTGCCTGTGGATAGGCTGCAGGGGGACGGTGAAGACCAGCAAGATCTTTCAGGGCTGGCACCTTCCTTGTGGGAGAAGGAGCCAGACGTTTGCCTTTTCAGAAAAAGTTTCTGCCGAGAACGAGCACCGTGACATGCTGAGTCTCTGGGAAAGCAGAGATCCCCAGTGCTGTTGCGGCTAAAGATAGGCTGCAGACGGATAGTGAAGACCAGCAAGATCTTTCAGGGCTGGCACCTTCCTTGTGGGAGAAGGAGCCAGACGTTTGCCTTTTCAGAAAAAGGCTCTGCCGAGAGCGAGCGCCAGGAGATGCTGAGTCTCTGGGAAAGCAGAGATCCCCAGTGCTGTTGTGCCTGTGGATAGGCTGCAGGGGGACGGTGAAGACCAGCAAGATCTTTCAGGTCTGGCACCTTCCTTGTGGGAGAAGGAGCCAGACGTTTGCCTTTTCAGAAAAGGTTTCTGCCGAGAACGAGCACCGTGACATGCTGAGTCTCTGGGAAAGCAGAGATCCCCAGTGCTGTTGTGCCTGTGGATAGGCTGCAGGGGGATGGTGAAGACCAGCAAGATCTTTCAGGGCTGGCACCTTCCTTGTGGGAGAAGGAGCCGTAAGTTTGCCTTTTCAGAAAAGGTTTCTGCCGAGAACGAGCACCGTGACATGCTGAGTCTCTGGGAAAGCAGAGATCCCCAGTGCTGTTGCGGCTAAAGATAGGCTGCAGGGGGACGGTGAAGACCAGCAAGAGCTTTCAGGGCTGGCACCTTCCTTGTGGGAGAAGGAGCCAGACGTTTGCCTTTTCAGAAAAAGTTTCTGCCGAGAACGAGCACCGTGACATGCTGAGTCTCTGGGAAAGCAGAGATCCCCAGTGCTGTTGCGGCTAAAGATAGGCTGCAGAGGGATAGTGAAGACCAGCAGGAGCTTTCAGGGCTGGCACCTTCCTTGTGGGAGAAGGAGCCAGACGTTTGCCTTTTCAGAAAAAGTTTCTGCCGAGAAAAAGCACCGTGACATGCTGAGTCTCTGGGAAAGCAGAGATCCCCAGTGCTGTTGTGCCTGTGGATAGGCTGCAGGGGGACGGTGAAGACCAGCAAGAGCTTTCAGGGCTGGCACCTTCCTTGTGGGAGAAGGAGCCAGACGTTTGCCTTTTCAGAAAAAGGCTCTGCCGAGAACGAGCACCATGACATGCGGAGTCTCTGGGAAAGAACAGATCCCCAGTGCTGTTGTGCCTGTGGATAGGCTGCAGGGGGACGGTGAAGACCATCAAGATCTTTCAGGTCTAGCACCTTCCTTGTGGGAGAAGGAGCCAGACGTTTGCCTTTTCAGAAAAAGATTCTGCCGAGAACGAGCACCGTGACATGCTGAGTCTCTGGGAAAGCAGAGATCCCCAGTGCTGTTGTGCCTGTGGATAGGCTGCAGGGGGATGGTGAAGACCAGCAAGAGCTTTCAGGGCTGGCACCTTCCTTGTGGGAGAAGGAGCCAGACGTTTGCCTTTTCAGAAAAAGTTTCTGACGAGATTGAGCACCGTGACATGCTGAGTCTCTGGGAAAGCAGAGATCCCCAGTGCTGTTGCGGCTAAAGATAGGCTGCAGAGGGATAGTGAAGACCAGCAGGAGCTTTCAGGGCTGGCACCTTCCTTGTGGGAGAAGGAGCCAGACGTTTGCCTTTTCAGAAAAAGATTCTGCCGAGAACGAGCACCGTGACATGCTGAGACTCTGGAAAAGCAGAGATCCCCAGTGCTATTGTGCCTGTGGATAGGCTGCAGGGGGACGGTGAAGACCAGCAAGAGCTTTCAGGCCTGGCACCTTCCTTGTGGGAGAAGGAGCCAGACGTTTGCATTTTCAGAAAAAGTTTGTGCCGAGAACGAGCACCGTGACATGCTGAGTCTCTGGAAAAGCAGAGATCCCCAGTGCTGTTGCGGCTAAAGATAGGCTGCAGAGGGATAGTGAAGACCAGCAGGAGCTTTCAGGGCTGGCACCTTCCTTGTGGGAGAAGGAGCCAGACGTTTCCCTATTCAGAAAAAGGCTCTGCCGAGAACGAGCACCGTGACATGCTGAGTCTCTGGGAAAGCAGAGATCCCCAGTGCTGTTGTGCCTGTGGATAGGCTGCAGAGGGATAGTGAAGACCTGCAAGAGCTTTCAGGGCTGGCACCTTCCTTGTGGGAGAAGGAGCCAGACGTTTGCCTTTTCAGAAAAAGTTTCTGCCGAGAACGAGCACCGTGACATGATGAGCCTCTGGGAAAGCAGAGATCCCCAGTGCTGTTGTGCCTCTGGATAGGCTGCAGGGGGACGGTGAAGACCAGCAAGATCTTTCAGGGCTGGCACCTTCCTTGTGGGAGAAGGAGCCAGACGTTTGCCTTTTCAGAAAAAGTTTCTGCCGAGAACGAGCACCGTGACATGCTGAGTCTCTGGGAAAGCAGAGATCCCCAGTGCTGTTGCGGCTAAAGATAGGCTGCAGAGGGATAGTGAAGACCAGCAAGATCTTTCAGGGCTGGCACCTTCCTTGTGGGAGAAGGAGCCAGACGTTTGCCTTTTCAGAAAAAGTTTCTGCCGAGAACGAGCACCGTGACATGCTGAGTCTCTGGGAAAGCAGAGATCCCCAGTGCTGTTGCGGCTAAAGATAGGCTGCAGACGGATAGTGAAGACCAGCAAGATCTTTCAGGGCTGGCACCTTCCTTGTGGGAGAAGGAGCCAGACGTTTGCCTTTTCAGAAAAAGGCTCTGCCGAGAGCGAGCGCCAGGAGATGCTGAGTCTCTGGGAAAGCAGAGATCCCCAGTGCTGTTGTGCCTGTGGATAGGCTGCAGGGGGACGGTGAAGACCAGCAAGATCTTTCAGGTCTGGCACCTTCCTTGTGGGAGAAGGAGCCAGACGTTTGCCTTTTCAGAAAAAGTTTCTGCCGAGATCGAGCACCGTGACATGCTGAGTAGCTGGAAAAGCAGAGATCCCCAGTGCTGTTGTGCCTGTGGATAGGCTGCAGGGGGACGGTGAAGACCAGCAAGAGCTTTCAGGGCTGGCACCTTCCTTGTGGGAGAAGGAGCCAGACGTTTGCCTTTTCAGAAAAAGTTTCTGCCGAGAACGAGCACCGTGACATGCTGAGTCTCTGGAAAAGCAGAGATCCCCAGTGCTGTTGCGGCTAAAGATAGGCTGCAGAGGGATAGTGAAGACCAGCAAGATCTTTCAGGGCTGGCACCTTCCTTGTGGGAGAAGGAGCCAGACGTTTGCCTTTTCAGAAAAAGGCTCTGCCGAGAGCGAGCACCATGAGATGCTGAGTCTCTGGAAAAGCAGAGATCCCCAGTGCTGTTGTGCCTGTGGATAGGCTGCATGGGGAACGGTGAAGACCAGCAAGATCTTTCAGGTCTGGCACCTTCCTTGTGGGAGAAGGAGCCAGACGTTTGCCTTTTCAGAAAAGGTTTCTGCCGAGAACGAGCACCGTGACATGCTGAGTCTCTGGGAAAGCAGAGATCCCCAGTGCTGTTGTGCCTGTGGATAGGCTGCAGGGGGATGGTGAAGACCAGCAAGATCTTTCAGGGCTGGCACCTTCCTTGTGGGAGAAGGAGCCAGACGTTTGCCTTTTCAGAAAAGGTTTCTGCCGAGAACGAGCACCGTGACATGCTGAGTCTCTGGGAAAGCAGAGATCCCCAGTGCTGTTGCGGCTAAAGATAGGCTGCAGGGGGACGGTGAAGACCAGCAAGAGCTTTCAGGGCTGGCACCTTCCTTGTGGGAGAAGGAGCCAGACGTTTGCCTTTTCAGAAAAAGTTTCTGACGAGATCGAGCACCGTGACATGCTGAGTCTCTGGGAAAGCAGAGATCCCCAGTGCTGTTGCGGCTAAAGATAGGCTGCAGAGGGATAGTGAAGACCAGCAGGAGCTTTCAGGGCTGGCACCTTCCTTGTGGGAGAAGGAGCCAGACGTTTGCCTTTTCAGAAAAAGATTCTGCCGAGAACGAGCACCGTGACATGCTGAGTCTCTGGGAAAGCAGAGATCCCCAGAGCTGTTGTGCCTGTGGATAGGCTGCAGGGGGACGGTGAAGACCAGCAAGAGCTTTCAGGGCTGGCACCTTCCTTGTGGGAGAAGGAGCCAGACGTTTGCCTTTTCAGAAAAACTTTCTGCCGAGAACGAGCACCGTGACATGCTGAGTCTCTGGAAAAGCAGAGATCCCCAGTGCTGTTGTGCCTGTGCATAGGCTGCAGGGGGACGGTGAAGACCAGCAAGAGCTTTCAGGCCTGGCACCTTCCTTGTGGGAGATGGTGCCAGACGTTTGCCTTTTGAGAAAAAGTTTCTGCCGAGAACGAGCACCGTGACATGCTGAGTCGCTGGGAAAGCAGAGATCCCCAGTGCTGTTGCGGCTAAAGATAGGCTGCAGAGGGATAGTGAAGACCAGCAAGAGCTTTCAGGGCTGGAACCTTCCCTGTGGGAGAAGGAGCCAGACGTTTGCCTTTTCAGAAAAAGTTTCTGCCGAGAACGAGCACCGTGACATGCGGAGTCTCTGGAAAAGCAGAGATCCCCAGTGCTGTTGTGCCTGTGGATAGGTTGCAGGGGGACGGTGAAGACCAGCAAGATCTTTCAGGTCTGGCACCTTCCTTGTGGGAGAAGGAGCCAGACGTTTGCCTTTTCAGAAAAAGTTTCTGCCGAGAACGAGCACCGTGACATGCTGAGTCTCTGAGAAAGCAGAGATCCCCAGTGCTGTTGTGCCTGTGGATAGGCTGCAGGGGGACGGTGAAGACCAGCAAGAGCTTTCAGGGCTGGCACCTTCCTTGTGGGAGAAGGAGCCAGACGTTTGCCTTTTCAGAAAAAGGCTCTGCCGAGAGCGAGCACCATGAGATGCTGACTCTCTGGGAAAGCAGAGATCCCCAGTGCTGTTGTGCCTGTGGATAGGCTGCAGGGGGACGGTGAAGACCAGCAAGATCTTTCAGGTCTGGCACCTTCGTGTGGGAGAAGGAGCCAGACGTTTGCCTTTTCAGAAAAAGATTCTGCCGAGAACGAGCACCGTGACATGCTGAGTCTCTGGGAAAGCAGAGATCCCCAGTGCTGTTGTGCCTGTGGATAGGCTGCAGGGGGACGGTGAAGACCAGCAAGTTCTTTCAGGGCTGGCACCTTCCTTGTGGGAGAAGGAGCCAGACGTTTGCCTTTTCAGAAAAAGTTTCTGCCGAAAACGAGCACCGTGACATGCTGAGTCTCTGGGAAAGCAGAGATCCCCAGTGCTGTTGCGGCTAAAGATAGGCTGCAGAGGGATAGTGAAGACCAGCAAGAGCTTTCAGGGCTGGCACCTTCCTTGTGGGAGAAGGAGCCAGACGTTTGCCTTTTCAGAAAAAGTTTCTGCCGAGAACGAGCACCGTGACATGCTGAGTCTCTGGGAAAGCAGAGATCCCCAGTGCTGTTGTGCCTGTGGATAGGTTGCAGGGGGACGGTGAAGACCAGCAAGAGCTTTCAGGGCTGGCACCTTCCTTGTGGGAGAAGGAGCCAGACGTTTGCCTTTTCAGAAAAAGTTTCTGCCGAGAACGAGCACCGTGACATGCTGAGTCTCTGGAAAAGCAGAGATCCCCAGTGCTGTTGTGCCTGTGGATAGGCTGCAGGGGGACGGTGAAGACCAGCAAGATCTTTCAGGTCTGGCACCTTCCTTGTGGGAGAAGGAACCAGACGTTTGCCTTTTCAGAAAAAGATTCTGCCGAGAACGAGCACCGTGACATGCTGAGTCTCTGGGAAAGCAGAGATCCCCAGTGCTGTTGTGCCTGTGGATAGGCTGCAGGGGGATGGTGAAGACCAGCAAGATCTTTCAGGGCTGGCACCTTCCTTGTGGGAGAAGGAGCCAGACGTTTGCCTTTTCAGAAAAAGTTTCTGCCGAGAACGAGCACCGTGACATGCTGAGTCTCTGGGAAAGCAGAGATCCCCAGTGCTGTTGCGGCTAAAGATAGGCTGCAGACGGATAGTGAAGACCAGCAAGATCTTTCAGGGCTGGCACCTTCCTTGTGGGAGAAGGAGCCAGACGTTTGCCTTTTCAGAAAAAGGCTCTGCCGAGAGCGAGCGCCAGGAGATGCTGAGTCTCTGGGAAAGCAGAGATCCCCAGTGCTGTTGTGCCTGTGGATAGGCTGCAGGGGGACGGTGAAGACCAGCAAGATCTTTCAGGTCTGGCACCTTCCTTGTGGGAGAAGGAGCCAGACGTTTGCCTTTTCAGAAAAAGTTTCTGCCGAGATCGAGCACCGTGACATGCTGAGTAGCTGGAAAAGCAGAGATCCCCAGTACTGTTGTGCCTGTGGATAGGCTGCAGGGGGACGGTGAAGACCAGCAAGAGCTTTCAGGGCTGGCACCTTCCTTGTGGGAGAAGGAGCCAGACGTTTGCCTTTTCAGAAAAAGTTTCTGCCGAGAACGAGCACCGTGACATGCTGAGTCTCTGGAAAAGCAGAGATCCCCAGTGCTGTTGCGGCTAAAGATAGGCTGCAGAGGGATAGTGAAGACCAGCAAGAGCTTTCAGGGCTGGCACCTTCCTTGTGGGAGAAGGAGCCAGACGTTTGCCTTTTCAGAAAAAGTTTCTGCCGAGAACGAGCACCGTGACATGCTGAGTCTCTGGGAAAGGAGAGATCCCCAGTGCTGTTGTGCCTGTGGATAGGCTGCAGGGGGACGGTGAAGACCAGCAAGATCTTTCAGGGCTGGCACCTTCCTTGTGGGAGAAGGAGCCAGACGTTTGCCTTTTCAGAAAAAGGCTCTGCCGAGAGCGAGCACCATGAGATGCTGAGTCTCTGGAAAAGCAGAGATCCCCAGTGCTGTTGTGCCTGTGGATAGGCTGCAGGGGGACGGTGAAGACCAGCAAGATCTTTCAGGTCTGGCACCTTCGTGTGGGAGAAGGAGCCAGACGTTTGCCTTTTCAGAAAAAGATTCTGCCGAGAACGAGCACCGTGACATGCTGAGTCTCTGGGAAAGCAGAGATCCCCAGTGCTGTTGTGCCTGTGGATAGTCTGCAGGGGGACGGTGAAGACCAGCAAGATCTTTCAGGGCTGGCACCTTCCTTGTGGGAGAAGGAGCCAGACGTTTGCCTTTTCAGAAAAAGTTTCTGCCGAAAACGAGCACCGTGACATGCTGAGTCTCTGGGAAAGCAGAGATCCCCAGTGCTGTTGCGGCTAAAGATAGGCTGCAGAGGGATAGTGAAGACCAGCAAGAGCTTTCAGGGCTGGCACCTTCCTTGTGGGAGAAGGAGCCAGACGTTTGCCTTTTCAGAAAAAGTTTCTGCCGAGAACGAGCACCGTGACATGCTGAGTCTCTGGGAAAGCAGAGATCCCCAGTGCTGTTGTGCCTGTGGATAGGTTGCAGGGGGACGGTGAAGACCAGCAAGAGCTTTCAGGGCTGGCACCTTCCTTGTGGGAGAAGGAGCCAGACGTTTGCCTTTTCAGAAAAAGTTTCTGCCGAGAACGAGCACCGTGACATGCTGAGTCTCTGGAAAAGCAGAGCTCCCCAGTGCTGTTGTGCCTGTGGATAGTCTGCAGGGGGACGGTGAAGACCAGCAAGATCTTTCAGGTCTGGCACCTTCCTTGTGGGAGAAGGAGCCAGACGTTTGCCTTTTCAGAAAAAGTTTCTGCCGAGAGCGAGCACCATGAGATGCTGAGTCTCTGGGAAAGCAGAGATCCCCAGTGCTGTTGCGGCTAAAGATAGGCTGCAGGGGGACGGTGAAGACCAGCAAGAGCTTTCAGGGCTGGCACCTTCCTTGTGGGAGAAGGAGCCAGACGTTTGCCTTTTCAGAAAAAGTTTCTGACGAGATCGAGCACCGTGACATGCTGAGTCTCTGGGAAAGCAGAGATCCCCAGTGCTGTTGCGGCTAAAGATAGGCTGCAGAGGGATAGTGAAGACCAGCAGGAGCTTTCAGGGCTGGCACCTTCCTTGTGGGAGAAGGAGCCAGACGTTTGCCTTTTCAGAAAAAGATTCTGCCGAGAACGAGCACCGTGACATGCTGAGTCTCTGGGAAAGCAGAGATCCCCAGAGCTGTTGTGCCTGTGGATAGGCTGCAGGGGGACGGTGAAGACCAGCAAGAGCTTTCAGGGCTGGCACCTTCCTTGTGGGAGAAGGAGCCAGACGTTTGCCTTTTCAGAAAAACTTTCTGCCGAGAACGAGCACCGTGACATGCTGAGTCTCTGGAAAAGCAGAGATCCCCAGTGCTGTTGTGCCTGTGCATAGGCTGCAGGGGGACGGTGAAGACCAGCAAGAGCTTTCAGGGCTGGCACCTTCCTTGTGGGAGATGGTGCCAGACGTTTGCCTTTTGAGAAAAAGTTTCTGCCGAGAACGAGCACCGTGACATGCTGAGTCGCTGGGAAAGCAGAGATCCCCAGTGCTGTTGCGGCTAAAGATAGGCTGCAGAGGGATAGTGAAGACCAGCAAGAGCTTTCAGGGCTGGAACCTTCCTTGTGGGAGAAGGAGCCAGACGTTTGCCTTTTCAGAAAAAGTTTCTGCCGAAAACGAGCACCGTGACATGCTGAGTCTCTGGGAAAGCAGAGATCCCCAGTGCTGTTGCGGCTAAAGATAGGCTGCAGAGGGATAGTGAAGACCAGCAAGAGCTTTCAGGGCTGGCACCTTCCTTGTGGGAGAAGGAGCCAGACGTTTGCCTTTTCAGAAAAAGTTTCTGCCGAGAACGAGCACCGTGACATGCTGAGTCTCTGGGAAAGCAGAGATCCCCAGTGCTGTTGTGCCTGTGGATAGGTTGCAGGGGGACGGTGAAGACCAGCAAGAGCTTTCAGGGCTGGCACCTTCCTTGTGGGAGAAGGAGCCAGACGTTTGCCTTTTCAGAAAAAGTTTCTGCCGAGAACGAGCACCGTGACATGCTGAGTCTCTGGAAAAGCAGAGATCCCCAGTGCTGTTGTGCCTGTGGATAGGCTGCAGGGGGACGGTGAAGACCAGCAAGATCTTTCAGGTCTGGCACCTTCCTTGTGGGAGAAGGAACCAGACGTTTGCCTTTTCAGAAAAAGGCTCTGCCGAGAGCGAGCACCATGAGATGCTGACTCTCTGGGAAAGCAGAGATCCCCAGTGCTGTTGTGCCTGTGGATAGGCTGCAGGGGGACGGTGAAGACCAGCAAGATCTTTCAGGTCTGGCACCTTCGTGTGGGAGAAGGAGCCAGACGTTTGCCTTTTCAGAAAAAGATTCTGCCGAGAACGAGCACCGTGACATGCTGAGTCTCTGGGAAAGCAGAGATCCCCAGTGCTGTTGTGCCTGTGGATAGGCTGCAGGGGGACGGTGAAGACCAGCAAGAGCTTTCAGGGCTGGCACCTTCCTTGTGGGAGAAGGAGCCAGACGTTTGCCTTTTCAGAAAAAGTTTCTGCCGTAAACGAGCACCGTGACATGCTGAGTCTCTGGGAAAGCAGAGATCCCCAGTGCTGTTGCGGCTAAAGATAGGCTGCAGAGGGATAGTGAAGACCAGCAAGAGCTTTCAGGGCTGGCACCTTCCTTGTGGGAGAAGGAGCCAGACGTTTGCCTTTTCAGAAAAAGTTTCTGCCGAGAACGAGCACCGTGACATGCTGAGTCTCTGGGAAAGCAGAGATCCCCAGTGCTGTTGTGCCTGTGGATAGGTTGCAGGGGGACGGTGAAGACCAGCAAGAGCTTTCAGGGCTGGCACCTTCCTTGTGGGAGAAGGAGCCAGACGTTTGCCTTTTCAGAAAAAGTTTCTGCCGAGAACGAGCACCGTGACATGCTGAGTCTCTGGAAAAGCAGAGCTCCCCAGTGCTGTTGTGCCTGTGGATAGGCTGCAGGGGGACGGTGAAGACCAGCAAGATCTTTCAGGTCTGGCACCTTCCTTGTGGGAGAAGGAACCAGACGTTTGCCTTTTCAGAAAAAGATTCTGCCGAGAACGAGCACCGTGACATGCTGAGTCTCTGGGAAAGCAGAGATCCCCAGTGCTGTTGTGCCTGTGGATAGGCTGCAGGGGGACGGTGAAGACCAGCAAGATCTTTCAGGTCTGGCACCTTCGTGTGGGAGAAGGAGCCAGACGTTTGCCTTTTCAGAAAAAGATTCTGCCGAGAACGAGCACCGTGACATGCTGAGTCTCTGGGAAAGCAGAGATCCCCAGTGCTGTTGTGCCTGTGGTTAGTCTGCAGGGGGACGGTGAAGACCAGCAAGATCTTTCAGGGCTGGCACCTTCCTTGTGGGAGAAGGAGCCAGACGTTTGCCTTTTCAGAAAAAGTTTCTGCCGAAAACGAGCACCGTGACATGCAGAGTCTCTGGGAAAGCAGAGATCCCCAGTGCTGTTGCGGCTAAAGATAGGCTGCAGAGGGATAGTGAAGACCAGCAAGAGCTTTCAGGGCTGGCACCTTCCTTGTGGGAGAAGGAGCCAGACGTTTGCCTTTTCAGAAAAAGTTTCTGCCGAGAACGAGCACCGTGACATGCTGAGTCTCTGGGAAAGCAGAGATCCCCAGTGCTGTTGTGCCTGTGGATAGGTTGCAGGGGGACGGTGAAGACCAGCAAGAGCTTTCAGGGCTGGCACCTTCCTTGTGGGAGAAGGAGCCAGACGTTTGCCTTTTCAGAAAAAGTTTCTGCCGAGAACGAGCACCGTGACATGCTGAGTCTCTGGAAAAGCAGAGATCCCCAGTGCTGTTGTGCCTGTGGATAGGCTGCAGGGGGACGGTGAAGACCAGCAAGATCTTTCAGGTCTGGCACCTTCCTTGTGGGAGAAGGAACCAGACGTTTGCCTTTTCAGAAAAAGATTCTGCCGAGAACGAGCACCGTGACATGCTGAGTCTCTGGGAAAGCAGAGATCCCCAGTGCTGTTGTGCCTGTGGATAGGCTGCAGGGGGATGGTGAAGACCAGCAAGATCTTTCAGGGCTGGCACCTTCCTTGTGGGAGAAGGAGCCAGACGTTTGCCTTTTCAGAAAAAGTTTCTGCCGAGAACGAGCACCGTGACATGCTGAGTCTCTGGGAAAGCAGAGATCCCCAGTGCTGTTGCGGCTAAAGATAGGCTGCAGACGGATAGTGAAGACCAGCAAGATCTTTCAGGGCTGGCACCTTCCTTGTGGGAGAAGGAGCCAGACGTTTGCCTTTTCAGAAAAAGGCTCTGCCGAGAGCGAGCGCCAGGAGATGCTGAGTCTCTGGGAAAGCAGAGATCCCCAGTGCTGTTGTGCCTGTGGATAGGCTGCAGGGGGACAGTGAAGACCAGCAAGATCTTTCAGGTCTGGCACCTTCCTTGTGGGAGAAGGAGCCAGACGTTTGCCTTTTCAGAAAAAGTTTCTGCCGAGATCGAGCACCGTGACATGCTGAGTAGCTGGAAAAGCAGAGATCCCCAGTACTGTTGTGCCTGTGGATAGGCTGCAGGGGGACGGTGAAGACCAGCAAGAGCTTTCAGGGCTGGCACCTTCCTTGTGGGAGAAGGAGCCAGACGTTTGCCTTTTCAGAAAAAGTTTCTGCCGAGAACGAGCACCGTGACATGCTGAGTCTCTGGAAAAGCAGAGATCCCCAGTGCTGTTGCGGCTAAAGATAGGCTGCAGAGGGATAGTGAAGACCAGCAAGAGCTTTCAGGGCTGGCACCTTCCCTGTGGGAGAAGGAGCCAGACGTTTGCCTTTTCAGAAAAAGGCTCTGCCGAGAGCGAGCACCATGAGATGCTGAGTCTCTGGGAAAGGAGAGATCCCCAGTGCTGTTGTGCCTGTGGATAGGCTGCAGGGGGACGGTGAAGACCAGCAAGATCTTTCAGGGCTGGCACCTTCCTTGTGGGAGAAGGAGCCAGACGTTTGCCTTTTCAGAAAAAGGCTCTGCCGAGAGCGAGCACCATGAGATGCTGAGTCTCTGGAAAAGCAGAGATCCCCAGTGCTGTTGTGCCTGTGGATAGGCTGCAGGGGGACGGTGAAGACCAGCAAGATCTTTCAGGTCTGGCACCTTCCTTGTGGGAGAAGGAGCCAGACGTTTGCCTTTTCAGAAAAGGTTTCTGCCGAGAACGAGCACCGTGACATGCTGAGTCTCTGGGAAAGCAGAGATCCCCAGTGCTGTTGTGCCTGTGGATAGGCTGCAGGGGGATGGTGAAGACCAGCAAGATCTTTCAGGGCTGGCACCTTCCTTGTGGGAGAAGGAGCCAGACGTTTGCCTTTTCAGAAAAGGTTTCTGCCGAGAACGAGCACCGTGACATGCTGAGTCTCTGGGAAAGCAGAGATCCCCAGTGCTGTTGCGGCTAAAGATAGGCTGCAGGGGGACGGTGAAGACCAGCAAGAGCTTTCAGGGCTGGCACCTTCCTTGTGGGAGAAGGAGCCAGACGTTTGCCTTTTCAGAAAATGTTTCTGACGAGATCGAGCACCGTGACATGCTGAGTCTCTGGGAAAGCAGAGATCCCCAGTGCTGTTGCGGCTAAAGATAGGCTGCAGAGGGATAGTGAAGACCAGCAGGAGCTTTCAGGGCTGGCACCTTCCTTGTGGGAGAAGGAGCCAGACGTTTGCCTTTTCAGAAAAAGATTCTGCCGAGAACGAGCACCGTGACATGCTGAGTCTCTGGGAAAGCAGAGATCCCCAGAGCTGTTGTGCCTGTGGATAGGCTGCAGGGGGACGGTGAAGACCAGCAAGAGCTTTCAGGGCTGGCACCTTCCTTGTGGGAGAAGGAGCCAGACGTTTGCCTTTTCAGAAAAACTTTCTGCCGAGAACGAGCACCGTGACATGCTGAGTCTCTGGAAAAGCAGAGATCCCCAGTGCTGTTGTGCCTGTGCATAGGCTGCAGGGGGACGGTGAAGACCAGCAAGAGCTTTCAGGGCTGGCACCTTCCTTGTGGGAGATGGTGCCAGACGTTTGCCTTTTGAGAAAAAGTTTCTGCCGAGAACGAGCACCGTGACATGCTGAGTCGCTGGGAAAGCAGAGATCCCCAGTGCTGTTGCGGCTAAAGATAGGCTGCAGAGGGATAGTGAAGACCAGCAAGATCTTTCAGGGCTGGCACCTTCCTTGTGGGAGAAGGAGCCAGACGTTTGCCTTTTCAGAAAAAGTTTCTGCCGAGAACGAGCACCGTGACATGCTGAGTCTCTGAGAAAGCAGAGATCCCCAGTGCTGTTGTGCCTGTGGATAGGCTGCAGGGGGACGGTGAAGACCAGCAAGAGCTTTCAGGGCTGGCACCTTCCTTGTGGGAGAAGGAGCCAGACGTTTGCCTTTTCAGAAAAAGGCTCTGCCGAGAGCGAGCACCATGAGATGCTGACTCTCTGGGAAAGCAGAGATCCCCAGTGCTGTTGTGCCTGTGGATAGGCTGCAGGGGGACGGTGAAGACCAGCAAGATCTTTCAGGTCTGGCACCTTCGTGTGGGAGAAGGAGCCAGACGTTTGCCTTTTCAGAAAAAGATTCTGCCGAGAACGAGCACCGTGACATGCTGAGTCTCTGGGAAAGCAGAGATCCCCAGTGCTGTTGTGCCTGTGGATAGTCTGCAGGGGGACGGTGAAGACCAGCAAGATCTTTCAGGGCTGGCACCTTCCTTGTGGGAGAAGGAGCCAGACGTTTGCCTTTTCAGAAAAAGTTTCTGCCGAAAACGAGCACCGTGACATGCTGAGTCTCTGGGAAAGCAGAGATCCCCAGTGCTGTTGCGGCTAAAGATAGGCTGCAGAGGGATAGTGAAGACCAGCAAGAGCTTTCAGGGCTGGCACCTTCCTTGTGGGAGAAGGAGCCAGACGTTTGCCTTTTCAGAAAAAGTTTCTGCCGAGAACGAGCACCGTGACATGCTGAGTCTCTGGGAAAGCAGAGATCCCCAGTGCTGTTGTGCCTGTGGATAGGTTGCAGGGGGACGGTGAAGACCAGCAAGAGCTTTCAGGGCTGGCACCTTCCTTGTGGGAGAAGGAGCCAGACGTTTGCCTTTTCAGAAAAAGTTTCTGCCGAGAACGAGCACCGTGACATGCTGAGTCTCTGGAAAAGCAGAGCTCCCCAGTGCTGTTGTGCCTGTGGATAGTCTGCAGGGGGACGGTGAAGACCAGCAAGATCTTTCAGGTCTGGCACCTTCCTTGTGGGAGAAGGAGCCAGACGTTTGCCTTTTCAGAAAAAGTTTCTGCCGAGAACGAGCACCGTGACATGCTGAGTCTCTGGGAAAGCAGAGATCCCCAGTGCTGTTGCGGCTAAAGATAGGCTGCAGAGGGATAGTGAAGACCAGCAGGAGCTTTCAGGGCTGGCACCTTCCTTGTGGGAGAAGGAGCCAGACGTTTGCCTTTTCAGAAAAAGTTTCTGCCGAGAACGAGCACCGTGACATGCTGAGTCGCTGGGAAAGCAGAGATCCCCAGTGCTGTTGTGCCTGTGGATAGGCTGCAGGGGGACGGTGAAGACCAGCAAGATCTTTCAGGGCTGGCACCTTCCTTGTTGGAGAAGGAGCCAGACGTTTGCCTTTTGAGAAAAAGTTTCTGCCGAGAACGAGCACCGTGACATACTGAGTCTCTGGGAAAGCAGAGATCCCCAGTGCTGTTGCGGCTAAAGATAGGCTGCAGAGGGATAGTGAAGACCAGCAAGAGCTTTCAGGGCTGGCACCTTCCTTGTGGGAGAAGGAGCCAGACGTTTGCCTTTTCAGAAAAAGTTTCTGCCGAGAACGAGCACCGTGACATGCTGAGTCTCTGGAAAAGCAGAGATCCCCAGTGCTGTTCTGCCTGTGGATAGGTTGCAGGGGGACGGTGAAGACCAGCAAGAGCTTTCTGGGCTGGCACCTTCCTTGTGGGAGAAGGAGCCAGACGTTTGCCTTTTCAGAAAAAGTTTCTGCCGAGAACGAGCACCGTGACATGCTGAGTCTCTGGGAAAGCAGAGATCCCCAGTGCTGTTGCGGCTAAAGATAGGCTGCAGAGGGATAGTGAAGACCAGCAGGAGCTTTCAGGGCTGGCACCTTCCTTGTGGGAGAAGGAGCCAGACGTTTGCCTTTTCAGAAAAAGTTTCTGCCGAGAAAAAGCACCGTGACATGCTGAGTCTCTGAGAAAGCAGAGATCCCCAGTGCTGTTGTGCCTGTGGATAGGCTGCAGGGGGACGGTGAAGACCAGCAAGATCTTTCAGGGCTGGCACCTTCCTTGTGGGAGAAGGAGCCAGACGTTTGCCTTTTCAGAAAAAGATTCTGCCGAGAACGAGCACCGTGACATGCTGAGTCTCTGGGAAAGCAGAGATCCCCAGTGCTGTTGTGCCTGTGGATAGGCTGCAGGGGGACGGTGAAGACCAGCAAGTTCTTTCAGGGCTGGCACCTTCCTTGTGGGAGAAGGAGCCAGACGTTTGCCTTTTCAGAAAAAGTTTCTGCCGAGAACGAGCACCGTGACATGCTGAGTCTCTGTGAAAGCAGAGATCCCCAGTGCTGTTGCGGCTAAAGATAGGCTGCAGAGGGATAGTGAAGACCAGCAAGAGCTTTCAGGGCTGGCACCTTCCCTGTGGGAGAAGGAGCCAGACGTTTGCCTTTTCAGAAAAAGATTCTGCCGAGAACGAGCACCGTGACATGCTGAGTCTCTGGGAAAGCAGAGATCCCCAGAGCTGTTGTGCCTGTGGATAGGCTGCAGGGGGACGGTGAAGACCAGCAAGAGCTTTCAGGGCTGGCACCTTCCTTGTGGGAGAAGGAGCCAGACGTTTGCCTTTTCAGAAAAACTTTCTGCCGAGAACGAGCACCGTGACATGCTGAGTCTCTGGAAAAGCAGAGATCCCCAGTGCTGTTGTGCCTGTGCATAGGCTGCAGGGGGACGGTGAAGACCAGCAAGAGCTTTCAGGGCTGGCACCTTCCTTGTGGGAGATGGTGCCAGACGTTTGCCTTTTGAGAAAAAGTTTCTGCCGAGAACGAGCACCGTGACATGCTGAGTCGCTGGGAAAGCAGAGATCCCCAGTGCTGTTGCGGCTAAAGATAGGCTGCAGAGGGATAGTGAAGACCAGCAAGAGCTTTCAGGGCTGGAACCTTCCTTGTGGGAGAAGGAGCCAGACGTTTGCCTTTTCAGAAAAAGTTTCTGCCGAGAACGAGCACCGTGACATGCTGAGTCTCTGGAAAAGCAGAGATCCCCAGTGCTGTTGTGCCTGTGGATAGGTTGCAGGGGGACGGTGAAGACCAGCAAGAGCTTTCAGGGCTGGCACCTTCCTTGTGGGAGAAGGAGCCAGACGTTTGCCTTTTCAGAAAAAGTTTCTGCCGAGAGCGAGCACCGTGACATGCTGAGTCTCTGAGAAAGCAGAGATCCCCAGTGCTGTTGTGCCTGTGGATAGGCTGCAGGGGGACGGTGAAGACCAGCAAGAGCTTTCAGGGCTGGCACCTTCCTTGTGGGAGAAGGAGCCAGACGTTTGCCTTTTCAGAAAAAGGCTCTGCCGAGAGCGAGCACCATGAGATGCTGACTCTCTGGGAAAGCAGAGATCCCCAGTGCTGTTGTGCCTGTGGATAGGCTGCAGGGGGACGGTGAAGACCAGCAAGATCTTTCAGGTCTGGCACCTTCGTGTGGGAGAAGGAGCCAGACGTTTGCCTTTTCAGAAAAAGATTCTGCCGAGAACGAGCACCGTGACATGCTGAGTCTCTGGGAAAGCAGAGATCCCCAGTGCTGTTGTGCCTGTGGATAGGCTGCAGGGGGACGGTGAAGACCAGCAAGAGCTTTCAGGGCTGGCACCTTCCTTGTGGGAGAAGGAGCCAGACGTTTGCCTTTTCAGAAAAAGTTTCTGCCGAAAACGAGCACCGTGACATGCTGAGTCTCTGGGAAAGCAGAGATCCCCAGTGCTGTTGCGGCTAAAGATAGGCTGCAGAGGGATAGTGAAGACCAGCAAGAGCTTTCAGGGCTGGCACCTTCCTTGTGGGAGAAGGAGCCAGACGTTTGCCTTTTCAGAAAAAGTTTCTGCCGAGAACGAGCACCGTGACATGCTGAGTCTCTGGGAAAGCAGAGATCCCCAGTGCTGTTGTGCCTGTGGATAGGTTGCAGGGGGACGGTGAAGACCAGCAAGAGCTTTCAGGGCTGGCACCTTCCTTGTGGGAGAAGGAGCCAGACGTTTGCCTTTTCAGAAAAAGTTTCTGCCGAGAACGAGCACCGTGACATGCTGAGTCTCTGGAAAAGCAGAGCTCCCCAGTGCTGTTGTGCCTGTGGATAGGCTGCAGGGGGACGGTGAAGACCAGCAAGATCTTTCAGGTCTGGCACCTTCCTTGTGGGAGAAGGAACCAGACGTTTGCCTTTTCAGAAAAAGATTCTGCCGAGAACGAGCACCGTGACATGCTGAGTCTCTGGGAAAGCAGAGATCCCCAGTGCTGTTGTGCCTGTGGATAGGCTGCAGGGGGACGGTGAAGACCAGCAAGATCTTTCAGGTCTGGCACCTTCGTGTGGGAGAAGGAGCCAGACGTTTGCCTTTTCAGAAAAAGATTCTGCCGAGAACGAGCACCGTGACATGCTGAGTCTCTGGGAAAGCAGAGATCCCCAGTGCTGTTGTGCCTGTGGATAGTCTGCAGGGGGACGGTGAAGACCAGCAAGAGCTTTCAGGGCTGGCACCTTCCTTGTGGGAGAAGGAGCCAGACGTTTGCCTTTTCAGGAAAAGTTTCTGCCGAAAACGAGCACCGTGACATGCTGAGTCTCTGGGAAAGCAGAGATCCCCAGTGCTGTTGCGGCTAAAGATAGGCTGCAGAGGGATAGTGAAGACCAGCAAGAGCTTTCAGGGCTGGCACCTTCCTTGTGGGAGAAGGAGCCAGACGTTTGCCTTTTCAGAAAAAGTTTCTGCCGAGAACGAGCACCGTGACATGCTGAGTCTCTGGGAAAGCAGAGATCCCCAGTGCTGTTGTGCCTGTGGATAGGTTGCAGGGGGACGGTGAAGACCAGCAAGAGCTTTCAGGGCTGGCACCTTCCTTGTGGGAGAAGGAGCCAGACGTTTGCCTTTTCAGAAAAAGTTTCTGCCGAGAACGAGCACCGTGACATGCTGAGTCTCTGGAAAAGCAGAGATCCCCAGTGCTGTTGTGCCTGTGGATAGGCTGCAGGGGGACGGTGAAGACCAGCAAGATCTTTCAGGTCTGGCACCTTCCTTGTGGGAGAAGGAACCAGACGTTTGCCTTTTCAGAAAAAGGCTCTGCCGAGAGCGAGCACCATGAGATGCTGACTCTCTGGGAAAGCAGAGATCCCCAGTGCTGTTGTGCCTGTGGATAGGCTGCAGGGGGACGGTGAAGACCAGCAAGATCTTTCAGGTCTGGCACCTTCGTGTGGGAGAAGGAGCCAGACGTTTGCCTTTTCAGAAAAAGTTTCTGCCGAGAAAGAGCACCGTGACATGCTGAGTCTCTGGAAAAGCAGAGATCCCCAGTGCTGTTGTGCCTGTGGATAGGCTGCAGGGGGACGGTGAAGACCAGCAAGAGCTTTCAGGGCTGGCACCTTCCTTGTGGGAGAAGGAGCCAGACGTTTGCCTTTTCAGAAAAAGTTTCTGCCGAAAACGAGCACCGTGACATGCTGAGTCTCTGGGAAAGCAGAGATCCCCAGTGCTGTTGCGGCTAAAGATAGGCTGCAGAGGGATAGTGAAGACCAGCAAGATCTTTCAGGTCTGGCACCTTCCTTGTGGGAGAAGGAGCCAGACGTTTGCCTTTTCAGAAAAAGTTTCTGCCGAGAACGAGCACCGTGACATGCTGAGTCTCTGGGAAAGCAGAGATCCCCAGTGCTGTTGTGCCTGTGGATAGGTTGCAGGGGGACGGTGAAGACCAGCAAGAGCTTTCAGGGCTGGCACCTTCCTTGTGGGAGAAGGAGCCAGACGTTTGCCTTTTCAGAAAAAGTTTCTGCCGAGAACGAGCACCGTGACATGCTGAGTCTCTGGAAAAGCAGAGCTCCCCAGTGCTGTTGTGCCTGTGGATAGGCTGCAGGGGGACGGTGAAGACCAGCAAGATCTTTCAGGTCTGGCACCTTCCTTGTGGGAGAAGGAACCAGACGTTTGCCTTTTCAGAAAAAGATTCTGCCGAGAACGAGCACCGTGACATGCTGAGTCTCTGGGAAAGCAGAGATCCCCAGTGCTGTTGTGCCTGTGGATAGGCTGCAGGGGGACGGTGAAGACCAGCAAGATCTTTCAGGTCTGGCTCCTTCGTGTGGGAGAAGGAGCCAGACGTTTGCCTTTTCAGAAAAAGATTCTGCCGAGAACGAGCACCGTGACATGCTGAGTCTCTGGGAAAGCAGAGATCCCCAGTGCTGTTGTGCCTGTGGATAGTCTGCAGGGGGACGGTGAAGACCAGCAAGATCTTTCAGGGCTGGCACCTTCCTTGTGGGAGAAGGAGCCAGACGTTTGCCTTTTCAGAAAAAGTTTCTGCCGAAAACGAGCACCGTGACATGCTGAGTCTCTGGGAAAGCAGAGATCCCCAGTGCTGTTGCGGCTAAAGATAGGCTGCAGAGGGATAGTGAAGACCAGCAAGAGCTTTCAGGGCTGGCACCTTCCTTGTGGGAGAAGGAGCCAGACGTTTGCCTTTTCAGAAAAAGTTTCTGCCGAGAACGAGCACCGTGACATGCTGAGTCTCTGGGAAAGCAGAGATCCCCAGTGCTGTTGTGCCTGTGGATAGGTTGCAGGGGGACGGTGAAGACCAGCAAGAGCTTTCAGGGCTGGCACCTTCCTTGTGGGAGAAGGAGCCAGACGTTTGCCTTTTCAGAAAAAGTTTCTGCCGAGAACGAGCACCGTGACATGCTGAGTCTCTGGAAAAGCAGAGATCCCCAGTGCTGTTGTGCCTGTGGATAGGCTGCAGGGGGACGGTGAAGACCAGCAAGATCTTTCAGGTCTGGCACCTTCCTTGTGGGAGAAGGAACCAGACGTTTGCCTTTTCAGAAAAAGATTCTGCCGAGAACGAGCACCGTGACATGCTGAGTCTCTGGGAAAGCAGAGATCCCCAGTGCTGTTGTGCCTGTGGATAGGCTGCAGGGGGATGGTGAAGACCAGCAAGATCTTTCAGGGCTGGCACCTTCCTTGTGGGAGAAGGAGCCAGACGTTTGCCTTTTCAGAAAAAGTTTCTGCCGAGAACGAGCACCGTGACATGCTGAGTCTCTGGGAAAGCAGAGATCCCCAGTGCTGTTGCGGCTAAAGATAGGCTGCAGACGGATAGTGAAGACCAGCAAGATCTTTCAGGGCTGGCACCTTCCTTGTGGGAGAAGGAGCCAGACGTTTGCCTTTTCAGAAAAAGGCTCTGCCGAGAGCGAGCGCCAGGAGATGCTGAGTCTCTGGGAAAGCAGAGATCCCCAGTGCTGTTGTGCCTGTGGATAGGCTGCAGGGGGACAGTGAAGACCAGCAAGATCTTTCAGGTCTGGCACCTTCCTTGTGGGAGAAGGAGCCAGACGTTTGCCTTTTCAGAAAAAGTTTCTGCCGAGATCGAGCACCGTGACATGCTGAGTAGCTGGAAAAGCAGAGATCCCCAGTACTGTTGTGCCTGTGGATAGGCTGCAGGGGGACGGTGAAGACCAGCAAGAGCTTTCAGGGCTGGCACCTTCCTTGTGGGAGAAGGAGCCAGACGTTTGCCTTTTCAGAAAAAGTTTCTGCCGAGAACGAGCACCGTGACATGCTGAGTCTCTGGAAAAGCAGAGATCCCCAGTGCTGTTGCGGCTAAAGATAGGCTGCAGAGGGATAGTGAAGACCAGCAAGAGCTTTCAGGGCTGGCACCTTCCTTGTGGGAGAAGGAGCCAGACGTTTGCCTTTTCAGAAAAAGTTTCTGCCGAGAACGAGCACCGTGACATGCTGAGTCTCTGGGAAAGGAGAGATCCCCAGTGCTGTTGTGCCTGTGGATAGGCTGCAGGGGGACGGTGAAGACCAGCAAGATCTTTCAGGGCTGGCACCTTCCTTGTGGGAGAAGGAGCCAGACGTTTGCCTTTTCAGAAAAAGGCTCTGCCGAGAGCGAGCACCATGAGATGCTGAGTCTCTGGAAAAGCAGAGATCCCCAGTGCTGTTGTGCCTGTGGATAGGCTGCAGGGGGACGGTGAAGACCAGCAAGATCTTTCAGGTCTGGCACCTTCCTTGTGGGAGAAGGAGCCAGACGTTTGCCTTTTCAGAAAAGGTTTCTGCCGAGAACGAGCACCGTGACATGCTGAGTCTCTGGGAAAGCAGAGATCCCCAGTGCTGTTGTGCCTGTGGATAGGCTGCAGGGGTATGGTGAAGACCAGCAAGATCTTTCAGGGCTGGCACCTTCCTTGTGGGAGAAGGAGCCAGACGTTTGCCTTTTCAGAAAAGGTTTCTGCCGAGAACGAGCACCGTGACATGCTGAGTCTCTGGGAAAGCAGAGATCCCCAGTGCTGTTGCGGCTAAAGATAGGCTGCAGGGGGACGGTGAAGACCAGCAAGAGCTTTCAGGGCTGGCACCTTCCTTGTGGGAGAAGGAGCCAGACGTTTGCCTTTTCAGAAAATGTTTCTGACGAGATCGAGCACCGTGACATGCTGAGTCTCTGGGAAAGCAGAGATCCCCAGTGCTGTTGCGGCTAAAGATAGGCTGCAGAGGGATAGTGAAGACCAGCAGGAGCTTTCAGGGCTGGCACCTTCCTTGTGGGAGAAGGAGCCAGACGTTTGCCTTTTCAGAAAAAGATTCTGCCGAGAACGAGCACCGTGACATGCTGAGTCTCTGGGAAAGCAGAGATCCCCAGAGCTGTTGTGCCTGTGGATAGGCTGCAGGGGGACGGTGAAGACCAGCAAGAGCTTTCAGGGCTGGCACCTTCCTTGTGGGAGAAGGAGCCAGACGTTTGCCTTTTCAGAAAAACTTTCTGCCGAGAACGAGCACCGTGACATGCTGAGTCTCTGGAAAAGCAGAGATCCCCAGTGCTGTTGTGCCTATGCATAGGCTGCAGGGGGACGGTGAAGACCAGCAAGAGCTTTCAGGGCTGGCACCTTCCTTGTGGGAGATGGTGCCAGACGTTTGCCTTTTGAGAAAAAGTTTCTGCCGAGAACGAGCACCGTGAGATGCTGAGTCGCTGGGAAAGCAGAGATCCCCAGTGCTGTTGCGGCTAAAGATAGGCTGCAGAGGGATAGTGAAGACCAGCAAGAGCTTTCAGGGCTGGCACCTTCCTTGTGGGAGAAGGAGCCAGACGTTTGCCTTTTCAGAAAAAGTTTCTGCCGAGAACGAGCACCGTGACATGCTGAGTCTCTGGAAAAGCAGAGATCCCCAGTGCTGTTGTGCCTGTGGATAGGTTGCAGGGGGACGGTGAAGACCAGCAAGAGCTTTCAGGGCTGGCACCTTCCTTGTGGGAGAAGGAGCCAGACGTTTGCCTTTTCAGAAAAAGTTTCTGCCGAGAACGAGCACCGTGACATGCTGAGTCTCTGAGAAAGCAGAGATCCCCAGTGCTGTTGTGCCTGTGGATAGGCTGCAGGGGGACGGTGAAGACCAGCAAGAGCTTTCAGGGCTGGCACCTTCCTTGTGGGAGAAGGAGCCAGACGTTTGCCTTTTCAGAAAAAGGCTCTGCCGAGAGCGAGCACCATGAGATGCTGACTCTCTGGGAAAGCAGAGATCCCCAGTGCTGTTGTGCCTGTGGATAGGCTGCAGGGGGACGGTGAAGACCAGCAAGATCTTTCAGGTCTGGCACCTTCGTGTGGGAGAAGGAGCCAGACGTTTGCCTTTTCAGAAAAAGATTCTGCCGAGAACGAGCACCGTGACATGCTGAGTCTCTGGGAAAGCAGAGATCCCCAGTGCTGTTGTGCCTGTGGATAGTCTGCAGGGGGACGGTGAAGACCAGCAAGATCTTTCAGGGCTGGCACCTTCCTTGTGGGAGAAGGAGCCAGACGTTTGCCTTTTCAGAAAAAGTTTCTGCCGAAAACGAGCACCGTGACATGCTGAGTCTCTGGGAAAGCAGAGATCCCCAGTGCTGTTGCGGCTAAAGATAGGCTGCAGAGGGATAGTGAAGACCAGCAAGAGCTTTCAGGGCTGGCACCTTCCTTGTGGGAGAAGGAGCCAGACGTTTGCCTTTTCAGAAAAAGTTTCTGCCGAGAACGAGCACCGTGACATGCTGAGTCTCTGGGAAAGCAGAGATCCCCAGTGCTGTTGTGCCTGTGGATAGGTTGCAGGGGGACGGTGAAGACCAGCAAGAGCTTTCAGGGCTGGCACCTTCCTTGTGGGAGAAGGAGCCAGACGTTTGCCTTTTCAGAAAAAGTTTCTGCCGAGAACGAGCACCGTGACATGCTGAGTCTCTGGAAAAGCAGAGCTCCCCAGTGCTGTTGTGCCTGTGGATAGTCTGCAGGGGGACGGTGAAGACCAGCAAGATCTTTCAGGTCTGGCACCTTCCTTGTGGGAGAAGGAGCCAGACGTTTGCCTTTTCAGAAAAAGTTTCTGCCGAGAACGAGCACCGTGACATGCTGAGTCTCTGGGAAAGCAGAGATCCCCAGTGCTGTTGCGGCTAAAGATAGGCTGCAGAGGGATAGTGAAGACCAGCAGGAGCTTTCAGGGCTGGCACCTTCCTTGTGGGAGAAGGAGCCAGACGTTTGCCTTTTCAGAAAAACTTTCTGCCGAGAACGAGCACCGTGACATGCTGAGTCGCTGGGAAAGCAGAGATCCCCAGTGCTGTTGTGCCTGTGGATAGGCTGCAGGGGGACGGTGAAGACCAGCAAGATCTTTCAGGGCTGGCACCTTCCTTGTTGGAGAAGGAGCCAGACGTTTGCCTTTTGAGAAAAAGTTTCTGCCGAGAACGAGCACCGTGACATGCTGAGTCTCTGGGAAAGCAGAGATCCCCAGTGCTGTTGCGGCTAAAGATAGGCTGCAGAGGGATAGTGAAGACCAGCAAGAGCTTTCAGGGCTGGCACCTTCCTTGTGGGAGAAGGAGCCAGACGTTTGCCTTTTCAGAAAAAGTTTCTGCCGAGAAAAAGCACCGTGACATGCTGAGTCTCTGAGAAAGCAGAGATCCCCAGTGCTGTTGTGCCTGTGGATAGGCTGCAGGGGGACGGTGAAGACCAGCAAGATCTTTCAGGGCTGGCACCTTCCTTGTGGGAGAAGGAGCCAGACGTTTGCCTTTTCAGAAAAAGATTCTGCCGAGAACGAGCACCGTGACATGCTGAGTCTCTGGGAAAGCAGAGATCCCCAGTGCTGTTGTGCCTGTGGATAGGCTGCAGGGGGACGGTGAAGACCAGCAAGTTCTTTCAGGGCTGGCACCTTCCTTGTGGGAGAAGGAGCCAGACGTTTGCCTTTTCAGAAAAAGTTTCTGCCGAGAACGAGCACCGTGACATGCTGAGTCTCTGTGAAAGCAGAGATCCCCAGTGCTGTTGAGGCTAAAGATAGGCTGCAGAGGGATAGTGAAGACCAGCAAGAGCTTTCAGGGCTGGCACCTTCCCTGTGGGAGAAGGAGCCAGACGTTTGCCTTTTCAGAAAAAGGCTCTGCCGAGAGCGAGCACCATGAGATGCTGAGTCTCTGGGAAAGCAGAGATCCCCAGTGCTGTTGTGCCTGTGGATAGGCTGCAGGGGGACGGTGAAGACCAGCAAGAGCTTTCAGGGCTGGCACCTTCCTTGTGGGAGAAGGAGCCAGACGTTTGCCTTTTCAGAAAAAGATTCTGCCGAGAACGAGCACCGTGACATGCTGAGTCTCTGGGAAAGCAGAGATCCCCAGTGCTGTTGTGCCTGTGGATAGGCTGCAGGGGGATGGTGAAGACCAGCAAGATCTTTCAGGGCTGGCACCTTCCTTATGGGAGAAGGAGCCAGACGTTTGCCTTTTCAGAAAAGGTTTCTGCCGAGAACGAGCACCGTGACATGCTGAGTCTCTGGGAAAGCAGAGATCCCCAGTGCTGTTGTGCCTGTGGATAGGCTGCAGGGGGATGGTGAAGACCAGCAAGATCTTTCAGGGCTGGCACCTTCCTTGTGGGAGAAGGAGCCAGACGTTTGCCTTTTCAGAAAAAGTTTCTGCCGAGAATGAGCACCGTGACATGCTGAGTCTCTGGAAAAGCAGAGATCCCCAGTGCTATTGTGCCTGTGGATAGGCTGCTGGGGGACGGTGAAGACCAGCAAGAGCTTTCAGGCCTGGCACCTTCCTTGTGGGAGAAGGAGCCAGACGTTTGCATTTTCAGAAAAAGTTTGTGCCGAGAACGAGCACCGTGACATGCTGAGTCTCTGGAAAAGCAGAGATCCCCAGTGCTGTTGCGGCTAAAGATAGGCTGCAGAGGGATAGTGAAGACCAGCAGGAGCTTTCAGGGCTGGCACCTTCCTTGTGGGAGAAGGAGCCAGACGTTTCCCTTTTCAGAAAAAGGCTCTGCCGAGAACGAGCACCGTGACATGCTGAGTCTCTGGGAAAGCAGAGATCCCCAGTGCTGTTGTGCCTGTGGATAGGCTGCTGAGGGATAGTGAAGACCTGCAAGAGCTTTCAGGGCTGGCACCTTCCTTGTGGGAGAAGGAGCCAGACGTTTGCCTTTTCAGAAAAAGTTTCTGCCGAGAACGAGCACCGTGACATGCTGAGTCTCTGGGAAAGCAGAGATCTCCAGTGCTGTTGTGCCTCTGGATAGGCTGCAGTGGGATGGTGAAGACCAGCAAGAGCTTTCAGGGCTGGCACCTTCCTTGTGGGAGAAGGAGCCAGACGTTTGCCTTTTCAGAAAAAGTTTCTGCCGAGAACGAGCACCGTGACATGCTGAGTCTCTGGGAAAGCACAGATCCCCAGTGCTGTTGCGGCTAAAGATAGGCTGCAGAGGGATAGTAAAGACCAGCAAGAGCTTTCAGGGCTGGCACCTTCCTTGTGGTAGAAGGAGCCAGACGTTTGCCTTTTCAGAAAAAGTTTCTGCCGAGAACGAGCACCGTGACATGCTGAGTCTCTGGGAAAGCAGAGATCCCCAGTGCTGTTGTGCCTGTGGATAGGCTGCAGGGGGACGGTGAAGACCAGCAAGATCTTTCAGGGCTGGCACCTTCCTTGTGGGAGAAGGAGCCAGACGTTTGCCTTTTCAGAAAAAGTTTCTGCCGAGAACGAGCACCGTGACATGCTGAGTCTCTGGAAAAGCAGAGATCCCCAGTGCTGTTGCGGCTAAAGATAGGCTGCAGAGGGATAGTGAAGACCAGCAAGATCTTTCAGGGCTGGCACCTTCCTTGTGGGAGAAGGAGCCAGACATTTGCCTTTTCAGAAAAAGTTCTGCCGAGAGCGAGCGCCAGGAGATGCTGAGTCTCTGGGAAAGCAGAGATCCCCAGTGCTGTTGTGCCTGTGGATAGGCTGCAGGGGGACGGTGAAGACCAGCAAGATCTTTCAGGTCTGGCACCTTCCTTGTGGGAGAAGGAGCCAGACGTTTGCCTTTTCAGAAAAAGTTTCTGCCGAGAACGAGCACCGTGACATGCTGAGTAGCTGGAAAAGCAGAGATCCCCAGTACTGTTGTGCCTGTGGATAGGCTGCAGGGGGACGGTGAAGACCAGCAAGAGCTTTCAGGGCTGGCACCTTCCTTGTGGGAGAAGGAGCCAGACGTTTGCCTTTTCAGAAAAAGTTTCTGCCGAGAACGAGCACCGTGACATGCTGAGTCTCTGGAAAAGCAGAGATCCCCAGTGCTGTTGTGCCTGTGGATAGGTTGCAGGGGGACGGTGAAGACCAGCAAGAGCTTTCAGGGCTGGCACCTTCCTTGTGGGAGAAGGAGCCAGACGTTTGCCTTTTCAGAAAAAGTTTCTGCCGAGAACGAGCACCGTGACATGCTGAGTCTCTGGAAAAGCAGAGATCACCAGTGCTGTTGCGGCTAAAGATAGGCTGCAGAGGGATAGTGAAGACCAGCAGGAGCTTTCAGGGCTGGCACCTTCCTTGTGGGAGAAGGAGCCAGACGTTTGCCTTTTCAGAAAAAGTTTCTGCCGAGAAAAAGCACCGTGACATGCTGAGTCTCTGGGAAAGCAGAGATCCCCAGTGCTGTTGTGCCTGTGGATAGGCTGCAGGGGGACGGTGAAGACCAGCAAGATCTTTCAGGGCTGGCACCTTCCTTGTGGGAGAAGGAGCCAGACGTTTGCCTTTTCAGAAAAAGGCTCTGCCGAGAGCGAGCACCATGAGATGCTGAGTCTCTGGAAAAGCAGAGATCCCCAGTGCTGTTGTGCCTGTGGATAGGCTGCAGGGGGACGGTGAAGACCATCAAGATCTTTCAGGTCTAGCACCTTCCTTGTGGGAGAAGGAGCCAGACGTTTGCCTTTTCAGAAAAAGATTCTGCCGAGAACGAGCACCGTGACATGCTGAGTCTCTGGGAAAGCAGAGATCCCCAGTGCTGTTGTGCCTGTGGATAGGCTGCAGGGGGATGGTGAAGACCAGCAAGATCTTTCAGGGCTGGCACCTTCCTTGTGGGAGAAGGAGCCAGACGTTTGCCTTTTCAGAAAAGGTTTCTGCCGAGAACGAGCACCGTGACATGCTGAGTCTCTGGGAAAGCAGAGATCCCCAGTGCTGTTGCGGCTAAAGATAGGCTGCAGGGGGACGGTGAAGACCAGCAAGAGCTTTCAGGGCTGGCACCTTCCTTGTGGGAGAAGGAGCCAGACGTTTGCCTTTTCAGAAAAAGTTTCTGCCGAGAATGAGCACCGTGACATGCTGAGTCTCTGGAAAAGCAGAGATCCCCAGTGCTATTGTGCCTGTGGATAGGCTGCAGGGGGACGGTGAAGACCAGCAAGAGCTTTCAGGGCTGGCACCTTCCTTGTGGGAGAAGGAGCCAGACGTTTGCCTTTTCAGAAAAAGTTTCTGCCGAGAACGAGCACCGTGACATGCTGAGTCTCTGGGAAAGCAGAGATCCCCAGTGCTGTTGCGGCTAAAGATAGGCTGCAGAGGGATAGTGAAGACCAGCAAGAGCTTTCAGGGCTGGCACCTTCCTTGTGGGAGAAGGAGCCAGACGTTTGCCTTTTCAGAAAAAGTTTCTGCCGAGAACGAGCACCGTGACATGCTGAGTCTCTGGGAAAGCAGAGATCCCCAGTGCTGTTGTGCCTGTGGATAGGCTGCAGGGGGACGGTGAAGACCAGCAAGATCTTTCAGGGCTGGCACCTTCCTTGTGGGAGAAGGAGCCAGACGTTTGCCTTTTCAGAAAAAGTTTCTGCCGAGAACGAGCACCGTGACATGCTGAGTCTCTGGGAAAGCAGAGATCCCCAGTGCTGTTGCGGCTAAAGATAGGCTGCAGAGGGATAGTGAAGACCTGCAAGAGCTTTCAGGGCTGGCACCTTCCTTGTGGGAGAAGGAGCCAGACGTTTGCCTTTTCAGAAAAAGACTCTGCCGAGAGCGAGCGCCAGGAGATGCTGAGTCTCTGGGAAAGCAGAGATCCCCAGTGCTGTTGTGCCTGTGGATAGGCTGCAAGGGGACGGTGAAGACCATCAAGATCTTTCAGGTCTAGCACCTTCCTTGTGGGAGAAGGAGCCAGACGTTTGCCTTTTCAGAAAAAGATTCTGCCGAGAACGAGCACCGTGACATGCTGAGTCTCTGGGAAAGCAGAGATCCCCAGTGCTGTTGTGCCTGTGGATAGGCTGCAGGGGGATGGTGAAGACCAGCAAGATCTTTCAGGGCTGGCACCTTCCTTGTGGGAGAAGGAGCCAGACGTTTGCCTTTTCAGAAAAGGTTTCTGCCGAGAACGAGCACCGTGACATGCTGAGTCTCTGGGAAAGCAGAGATCCCCAGTGCTGTTGCGGCTAAAGATAGGCTGCAGGGGGACGGTGAAGACCAGCAAGAGCTTTCAGGGCTGGCACCTTCCTTGTGGGAGAAGGAGCCAGACGTTTGCCTTTTCAGAAAAAGTTTCTGACGAGATCGAGCACCGTGACATGCTGAGTCTCTGGGAAAGCAGAGATCCCCAGTGCTGTTGCGGCTAAAGATAGGCTGCAGAGGGATAGTGAAGACCAGCAGGAGCTTTCAGGGCTGGCACCTTCCTTGTGGGAGAAGGAGCCAGACGTTTCCCTATTCAGAAAAAGGCTCTGCCGAGAACGAGCACCGTGACATGCTGAGTCTCTGGGAAAGCAGAGATCCCCAGTGCTGTTGTGCCTGTGCATAGGCTGCAGAGGGATAGTGAAGACCTGCAAGAGCTTTCAGGGCTGGCACCTTCCTTGTGGGAGAAGGAGCCAGACGTTTGCCTTTTCAGAAAAAGTTTCTGCCGAGAACGAGCACCGTGACATGATGAGCCTCTGGGAAAGCAGAGATCCCCAGTGCTGTTGTGCCTCTGGATAGGCTGCAGTGGGATGGTGAAGACCACCAAGAGCTTTCAGGGCTGGCACCTTCCTTGTGGGAGAAGGAGCCAGACGTTTGCCTTTTCAGAAAAAGTTTCTGCCGAGAACGAGCACCGTGACATGCTGAGTCTCTGGGAAAGCAGAGATCCCCAGTGCTGTTGCGGCTAAAGATAGGCTGCAGAGGGATAGTGAAGACCAGCAAGAGCTTTCAGGGCTGGCACCTTCCTTGTGGGAGAAGGAGCCGTAAGTTTGCCTTTTCAGAAAAAGTTTCTGCCGAGAACGAGCACCGTGACATGCTGAGTCTCTGGGAAAGCAGAGATCCCCAGTGCTGTTGTGCCTGTGGATAGGCTGCAGGGGGACGGTGAAGACCAGCAAGATCTTTCAGGGCTGGCACCTTCCTTGTGGGAGAAGGAGCCAGACGTTTGCCTTTTCAGAAAAAGTTTCTGCCGAGAACGAGCACCGTGACATGCTGAGTCTCTGGAAAAGCAGAGATCCCCAGTGCTGTTGCGGCTAAAGATAGGCTGCAGAGGGATAGTGAAGACCAGCAAGAGCTTTCAGGGCTGGCACCTTCCTTGTGGGAGAAGGAGCCAGACATTTGCCTTTTCAGAAAAAGTTTCTGCCGAGAACGAGCACCGTGACATGCTGAGTCTCTGGGAAAGGAGAGATCCCCAGTGCTGTTGCGGCTAAAGATAGGCTGCAGAGGGATAGTGAAGACCAGCAGGAGCTTTCAGGGCTGGCACCTTCCTTGTGGGAGAAGGAGCCAGACGTTTGCCTTTTCAGAAAAAGTTTCTGCCGAGAACGAGCACCGTGACATGCTGAGTCTCTGGGAAAGCAGAGATCCCCAGTGCTGTTGTGCCTGTGGATAGGCTGCAGGGGGACGGTGAAGACCAGCAAGATCTTTCAGGGCTGGCACCTTCCTTGTGGGAGAAGGAGCCAGACGTTTGCCTTTTCAGAAAAAGATTCTGCCGAGAACGAGCACCGTGACATGCTGAGTCTCTGGGAAAGCAGAGATCCCCAGTGCTGTTGTGCCTGTGGATAGGCTGCAGGGGGACGGTGAAGACCAGCAAGTTCTTTCAGGGCTGGCACCTTCCTTGTGGGAGAAGGAGCCAGACGTTTGCCTTTTCAGAAAAAGTTTCTGCCGAGAACGAGCACCGTGACATGCTGAGTCTCTGTGAAAGCAGAGATCCCCAGTGCTGTTGCGGCTAAAGATAGGCTGCAGAGGGATAGTGAAGACCAGCAAGAGCTTTCAGGGCTGGCACCTTCCCTGTGGGAGAAGGAGCCAGACGTTTGCCTTTTCAGAAAAAGGCTCTGCCGAGAGCGAGCACCATGAGATGCTGAGTCTCTGGGAAAGCAGAGATCCCCAGTGCTGTTGTGCCTGTGGATAGGCTGCAGGGGGACGGTGAAGACCAGCAAGATCTTTCAGGGCTGGCACCTTCCTTGTGGGAGAAGGAGCCAGACGTTTGCCTTTTCAGAAAAAGATTCTGCCGAGAACGAGCACCGTGACATGCTGAGTCTCTGGGAAAGCAGAGATCCCCAGTGCTGTTGTGCCTGTGGATAGGCTGCAGGGGGATGGTGAAGACCAGCAAGATCTTTCAGGGCTGGCACCTTCCTTGTGGGAGAAGGAGCCAGACGTTTGCCTTTTCAGAAAAAGTTTCTGCCGAGAACGAGCACCGTGACATGCTGAGTCTCTGGGAAAGCAGAGATCCCCAGTGCTGTTGTGCCTGTGGATAGGCTGCAGGGGGATGGTGAAGACCAGCAAGATCTTTCAGGGCTGGCACCTTCCTTGTGGGAGAAGGAGCCAGACGTTTGCCTTTTCAGAAAAAGTTTCTGCCGAGAATGAGCACCGTGACATGCTGAGTCTCTGGAAAAGCAGAGATCCCCAGTGCTATTGTGCCTGTGGATAGGCTGCAGGGGGACGGTGAAGACCAGCAAGAGCTTTCAGGGCTGGCACCTTCCTTGTGGGAGAAGGAGCCAGACGTTTGCATTTTCAGAAAAAGTTTGTGCCGAGAACGAGCACCGTGACATGCTGAGTCTCTGGAAAAGCAGAGATCCCCAGTGCTGTTGCGGCTAAAGATAGGCTGCAGAGGGATAGTGAAGACCAGCAGGAGCTTTCAGGGCTGGCACCTTCCTTGTGGGAGAAGGAGCCAGACGTTTCCCTATTCAGAAAAAGGCTCTGCCGAGAACGAGCACCGTGACATGCTGAGTCTCTGGGAAAGCAGAGATCCCCAGTGCTGTTGTGCCTGTGGATAGGCTGCAGAGGGATAGTGAAGACCTGCAAGAGCTTTCAGGGCTGGCACCTTCCTTGTGGGAGAAGGAGCCAGACGTTTGCCTTTTCAGAAAAAGTTTCTGCCGAGAACGAGCACCGTGACATGCTGAGTCTCTGGGAAAGCAGAGATCTCCAGTGCTGTTGTGCCTCTGGATAGGCTGCAGTGGGATGGTGAAGACCAGCAAGAGCTTTCAGGGCTGGCACCTTCCTTGTGGGAGAAGGAGCCAGACGTTTGCCTTTTCAGAAAAAGTTTCTGCCGAGAACGAGCACCGTGACATGCTGAGTCTCTGGGAAAGCACAGATCCCCAGTGCTGTTGCGGCTAAAGATAGGCTGCAGAGGGATAGTAAAGACCAGCAAGAGCTTTCAGGGCTGGCACCTTCCTTGTGGTAGAAGGAGCCAGACGTTTGCCTTTTCAGAAAAAGTTTCTGCCGAGAACGAGCACCGTGACATGCTGAGTCTCTGGGAAAGCAGAGATCCCCAGTGCTGTTGTGCCTGTGGATAGGCTGCAGGGGGACGGTGAAGACCAGCAAGATCTTTCAGGGCTGGCACCTTCCTTGTGGGAGAAGGAGCCAGACGTTTGCCTTTTCAGAAAAAGTTTCTGCCGAGAACGAGCACCGTGACATGCTGAGTCTCTGGAAAAGCAGAGATCCCCAGTGCTGTTGCGGCTAAAGATAGGCTGCAGAGGGATAGTGAAGACCAGCAAGATCTTTCAGGGCTGGCACCTTCCTTGTGGGAGAAGGAGCCAGACATTTGCCTTTTCAGAAAAAGTTCTGCCGAGAGCGAGCGCCAGGAGATGCTGAGTCTCTGGGAAAGCAGAGATCCCCAGTGCTGTTGTGCCTGTGGATAGGCTGCAGGGGGACGGTGAAGACCAGCAAGATATTTCAGGTCTGGCACCTTCCTTGTGGGAGAAGGAGCCAGACGTTTGCCTTTTCAGAAAAAGTTTCTGCCGAGAACGAGCACCGTGACATGCTGAGTAGCTGGAAAAGCAGAGATCCCCAGTACTGTTGTGCCTGTGGATAGGCTGCAGGGGGACGGTGAAGACCAGCAAGAGCTTTCAGGGCTGGCACCTTCCTTGTGGGAGAAGGAGCCAGACGTTTGCCTTTTCAGAAAAAGTTTCTGCCGAGAACGAGCACCGTGACATGCTGAGTCTCTGGGAAAGGAGAGATCCCCAGTGCTGTTGTGCCTGTGGATAGGCTGCAGGGGGATGGTGAAGACCAGCAAGAGCTTTCAGGGCTGGCACCTTCCTTGTGGGAGAAGGTGCCAGACGTTTGCCTTTTGAGAAAAAGTTTCTGCCGAGAACGAGCACCGTGACATGCTGAGTCTCTGGGAAAGCAGAGATCCCCAGTGCTGTTGCGGCTAAAGATAGGCTGCAGAGGGATAGTGAAGACCAGCAAGAGCTTTCAGGGCTGGCACCTTCCTTGTGGGAGAAGGAGCCAGACGTTTGCCTTTTCAGAAAAAGTTTCTGCCGAGAACGAGCACCGTGACATGCTGAGTCTCTGGAAAAGCAGAGATCCCCAGTGCTGTTGTGCCTGTGGATAGGTTGCAGGGGGACGGTGAAGACCAGCAAGAGCTTTCAGGGCTGGCACCTTCCTTGTGGGAGAAGGAGCCAGACGTTTGCCTTTTCAGAAAAAGTTTCTGCCGAGAACGAGCACCGTGACATGCTGAGTCTCTGGAAAAGCAGAGATCACCAGTGCTGTTGCGGCTAAAGATAGGCTGCAGAGGGATAGTGAAGACCAGCAGGAGCTTTCAGGGCTGGCACCTTCCTTGTGGGAGAAGGAGCCAGACGTTTGCCTTTTCAGAAAAAGTTTCTGCCGAGAAAAAGCACCGTGACATGCTGAGTCTCTGGGAAAGCAGAGATCCCCAGTGCTGTTGTGCCTGTGGATAGGCTGCAGGGGGACGGTGAAGACCAGCAAGATCTTTCAGGGCTGGCACCTTCCTTGTGGGAGAAGGAGCCAGACGTTTGCCTTTTCAGAAAAAGGCTCTGCCGAGAGCGAGCACCATGAGATGCTGAGTCTCTGGAAAAGCAGAGATCCCCAGTGCTGTTGTGCCTGTGGATAGGCTGCAGGGGGACGGTGAAGACCATCAAGATCTTTCAGGTCTAGCACCTTCCTTGTGGGAGAAGGAGCCAGACGTTTGCCTTTTCAGAAAAAGATTCTGCCGAGAACGAGCACCGTGACATGCTGAGTCTCTGGGAAAGCAGAGATCCCCAGTGCTGTTGTGCCTGTGGATAGGCTGCAGGGGGATGGTGAAGACCAGCAAGATCTTTCAGGGCTGGCACCTTCCTTGTGGGAGAAGGAGCCAGACGTTTGCCTTTTCAGAAAAGGTTTCTGCCGAGAACGAGCACCGTGACATGCTGAGTCTCTGGGAAAGCAGAGATCCCCAGTGCTGTTGCGGCTAAAGATAGGCTGCAGGGGGACGGTGAAGACCAGCAAGAGCTTTCAGGGCTGGCACCTTCCTTGTGGGAGAAGGAGCCAGACGTTTGCCTTTTCAGAAAAAGTTTCTGCCGAGAATGAGCACCGTGACATGCTGAGTCTCTGGAAAAGCAGAGATCCCCAGTGCTATTGTGCCTGTGGATAGGCTGCAGGGGGACGGTGAAGACCAGCAAGAGCTTTCAGGGCTGGCACCTTCCTTGTGGGAGAAGGAGCCAGACGTTTGCCTTTTCAGAAAAAGTTTCTGCCGAGAACGAGCACCGTGACATGCTGAGTCTCTGGGAAAGCAGAGATCCCCAGTGCTGTTGCGGCTAAAGATAGGCTGCAGAGGGATAGTGAAGACCAGCAAGAGCTTTCAGGGCTGGCACCTTCCTTGTGGGAGAAGGAGCCAGACGTTTGCCTTTTCAGAAAAAGTTTCTGCCGAGAACGAGCACCGTGACATGCTGAGTCTCTGGGAAAGCAGAGATCCCCAGTGCTGTTGTGCCTGTGGATAGGCTGCAGGGGGACGGTGAAGACCAGCAAGATCTTTCAGGGCTGGCACCTTCCTTGTGGGAGAAGGAGCCAGACGTTTGCCTTTTCAGAAAAAGTTTCTGCCGAGAACGAGCACCGTGACATGCTGAGTCTCTGGGAAAGCAGAGATCCCCAGTGCTGTTGCGGCTAAAGATAGGCTGCAGAGGGATAGTGAAGACCTGCAAGAGCTTTCAGGGCTGGCACCTTCCTTGTGGGAGAAGGAGCCAGACGTTTGCCTTTTCAGAAAAAGACTCTGCCGAGAGCGAGCGCCAGGAGATGCTGAGTCTCTGGGAAAGCAGAGATCCCCAGTGCTGTTGTGCCTGTGGATAGGCTGCAAGGGGACGGTGAAGACCATCAAGATCTTTCAGGTCTAGCACCTTCCTTGTGGGAGAAGGAGCCAGACGTTTGCCTTTTCAGAAAAAGATTCTGCCGAGAACGAGCACCGTGACATGCTGAGTCTCTGGGAAAGCAGAGATCCCCAGTGCTGTTGTGCCTGTGGATAGGCTGCAGGGGGATGGTGAAGACCAGCAAGATCTTTCAGGGCTGGCACCTTCCTTGTGGGAGAAGGAGCCAGACGTTTGCCTTTTCAGAAAAGGTTTCTGCCGAGAACGAGCACCGTGACATGCTGAGTCTCTGGGAAAGCAGAGATCCCCAGTGCTGTTGCGGCTAAAGATAGGCTGCAGGGGGACGGTGAAGACCAGCAAGAGCTTTCAGGGCTGGCACCTTCCTTGTGGGAGAAGGAGCCAGACGTTTGCCTTTTCAGAAAAAGTTTCTGACGAGATCGAGCACCGTGACATGCTGAGTCTCTGGGAAAGCAGAGATCCCCAGTGCTGTTGCGGCTAAAGATAGGCTGCAGAGGGATAGTGAAGACCAGCAGGAGCTTTCAGGGCTGGCACCTTCCTTGTGGGAGAAGGAGCCAGACGTTTCCCTATTCAGAAAAAGGCTCTGCCGAGAACGAGCACCGTGACATGCTGAGTCTCTGGGAAAGCAGAGATCCCCAGTGCTGTTGTGCCTGTGCATAGGCTGCAGAGGGATAGTGAAGACCTGCAAGAGCTTTCAGGGCTGGCACCTTCCTTGTGGGAGAAGGAGCCAGACGTTTGCCTTTTCAGAAAAAGTTTCTGCCGAGAACGAGCACCGTGACATGATGAGCCTCTGGGAAAGCAGAGATCCCCAGTGCTGTTGTGCCTCTGGATAGGCTGCAGTGGGATGGTGAAGACCACCAAGAGCTTTCAGGGCTGGCACCTTCCTTGTGGGAGAAGGAGCCAGACGTTTGCCTTTTCAGAAAAAGTTTCTGCCGAGAACGAGCACCGTGACATGCTGAGTCTCTGGGAAAGCAGAGATCCCCAGTGCTGTTGCGGCTAAAGATAGGCTGCAGAGGGATAGTGAAGACCAGCAAGAGCTTTCAGGGCTGGCACCTTCCTTGTGGGAGAAGGAGCCGTAAGTTTGCCTTTTCAGAAAAAGTTTCTGCCGAGAACGAGCACCGTGACATGCTGAGTCTCTGGGAAAGCAGAGATCCCCAGTGCTGTTGTGCCTGTGGATAGGCTGCAGGGGGACGGTGAAGACCAGCAAGATCTTTCAGGGCTGGCACCTTCCTTGTGGGAGAAGGAGCCAGACGTTTGCCTTTTCAGAAAAAGTTTCTGCCGAGAACGAGCACCGTGACATGCTGAGTCTCTGGAAAAGCAGAGATCCCCAGTGCTGTTGCGGCTAAAGATAGGCTGCAGAGGGATAGTGAAGACCAGCAAGAGCTTTCAGGGCTGGCACCTTCCTTGTGGGAGAAGGAGCCAGACATTTGCCTTTTCAGAAAAAGTTTCTGCCGAGAACGAGCACCGTGACATGCTGAGTCTCTGGGAAAGGAGAGATCCCCAGTGCTGTTGCGGCTAAAGATAGGCTGCAGAGGGATAGTGAAGACCAGCAGGAGCTTTCAGGGCTGGCACCTTCCTTGTGGGAGAAGGAGCCAGACGTTTGCCTTTTCAGAAAAAGTTTCTGCCGAGAACGAGCACCGTGACATGCTGAGTCTCTGGGAAAGCAGAGATCCCCAGTGCTGTTGTGCCTGTGGATAGGCTGCAGGGGGACGGTGAAGACCAGCAAGATCTTTCAGGGCTGGCACCTTCCTTGTGGGAGAAGGAGCCAGACGTTTGCCTTTTAGAAAAAGATTCTGCCGAGAACGAGCACCGTGACATGCTGAGTCTCTGGGAAAGCAGAGATCCCCAGTGCTGTTGTGCCTGTGGATAGGCTGCAGGGGGATGGTGAAGACCAGCAAGATCTTTCAGGGCTGGCACCTTCCTTGTGGGAGAAGGAGCCAGACGTTTGCCTTTTCAGAAAAGGTTTCTGCCGAGAACGAGCACCGTGACATGCTGAGTCTCTGGGAAAGCAGAGATCCCCAGTGCTGTTGCGGCTAAAGATAGGCTGCAGGGGGACGGTGAAGACCAGCAAGAGCTTTCAGGGCTGGCACCTTCCTTGTGGGAGAAGGAGCCAGACGTTTGCCTTTTCAGAAAAAGTTTCTGCCGAGAATGAGCACCGTGACATGCTGAGTCTCTGGAAAAGCAGAGATCCCCAGTGCTATTGTGCCTGTGGATAGGCTGCAGGGGGACGGTGAAGACCAGCAAGAGCTTTCAGGGCTGGCACCTTCCTTGTGGGAGAAGGAGCCAGACGTTTGCCTTTTCAGAAAAGGTTTCTGCCGAGAACGAGCACCGTGACATGCTGAGTCTCTGGGAAAGCAGAGATCCCCAGTGCTGTTGCGGCTAAAGATAGGCTGCAGGGGGACGGTGAAGACCAGCAAGAGCTTTCAGGGCTGGCACCTTCCTTGTGGGAGAAGGAGCCAGACGTTTGCCTTTTCAGAAAAAGTTTCTGCTGAGAACGAGCACCGTGACATGCTGAGTCTCTGGGAAAGCAGAGATCCCCAGTGCTGTTGCGGCTAAAGATAGGCTGCAGAGGGATAGTGAAGACCAGCAAGAGCTTTCAGGGCTGGCACCTTCCTTGTGGGAGAAGGAGCCAGACGTTTGCCTTTTCAGAAAAAGTTTCTGCCGAGAACGAGCACCGTGACATGCTGAGTCTCTGGGAAAGCAGAGATCCCCAGTGCTGTTGTGCCTGTGGATAGGCTGCAGGGGGACGGTGAAGACCAGCAAGATCTTTCAGGGCTGGCACCTTCCTTGTGGGAGAAGGAGCCAGACGTTTGCCTTTTCAGAAAAAGTTTCTGCCGAGAACGAGCACCGTGACATGCTGAGTCTCTGGGAAAGCAGAGATCCCCAGTGCTGTTGCGGCTAAAGATAGGCTGCAGAGGGATAGTGAAGACCTGCAAGAGCTTTCAGGGCTGGCACCTTCCTTGTGGGAGAAGGAGCCAGACGTTTGCCTTTTCAGAAAAAGACTCTGCCGAGAGCGAGCGCCAGGAGATGCTGAGTCTCTGGGAAAGCAGAGATCCCCAGTGCTGTTGTGCCTGTGGATAGGCTGCAAGGGGACGGTGAAGACCATCAAGATCTTTCAGGTCTAGCACCTTCCTTGTGGGAGAAGGAGCCAGACGTTTGCCTTTTCAGAAAAAGATTCTGCCGAGAACGAGCACCGTGACATGCTGAGTCTCTGGGAAAGCAGAGATCCCCAGTGCTGTTGTGCCTGTGGATAGGCTGCAGGGGGATGGTGAAGACCAGCAAGATCTTTCAGGGCTGGCACCTTCCTTGTGGGAGAAGGAGCCAGACGTTTGCCTTTTCAGAAAAGGTTTCTGCCGAGAACGAGCACCGTGACATGCTGAGTCTCTGGGAAAGCAGAGATCCCCAGTGCTGTTGCGGCTAAAGATAGGCTGCAGGGGGACGGTGAAGACCAGCAAGAGCTTTCAGGGCTGGCACCTTCCTTGTGGGAGAAGGAGCCAGACGTTTGCCTTTTCAGAAAAAGTTTCTGACGAGATCGAGCACCGTGACATGCTGAGTCTCTGGGAAAGCAGAGATCCCCAGTGCTGTTGCGGCTAAAGATAGGCTGCAGAGGGATAGTGAAGACCAGCAGGAGCTTTCAGGGCTGGCACCTTCCTTGTGGGAGAAGGAGCCAGACGTTTCCCTATTCAGAAAAAGGCTCTGCCGAGAACGAGCACCGTGACATGCTGAGTCTCTGGGAAAGCAGAGATCCCCAGTGCTGTTGTGCCTGTGGATAGGCTGCAGAGGGATAGTGAAGACCTGCAAGAGCTTCAGGGCTGGCACCTTCCTTGTGGGAGAAGGAGCCAGACGTTTGCCTTTTCAGAAAAAGTTTCTGCCGAGAACGAGCACCGTGACATCATGAGCCTCTGGGAAAGCAGAGATCCCCAGTGCTGTTGTGCCTCTGGATAGGCTGCAGTGGGATGGTGAAGACCACCAAGAGCTTTCAGGGCTGGCACCTTCCTTGTGGGAGAAGGAGCCAGACGTTTGCCTTTTCAGAAAAAGTTTCTGCCGAGAACGAGCACCGTGACATGCTGAGTCTCTGGGAAAGCAGAGATCCCCAGTGCTGTTGCGGCTAAAGATAGGCTGCAGAGGGATAGTGAAGACCAGCAAGAGCTTTCAGGGCTGGCACCTTCCTTGTGGGAGAAGGAGCCGTAAGTTTGCCTTTTCAGAAAAAGATTCTGCCGAGAACGAGCACCGTGACATGCTGAGTCTCTGGGAAAGCAGAGATCCCCAGTGCTGTTGTGCCTGTGGATAGGCTGCAGGGGGACGGTGAAGACCAGCAAGATCTTTCAGGGCTGGCACCTTCCTTGTGGGAGAAGGAGCCAGACGTTTGCCTTTTCAGAAAAAGTTTCTGCCGAGAACGAGCACCGTGACATGCTGAGTCTCTGGAAAAGCAGAGATCCCCAGTGCTGTTGCGGCTAAAGATAGGCTGCAGAGGGATAGTGAAGACCAGCAAGAGCTTTCAGGGCTGGCACCTTCCTTGTGGGAGAAGGAGCCAGACATTTGCCTTTTCAGAAAAAGTTTCTGCCGAGAACGAGCACCGTGACATGCTGAGTCTCTGGGAAAGGAGAGATCCCCAGTGCTGTTGCGGCTAAAGATAGGCTGCAGAGGGATAGTGAAGACCAGCAGGAGCTTTCAGGGCTGGCACCTTCCTTGTGGGAGAAGGAGCCAGACGTTTGCCTTTTCAGAAAAAGTTTCTGCCGAGAACGAGCACCGTGACATGCTGAGTCTCTGGGAAAGCAGAGATCCCCAGTGCTGTTGTGCCTGTGGATAGGCTGCAGGGGGACGGTGAAGACCAGCAAGATCTTTCAGGGCTGGCACCTTCCTTGTGGGAGAAGGAGCCAGACGTTTGCCTTTTCAGAAAAAGATTCTGCCGAGAACGAGCACCGTGACATGCTGAGTCTCTGGGAAAGCAGAGATCCCCAGTGCTGTTGTGCCTGTGGATAGGCTGCAGGGGGATGGTGAAGACCAGCAAGATCTTTCAGGGCTGGCACCTTCCTTGTGGGAGAAGGAGCCAGACGTTTGCCTTTTCAGAAAAGGTTTCTGCCGAGAACGAGCACCGTGACATGCTGAGTCTCTGGGAAAGCAGAGATCCCCAGTGCTGTTGCGGCTAAAGATAGGCTGCAGGGGGACGGTGAAGACCAGCAAGAGCTTTCAGGGCTGGCACCTTCCTTGTGGGAGAAGGAGCCAGACGTTTGCCTTTTCAGAAAAAGTTTCTGCCGAGAATGAGCACCGTGACATGCTGAGTCTCTGGAAAAGCAGAGATCCCCAGTGCTATTGTGCCTGTGGATAGGCTGCAGGGGGACGGTGAAGACCAGCAAGAGCTTTCAGGGCTGGCACCTTCCTTGTGGGAGAAGGAGCCAGACGTTTGCCTTTTCAGAAAAAGTTTCTGCCGAGAACGAGCACCGTGACATGCTGAGTCTCTGGGAAAGCAGAGATCCCCAGTGCTGTTGCGGCTAAAGATAGGCTGCAGAGGGATAGTGAAGACCAGCAAGAGCTTTCAGGGCTGGCACCTTCCTTGTGGGAGAAGGAGCCAGACGTTTGCCTTTTCAGAAAAAGTTTCTGCCGAGAACGAGCACCGTGACATGCTGAGTCTCTGGGAAAGCAGAGATCCCCAGTGCTGTTGTGCCTGTGGATAGGCTGCAGGGGGACGGTGAAGACCAGCAAGATCTTTCAGGGCTGGCACCTTCCTTGTGGGAGAAGGAGCCAGACGTTTGCCTTTTCAGAAAAAGTTTCTGCCGAGAACGAGCACCGTGACATGCTGAGTCTCTGGGAAAGCAGAGATCCCCAGTGCTGTTGCGGCTAAAGATAGGCTGCAGAGGGATAGTGAAGACCTGCAAGAGCTTTCAGGGCTGGCACCTTCCTTGTGGGAGAAGGAGCCAGACGTTTGCCTTTTCAGAAAAAGACTCTGCCGAGAGCGAGCGCCAGGAGATGCTGAGTCTCTGGGAAAGCAGAGATCCCCAGTGCTGTTGTGCCTGTGGATAGGCTGCAAGGGGACGGTGAAGACCATCAAGATCTTTCAGGTCTAGCACCTTCCTTGTGGGAGAAGGAGCCAGACGTTTGCCTTTTCAGAAAAGGTTTCTGCCGAGAACGAGCACCGTGACATGCTGAGTCTCTGGGAAAGCAGAGATCCCCAGTGCTGTTGCGGCTAAAGATAGGCTGCAGGGGGACGGTGAAGACCAGCAAGAGCTTTCAGGGCTGGCACCTTCCTTGTGGGAGAAGGAGCCAGACGTTTGCCTTTTCAGAAAAAGTTTCTGACGAGATCGAGCACCGTGACATGCTGAGTCTCTGGGAAAGCAGAGATCCCCAGTGCTGTTGCGGCTAAAGATAGGCTGCAGAGGGATAGTGAAGACCAGCAGGAGCTTTCAGGGCTGGCACCTTCCTTGTGGGAGAAGGAGCCAGACGTTTCCCTATTCAGAAAAAGGCTCTGCCGAGAACGAGCACCGTGACATGCTGAGTCTCTGGGAAAGCAGAGATCCCCAGTGCTGTTGTGCCTGTGCATAGGCTGCAGAGGGATAGTGAAGACCTGCAAGAGCTTTCAGGGCTGGCACCTTCCTTGTGGGAGAAGGAGCCAGACGTTTGCCTTTTCAGAAAAAGTTTCTGCCGAGAACGAGCACCGTGACATGATGAGCCTCTGGGAAAGCAGAGATCCCCAGTGCTGTTGTGCCTCTGGATAGGCTGCAGTGGGATGGTGAAGACCACCAAGAGCTTTCAGGGCTGGCACCTTCCTTGTGGGAGAAGGAGCCAGACGTTTGCCTTTTCAGAAAAAGTTTCTGCCGAGAACGAGCACCGTGACATGCTGAGTCTCTGGGAAAGCAGAGATCCCCAGTGCTGTTGCGGCTAAAGATAGGCTGCAGAGGGATAGTGAAGACCAGCAAGAGCTTTCAGGGCTGGCACCTTCCTTGTGGGAGAAGGAGCCGTAAGTTTGCCTTTTCAGAAAAAGTTTCTGCCGAGAACGAGCACCGTGACATGCTGAGTCTCTGGGAAAGCAGAGATCCCCAGTGCTGTTGTGCCTGTGGATAGGCTGCAGGGGGACGGTGAAGACCAGCAAGATCTTTCAGGGCTGGCACCTTCCTTGTGGGAGAAGGAGCCAGACGTTTGCCTTTTCAGAAAAAGTTTCTGCCGAGAACGAGCACCGTGACATGCTGAGTCTCTGGAAAAGCAGAGATCCCCAGTGCTGTTGCGGCTAAAGATAGGCTGCAGAGGGATAGTGAAGACCAGCAAGAGCTTTCAGGGCTGGCACCTTCCTTGTGGGAGAAGGAGCCAGACATTTGCCTTTTCAGAAAAAGTTTCTGCCGAGAACGAGCACCGTGACATGCTGAGTCTCTGGGAAAGGAGAGATCCCCAGTGCTGTTGCGGCTAAAGATAGGCTGCAGAGGGATAGTGAAGACCAGCAGGAGCTTTCAGGGCTGGCACCTTCCTTGTGGGAGAAGGAGCCAGACGTTTGCCTTTTCAGAAAAAGTTTCTGCCGAGAACGAGCACCGTGACATGCTGAGTCTCTGGGAAAGCAGAGATCCCCAGTGCTGTTGTGCCTGTGGATAGGCTGCAGGGGGACGGTGAAGACCAGCAAGATCTTTCAGGGCTGGCACCTTCCTTGTGGGAGAAGGAGCCAGACGTTTGCCTTTTCAGAAAAAGGCTCTGCCGAGAGCGAGCACCATGAGATGCTGAGTCTCTGGAAAAGCAGAGATCCCCAGTGCTGTTGTGCCTGTGGATAGGCTGCAGGGGGACGGTGAAGACCATCAAGATCTTTCAGGTCTAGCACCTTCCTTGTGGGAGAAGGAGCCAGACGTTTGCCTTTTCAGAAAAAGATTCTGCCGAGAACGAGCACCGTGACATGCTGAGTCTCTGGGAAAGCAGAGATCTCCAGTGCTGTTGTGCCTGTGGATAGGCTGCAGGGGGATGGTGAAGACCAGCAAGATCTTTCAGGGCTGGCACCTTCCTTGTGGGAGAAGGAGCCAGACGTTTGCCTTTTCAGAAAAGGTTTCTGCCGAGAACGAGCACCGTGACATGCTGAGTCTCTGGGAAAGCAGAGATCCCCAGTGCTGTTGCGGCTAAAGATAGGCTGCAAGGGGACGGTGAAGACCAGCAAGAGCTTTCAGGGCTGGCACCTTCCTTGTGGGAGAAGGAGCCAGACGTTTGCCTTTTCAGAAAAAGTTTCTGACGAGATCGAGGACCGTGACATGCTGAGTCTCTGGGAAAGCAGAGATCCCCAGTGCTGTTGCGGCTAAAGATAGGCTGCAGAGGGATTGTGAAGACCAGCAGGAGCTTTCAGGGCTGGCACCTTCCTTGTGGGAGAAGGAGCCAGACGTTTGCCTTTTCAGAAAAAGATTCTGCCGAGAACGAGCACCGTGACATGCTGAGTCTCTGGGAAAGCAGAGATCCCCAGTGCTGTTGTGCCTGTGGATAGGCTGCAGGGGGATGGTGAAGACCAGCAAGATCTTTCAGGGCTGGCACCTTCCTTGTGGGAGAAGGAGCCAGACGTTTGCCTTTTCAGAAAAAGTTTCTGCCGAGAATGAGCACCGTGACATGCTGAGTCTCTGGAAAAGCAGAGATCCCCAGTGCTATTGTGCCTGTGGATAGGCTGCAGGGGGACGGTGAAGACCAGCAAGAGCTTTCAGGCCTGGCACCTTCCTTGTGGGAGAAGGAGCCAGACGTTTGCCTTTTCAGAAAAAGTTTCTGCCGAGAACGAGCACCGTGACATGCTGAGTCTCTGGAAAAGCAGAGATCCCCAGTGCTGTTGCGGCTAAAGATAGGCTGCAGAGGGATAGTGAAGACCAGCAGGAGCTTTCAGGGCTGGCACCTTCCTTGTGGGAGAAGGAGCCAGACGTTTCCCTATTCAGAAAAAGGCTCTGCGGAGAACGAGCACCGTGACATGCTGAGTCTCTGGGAAAGCAGAGATCCCCAGTGCTGTTGTGCCTGTGGATAGGCTGCAGAGGGATAGTGAAGACCTGCAAGAGCTTTCAGGGCTGGCACCTTCCTTGTGGGAGAAGGAGCCAGACGTTTGCCTTTTCAGAAAAGGTTTCTGCCGAGAACGAGCACCGTGACATGCTGAGTCTCTGGGAAAGCAGAGATCCCCAGTGCTGTTGTGCCTCTGGATAGGCTGCAGTGGGATGGTGAAGACCACCAAGAGCTTTCAGGGCTGGCACCTTCCTTGTGGGAGAAGGAGCCAGACGTTTGCCTTTTCAGAAAAAGTTTCTGCCGAGAACGAGCACCGTGACATGCTGAGTCTCTGGGAAAGCAGAGATCCCCAGTGCTGTTGCGGCTAAAGATAGGCTGCAGAGGGATAGTGAAGACCAGCAAGAGCTTTCAGGGCTGGCACCTTCCTTGTGGGAGAAGGAGCCAGACGTTTGCCTTTTCAGAAAAAGTTTCTGCCGAGAACGAGCACCGTGACATGCTGAGTCTCTGGGAAAGCAGAGATCCCCAGTGCTGTTGTGCCTGTGGATAGGCTGCAGGGGGACGGTGAAGACCAGCAAGATCTTTCAGGGCTGGCACCTTCCTTGTGGGAGAAGGAGCCAGACGTTTGCCTTTTCAGAAAAAGTTTCTGCCGAGAACGAGCACCGTGACATGCTGAGTCTCTGGGAAAGCAGAGATCCCCAGTGCTGTTGCGGCTAAAGATAGGCTGCAGACGGATAGTGAAGACCAGCAAGATCTTTCAGGGCTGGCACCTTCCTTGTGGGAGAAGGAGCCAGACGTTTGCCTTTTCAGAAAAAGACTCTGCCGAGAGCGAGCGCCAGGAGATGCTGAGTCTCTGGGAAAGCAGAGATCCCCAGTGCTGTTGTGCCTGTGGATAGGCTGCAAGGGGACGGTGAAGACCATCAAGATCTTTCAGGTCTAGCACCTTCCTTGTGGGAGAAGGAGCCAGACGTTTGCCTTTTCAGAAAAAGATTCTGCCGAGAACGAGCACCGTGACATGCTGAGTCTCTGGGAAAGCAGAGATCCCCAGTGCTGTTGTGCCTGTGGATAGGCTGCAGGGGGATGGTGAAGACCAGCAAGATCTTTCAGGGCTGGCACCTTCCTTGTGGGAGAAGGAGCCAGACGTTTGCCTTTTCAGAAAAGGTTTCTGCCGAGAACGAGCACCGTGACATGCTGAGTCTCTGGGAAAGCAGAGATCCCCAGTGCTGTTGCGGCTAAAGATAGGCTGCAGGGGGACGGTGAAGACCAGCAAGAGCTTTCAGGGCTGGCACCTTCCTTGTGGGAGAAGGAGCCAGACGTTTGCCTTTTCAGAAAAAGTTTCTGACGAGATCGAGCACCGTGACATGCTGAGTCTCTGGGAAAGCAGAGATCCCCAGTGCTGTTGCGGCTAAAGATAGGCTGCAGAGGGATAGTGAAGACCAGCAGGAGCTTTCAGGGCTGGCACCTTCCTTGTGGGAGAAGGAGCCAGACGTTTGCCTTTTCAGAAAAAGATTCTGCCGAGAACGAGCACCGTGACATGCTGAGTCTCTGGAAAAGCAGAGATCCCCAGTGCTGTTGCGGCTAAAGATAGGCTGCAGAGGGATAGTGAAGACCAGCAGGAGCTTTCAGGGCTGGCACCTTCCTTGTGGGAGAAGGAGCCAGACGTTTCCCTATTCAGAAAAAGGCTCTGCCGAGAACGAGCACCGTGACATGCTGAGTCTCTGGGAAAGCAGAGATCCCCAGTGCTGTTGTGCCTGTGCATAGGCTGCAGAGGGATAGTGAAGACCTGCAAGAGCTTTCAGGGCTGGCACCTTCCTTGTGGGAGAAGGAGCCAGACGTTTGCCTTTTCAGAAAAAGTTTCTGCCGAGAACGAGCACCGTGACATGATGAGCCTCTGGGAAAGCAGAGATCCCCAGTGCTGTTGTGCCTCTGGATAGGCTGCAGTGGGATGGTGAAGACCACCAAGAGCTTTCAGGGCTGGCACCTTCCTTGTGGGAGAAGGAGCCAGACGTTTGCCTTTTCAGAAAAAGTTTCTGCCGAGAACGAGCACCGTGACATGCTGAGTCTCTGGGAAAGCAGAGATCCCCAGTGCTGTTGCGGCTAAAGATAGGCTGCAGAGGGATAGTGAAGACCAGCAAGAGCTTTCAGGGCTGGCACCTTCCTTGTGGGAGAAGGAGCCAGACGTTTGCCTTTTCAGAAAAAGTTTCTGCCGAGAACGAGCACCGTGACATGCTGAGTCTCTGGGAAAGCAGAGATCCCCAGTGCTGTTGTGCCTGTGGATAGGCTGCAGGGGGACGGTGAAGACCAGCAAGATCTTTCAGGGCTGGCACCTTCCTTGTGGGAGAAGGAGCCAGACGTTTGCCTTTTCAGAAAAAGTTTCTGCCGAGAACGAGCACCGTGACATGCTGAGTCTCTGGGAAAGCAGAGATCCCCAGTGCTGTTGCGGCTAAAGATAGGCTGCAGACGGATAGTGAAGACCAGCAAGGTCTTTCAGGGCTGGCACCTTCCTTGTGGGAGAAGGAGCCAGACGTTTGCCTTTTCAGAAAAAGACTCTGCCGAGAGCGAGCGCCAGGAGATGCTGAGTCTCTGGGAAAGCAGAGATCCCCAGTGCTGTTGTGCCTGTGGATAGGCTGCAGGGGGACGGTGAAGACCAGCAAGATCTTTCAGGTCTGGCACCTTCCTTGTGGGAGAAGGAGCCAGACGTTTGCCTTTTCAGAAAAAGTTTCTGCCGAGAACGAGCACCGTGACATGCTGAGTAGCTGGAAAAGCAGAGATCCCCAGTACTGTTGTGCCTGTGGATAGGCTGCAGGGGGACGGTGAAGACCAGCAAGAGCTTTCAGGGCTGGCACCTTCCTTGTGGGAGAAGGAGCCAGACGTTTGCCTTTTCAGAAAAAGTTTCTGCCGAGAACGAGCACCGTGACATGCTGAGTCTCTGGAAAAGCAGAGATCCCCAGTGCTGTTGCGGCTAAAGATAGGCTGCAGAGGGATAGTGAAGACCAGCAAGAGCTTTCAGGGCTGGCACCTTCCTTGTGGGAGAAGGAGCCAGACATTTGCCTTTTCAGAAAAAGTTTCTGCCGAGAACGAGCACCGTGACATGCTGAGTCTCTGGGAAAGGAGAGATCCCCAGTGCTGTTGCGGCTAAAGATAGGCTGCAGAGGGATAGTGAAGACCAGCAGGAGCTTTCAGGGCTGGCACCTTCCTTGTGGGAGAAGGAGCCAGACGTTTGCCTTTTCAGAAAAAGTTTCTGCCGAGAACGAGCACCGTGACATGCTGAGTCTCTGGGAAAGCAGAGATCCCCAGTGCTGTTGTGCCTGTGGATAGGCTGCAGGGGGACGGTGAAGACCAGCAAGATCTTTCAGGGCTGGCACCTTCCTTGTGGGAGAAGGAGCCAGACGTTTGCCTTTTCAGAAAAAGTTTCTGCCGAGAACGAGCACCGTGACATGCTGAGTCTCTGGGAAAGCAGAGATCCCCAGTGCTGTTGCGGCTAAAGATAGGCTGCAGACGGATAGTGAAGACCAGCAAGGTCTTTCAGGGCTGGCACCTTCCTTGTGGGAGAAGGAGCCAGACGTTTGCCTTTTCAGAAAAAGACTCTGCCGAGAGCGAGCGCCAGGAGATGCTGAGTCTCTGGGAAAGCAGAGATCCCCAGTGCTGTTGTGCCTGTGGATAGGCTGCAGGGGGACGGTGAAGACCAGCAAGATCTTTCAGGTCTGGCACCTTCCTTGTGGGAGAAGGAGCCAGACGTTTGCCTTTTCAGAAAAAGTTTCTGCCGAGAACGAGCACCGTGACATGCTGAGTAGCTGGAAAAGCAGAGATCCCCAGTACTGTTGTGCCTGTGGATAGGCTGCAGGGGGACGGTGAAGACCAGCAAGAGCTTTCAGGGCTGGCACCTTCCTTGTGGGAGAAGGAGCCAGACGTTTGCCTTTTCAGAAAAAGTTTCTGCCGAGAACGAGCACCGTGACATGCTGAGTCTCTGGAAAAGCAGAGATCCCCAGTGCTGTTGCGGCTAAAGATAGGCTGCAGAGGGATAGTGAAGACCAGCAAGAGCTTTCAGGGCTGGCACCTTCCTTGTGGGAGAAGGAGCCAGACGTTTGCCTTTTCAGAAAAAGTTTCTGCCGAGAAAAAGCACCGTGACATGCTGAGTCTCTGGGAAAGCAGAGATCCCCAGTGCTGTTGTGCCTGTGGATAGGCTGCAGGGGGACGGTGAAGACCAGCAAGATCTTTCAGGGCTGGCACCTTCCTTGTGGGAGAAGGAGCCAGACGTTTGCCTTTTCAGAAAAAGGCTCTGCCGAGAGCGAGCACCATGAGATGCTGAGTCTCTGGAAAAGCAGAGATCCCCAGTGCTGTTGTGCCTGTGGATAGGCTGCAGGGGGACGGTGAAGACCATCAAGATCTTTCAGGTCTAGCACCTTCCTTGTGGGAGAAGGAGCCAGACGTTTGCCTTTTCAGAAAAAGATTCTGCCGAGAACGAGCACCGTGACATGCTGAGTCTCTGGGAAAGCAGAGATCCCCAGTGCTGTTGTGCCTGTGCATAGGCTGCAGGGGGATGGTGAAGACCAGCAAGATCTTTCAGGGCTGGCACCTTCCTTGTGGGAGAAGGAGCCAGACGTTTGCCTTTTCAGAAAAGGTTTCTGCCGAGAACGAGCACCGTGACATGCTGAGTCTCTGGGAAAGCAGAGATCCCCAGTGCTGTTGCGGCTAAAGATAGGCTGCAGGGGGACGGTGAAGACCAGCAAGAGCTTTCAGGGCTGGCACCTTCCTTGTGGGAGAAGGAGCCAGACGTTTGCCTTTTCAGAAAAAGTTTCTGACGAGATCGAGGACCGTGACATGCTGAGTCTCTGGGAAAGCAGAGATCCCCAGTGCTGTTGCGGCTAAAGATAGGCTGCAGAGGGATAGTGAAGACCAGCAGGAGCTTTCAGGGCTGGCACCTTCCTTGTGGGAGAAGGAGCCAGACGTTTGCCTTTTCAGAAAAAGATTCTGCCGAGAACGAGCACCGTGACATGCTGAGTCTCTGGGAAAGCAGAGATCCCCAGTGCTGTTGTGCCTGTGGATAGGCTGCAGGGGGATGGTGAAGACCAGCAAGATCTTTCAGGGCTGGCACCTTCCTTGTGGGAGAAGGAGCCAGACGTTTGCCTTTTCAGAAAAAGTTTCTGCCGAGAATGAGCACCGTGACATGCTGAGTCTCTGGAAAAGCAGAGATCCCCAGTGCTATTGTGCCTGTGGATAGGCTGCAGGGGGACGGTGAAGACCAGCAAGAGCTTTCAGGCCTGGCACCTTCCTTGTGGGAGAAGGAGCCAGACGTTTGCCTTTTCAGAAAAAGTTTCTGCCGAGAACGAGCACCGTGACATGCTGAGTCTCTGGAAAAGCAGAGATCCCCAGTGCTGTTGCGGCTAAAGATAGGCTGCAGAGGGATAGTGAAGACCAGCAGGAGCTTTCAGGGCTGGCACCTTCCTTGTGGGAGAAGGAGCCAGACGTTTCCCTATTCAGAAAAAGGCTCTGCCGAGAACGAGCACCGTGACATGCTGAGTGTCTGGGAAAGCAGAGATCCCCAGTGCTGTTGTGCCTGTGGATAGGCTGCAGAGGGATAGTGAAGACCTGCAAGATCTTTCAGGGCTGGCACCTTCCTTGTGGGAGAAGGAGCCAGACGTTTGCCTTTTCAGAAAAAGTTTCTGCCGAGAACGAGCACCGTGACATGATGAGCCTCTGGGAAAGCAGAGATCCCCAGTGCTGTTGTGCCTCTGGATAGGCTGCAGTGGGATGGTGAAGACCACCAAGAGCTTTCAGGGCTGGCACCTTCCTTGTGGGAGAAGGAGCCAGACGTTTGCCTTTTCAGAAAAAGTTTCTGCCGAGAACGAGCACCGTGACATGCTGAGTCTCTGGGAAAGCAGAGATCCCCAGTGCTGTTGCGGCTAAAGATAGGCTGCAGAGGGATAGTGAAGACCAGCAAGAGCTTTCAGGGCTGGCACCTTCCTTGTGGGAGAAGGAGCCAGACGTTTGCCTTTTCAGAAAAAGTTTCTGCCGAGAACGAGCACCGTGACATGCTGAGTCTCTGGGAAAGCAGAGATCCCCAGTGCTGTTGTGCCTGTGGATAGGCTGCAGGGGGACGGTGAAGACCAGCAAGATCTTTCAGGGCTGGCACCTTCCTTGTGGGAGAAGGAGCCAGACGTTTGCCTTTTCAGAAAAAGTTTCTGCCGAGAACGAGCACCGTGACATGCTGAGTCTCTGGGAAAGCAGAGATCCCCAGTGCTGTTGCGGCTAAAGATAGGCTGCAGGGGGACGGTGAAGACCAGCAAGAGCTTTCAGGGCTGGCACCTTCCTTGTGGGAGAAGGAGCCAGACGTTTGCCTTTTCAGAAAAAGACTCTGCCGAGAGCGAGCGCCAGGAGATGCTGAGTCTCTGGGAAAGCAGAGATCCCCCGTGCTGTTGTGCCTGTGGATAGGCTGCAAGGGGACGGTGAAGACCATCAAGATCTTTCAGGTCTAGCACCTTCCTTGTGGGAGAAGGAGCCAGACGTTTGCCTTTTCAGAAAAAGATTCTGCCGAGAACGAGCACCGTGACATGCTGAGTCTCTGGGAAAGCAGAGATCCCCAGTGCTGTTGTGCCTGTGCATAGGCTGCAGGGGGATGGTGAAGACCAGCAAGATCTTTCAGGGCTGGCACCTTCCTTGTGGGAGAAGGAGCCAGACGTTTGCCTTTTCAGAAAAGGTTTCTGCCGAGAACGAGCACCGTGACATGCTGAGTCTCTGGGAAAGCAGAGATCCCCAGTGCTGTTGTGGCTAAAGATAGGCTGCAGGGGGACGGTGAAGACCAGCAAGAGCTTTCAGGGCTGGCACCTTCCTTGTGGGAGAAGGAGCCAGACGTTTGCCTTTTCAGAAAAAGTTTCTGACGAGATCGAGCACCGTGACATGCTGAGTCTCTGGGAAAGCAGAGATCCCCAGTGCTGTTGCGGCTAAAGATAGGCTGCAGAGGGATAGTGAAGACCAGCAGGAGCTTTCAGGGCTGGCACCTTCCTTGTGGGAGAAGGAGCCAGACGTTTGCCTTTTCAGAAAAAGATTCTGCCGAGAACGAGCACCGTGACATGCTGAGTCTCTGGGAAAGCAGAGATCCCCAGTGCTGTTGTGCCTGTGGATAGGCTGCAGAGGGATAGTGAAGACCTGCAAGAGCTTTCAGGGCTGGCACCTTCCTTGTGGGAGAAGGAGCCAGACGTTTGCCTTTTCAGAAAAAGTTTCTGCCGAGAACGAGCACCGTGACATGCTGAGTCTCTGGGAAAGCAGAGATCCCCAGTGCTGTTGTGCCTCTGGATAGGCTGCAGTGGGATGGTGAAGACCACCAAGAGCTTTCAGGGCTGGCACCTTCCTTGTGGGAGAAGGAGCCAGACGTTTGCCTTTTCAGAAAAAGTTTCTGCCGAGAACGAGCACCGTGACATGCTGAGTCTCTGGGAAAGCAGAGATCCCCAGTGCTGTTGTGCCTGTGGATAGGCTGCAGGGGGACGGTGAAGACCAGCAAGATCTTTCAGGGCTGGCAGCTTCCTTGTGGGAGAAGGAGCCAGACGTTTGCCTTTTCAGAAAAAGTTTCTGCCGAGAACGAGCACCGTGACATGCTGAGTCTCTGGGAAAGCAGAGATCCCCAGTGCTGTTGCGGATAAAGATAGGCTGCAGACGGATAGTGAAGACCAGCAAGGTCTTTCAGGGCTGGCACCTTCCTTGTGGGAGAAGGAGCCAGACGTTTGCCTTTTCAGAAAAAGACTCTGCCGAGAGCGAGCGCCAGGAGATGCTGAGTCTCTGGGAAAGCAGAGATCCCCAGTGCTGTTGTGCCTGTGGATAGGCTGCAGGGGGACGGTGAAGACCAGCAAGATCTTTCAGGTCTGGCACCTTCCTTGTGGGAGAAGGAGCCAGATGTTTGCCTTTTCAGAAAAAGTTTCTGCCGAGAACGAGCACCGTGACATGCTGAGTAGCTGGAAAAGCAGAGATCCCCAGTACTGTTGTGCCTGTGGATAGGCTGCAGGGGGACGGTGAAGACCAGCAAGAGCTTTCAGGGCTGGCACCTTCCTTGTGGGAGAAGGAGCCAGACGTTTGCCTTTTCAGAAAAAGTTTCTGCCGAGAACGAGCACCGTGACATGCTGAGTCTCTGGGAAAGCAGAGATCCCCAGTGCTGTTGCGGCTAAAGATAGGCTGCAGAGGGATAGTGAAGACCAGCAAGAGCTTTCAGGGCTGGCACCTTCCTTGTGGGAGAAGGAGCCAGACATTTGCCTTTTCAGAAAAAGTTTCTGCCGAGAACGAGCACCGTGACATGCTGAGTCTCTGGGAAAGGAGAGATCCCCAGTGCTGTTGTGCCTGTGCATAGGCTGCAGGGGGATGGTGAAGACCAGCAAGATCTTTCAGGGCTGGCACCTTCCTTGTGGGAGAAGGTGCCAGACGTTTGCCTTTTCAGAAAAAGTTTCTGCCGAGAACGAGCACCGTGACATGCTGAGTCTCTGGGAAAGCAGAGATCCCCAGTGCTGTTGCGGCTAAAGATAGGCTGCAGAGGGATAGTGAAGACCTGCAAGAGCTTTCAGGGCTGGCACCTTCCTTGTGGGAGAAGGAGCCAGACGTTTGCCTTTTCAGAAAAAGTTTCTGCCGAGAACGAGCACCGTGACATGCTGAGTCTCTGGGAAAGCAGAGATCCCCAGTGCTGTTGTGCCTGTGGATAGGCTGCAGGGGGACGGTGAAGACCAGCAAGATCTTTCAGGGCTGGCACCTTCCTTGTGGGAGAAGGAGCCAGACGTTTGCCTTTTCAGAAAAAGTTTCTGCCGAGAACGAGCACCGTGACATGCTGAGTCTCTGGGAAAGCAGAGATCCCCAGTGCTGTTGTGCCTGTGGATAGGCTGCAGGGGGACGGTGAAGACCAGCAAGATCTTTCAGGGCTGGCACCTTCCTTGTGGGAGAAGGAGCCAGACGTTTGCCTTTTCAGAAAAAGTTTCTGCCGAGAACGAGCACCGTGACATGCTGAGTCTCTGGGAAAGCAGAGATCCCCAGTGCTGTTGCGGCTAAAGATAGGCTGCAGACGGATAGTGAAGACCAGCAAGATCTTTCAGGGCTGGCACCTTCCTTGTGGGAGAAGGAGCCAGACGTTTGCCTTTTCAGAAAAAGACTCTGCCGAGAGCGAGCGCCAGGAGATGCTGAGTCTCTGGGAAAGCAGAGATCCCCAGTGCTGTTGTGCCTGTGGATAGGCTGCAAGGGGACGGTGAAGACCATCAAGATCTTTCAGGTCTAGCACCTTCCTTGTGGGAGAAGGAGCCAGACGTTTGCCTTTTCAGAAAAAGATTCTGCCGAGAACGAGCACCGTGACATGCTGAGTCTCTGGGAAAGCAGAGATCCCCAGTGCTGTTGTGCCTGTGCATAGGCTGCAGGGGGATGGTGAAGACCAGCAAGATCTTTCAGGGCTGGCACCTTCCTTGTGGGAGAAGGAGCCAGACGTTTGCCTTTTCAGAAAAGGTTTCTGCCGAGAACGAGCACCGTGACATGCTGAGTCTCTGGGAAAGCAGAGATCCCCAGTGCTGTTGTGGCTAAAGATAGGCTGCAGGGGGACGGTGAAGACCAGCAAGAGCTTTCAGGGCTGGCACCTTCCTTGTGGGAGAAGGAGCCAGACGTTTGCCTTTTCAGAAAAAGTTTCTGACGAGATCGAGCACCGTGACATGCTGAGTCTCTGGGAAAGCAGAGATCCCCAGTGCTGTTGCGGCTAAAGATAGGCTGCAGAGGGATAGTGAAGACCAGCAGGAGCTTTCAGGGCTGGCACCTTCCTTGTGGGAGAAGGAGCCAGACGTTTGCCTTTTCAGAAAAAGATTCTGCCGAGAACGAGCACCGTGACATGCTGAGTCTCTGGGAAAGCAGAGATCCCCAGTGCTGTTGTGCCTGTGGATAGGCTGCAGAGGGATAGTGAAGACCTGCAAGAGCTTTCAGGGCTGGCACCTTCCTTGTGGGAGAAGGAGCCAGACGTTTGCCTTTTCAGAAAAAGTTTCTGCCGAGAACGAGCACCGTGACATGCTGAGTCTCTGGGAAAGCAGAGATCCCCAGTGCTGTTGTGCCTCTGGATAGGCTGCAGTGGGATGGTGAAGACCACCAAGAGCTTTCAGGGCTGGCACCTTCCTTGTGGGAGAAGGAGCCAGACGTTTGCCTTTTCAGAAAAAGTTTCTGCCGAGAACGAGCACCGTGACATGCTGAGTCTCTGGGAAAGCAGAGATCCCCAGTGCTGTTGTGCCTGTGGATAGGCTGCAGGGGGACGGTGAAGACCAGCAAGATCTTTCAGGGCTGGCACCTTCCTTGTGGGAGAAGGAGCCAGACGTTTGCCTTTTCAGAAAAAGTTTCTGCCGAGAACGAGCACCGTGACATGCTGAGTCTCTGGGAAAGCAGAGATCCCCAGTGCTGTTGCGGATAAAGATAGGCTGCAGACGGATAGTGAAGACCAGCAAGGTCTTTCAGGGCTGGCACCTTCCTTGTGGGAGAAGGAGCCAGACGTTTGCCTTTTCAGAAAAAGACTCTGCCGAGAGCGAGCGCCAGGAGATGCTGAGTCTCTGGGAAAGCAGAGATCCCCAGTGCTGTTGTGCCTGTGGATAGGCTGCAGGGGGACGGTGAAGACCAGCAAGATCTTTCAGGTCTGGCACCTTCCTTGTGGGAGAAGGAGCCAGATGTTTGCCTTTTCAGAAAAAGTTTCTGCCGAGAACGAGCACCGTGACATGCTGAGTAGCTGGAAAAGCAGAGATCCCCAGTACTGTTGTGCCTGTGGATAGGCTGCAGGGGGACGGTGAAGACCAGCAAGAGCTTTCAGGGCTGGCACCTTCCTTGTGGGAGAAGGAGCCAGACGTTTGCCTTTTCAGAAAAAGTTTCTGCCGAGAACGAGCACCGTGACATGCTGAGTCTCTGGAAAAGCAGAGATCCCCAGTGCTGTTGCGGCTAAAGATAGGCTGCAGAGGGATAGTGAAGACCAGCAAGAGCTTTCAGGGCTGGCACCTTCCTTGTGGGAGAAGGAGCCAGACATTTGCCTTTTCAGAAAAAGTTTCTGCCGAGAACGAGCACCGTGACATGCTGAGTCTCTGGGAAAGGAGAGATCCCCAGTGCTGTTGTGCCTGTGCATAGGCTGCAGGGGGATGGTGAAGACCAGCAAGATCTTTCAGGGCTGGCACCTTCCTTGTGGGAGAAGGTGCCAGACGTTTGCCTTTTGAGAAAAAGTTTCTGCCGAGAACGAGCACCGTGACATGCTGAGTCTCTGGGAAAGCAGAGATCCCCAGTGCTGTTGCGGCTAAAGATAGGCTGCAGAGGGATAGTGAAGACCTGCAAGAGCTTTCAGGGCTGGCACCTTCCTTGTGGGAGAAGGAGCCAGACGTTTGCCTTTTCAGAAAAAGTTTCTGCCGAGAACGAGCACCGTGACATGCTGAGTCTCTGGGAAAGCAGAGATCCCCAGTGCTGTTGTGCCTGTGGATAGGCTGCAGGGGGACGGTGAAGACCAGCAAGATCTTTCAGGGCTGGCACCTTCCTTGTGGGAGAAGGAGCCAGACGTTTGCCTTTTCAGAAAAAGTTTCTGCCGAGAACGAGCACCGTGACATGCTGAGTCTCTGGGAAAGCAGAGATCCCCAGTGCTGTTGCGGCTAAAGATAGGCTGCAGACGGATAGTGAAGACCAGCAAGGTCTTTCAGGGCTGGCACCTTCCTTGTGGGAGAAGGAGCCAGACGTTTGCCTTTTCAGAAAAAGACTCTGCCGAGAGCGAGCGCCAGGAGATGCTGAGTCTCTGGGAAAGCAGAGATCCCCAGTGCTGTTGTGCCTGTGGATAGGCTGCAGGGGGACGGTGAAGACCAGCAAGATCTTTCAGGTCTGGCACCTTCCTTGTGGGAGAAGGAGCCAGACGTTTGCCTTTTCAGAAAAAGTTTCTGCCGAGAAAGAGCACCGTGACATGCTGAGTCTCTGGAAAAGCAGAGATCCCCAGTGCTGTTGCGGCTAAAGATAGGCTGCAGAGGGATAGTGAAGACCAGCAAGAGCTTTCAGGGCTGGCACCTTCCTTGTGGGAGAAGGAGCCAGACATTTGCCTTTTCAGAAAAAGTTTCTGCCGAGAACGAGCACCGTGACATGCTGAGTCTCTGGGAAAGCAGAGATCCCCAGTGCTGTTGCGGCTAAAGATAGGCTGCAGACGGATAGTGAAGTCCAGCAAGATCTTTCAGGGCTGGCACCTTCCTTGTGGGAGAAGGAGCCAGACGTTTGCCTTTTCAGAAAAAGACTCTGCCGAGAGCGAGCGCCAGGAGATGCTGAGTCTCTGGGAAAGCAGAGATCCCCAGTGCTGTTGTGCCTGTGGATAGGCTGCAAGGGGACGGTGAAGACCATCAAGATCTTTCAGGTCTAGCACCTTCCTTGTGGGAGAAGGAGCCAGACGTTTGCCTTTTCAGAAAAAGATTCTGCCGAGAACGAGCACCGTGACATGCTGAGTCTCTGGGAAAGCAGAGATCCCCAGTGCTGTTGTGCCTGTGCATAGGCTGCAGGGGGATGGTGAAGACCAGCAAGATCTTTCAGGGCTGGCACCTTCCTTGTGGGAGAAGGAGCCAGACGTTTGCCTTTTCAGAAAAGGTTTCTGCCGAGAACGAGCACCGTGACATGCTGAGTCTCTGGGAAAGCAGAGATCCCCAGTGCTGTTGCGGCTAAAGATAGGCTGCAGGGGGACGGTGAAGACCAGCAAGAGCTTTCAGGGCTGGCACCTTCCTTGTGGGAGAAGGAGCCAGACGTTTGCCTTTTCAGAAAAAGTTTCTGACGAGATCGAGCACCGTGACATGCTGAGTCTCTGGGAAAGCAGAGATCCCCAGTGCTGTTGCGGCTAAAGATAGGCTGCAGAGGGATAGTGAAGACCAGCAGGAGCTTTCAGGGCTGGCACCTTCCTTGTGGGAGAAGGAGCCAGACGTTTGCCTTTTCAGAAAAAGATTCTGCCGAGAACGAGCACCGTGACATGCTGAGTCTCTGGGAAAGCAGAGATCCCCAGTGCTGTTGTGCCTGTGGATAGGCTGCAGGGGGATGGTGAAGACCAGCAAGATCTTTCAGGGCTGGCACCTTCCTTGTGGGAGAAGGAGCCAGACGTTTGCCTTTTCAGAAAAAGTTTCTGCCGAGAACGAGCACCGTGACATGCTGAGTCTCTGGAAAAGCAGAGATCCCCAGTGCTGTTGCGGCTAAAGATAGGCTGCAGAGGGATAGTGAAGACCAGCAGGAGCTTTCAGGGCTGGCACCTTCCTTGTGGGAGAAGGAGCCAGACGTTTCCCTATTCAGAAAAAGGCTCTGCCGAGAACGAGCACCGTGACATGCTGAGTCTCTGGGAAAGCAGAGATCCCCAGTGCTGTTGTGCCTGTGCATAGGCTGCAGAGGGATAGTGAAGACCTGCAAGAGCTTTCAGGGCTGGCACCTTCCTTGTGGGAGAAGGAGCCAGACGTTTGCCTTTTCAGAAAAAGTTTCTGCCGAGAACGAGCACCGTGACATGATGAGCCTCTGGGAAAGCAGAGATCCCCAGTGCTGTTGTGCCTCTGGATAGGCTGCAGTGGGATGGTGAAGACCACCAAGAGCTTTCAGGGCTGGCACCTTCCTTGTGGGAGAAGGAGCCAGACGTTTGCCTTTTCAGAAAAAGTTTCTGCCGAGAACGAGCACCGTGACATGCTGAGTCTCTGGGAAAGCAGAGATCCCCAGTGCTGTTGCGGCTAAAGATAGGCTGCAGAGGGATAGTGAAGACCAGCAAGAGCTTTCAGGGCTGGCACCTTCCTTGTGGGAGAAGGAGCCAGACGTTTGCCTTTTCAGAAAAAGTTTCTGCCGAGAACGAGCACCGTGACATCCTGAGTCTCTGGGAAAGCAGAGATCCCCAGTGCTGTTGTGCCTGTGGATAGGCTGCAGGGGGACGGTGAAGACCAGCAAGATCGTTCAGGGCTGGCACCTTCCTTGTGGGAGAAGGAGCCAGACGTTTGCCTTTTCAGAAAAAGTTTCTGCCGAGAACGAGCACCGTGACATGCTGAGTCTCTGGGAAAGCAGAGATCCCCAGTGCTGTTGCGGCTAAAGATAGGCTGCAGACGGATAGTGAAGACCAGCAAGGTCTTTCAGGGCTGGCACCTTCCTTGTGGGAGAAGGAGCCAGACGTTTGCCTTTTCAGAAAAAGACTCTGCCGAGAGCGAGCGCCAGGAGATGCTGAGTCTCTGGGAAAGCAGAGATCCCCAGTGCTGTTGTGCCTGTGGATAGGCTGCAGGGGGATGGTGAAGACCAGCAAGATCTTTCAGGTCTGGCACCTTCCTTGTGGGAGAAGGAGCCAGACGTTTGCCTTTTCAGAAAAAGTTTCTGCCGAGAAAGAGCACCGTGACATGCTGAGTCTCTGGAAAAGCAGAGATCCCCAGTGCTGTTGCGGCTAAAGATAGGCTGCAGAGGGATAGTGAAGACCAGCAAGAGCTTTCAGGGCTGGCACCTTCCTTGTGGGAGAAGGAGCCAGACATTTGCCTTTTCAGAAAAAGTTTCTGCCGAGAACGAGCACCGTGACATGCTGAGTCTCTGGGAAAGGAGAGATCCCCAGTGCTGTTGTGCCTGTGCATAGGCTGCAGGGGGATGGTGAAGACCAGCAAGATCTTTCAGGGCTGGCACCTTCCTTGTGGGAGAAGGTGCCAGACGTTTGCCTTTTGAGAAAAAGTTTCTGCCGAGAACGAGCACCGTGACATGCTGAGTCTCTGGGAAAGCAGAGATCCCCAGTGCTGTTGCGGCTGAAGATAGGCTGCAGAGGGATAGTGAAGACCAGCAAGAGCTTTCAGGGCTGGCACCTTCCTTGTGGGAGAAGGAGCCAGACGTTTGCCTTTTCAGAAAAAGTTTCTGCCGAGAACGAGCACCGTGACATGCTGAGTCTCTGGAAAAGCAGAGATCCCCAGTGCTGTTGTGCCTGTGGATAGGTTGCAGGGGGACGGTGAAGACCAGCAAGAGCTTTCAGGGCTGGCACCTTCCTTGTGGGAGAAGGAGCCAGACGTTTGCCTTTTCAGAAAAAGTTTCTGCCGAGAACGAGCACCGTGACATGCTGAGTCTCTGGAAAAGCAGAGATCCCCAGTGCTGTTGTGCCTGTGGATAGGCTGCAGGGGGACGGTGAAGACCAGCAAGAGCTTTCAGGGCTGGCACCTTCCTTGTGGGAGAAGGAGCCAGACGTTTGCCTTTTCAGAAAAAGTTTCTGCCGAGTACGAGCACCGTGACATGCTGAGTCTCTGGGAAAGCAGAGATCCCCAGTGCTGTTGTGCCTGTGGATAGGCTGCAGGGGGACGGTGAAGACCAGCAAGATCTTTCAGGGCTGGCACCTTCCTTCTGGGAGAAGGAGCCAGACGTTTGCCTTTTCAGAAAAAGGCTCTGCCGAGAGCGAGCACCATGAGATGCTGAGTCTCTGGAAAAGCAGAGATCCCCAGTGCTGTTGTGCCTGTGGATAGGCTGCAGGGGGACGGTGAAGACCAGCAAGATCTTTCAGGTCTGGCACCTTCCTTGTGGGAGAAGGAGCCAGACGTTTGCCTTTTCAGAAAAAGATTCTGCCGAGAACGAGCACCGTGACATGCTGAGTCTCTGGGAAAGCAGAGATCCCCAGTGCTGTTGTGCCTGTGGATAGGCTGCAGGGGGATGGTGAAGACCAGCAAGATCTTTCAGGGCTGGCACCTTCCTTGTGGGAGAAGGAGCCAGACGTTTGCCTTTTCAGAAAAGGTTTCTGCCGAGAACGAGCACCGTGACATGCTGAGTCTCTGGGAAAGCAGAGATCCCCAGTGCTGTTGCGGCTAAAGATAGGCTGCAGGGGGACGGTGAAGACCAGCAAGAGCTTTCAGGGCTGGCACCTTCCTTGTGGGAGAAGGAGCCAGACGTTTGCCTTTTCAGAAAAAGTTTCTGACGAGATCGAGCACCGTGACATGCTGAGTCTCTGGGAAAGCAGAGATCCCCAGTGCTGTTGCGGCTAAAGATAGGCTGCAGACGGATAGTGAAGACCAGCAAGATCTTTCAGGGCTGGCACCTTCCTTGTGGGAGAAGGAGCCAGACGTTTACCTTTTCAGAAAAAGGCTCTGCCGAGAGCGAGCACCATGAGATGCTGAGTCTCTGGAAAAGCAGAGATCCCCAGTGCTGTTGTGCCTGTGGATAGGCTGCAGGGGGACGGTGAAGACCAGCAAGATCTTTCAGGTCTGGCACCTTCCTTGTGGGAGAAGGAGCCAGACGTTTGCCTTTTCAGAAAAAGATTCTGCCGAGAACGAGCACCGTGACATGCTGAGTCTCTGGGAAAGCAGAGATCCCCAGTGCTGTTGTGCCTGTGGATAGGCTGCAGGGGGATGGTGAAGACCAGCAAGATCTTTCAGGGCTGGCACCTTCCTTGTGGGAGAAGGAGCCAGACGTTTGCCTTTTCAGAAAAGGTTTCTGCCGAGAACGAGCACCGTGACATGCTGAGTCTCTGGGAAAGCAGAGATCCCCAGTGCTGTTGCGGCTAAAGATAGGCTGCAGGGGGACGGTGAAGACCAGCAAGAGCTTTCAGGGCTGGCACCTTCCTTGTGGGAGAAGGAGCCAGACGTTTGCCTTTTCAGAAAAAGTTTCTGACGAGATCGAGCACCGTGACATGCTGAGTCTCTGGGAAAGCAGAGATCCCCAGTGCTGTTGCGGCTAAAGATAGGCTGCAGAGGGATAGTGAAGACCAGCAGGAGCTTTCAGGGCTGGCACCTTCCTTGTGGGAGAAGGAGCCAGACGTTTGCCTTTTCAGAAAAAGATTCTGCCGAGAACGAGCACCGTGACATGCTGAGTCTCTGGGAAAGCAGAGATCCCCAGAACTGTTGTGCCTGTGGATAGGCTGCAGGGGGACGGTGAAGACCAGCAAGAGCTTTCAGGGCTGGCACCTTCCTTGTGGGAGAAGGAGCCAGACGTTTGCCTTTTCAGAAAAACTTTCTGCCGAGAACGAGCACCGTGACATGCTGAGTCTCTGGAAAAGCAGAGATCCCCAGTGCTGTTGTGCCTGTGCATAGGCTGCAGGGGGATGGTGAAGACCAGCAAGAGCTTTCAGGGCTGGCACCTTCCTGGTGGGAGATGGTGCCAGACGTTTGCCTTTTGAGAAAAAGTTTCTGCCGAGAACGAGCACCGTGACATGCTGAGTCTCTGGGAAAGCAGAGATCCCCAGTGCTGTTGCGGCTAAAGATAGGCTGCAGAGGGATAGTGAAGACCAGCAAGAGCTTTCAGGGCTGGCACCTTCCTTGTGGGAGAAGGAGCCAGACGTTTGCCTTTTCAGAAAAAGGCTCTGCCGAGAGCGAGCACCATGAGATGCTGACTCTCTGGGAAAGCAGAGATCCCCAGTGCTGTTGTGCCTGTGGATAGGCTGCAGGGGGACGGTGAAGACCAGCAAGATCTTTCAGGTCTGGCACCTTCCTTGTGGGAGAAGGAGCCAGACGTTTGCCTTTTCAGAAAAAGATTCTGCCGAGAACGAGCACCGTGACATGCTGAGTCTCTGGGAAAGCAGAGATCCCCAGTGCTGTTGCGGCTAAAGATAGGCTGCAGAGGGATAGTGAAGACCAGCAAGATCTTTCAGGGCTGGCACCTTCCTTGTGGGAGAAGGAGCCAGACGTTTGCCTTTTCAGAAAAAGTTTCTGCCGAAAACGAGCACCGTGACATGCTGAGTCTCTGGGAAAGCAGAGATCCCCAGTGCTGTTGCGGCTAAAGATAGGCTGCAGAGGGATAGTGAAGACCAGCAAGAGCTTTCAGGGCTGGCACCTTCCTTGTGGGAGAAGGAGCCAGACGTTTGCCTTTTCAGAAAAAGTTTCTGCCGAGAACGAGCACCGTGACATGCTGAGTCTCTGGAAAAGCAGAGATCCCCAGTGCTGTTGCGGCTAAAGATAGGCTGCAGAGGGATAGTGAAGACCTGCAAGAGCTTTCAGGGCTGGCACCTTCCTTGTGGGAGAAGGAGCCAGACGTTTGCCTTTTCAGAAAAAGTTTCTGCCGAGAAAAAGCACCGTGACATGCTGAGTCTCTGGAAAAGCAGAGATCCCCAGTGCTGTTGTGCCTGTGGATAGGCTGCAGGGGGACGGTGAAGACCAGCAAGATCTTTCAGGGCTGGCACCTTCCTTGTGGGAGAAGGAGCCAGACGTTTGCCTTTTCAGAAAAAGGCTCTGCCGAGAGCGAGCACCATGAGATGCTGAGTCTCTGGAAAAGCAGAGCTCCCCAGTGCTGTTGTGCCTGTGGATAGGCTGCAGGGGGACGGTGAAGACCAGCAAGATCTTTCAGGTCTGGCACCTTCCTTGTGGGAGAAGGAACCAGACGTTTGCCTTTTCAGAAAAAGATTCTGCCGAGAACGAGCACCGTGACATGCTGAGTCTCTGGGAAAGCAGAGATCCCCAGTGCTGTTGTGCCTGTGGATAGGCTGCAGGGGGATGGTGAAGACCAGCAAGATCTTTCAGGGCTGGCACCTTCCTTGTGGGAGAAGGAGCCAGACGTTTGCCTTTTCAGAAAAGGTTTCTGCCGAGAACGAGCACCGTGACATGCTGAGTCTCTGGGAAAGCAGAGATCCCCAGTGCTGTTGTGCCTGTGGATAGGCTGCAGGGGGACGGTGAAGACCAGCAAGAGCTTTCAGGGCTGGCACCTTCCTTGTGGGAGAAGGAGCCACACGTTTGCCTTTTCAGAAAAAGTTTCTGCCGAGAACGAGCACCGTGACATGCTGAGTCTCTGGGAAAGCAGAGATCCCCAGTGCTGTTGTGCCTGTGGATAGGCTGCAGGGGGATGGTGAAGACCAGCAAGATCTTTCAGGGCTGGCACCTTCTTTGTGGGAGAAGGAGCCAGACGTTTGCCTTTTCAGAAAAGGTTTCTGCCGAGAACGAGCACCGTGACATGCTGAGTCTCTGGGAAAGCAGAGATCCCCAGTGCTGTTGTGCCTGTGGATAGGCTGCAGGGGGACGGTGAAGACCAGCAAGATCTTTCAGGGCTGGCACCTTCCTTGTGGGAGAAGGAGCCAGACGTTTGCCTTTTCAGAAAAAGGCTCTGCCGAGAGCGAGCACCATGAGATGCTGAGTCTCTGGAAAAGCAGAGCTCCCCAGTGCTGTTGTGCCTGTGGATAGGCTGCAGGGGGACGGTGAAGACCAGCAAGATCTTTCAGGTCTGGCACCTTCCTTGTGGGAGAAGGAACCAGACGTTTGCCTTTTCAGAAAAAGATTCTGCCGAGAACGAGCACCGTGACATGCTGAGTCTCTGGGAAAGCAGAGATCCCCAGTGCTGTTGTGCCTGTGGATAGGCTGCAGGGGGATGGTGAAGACCAGCAAGATCTTTCAGGGCTGGCACCTTCCTTGTGGGAGAAGGAGCCAGACGTTTGCCTTTTCAGAAAAGGTTTCTGCCGAGAACGAGCACCGTGACATGCTGAGTCTCTGGGAAAGCAGAGATCCCCAGTGCTGTTGTGCCTGTGGATAGGCTGCAGGGGGACGGTGAAGACCAGCAAGAGCTTTCAGGGCTGGCACCTTCCTTGTGGGAGAAGGAGCCAGACGTTTGCCTTTTCAGAAAAAGTTTCTGCCGAGAACGAGCACCGTGACATGCGGAGTCTCTGGAAAAGCAGAGATCCCCAGTGCTGTTGCGGCTAAAGATAGGCTGCAGAGGGATAGTGAAGACCAGCAAGATCTTTCAGGGCTGGCACCTTCCTTGTGGGAGAAGGAGCCAGACGTTTGCCTTTTCAGAAAAAGATTCTGCCGAGAACGAGCACCGTGACATGCTGAGTCTCTGGGAAAGCAGAGATCCCCAGTGCTGTTGTGCCTGTGGATAGGCTGCAGGGGGATGGTGAAGACCAGCAAGATCTTTCAGGGCTGGCACCTTCTTTGTGGGAGAAGGAGCCAGACGTTTGCCTTTTCAGAAAAGGTTTCTGCCGAGAACGAGCACCGTGACATGCTGAGTCTCTGGGAAAGCAGAGATCCCCAGTGCTGTTGTGCCTGTGGATAGGCTGCAGGGGGACGGTGAAGACCAGCAAGAGCTTTCAGGGCTGGCACCTTCCTTGTGGGAGAAGGAGCCAGACGTTTGCCTTTTCAGAAAAAGTTTCTGCCGAGAACGAGCACCGTGACATGCTGAGTCTCTGGGAAAGCAGAGATCCCCAGTGCTGTTGTGCCTGTGCATAGGCTGCAGGGGGATGGTGAAGACCAGCAAGATCTTTCAGGGCTGGCACCTTCCTTGTGGGAGAAGGTGCCAGACGTTTGCCTTTTGAGAAAAAGTTTCTGCCGAGAACGAGCACCGTGACATGCTGAGTCTCTGGGAAAGCAGAGATCCCCAGTGCTGTTGCGGCTAAAGATAGGCTGCAGAGGGATAGTGAAGACCAGCAATAGCTTTCAGGGCTGGAACCTTCCTTGTGGGAGAAGGAGCCAGACGTTTGCCTTTTCAGAAAAAGGCTCTGCCGAGAGCGAGCACCATGAGATGCTGACTCTCTGGGAAAGCAGAGATCCCCAGTGCTGTTGTGCCTGTGGATAGGCTGCAGGGGGACGGTGAAGACCAGCAAGATCTTTCAGGTCTGGCACCTTCCTTGTGGGAGAAGGAGCCAGACGTTTGCCTTTTCAGAAAAAGATTCTGCCGAGAACGAGCACCGTGACATGCTGAGTCTCTGGGAAAGCAGAGATCCCCAGTGCTGTTGCGGCTAAAGATAGGCTGCAGAGGGATAGTGAAGACCAGCAAGATCTTTCAGGGCTGGCACCTTCCTTGTGGGAGAAGGAGCCAGACGTTTGCCTTTTCAGAAAAAGTTTCTGCCGAAAACGAGCACCGTGACATGCTGAGTCTCTGGGAAAGCAGAGATCCCCAGTGCTGTTGTGCCTGTGGATAGGCTGCAGAGGGATAGTGAAGACCAGCAAGAGCTTTCAGGGCTGGCACCTTCCTTGTGGGAGAAGGAGCCAGACGTTTGCCTTTTCAGAAAAAGTTTCTGCCGAGAACGAGCACCGTGACATGCTGAGTCTCTGGAAAAGCAGAGATCCCCAGTGCTGTTGTGGCTAAAGATAGGCTGCAGAGGGATAGTGAAGACCAGCAGGAGCTTTCAGGGCTGGCACCTTCCTTGTGGGAGAAGGAGCCAGACGTTTGCCTTTTCAGAAAAAGTTTCTGCCGAGAAAAAGCACCGTGACATGCTGAGTCTCTGGAAAAGCAGAGATCCCCAGTGCTGTTGTGCCTGTTGATAGGCTGCAGGGGGACGGTGAAGACCAGCAAGATCTTTCAGGGCTGGCACCTTCCTTGTGGGAGAAGGAGCCAGACGTTTGCCTTTTCAGAAAAAGGCTCTGCCGAGAGCGAGCACCATGAGATGCTGAGTCTCTGGAAAAGCAGAGCTCCCCAGTGCTGTTGTGCCTGTGGATAGGCTGCAGGGGGACGGTGAAGACCAGCAAGATCTTTCAGGTCTGGCACCTTCCTTGTGGGAGAAGGAACCAGACGTTTGCCTTTTCAGAAAAAGATTCTGCCGAGAACGAGCACCGTGACATGCTGAGTCTCTGGGAAAGCAGAGATCCCCAGTGCTGTTGTGCCTGTGGATAGGCTGCAGGGGGATGGTGAAGACCAGCAAGATCTTTCAGGGCTGGCACCTTCCTTGTGGGAGAAGGAGCCAGACGTTTGCCTTTTCAGAAAAGGTTTCTGCCGAGAACGAGCACCGTGACATGCTGAGTCTCTGGGAAAGCAGAGATCCCCAGTGCTGTTGTGCCTGTGGATAGGCTGCAGGGGGACGGTGAAGACCAGCAAGAGCTTTCAGGGCTGGCACCTTCCTTGTGGGAGAAGGAGCCACACGTTTGCCTTTTCAGAAAAAGTTTCTGCCGAGAACGAGCACCGTGACATGCGGAGTCTCTGGAAAAGCAGAGATCCCCAGTGCTGTTGCGGCTAAAGATAGGCTGCAGAGGGATAGTGAAGACCAGCAAGATCTTTCAGGTCTGGCACCTTCCTTGTGGGAGAAGGAGCCAGACGTTTGCCTTTTCAGAAAAAGATTCTGCCGAGAACGAGCACCGTGACATGCTGAGTCTCTGGGAAAGCAGAGATCCCCAGTGCTGTTGTGCCTGTGCATAGGCTGCAGGGGGATGGTGAAGACCAGCAAGATCTTTCAGGGCTGGCACCTTCCTTGTGGGAGAAGGAGCCAGACGTTTGCCTTTTCAGAAAAAGTTTCTGCCGAGAACGAGCACCGTGACATGCTGAGTCTCTGGGAAAGCAGAGATCCCCAGTGCTGTTGTGCCTGTGCATAGGCTGCAGGGGGATGGTGAAGACCAGCAAGATCTTTCAGGGCTGGCACCTTCCTTGTGGGAGAAGGTGCCAGACGTTTGCCTTTTGAGAAAAAGTTTCTGCCGAGAACAAGCACCGTGACATGCTGAGTCTCTGGGAAAGCAGAGATCCCCAGTGCTGTTGCGGCTAAAGATAGGCTGCAGAGGGATAGTGAAGACCAGCAAGAGCTTTCAGGGCTGGAACCTTCCTTGTGGGAGAAGGAGCCAGACGTTTGCCTTTTCAGAAAAAGTTTCTGCCGAGAACGAGCACCGTGACATGCTGAGTCTCTGGAAAAGCAGAGATCCCCAGTGCTGTTGTGCCTGTGGATAGGTTGCAGGGGGACGGTGAAGACCAGCAAGAGCTTTCAGGGCTGGCACCTTCCTTGTGGGAGAAGGAGCCAGACGTTTGCCTTTTCAGAAAAAGTTTCTGCCGAGAACGAGCACCGTGACATGCTGAGTCTCTGGAAAAGCAGAGATCCCCAGTGCTGTTGCGGCTAAAGATAGGCTGCAGAGGGATAGTGAAGACCAGCAGGAGCTTTCAGGGCTGGCACCTTCCTTGTGGGAGAAGGAGCCAGACGTTTGCCTTTTCAGAAAAAGGCTCTGCCGAGAGCGAGCACCATGAGATGCTGAGTCTCTGGGAAAGCAGAGATCCCCAGTGCTGTTGTGCCTGTGGATAGGCTGCAGGGAGACGGTGAAGACCAGCAAGATCTTTCAGGTCTGGCACCTTCCTTGTGGGAGAAGGAGCCAGACGTTTGCCTTTTCAGAAAAAGGCTCTGCCGAGAACGAGCACCGTGACATGCTGAGTCTCTGGGAAAGCAGAGATCCCCAGTGCTGTTGTGCCTGTGGATAGGCTGCAGGGGGATGGTGAAGACCAGCAAGATCTTTCAGGGCTGGCACCTTCCTTGTGGGAGAAGGAGCCAGACGTTTGCCTTTTCAGAAAAGGTTTCTGCCGAGAACGAGCACCGTGACATGCTGAGTCTCTGGGAAAGCAGAGATCCCCAGTGCTGTTGCGGCTAAAGATAGGCTGCAGGGGGACGGTGAAGACCAGCAAGATCTTTCAGGGCTGGCACCTTCCTTGTGGGAGAAGGAGCCAGACGTTTGCCTTTTCAGAAAAAGTTTCTGCCAAGAACGAGCACCGTGACATGCTGAGTCTCTCGGAAAGCAGAGATCCCCAGTGCTGTTGCGGCTAAAGATAGGCTGCAGAGGGATAGTGAAGACCAGCAAGAGCTTTCAGGGCTGGCACCTTCCTTGTGGGAGAAGGAGCCAGATGTTTGCCTTTTCAGAAAAAGGCTCTGCCGAGAGCGAGCACCATGAGATGCTGAGTCTCTGGGAAAGCAGAGATCCCCAGTGCTGTTGTGCCTGTGGATAGGCTGCAGGGTGACGGTGAAGACCTGCAAGAGCTTTCAGGGCTGGCACCTTCCTTGTGGGAGAAGGAGCCAGACGTTTGCCTTTTCAGAAAAAGTTTCTGCCGAGAACGAGCACCGTGACATGCTGAGTCTCTGGGAAAGCAGAGATCCCCAGTGCTGTTGTGCCTGTGGATAGGCTGCAGGGGGATGGTGAAGACCAGCAAGATCTTTCAGGGCTGGCACCTTCCTTGTGGGAGAAGGAGCCAGACGTTTGCCTTTTCAGAAAAGGTTTCTGCCGAGAATGAGCACCGTGACATGCGGAGTCTCTGGAAAAGCAGAGATCCCCAGTGCTGTTGCGGCTAAAGATAGGCTGCAGAGGGATAGTGAAGACCAGCAAGAGCTTTCAGGGCTGGCACCTTCCTTGTGGGAGAAGGAGCCAGACGTTTGCCTTTTCAGAAAAAGTTTCTGCCGAGAACGAGCACCGTGACATGCTGAGTCTCTGGGAAAGCAGAGATCCCCAGTGCTGTTGTGCCTGTGCATAGGCTGCAGGGGGATGGTGAAGACCAGCAAGATCTTTCAGGGCTGGCACCTTCCTTGTGGGAGAAGGTGACAGACGTTTGCCTTTTGAGAAAAAGTTTCTGCCGAGAACGAGCACCGTGACATGCTGAGTCTCTGGGAAAGCAGAGATCCCCAGTGCTGTTGCGGCTAAAGATAGGCTGCAGAGGGATAGTGAAGACCAGCAAGAGCTTTCAGGGCTGGCACCTTCCTTGTGGGAGAAGGAGCCAGACGTTTGCCTTTTCAGAAAAAGTTTCTGCCGAGAACGAGCACCGTGACATGCTGAGTCTCTGGGAAAGCAGAGATCCCCAGTGCTGTTGTGCCTGTGGATAGGCTGCAGGGTGACGGTGAAGACCTGCAAGAGCTTTCAGGGCTGGCACCTTCCTTGTGGGAGAAGGAGCCAGACGTTTGCCTTTTCAGAAAAAGATTCTGCCGAGAACGAGCACCGTGACATGCTGAGTCTCTGGGAAAGCAGAGATCCCCAGTGCTGTTGTGCCTGTGGATAGGCTGCAGGGGGATGGTGAAGACCAGCAAGATCTTTCAGGGCTGGCACCTTCCTTGTGGGAGAAGGAGCCAGACGTTTGCCTTTTCAGAAAAGGTTTCTGCCGAGAATGAGCACCGTGACATGCGGAGTCTCTGGAAAAACAGAGATCCCCAGTGCTGTTGCGGCTAAAGATAGGCTGCAGAGGGATAGTGAAGACCAGCAAGAGCTTTCAGGGCTGGCACCTTCCTTGTGGGAGAAGGAGCCAGACGTTTGCCTTTTCAGAAAAAGTTTCTGCCGAGAACGAGCACCGTGACATGCTGAGTCTCTGGGAAAGCAGAGATCCCCAGTGCTGTTGTGCCTGTGCATAGGCTGCAGGGGGATGGTGAAGACCAGCAAGATCTTTCAGGGCTGGCACCTTCCTTGTGGGAGAAGGTGCCAGACGTTTGCCTTTTGAGAAAAAGTTTCTGCCGAGAACGAGCACCGTGACATGCTGAGTCTCTGGGAAAGCAGAGATCCCCAGTGCTGTTGCGGCTAAAGATAGGCTGCAGAGGGATAGTGAAGACCAGCAAGAGCTTTCAGGGCTGGCACCTTCCTTGCGGGAGAAGGAGCCAGACGTTTGCCTTTTCAGAAAAAGTTTCTGCCGAGAACGAGCACCGTGACATGCTGAGTCTCTGGAAAAGCAGAGATCCCCAGTGCTGTTGTGCCTGTGGATAGGTTGCAGGGGGACGGTGAAGACCAGCAAGATCTTTCAGGTCTGGCACCTTCCTTGTGGGAGAAGGAGCCAGACGTTTGCCTTTTCAGAAAAAGTTTCTGCCGAGAACGAGCACCGTGACATGCTGAGTCTCTGGGAAAGCAGAGATCCCCAGTGCTGTTGTGCCTTTGGATAGGCTGCAGAGGGATAGTGAAGACCAGCAAGAGCTTTCAGGGCTGGCACCTTCCTTGTGGGAGAAGGAGCCAGACGTTTGCCTTTTCAGAAAAAGTTTCTGCCGAGAACGAGCACCGTGACATGCTGAGTCTCTGAGAAAGCAGAGATCCCCAGTGCTGTTGTGCCTGTGGATAGGCTGCAGGGGGACGGTGAAGACCAGCAAGATCTTTCAGGGCTGGCACCTTCCTTGTGGGAGAAGGAGCCAGACGTTTGCCTTTTCAGAAAAAGGCTCTGCCGAGAGCGAGCACCATGAGATGCTGAGTCTCTGGGAAAGCAGAGATCCCCAGTGCTGTTGTGCCTGTGGATAGGCTGCAGGGGGACGGTGAAGACCAGCAAGATCTTTCAGGGCTGGCACCTTCCTTGTGGTAGAAGGAGCCAGACGTTTGCCTTTTCAGAAAAAGTATCTGCCGAGAACGAGCACCGTGACATGCTGAGTCTCTGGAAAAGCAGAGATCCCCAGTGCTGTTGCGGCTAAAGATAGGCTGCAGAGGGATAGTGAAGACCAGCAGGAGCTTTCAGGGCTGGCACCTTCCTTGTGGGAGAAGGAGCCAGACGTTTGCCTTTTCAGAAAAAGGCTCTGCCGAGAGCGAGCACCATGAGATGCTGAGTCTCTGGGAAAGCAGAGATCCCCAGTGCTGTTGTGCCTGTGGATAGGCTGCAGGGAGACGGTGAAGACCAGCAAGATCTTTCAGGTCTGGCACCTTCCTTGTGGGAGAAGGAGCCAGACGTTTGCCTTTTCAGAAAAAGGCTCTGCCGAGAACGAGCACCGTGACATGCTGAGTCTCTGGGAAAGCAGAGATCCCCAGTGCTGTTGTGCCTGTGGATAGGATGCAGGGGGATGGTGAAGACCAGCAAGAGCTTTCAGGGCTGGCACCTTCCTTGTGGGAGAAGGAGCCAGACGTTTGCCTTTTCAGAAAAGGTTTCTGCCGAGAACGAGCACCGTGACATGCTGAGTCTCTGGGAAAGCAGAGATCCCCAGTGCTGTTGCGGCTAATGATAGGCTGCAGGGGGACGGTGAAGACCAGCAAGATCTTTCAGGGCTGGCACCTTCCTTGTGGGAGAAGGAGCCAGACGTTTGCCTTTTCAGAAAAAGTTTCTGCCAAGAACGAGCACCGTGACATGCTGAGTCTCTGGGAAAGCAGAGATCCCCAGTGCTGTTGCGGCTAAAGATAGGCTGCAGAGGGATAGTGAAGACCAGCAAGAGCTTTCAGGGCTGGCACCTTCCTTGTGGGAGAAGGAGCCAGATGTTTGCCTTTTCAGAAAAAGGCTCTGCCGAGAGCGAGCACCATGAGATGCTGAGTCTCTGGGAAAGCAGAGATCCCCAGTGCTGTTGTGCCTGTGGATAGGCTGCAGCGGGACGGTGAAGACCTGCAAGAGCTTTCAGGGCTGGCACCTTCCTTGTGGGAGAAGGAGCCAGACGTTTGCCTTTTCAGAAAAAGTTTCTGCCGAGATCGAGCACCGTGACATGCTGAGTCTCTGGGAAAGCAGATATCCCCAGTGCTGTTGCGGCTAAAGATAGGCTGCAGAGGGATAGTGAAGACCAGCAGGAGCTTTCAGGGCTGGCACCTTCCTTGTGGGAGAAGGAGCCAGACGTTTGCCTTTTCAGAAAAAGATTCTGCCGAGAACGAGCACCGTGACATGCTGAGTCTCTGGGAAAGCAGAGATCCCCAGTGCTGTTGTGCCTGTGGATAGGCTGCAGGGGGATGGTGAAGACCAGCAAGATCTTTCAGGGCTGGCACCTTCCTTGTGGGAGAAGGAGCCAGACGTTTGCCTTTTCAGAAAAAGTTTCTGCCGAGAACGAGCACCGTGACATGCGGAGTCTCTGGAAAAGCAGAGATCCCCAGTGCTGTTGCGGCTAAAGATAGGCTGCAGAGGGATAGTGAAGACCTGCAAGAGCTTTCAGGGCTGGCACCTTCCTTGTGGGAGAAGGAGCCAGACGTTTGCCTTTTCAGAAAAAGTTTCTGCCGAGAAAAAGCACCGTGACATGCTGAGTCTCTGGGAAAGCAGAGATCCCCAGTGCTGTTGTGCCTGTGCATAGGCTGCAGGGGGATGGTGAAGACCAGCAAGATCTTTCAGGGCTGGCACCTTCCTTGTGGGAGAAGGTGCCAGACGTTTGCCTTTTGAGAAAAAGTTTCTGCCGAGAACGAGCACCGTGACATGCTGAGTCTCTGGGAAAGCAGAGATCCCCAGTGCTGTTGCGGCTAAAGATAGGCTGCAGAGGGATAGTGAAGACCAGCAAGATCTTTCAGGGCTGGCACCTTCCTTGTGGGAGAAGGAGCCAGACGTTTGCCTTTTCAGAAAAAGTTTCTGCCGAGAACGAGCACCGTGACATGCTGAGTCTCTGGAAAAGCAGAGATCCCCAGTGCTGTTGTGCCTGTGGATAGGTTGCAGGGGGACGGTGAAGACCAGCAAGAGCTTTCAGGGCTGGCACCTTCCTTGTGGGAGAAGGAGCCAGACGTTTGCCTTTCAGAAAAAGGTTCTGCCGAGAACGAGCACCGTGACATGCTGAGTGTCTGGGAAAGCAGAGATCCCCAGTGCTGTTGCGGCTAAAGATAGGCTGCAGAGGGATAGTGAAGACCAGCAAGAGCTTTCAGGGCTGGCACCTTCCTTGTGGGAGAAGGAGCCAGACGTTTGCCTTTTCAGAAAAAGTTTCTGCCGAGAACGAGCACCGTGACATGCTGAGTGTCTGGAAAGCAGAGATCCCCAGTGCTGTTGTGCCTGTGGATAGGCTGCAGGGGGACGGTGAAGACCAGCAAGATCTTTCAGGGCTGGCACCTCCCTTGTGGGAGAAGGAGCCAGACGTTTGCCTTTTCAGAAAAAGTTTCTGCCGAGAACGAGCACCGTGACATGCTGAGTCTCTGGGAAAGCAGAGATCCCCAGTGCTGTTGTGCCTTTGGATAGGCTGCAGGGGGACGGTGAAGACCAGCAAGATCTTTCAGGGCTGGCACCTTCCTTGTGGGAGAAGGAGCCAGACATTCGCCTTTTCAGAAACAGTTTCTGCCGAGTACGAGCACCGTGACATGCTGAGTCTCTGGGAAAGCAGAGATCCCAAGTGCTGTTGTGCCTGTGGATAGGCTGCAGGGGGATGGTGAAGACCAGCAAGATCTTTCAGGGCTGGCACCTTCCTTGTGGGAGAAGGAGCCAGACGTTTGCCTTTTCAGAAAAGGTTTCTGCCGAGAACGAGCACCGTGACATGCTGAGTCTCTGGGAAAGCAGAGATCCCCAGTGCTGTTGTGCCTGTGGATAGGCTGCAGGGGGACGGTGAAGACCAGCAAGTTCTTTCAGGGCTGGCACCTTCCTTGTGGGAGAAGGAGCCAGACGTTTGCCTTTTCAGAAAAAGTTTCTGCCGAGAACGAGCACCGTGACATGCTGAGTCTCTGGGAAAGCAGAGATCCCCAGTGCTGTTGTGCCTGTGGATAGGCTGCAGGGGGATGGTGAAGACCAGCAAGATCTTTCAGGGCTGGCACCTTCCTTGTGGGAGAAGGAGCCAGACGTTTGCCTTTTCAGAAAAGTTTCTGCCGAGAACGAGCACCGTGACATGCTGAGTCTCTGGAAAAGCAGAGATCCCCAGTGCTGTTGCGGCTAAAGATAGGCTGCAGAGGGATAGTGAAGACCAGCAAGATCTTTCAGGGCTGGCACCTTCCTTGTGGGAGAAGGAGCCAGACGTTTGCCTTTTCAGAAAAAGTTTCTGCCGAGAACGAGCACCGTGACATGCTGAGTCTCTGGGAAAGCAGAGATCCCCAGTGCTGTTGTGCCTGTGCATAGGCTGCAGGGGGATGGTGAAGACCAGCAAGATCTTTCAGGCCTGGCACCTTCCTTGTGGGAGAAGGTGCCAGACGTTTGCCTTTTCAGAAAAAGTTTCTGCCGAGAACGAGCACCGTGACATGCTGAGTCTCTGGGAAAGCAGAGATCCCCAGTGCTGTTGCGGCTAAAGATAGGCTGCAGAGGGATAGTGAAGACCAGCAAGAGCTTTCAGGGCTGGCACCTTCCTTGTGGGAGAAGGAGCCAGACGTTTGCCTTTTCAGAAAAAGTTTCTGCCGAGTACGAGCACCGTGACATGCTGAGTGTCTGGGAAAGCAGAGATCCCCAGTGCTGTTGTGCCTGTGGATAGGCTGCAGGGGGACGGTGAAGACCTGCAAGAGCTTTCAGGGCTGGCACCTTCCTTGTCGGAGAAGGAGCCAGACGTTTGCCTTTTCAGAAAAAGTTTCTGCCGAGAACGAGCACCGTGACATGCTGAGTCTCTGGGAAAGCGGAGATCCCCAGTGCTGTTGTGCCTTTGGATAGGCTGCAGGGGGATGGTGAAGACCAGCAAGATCTTTCAGGCCTGGCACCTTCCTTGTGGGAGAAGGTGCCAGACGTTTGCCTTTTCAGAAAAAGTTTCTGCCGAGAACGAGCACCGTGACATGCTGAGTCTCTGGGAAAGCAGAGATCCCCAGTGCTGTTGCGGCTAAAGATAGGCTGCAGAGGGATAGTGAAGACCAGCAAGATCTTTCAGGGCTGGCACCTTCCTTGTGGGAGAAGGAGCCAGACATTCGCCTTTTCAGAAACAGTTTCTGCCGAGAACGAGCACCGTGACATGCTGAGTCTCTGGGAAAGCAGAGATCCCCAGAGCTGTTGCGGCTAAAGATAGGCTGCAGGGGGACGGTGAAGACCAGCAAGAGCTTTCAGGGCTGGCACCTTCCTTGTGGGAGAAGGAGCCGTAAGTTTGTCTTTTCAGAAAAAGTTTCTGCCGAGAACGAGCACCGTGACATGCTGAGTCTCTGGGAAAGCAGAGATCCCCAGTGCTGTTGCGGCTAAAGATAGGCTGCAGAGGGATAGTGAAGACCTGCAAGACCTTTCAGGGCTGGCACCTTCCTTGTGGAAGATGGAGCCAGACGTTTGCCTCTTCAGAAAAACGCTCTGCCGTAAGCGAGCACCATACGATGCTGAATCTCTGGGAAAGCAGAGATCCCCAGTGCTGTTGCGGCTATAGATAGGCTGCAGAGGGATAGTGAAGACCAGCAAGAGCTTTCAGGGCTGGCACCTTCCTTGTGGGAGAAGGAGCCAGACGTTTGCCTTTTCAGAAAAAGTTTCTGCCGAGTACGAGCACCGTGACATGCTGAGTCTCTGGGAAAGCAGAGATCCCAAGTGCTGTTGTGCCTGTGGATAGGCTGCAGGGGGATGGTGAAGACCAGCAAGATCTTTCAGGGCTGGCACCTTCCTTGTGGGAGAAGGAGCCAGACGTTTGCCTTTTCAGAAAAAGTTTCTGCCGAGAACAAGCACCGTGACATGCTGAGTGTCTGGGAAAGCAGAGATCCCCAGTGCTGTTGTGCCTGTGGATAGGCTGCAGGGGGACGGTGAAGACCTGCAAGAGCTTTCAGGGCTGGCACCTTCCTTGTCGGAGAAGGAGCCAGACGTTTGCCTTTTCAGAAAAAGTTTCTGCCGAGAACGAGCACCGTGACATGCTGAGTGTCTGGGAAAGCAGAGATCCCCAGTGCTGTTGTGCCTGTGGATAGGCTGCAGGGGGATGGTGAAGACCAGCAAGATCTTTCAGGGCTGGCACCTTCCTTGTGGGAGAAGGAGCCACACGTTTGCCTTTTCAGAAAAGGTTTCTGCCGAGAACGAGCACCGTGACATGCTGAGTCTCTGGGAAAGCAGAGATCCCCAGTGCTGTTGTGCCTGTGGATAGGCTGCAGGGGGACGGTGAAGACCAGCAAGAGCTTTCAGGGCTGGCACCTTCCTTGTGGGAGAAGGAGCCAGACGTTTGCCTTTTCAGAAAAAGTTTCTGCCGAGAACGAGCACCGTGACATGCGGAGTATCTGGAAAAGCAGAGATCCCCAGTGCTGTTGCGGCTAAAGATAGGCTGCAGAGGGATAGTGAAGACCAGCAAGAGCTTTCAGGGCTGGCACCTTCCTTGTGGGAGAAGGAGCCAGACGTTTGCCTTTTCAGAAAAAGTTTCTGCCGAGAACGAGCACCGTGACATGCTGAGTCTCTGGGAAAGCAGAGATCCCCAGTGCTGTTGTGCCTGTGGATAGGCAGCAGGGGGATGGTGAAGACCAGCAAGATCTTTCAGGGCTGGCACCTTCCTTGTGGGAGAAGGAGCCAGACGTTTGCCTTTTCAGAAAAAGTTTCTGCCGAGAACGAGCACCGTGACATGCTGAGTCTCTGGGAAAGCAGAGATCCCCAGTGCTGTTGCGGCTAAAGATAGGCTGCAGAGGGATAGTGAAGACCAGCAAGAGCTTTCAGGGCTGGCACCTTCCTTGTGGGAGAAGGTGCCAGACGTTTGCCTTTTCAGAAAAAGTTTCTGCCGAGAACGAGCACCGTGACATGCTGAGTCTCTGGAAAAGCAGAGATCCCCAGTGCTGTTGCGGCTAAAGATAGGCTGCAGAGGGATAGTGAAGACCAGCAATAGCTTTCAGGGCTGGCACCTTCCTTGTGGGAGAAGGAGCCAGACGTTTGCCTTTTCAGAAAAAGTTTCTGCCGAGAACGAGCACCGTGACATGCTGAGTCTCTGGAAAAGCAGAGATCCCCAGTGCTGTTGTGCCTGTGGATAGGTTGCAGGGGGACGGTGAAGACCAGCAAGAGCTTTCAGGGCTGGCACCTTCCTTGTGGGAGAAGGAGCCAGACGTTTGCCTTTTCAGAAAAAGTTTCTGCCGAGAACGAGCACCGTGACATGCTGAGTCTCTGGGAAAGCAGAGATCCCCAGTGCTGTTGTGCCTGTGGATAGGCTGCAGGGGGACGGTGAAGACCAGCAAGATCTTTCAGGGCTGGCACCTTCCTTGTGGGAGAAGGAGCCAGACGTTTGCCTTTTCAGAAAAAGGCTCTGCCGAGAGCGAGCAACATGAGATGCTGAGTCTCTGGGAAAGCAGAGATCCCCAGTGCTGTTGTGCCTGTGGATAGGCTGCAGGGAGACGGTGAAGACCAGCAAGATCTTTCAGGTCTGGCACCTTCCTTGTGGGAGAAGGAGCCAGACGTTTGCCTTTTCAGAAAAAGGCTCTGCTGAGAACGAGCACCGTGACATGCTGAGTCTCTGGGAAAGCAGAGATCCGCAGTGCTGTTTTGCCTGTGGATAGGCTGCAGGGGGATGGTGAAGACCAGCAAGATCTTTCAGGGCTGGCACCTTCCTTGTGGGAGAAGGAGCCAGACGTTTGCCTTTTCAGAAAAGGTTTCTGCCGAGAACGAGCACCGTGACATGCTGAGTCTCTGGGAAAGCAGAGATCCCCAGTGCTGTTGCGGCTAAAGATAGGCTGCAGGGGGACGGTGAAGACCAGCAAGATCTTTCAGGGCTGGCACCTTCCTTGTGGGAGAAGGAGCCAGACGTTTGCCTTTTCAGAAAAAGTTTCTGCCAAGAACGAGCACCGTGACATGCTGAGTCTCTGGGAAAGCAGAGATCCCCAGTGCTGTTGCGGCTAAAGATAGGCTGCAGAGGGATAGTGAAGACCAGCAAGAGCTTTCAGGGCTGGCACCTTCCTTGTGGGAGAAGGAGCCAGACGTTTGCCTTTTCAGAAAAAGGCTCTGCCGAGAGCGAGCACCATGAGATGCTGAGTCTCTGGGAAAGCAGAGATCCCCAGTGCTGTTGTGCCTGTGGATAGGCTGCAGCGGGACGGTGAAGACCTGCAAGAGCTTTCAGGGCTGGCACCTTCCTTGTGGGAGAAGGAGCCAGACGTTTGCCTTTTCAGAAAAAGTTTCTGCCGAGATCGAGCACCGTGAGATGCTGAGTGTCTGGGAAAGCAGAGATCCCCAGTGCTGTTGTGCCTGTGCATAGGCTGCAGGGGGATGGTGAAGACCAGCAAGATCTTTCAGGGCTGGCACCTTCCTTGTGGGAGAAGGTGCCAGACGTTTGCCTTTTGAGAAAAAGTTTCTGCCGAGAACGAGCACCGTCACATGCTGAGTCTCTGGGAAAGCAGAGATCCCCAGTGCTGTTGCGGCTAAAGATAGGCTGCAGAGGGATAGTGAAGACCAGCAAGAGCTTTCAGGGCTGGCACCTTCCTTGTGGGAGAAGGAGCCAGACGTTTGCCTTTTCAGAAAAAGTTTCTGCCGAGAACGAGCACCGTGACATGCTGAGTCTCTGGAAAAGCAGAGATCCCCAGTGCTGTTGTGCCTGTGGATAGGTTGCAGGGGGACGGTGAAGACCAGCAAGAGCTTTCAGGGCTGGCACCTTCCTTGTGGGAGAAGGAGCCAGACGTTTGCCTTTTCAGAAAAAGTTTCTGCCGAGAACGAGCACCGTGACATGCTGAGTCTCTGGAAAAGCAGAGATCCCCAGTGCTGTTGCGGCTAAAGATAGGCTGCAGAGGGATAGTGAAGACCAGCAGGAGCTTTCAGGGCTGGCACCTTCCTTGTGGGAGAAGGAGCCAGACGTTTGCCTTTTCAGAAAAAGTTTCTGCCGAGAACGAGCACCGTGACATGCTGAGTCTCTGAGAAAGCAGAGATCCCCAGTGCTGTTGTGCCTGTGGATAGGCTGCAGGGGGACGGTGAAGACCAGCAAGATCTTTCAGGGCTGGCACCTTCCTTGTGGGAGAAGGAGCCAGACGTTTGCCTCTTCAGAAAAACGCTCTGCCGTAAGCGAGCACCATACGATGCTGAATCTCTGGGAAAGCAGAGCTCCCCAGTGCTGTTGCGGCTATAGATAGGCTGCAGAGGGATAGTGAAGACCAGCACGAGCTTTCAGGGCTGGCACCTTCCTTGTGGGAGAAGGAGCCAGACGTTTGCCTTTTCAGAAAAATTTTCTGCCGAGAACGAGCACCGTGACATGCTGAGTGTCTGGGAAAGCACAGATCCCCAGTGCTGTTGTGCCTGTGGATAGGCTGCAGGGGGACGCTGAAGACCAGCAAGATCTTTCAGGGCTGGCACCTTCCTTGTGGGAGAAGGAGCCAGACGTTTGCCTTTTCAGAAAAAGTTTCTGCCGAGAACGAGCACCGTGACATGCTGAGTCTCTGGGAAAGCAGAGATCCCCAGTGCTGTTGCGGCTAAAGATAGGCTGCAGAGGGATAGTGAAGACCAGCAAGAGCTTTCAGGGCTGGCAGCTTCCTTGTGGGAGAAGGAGCCAGACCTTTGCCTTTTCAGAAAAAGTTTCTGCCGAGAACAAGCACCGTGACATGCTGAGTGTCTGGGAAAGCAGAGATCCCCAGTGCTGTTGTGCCTGTGGATAGGCTGCAGGGGGACGGTGAAGACCAGCAAGATCTTTCAGGGCTGGCACCTTCCTTGTGGGAGAAGGAGCCAGACGTTTGCCTTTTCAGAAAAAGTTTCTGCCGAGAACGAGCACCGTGACATGCTGAGTCTCTGGGAAAGCAGAGATCCCCAGTGCTGTTGTGCCTGTGGATAGGCTGCAGGGGGACGGTGAAGACCTGCAAGAGCTTTCAGGGCTGGCACCTTCCTTGTCGGAGAAGGAGCCAGACGTTTGCCTTTTCAGAAAAAGTTTCTGCCGAGAACGAGCACCGTGACATGCTGAGTCTCTGGGAAAGCAGAGATCCCCAGTGCTGTTGCGGCTAAAGATAGGCTGCAGAGGGATAGTGAAGACCAGCAAGAACTTTCAGGGCTGGCACCTTCCTTGTGGGAGAAGGAGCCAGACATTTGCCTTTTCAGAAAAAGTTTCTGCCGAGAACGAGCACCGTGACATGCTGAGTGTCTGGAAAAGCAGAGATCCCCAGTGCTGTTGCGGCTATAGATAGGCTGCAGAGGGATAGTGAAGACCTGCAAGAGCTTTCAGGGCTGGCACCTTCCTTGTGGAAGATGGAGCCAGACGTTTGCCTCTTCAGAAAAACGCTCTGCCGTAAGCAAGCACCATAAGATGCTGAATCTCTGGGAAAGCAGAGATCCCCAGTGCTGTTGTGCCTGTGGATAGGCTGCAGGGGGACGGTGAAGACCAGCAAGATCTTTAAGGGCTGGCACCTTCCTTGTGGGATAAGGAGCCAGACGTTTGCCTTTTCAGAAAAAGTTTCTGCTGAGAACGAGCACCGTGACATGCTGAGTCTCTGGGAAAGCAGAGATCCCCAGTGCTGTTGCGGCTAAAGATAGGCTGCAGAGGGATAGTGAAGACCAGCAAGAGCTTTCAGGGCTGGCACCTTCCTTGTGGGAGAAGGAGCCAGACGTTTGCCTTTTCAGAAAAAGGCTCTGCCGAGAGCGAGCACCATGAGATGCTGAGTCTCTGGGAAAGCAGAGATCCCCAGTGCTGTTGTGCCTGTGGATAGGCTGCAGCGGGACGGTGAAGACCTGCAAGAGCTTTCAGGGCTGGCACCTTCCTTGTGGGAGAAGGAGCCAGACGTTTGCCTTTTCAGAAAAAGTTTCTGCCGAGATCGAGCACCGTGACATGCTGAGTCTCTGGGAAAGCAGAGATCCCCAGTGCTGTTGTGCCTGTGCATAGGCTGCAGGGGGATGGTGAAGACCAGCAAGATCTTTCAGGGCTGGCACCTTCCTTGTGGGAGAAGGTGCCAGACGTTTGCCTTTTGAGAAAAAGTTTCTGCCGAGAACGAGCACCGTCACATGCTGAGTCTCTGGGAAAGCAGAGATCCCCAGTGCTGTTGTGCCTGTGGATAGGCTGCAGGGGGACGCTGAAGACCAGCAAGATCTTTCAGGGCTGACACCTTCCTTGTGGGAGAAGGAGCCAGACGTTTGCCTTTTCAGAAAAAGTTTCTGCCGAGAACGAGCACCGTGACATGCTGAGTCTCTGGGAAAGCAGAGATCCCCAGTGCTGTTGCGGCTAAAGATAGGCTGCAGAGGGATAGTGAAGACCAGCAAGAGCTTTCAGGGCTGGCACCTTCCCTGTGGGAGAAGGAGCCAGACGTTTGCCTTTTCAGAAAAAGTTTCTGCCGAGAATGAGCACCGTGACATGCTGAGTCTCTGGGAAAGCAGAGATCCCCAGTGCTGTTGTGCCTGTGGATAGGCTGCAGGGGGACGGTGAAGACCTGCAAGAGCTTTCAGGGCTGGCACCTTCCTTGTGGGAGGAGGAGCCAGACGTTTGCCTTTTCAGAAAAAGTTTCTGCCGAGAACAAGCACCGTGACATGCTGAGTGTCTGGGAAAGCAGAGATCCCCAGTGCTGTTGTGCCTGTGGATAGGCTGCAGGGGGACGGTGAAGACCACCAAGATCTTTCAGGGCTGGCACCTTCCTTGTGGGAGAAGGAGCCAGACGTTTGCCTTTTCAGAAAAAGTTTCTGCCGAGAACGAGCACCGTGACATGCTGAGTCTCTGGGAAAGCAGAGATCCCCAGTGCTGTTGTGCCTGTGGATAGGCTGCAGGGGGACGGTGAAGACCACCAAGATCTTTCAGGGCTGGCACCTTCCTTGTGGGAGAAGGAGCCAGACGTTTGCCTTTTCAGAAAAAGTTTCTGCCAAGAACGAGCACCGTGACATGCTGAGTCTCTGGGAAAGCAGAGATCCCCAGTGCTGTTGCGGCTAAAGATAGGCTGCAGAGGGATAGTGAAGACCAGCAAGATCTTTCAGGGCTGGCACCTTCCTTGTGGGAGAAGGAGCCAGACATTTGCCTTTTCAGAAAAAGTTTCTGCCGAGTACGAGCACCGTGACATGCTGAGTCTCTGGGAAAGCAGAGATCCCCAGTGCTGTTGTGCCTGTGGATAGGCTGCAGGGGGATGGTGAAGACCAGCAAGATCTTTCAGGGCTGGCACCTTCCTTGTTGGAGAAGGAGCCAGACGTTTGCCTTTTCAGAAAAGGTTACTGCCGAGAACGAGCACCGTGACATGCTGAGTCTCTGGGAAAGCAGAGATCCCCAGTGCTGTTGTGCCTGTGGATAGGCTGCAGGGGGACGGTGAAGACCTGCAAGAGCTTTCAGGGCTGGCACCTTCCTTGTGGGAGGAGGAGCCAGACGTTTGCCTTTTCAGAAAAAGTTTCTGCCGAGAACAAGCACCGTGACATGCTGAGTGTCTGGGAAAGCAGAGATCCCCAGTGCTGTTGTGCCTGTGGATAGGCTGCAGGGGGACGGTGAAGACCAGCAAGATCTTTAAGGGCTGGCACCTTCCTTGTGGGAGAAGGAGCCAGACGTTTGCCTTTTCAGAAAATTTCTGCCGAGAACGAGCACCGTGACATGCTGAGTGTCTGGGAAAGCAGAGATCCCCAGTTCTGTTGCGGCTAAAGATAGGCTGCAGAGGGATAGTGAAGACCAGCAAGATCTTTCAGGGCTGGCACCTTCCTTGTGGGAGAAGGAGCCAGACGTTTGCCTTTTCAGAAAAATTTTCTGCCGAGACCGAGCACCGTGAGATGCTGAGTGTCTGGGAAAGCAGAGATCCCCAGTGCTGTTGTGCCTGTGGATAGGCTGCAGGGGGACGCTGAAGACCAGCAAGATCTTTCAGGGCTGGCACCTTCCTTGTGGGAGAAGGAGCCAGACGTTTGCCTTTTCAGAAAAAGTTTCTGCCGAGAACGAGCACCGTGACATGCTGAGTGTCTGGGAAAGCAGAGATCCCCAGTGCTGTTGCGGCTAAAGATAGGCTGCAGAGGGATAGTGAAGACCAGCAAGATCTTTCAGGGCTGGCACCTTCCTTGTGGGAGAAGGAGCCAGACCTTTGCCTTTTCAGAAAAAGTTTCTGCCGAGAACGAGCACCGTGACATGCTGAGTCTCTGGGAAAGCAGAGATCCCCAGTGCTGTTGTGCCTGTGGATAGGCTGCAGGGGGACGGTGAAGACCTGCAAGAGCTTTCAGGGCTGGCACCTTCCTTGTGGGAGAAGGAGCCAGACGTTTGCCTTTTCAGAAAAAGTTTCTGCCGAGAACGAGCACCGTGACATGCTGAGTCTCTGGGAAAGCAGAGATCCCCAGTGCTGTTGTGCCTTTGGATAGGCTGCAGGGGGACGGTGAAGACCACCAAGATCTTTCAGGGCTGGCACCTTCCTTTTGGAGAAGGAGCCAGACGTTTGCCTTTTCAGAAAAAGTTTCTGCCAAGAACGAGCACCGTGACATGCTGAGTCTCTGGGAAAGCAGAGATCCCCAGTGCTGTTGCGGCTAAAGATAGGCTGCAGAGGGATAGTGAAGACCTGCAAGAGCTTTCAGGGCTGGCACCTTCCTTGTGGGAGAAGGAGCCAGACGTTTGCCTTTTCAGAAAAAGTTTCTGCCGAGAACGAGCACCGTGACATGCGGAGTCTCTGGGAAAGCACAGATCCCCAGTTCTGTTGCGGCTAAAGATAGGCTGCAGAGGGATAGTGAAGACCAGCAAGAGCTTTCAGGGCTGGCACCTTCCTTGTGGGAGAAGGAGCCGTAAGTTTGCCTTTTCAGAAAAAGTTTCTGCCGAGAACGAGCACCGTGACATGCTGAGTCTCTGGGAAAGCAGAGATCCCCAGTGCTGTTGCGGCTAAAGATAGGCTGCAGAGGGATAGTGAAGACCTGCAAGAGCTTTCAGGGCTGGCACCTTCCTTGTGGGAGAAGGAGCCAGACGTTTGCCTTTTCAGAAAAAGTTTCTGCCGAGAACGAGCACCGTGACATGCGGAGTCTCTGGGAAAGCACAGATCCCCAGTTCTGTTGCGGCTAAAGATAGGCTGCAGAGGGATAGTGAAGACCAGCAAGAGCTTTCAGGGCTGGCACCTTCCTTGTGGGAGAAGGAGCCGTAAGTTTGTCTTTTCAGAAAAAGTTTCTGCCGAGAACGAGCACCGTGACATGCTGAGTCTCTGGGAAAGCAGAGATCCCCAGTGCTGTTGTGCCTGTGGATAGGCTGCGGGGGGATGGTGAAGACCAGCAAGATCTTTAAGGGCTGGCACCTTCCTTGTGGGAGAAGGAGCCAGACGTTTGCCTTTTCAGAAAAAGTTTCTGCCGAGAACGAGCACCGTGACATGCTGAGTCTCTGGGAAAGCAGAGATCCCCAGTGCTGTTGCGGCTAAAGATAGGCTGCAGAGGGATAGTGAAGACCTGCAAGAGCTTTCAGGGCTGGCACCTTCCTTGTGGAAGATGGAGCCAGACGTTTGCCTCTTCAGAAAAACGCTCTACCGTAAGCGAGCACCATAAGATGCTGAATCTCTGGGAAAGCAGAGCTCCCCAGTGCTGTTGCGGCTATAGATAGGCTGCAGAGGGATAGTGAAGACCAGCAAGATCTTTCAGGGCTGGCACCTTCCTTGTGGGAGAAGGAGCCAGACCTTTGCCTTTTCAGAAAAAGTTTCTGCCGAGAACGAGCACCGTGACATGCTGAGTCTCTGGGAAAGCAGAGATCCCCAGTGCTGTTGTGCCTGTGGATAGGCTGCAGGGGGACGGTGAAGACCTGCAAGAGCTTTCAGGGCTGGCACCTTCCTTGTGGGAGAAGGAGCCAGACGTTTGCCTTTTCAGAAAAAGTTTCTGCCGAGAACGAGCACCGTGACATGCTGAGTCTCTGGGAAAGCAGAGATCCCCAGTGCTGTTGTGCCTTTGGATAGGCTGCAGGGGGACGGTGAAGACCACCAAGATCTTTCAGGGCTGGCACCTTCCTTTTGGAGAAGGAGCCAGACGTTTGCCTTTTCAGAAAAAGTTTCTGCCAAGAACGAGCACCGTGACATGCTGAGTCTCTGGGAAATCAGAGATCCCCAGTGCTGTTGCGGCTAAAGATAGGCTGCAGAGGGATAGTGAAGACCTGCAAGAGCTTTCAGGGCTGGCACCTTCCTTGTGGGAGAAGGAGCCAGACGTTTGCCTTTTCAGAAAAAGTTTCTGCCGAGAACGAGCACCGTGACATGCGGAGTCTCTGGGAAAGCACAGATCCCCAGTTCTGTTGCGGCTAAAGATAGGCTGCAGAGGGATAGTGAAGACCAGCAAGAGCTTTCAGGGCTGGCACCTTCCTTGTGGGAGAAGGAGCCGTAAGTTTGTCTTTTCAGAAAAAGTTTCTGCCGAGAACGAGCACCGTGACATGCTGAGTCTCTGGGAAAGCAGAGATCCCCAGTGCTGTTGTGCCTGTGGATAGGCTGCAGAGGGATAGTGAAGACCTGCAAGAGCTTTCAGGGCTGGCACCTTCCTTGTGGGAGAAGGAGCCAGACGTTTGCCTTTTCAGAAAAAGTTTCTGCCGAGAACGAGCACCGTGACATGCTGAGTCTCTGGGAAAGCACAGATCCCAAGTTCTGTTGCGGCTAAAGATAGGCTGCAGAGGGATAGTGAAGACCAGCAAGAGCTTTCAGGGCTGGCACCTTCCTTGTGGGAGAAGGAGCCGTAAGTTTGCCTTTTCAGAAAAAGTTTCTGCCGAGAACGAGCACCGTGACATGCTGAGTCTCTGGGAAAGCAGAGATCCCCAGTGCTGTTGCGGCTAAAGATAGGCTGCAGAGGGATAGTGAAGACCTGCAAGAGCTTTCAGGGCTGGCACCTTCCTTGTGGGAGAAGGAGCCAGACGTTTGCCTTTTCAGAAAAAGTTTCTGCCGAGAACGAGCACCGTGACATGCGGAGTCTCTGGGAAAGCACAGATCCCCAGTTCTGTTGCGGCTAAAGATAGGCTGCAGAGGGATAGTGAAGACCAGCAAGAGCTTTCAGGGCTGGCACCTTCCTTGTGGGAGAAGGAGCCGTAAGTTTGTCTTTTCAGAAAAAGTTTCTGCCGAGAACGAGCACCGTGACATGCTGAGTCTCTGGGAAAGCAGAGATCCCCAGTGCTGTTGTGCCTGTGGATAGGCTGCGGGGGGATTGTGAAGACCAGCAAGATCTTTAAGGGCTGGCACCTTCCTTGTGGGAGAAGGAGCCAGACGTTTGCCTTTTCAGAAAAAGTTTCTGCCGAGAACGAGCACCGTGACATGCTGAGTCTCTGGGAAAGCAGAGATCCCCAGTGCTGTTGCGGCTAAAGATAGGCTGCAGAGGGATAGTGAAGACCTGCAAGAGCTTTCAGGGCTGGCACCTTCCTTGTGGAAGATGGAGCCAGACGTTTGCCTCTTCAGAAAAACGCTCTGCCGTAAGCGAGCACCATAAGATGCTGAATCTCTGGGAAAGCAGAGCTCCCCAGTGCTGTTGCGGCTATAGATAGGCTGCAGAGGGATAGTGAAGACCAGCAAGATCTTTCAGGGCTGGCACCTTCCTTGTGGGAGAAGGAGCCGTAAGTTTGTCTTTTCAGAAAAAGTTTCTGCCGAGAACGAGCACGGTGACATGCTGAGTCTCTGGGAAAGCAGAGATCCCCAGTGCTGTTGCGGCTAAAGATAGGCTGCAGAGGGATACTGAAGTCCAGCAAGATCTTTCAGGGCTGGCACCTTCCTTGTGGGAGAAGGAGCCAGACATTTGCCTTTTCAGAAAAAGTTTCTGCCGAGAACGAGCACCGTGACATGCTGAGTGTCTGGGAAAGCAGAGATCCCCAGTGCTGTTGCGGCTAAAGATAGGCTGCAGAGGGATAGTGAAGACCTGCAAGATCATTCAGGGCTGGCACCTTCCTTGTGGGAGAAGGAGCCAGACGTTTGCCTTTTCAGAAAAAGTTTCTGCCGAGAACGAGCACCGTGACATGCTGAGTCTCTGGGAAAGCAGAGATCCCCAGTGCTGTTGCGGCTAAAGATAGGCTGCAGAGGGATACTGAAGACCAGCAATATCTTTCAGGGCTGGCACCTTCCTTGTGGGAGAAGGAGCCAGACATTTGCCTTTTCAGAAAAAGTTTCTGCCGAGAACGATCACCGTGACATGCTGAGTGTCTGGGAAAGCAGAGATCCCCAGTGCTGTTGCGGCTAAAGATAGGCTGCAGAGGGATACTGAAGACCAGCAATATCTTTCAGGGCTGGCACCTTCCTTGTGGGAGAAGGAGCCAGACATTTGCCTTTTCAGAAAAAGTTTCTGCCGAGAACGAGCACCGTGACATGCTGAGTGTCTGGGAAAGCAGAGATCCCCAGTGCTGTTGCGGCTAAAGATAGGCTGCAGAGGGATAGTGAAGACCTGCAAGAGCTTTCAGGGCTGGCACCTTCCTTGTGGGAGAAGGAGCCAGACGTTTGCCTTTTCAGAAAAAGTTTCTGCCGAGAACGAGCACCGTGACATGCGGAGTCTCTGGGAAAGCACAGATCCCCAGTTCTGTTGCGGCTAAAGATAGGCTGCAGAGGGATAGTGAAGACCAGCAAGAGCTTTCAGGGCTGGCACCTTCCTTGTGGGAGAAGGAGCCGTAAGTTTGTCTTTTCAGAAAAAGTTTCTGCCGAGAACGAGCACCGTGACATGCTGAGTCTCTGGGAAAGCAGAGATCCCCAGTGCTGTTGTGCCTGTGGATAGGCTGCAGAGGGATAGTGAAGACCTGCAAGAGCTTTCAGGGCTGGCACCTTCCTTGTGGGAGAAGGAGCCAGACGTTTGCCTTTTCAGAAAAAGTTTCTGCCGAGAACGAGCACCGTGACATGCTGAGTCTCTGGGAAAGCACAGATCCCAAGTTCTGTTGCGGCTAAAGATAGGCTGCAGAGGGATAGTGAAGACCAGCAAGAGCTTTCAGGGCTGGCACCTTCCTTGTGGGAGAAGGAGCCGTAAGTTTGCCTTTTCAGAAAAAGTTTCTGCCGAGAACGAGCACCGTGACATGCTGAGTCTCTGGGAAAGCAGAGATCCCCAGTGCTGTTGCGGCTAAAGATAGGCTGCAGAGGGATAGTGAAGACCTGCAAGAGCTTTCAGGGCTGGCACCTTCCTTGTGGGAGAAGGAGCCAGACGTTTGCCTTTTCAGAAAAAGTTTCTGCCGAGAACGAGCACCGTGACATGCGGAGTCTCTGGGAAAGCACAGATCCCCAGTTCTGTTGCGGCTAAAGATAGGCTGCAGAGGGATAGTGAAGACCAGCAAGAGCTTTCAGGGCTGGCACCTTCCTTGTGGGAGAAGGAGCCGTAAGTTTGTCTTTTCAGAAAAAGTTTCTGCCGAGAACGAGCACCGTGACATGCTGAGTCTCTGGGAAAGCAGAGATCCCCAGTGCTGTTGTGCCTGTGGATAGGCTGCGGGGGGATGGTGAAGACCAGCAAGATCTTTAAGGGCTGGCACCTTCCTTGTGGGAGAAGGAGCCAGACGTTTGCCTTTTCAGAAAAAGTTTCTGCCGAGAACGAGCACCGTGACATGCTGAGTCTCTGGGAAAGCAGAGATCCCCAGTGCTGTTGCGGCTAAAGATAGGCTGCAGAGGGATAGTGAAGACCTGCAAGAGCTTTCAGGGCTGGCACCTTCCTTGTGGAAGATGGAGCCAGACGTTTGCCTCTTCAGAAAAACGCTCTGCCGTAAGCGAGCACCATAAGATGCTGAATCTCTGGGAAAGCAGAGCTCCCCAGTGCTGTTGCGGCTATAGATAGGCTGCAGAGGGATAGTGAAGACCAGCAAGATCTTTCAGGGCTGGCACCTTCCTTGTGGGAGAAGGAGCCGTAAGTTTGTCTTTTCAGAAAAAGTTTCTGCCGAGAACGAGCACGGTGACATGCTGAGTCTCTGGGAAAGCAGAGATCCCCAGTGCTGTTGCGGCTAAAGATAGGCTGCAGAGGGATACTGAAGTCCAGCAAGATCTTTCAGGGCTGGCACCTTCCTTGTGGGAGAAGGAGCCAGACATTTGCCTTTTCAGAAAAAGTTTCTGCCGAGAACGATCACCGTGACATGCTGAGTGTCTGGGAAAGCAGAGATCCCCAGTGCTGTTGCGGCTAAAGATAGGCTGCAGAGGGATAGTGAAGACCTGCAAGATCATTCAGGGCTGGCACCTTCCTTGTGGGAGAAGGAGCCAGACGTTTGCCTTTTCAGAAAAAGTTTCTGCCGAGAACGAGCACCGTGACATGCTGAGTCTCTGGGAAAGCAGAGATCCCCAGTGCTGTTGCGGCTAAAGATAGGCTGCAGAGGGATACTGAAGACCAGCAATATCTTTCAGGGCTGGCACCTTCCTTGTGGGAGAAGGAGCCAGACATTTGCCTTTTCAGAAAAAGTTTCTGCCGAGAACGATCACCGTGACATGCTGAGTGTCTGGGAAAGCAGAGATCCCCAGTGCTGTTGCGGCTAAAGATAGGCTGCAGAGGGATACTGAAGACCAGCAATATCTTTCAGGGCTGGCACCTTCCTTGTGGGAGAAGGAGCCAGACATTTGCCTTTTCAGAAAAAGTTTCTGCCGAGAACGAGCACCGTGACATGCTGAGTGTCTGGGAAAGCAGAGATCCCCAGTGCTGTTGCGGCTAAAGATAGGCTGCAGAGGGATAGTGAAGACCTGCAAGATCATTCAGGGCTGGCACCTTCCTTGTGAGAGAAGGAGCCGTAAGTTTGTCTTTTCAGAAAAAGTTTCTGCTGAGAACGAGCAACGTGACATGCTGAGTCTCTGGGAAAGCAGAGATCCCCAGTGCTGTTGCGGCTAAAGATAGGCTGCAGAGGGATACTGAAGACCAGCAAGATCTTTCAGGGCTGGCACCTTCCTTGTGGGAGAAGGAGCCAGACATTTGCCTTTTCAGAAAAAGTTTCTGCCGAGAACGAGCACCGTGACATGCTGAGTGTCTGGGAAAGCACAGATCCCCAGTGCTGTTGCGGCTAAAGATAGGCTGCAGAGGGATAGTGAAGACCTGCAAGATCATTCAGGGCTGGCACCTTCCTTGTGGGAGAAGGAGCCAGACGTTTGCCTTTTCAGAAAAAGTTTCTGCCGAGAACGAGCACCGTGACATGCTGAGTCTCTGGGAAAGCAGAGATCCCCAGTGCTGTTGCGGCTAAAGATAGGCTGCAGAGGGATACTGAAGACCAGCAAGATCTTTCAGGGCTGGCACCTTCCTTGTGGGAGAAGGAGCCGTAAGTTTGCCTTTTCAGAAAAAGTTTCTGCCGAGAACGAGCACCGTGACATGCTGAGTCTCTGGGAAAGCAGAGATCCCCAGTGCTGTTGCGGCTAAAGATAGGCTGCAGAGGGATAGTGAAGACCTGCAAGAGCTTTCAGGGCTGGCACCTTCCTTGTGGGAGAAGGAGCCAGACGTTTGCCTTTTCAGAAAAAGTTTCTGCCGAGAACGAGCACCGTGACATGCGGAGTCTCTGGGAAAGCACAGATCCCCAGTTCTGTTGCGGCTAAAGATAGGCTGCAGAGGGATAGTGAAGACCAGCAAGAGCTTTCAGGGCTGGCACCTTCCTTGTGGGAGAAGGAGCCGTAAGTTTGTCTTTTCAGAAAAAGTTTCTGCCGAGAACGAGCACCGTGACATGCTGAGTCTCTGGGAAAGCAGAGATCCCCAGTGCTGTTGTGCCTGTGGATAGGCTGCGGGGGGATGGTGAAGACCAGCAAGATCTTTAAGGGCTGGCACCTTCCTTGTGGGAGAAGGAGCCAGACGTTTGCCTTTTCAGAAAAAGTTTCTGCCGAGAACGAGCACCGTGACATGCTGAGTCTCTGGGAAAGCAGAGATCCCCAGTGCTGTTGCGGCTAAAGATAGGCTGCAGAGGGATAGTGAAGACCTGCAAGAGCTTTCAGGGCTGGCACCTTCCTTGTGGAAGATGGAGCCAGACGTTTGCCTCTTCAGAAAAACGCTCTGCCGTAAGCGAGCACCATAAGATGCTGAATCTCTGGGAAAGCAGAGCTCCCCAGTGCTGTTGCGGCTATAGATAGGCTGCAGAGGGATAGTGAAGACCAGCAAGAGCTTTCAGGGCTGGCACCTTCCTTGTGGGATAAGGAGCCGTAAGTTTGTCTTTTCAGAAAAAGTTTCTGCTGAGAACGAGCACCGTGACATGCTGAGTCTCTGGGAAAGCAGAGATCCCCAGTGCTGTTGCGGCTAAAGATAGGCTGCAGAGGGATACTGAAGACCAGCAAGATCTTTCAGGGCTGGCACCTTCCTTGTGGGAGAAGGAGCCAGACATTTGCCTTTTCAGAAAAAGTTTCTGCCGAGAACGAGCACCGTGACATGCTGAGTGTCTGGGAAAGCAGAGATCCCCAGTGCTGTTGCGGCTAAAGATAGGCTGCAGAGGGATAGTGAAGACCTGCAAGATCATTCAGGGCTGGCACCTTCCTTGTGGGAGAAGGAGCCAGACGTTTGCCTTTTCAGAAAAAGTTTCTGCCGAGAACGAGCACCGTGACATGCTGAGTCTCTGGGAAAGCAGAGATCCCCAGTGCTGTTGCGGCTAAAGATAGGCTGCAGAGGGATACTGAAGACCAGCAAGATCTTTCAGGGCTGGCACCTTCCTTGTGGGAGAAGGAGCCGTAAGTTTGCCTTTTCAGAAAAAGTTTCTGCCGAGAACGAGCACCGTGACATGCTGAGTCTCTGGGAAAGCAGAGATCCCCAGTGCTGTTGCGGCTAAAGATAGGCTGCAGAGGGATAGTGAAGACCTGCAAGAGCTTTCAGGGCTGGCACCTTCCTTGTGGGAGAAGGAGCCAGACGTTTGCCTTTTCAGAAAAAGTTTCTGCCGAGAACGAGCACCGTGACATGCGGAGTCTCTGGGAAAGCACAGATCCCCAGTTCTGTTGCGGCTAAAGATAGGCTGCAGAGGGATAGTGAAGACCAGCAAGAGCTTTCAGGGCTGGCACCTTCCTTGTGGGAGAAGGAGCCGTAAGTTTGTCTTTTCAGAAAAAGTTTCTGCCGAGAACGAGCACCGTGACATGCTGAGTCTCTGGGAAAGCAGAGATCCCCAGTGCTGTTGTGCCTGTGGATAGGCTGCGGGGGGATGGTGAAGACCAGCAAGATCTTTAAGGGCTGGCACCTTCCTTGTGGGAGAAGGAGCCAGACGTTTGCCTTTTCAGAAAAAGTTTCTGCCGAGAACGAGCACCGTGACATGCTGAGTCTCTGGGAAAGCAGAGATCCCCAGTGCTGTTGCGGCTAAAGATAGGCTGCAGAGGGATAGTGAAGACCTGCAAGAGCTTTCAGGGCTGGCACCTTCCTTGTGGAAGATGGAGCCAGACGTTTGCCTCTTCAGAAAAACGCTCTGCCGTAAGCGAGCACCATAAGATGCTGAATCTCTGGGAAAGCAGAGCTCCCCAGTGCTGTTGCGGCTATAGATAGGCTGCAGAGGGATAGTGAAGACCAGCAAGATCTTTCAGGGCTGGCACCTTCCTTGTGGGAGAAGGAGCCGTAAGTTTGTCTTTTCAGAAAAAGTTTCTGCCGAGAACGAGCACGGTGACATGCTGAGTCTATGGGAAAGCAGAGATCCCCAGTGCTGTTGCGGCTAAAGATAGGCTGCAGAGGGATAGTAAAGACCTGCAAGATCATTCAGGGCTGGCACCTTCCTTGTGGGAGAAGGAGCCAGACGTTTGCCTTTTCAGAAAAAGTTTCTGCCGAGAACGAGCACCGTGACATGCTGAGTCTCTGGGAAAGCAGAGATCCCCAGTGCTGTTGCGGCTAAAGATAGGCTGCAGAGGGATACTGAAGACCAGCAAGATCTTTCAGGGCTGGCACCTTCCTTGTGGGAGAAGGAGCCAGACATTTGCCTTTTCAGAAAAAGTTTCTGCCGAGAACGAGCACCGTGACATGCTGAGTGTCTGGGAAAGCAGAGATACCCAGTGCTGTTGCGGCTAAAGATAGGCTGCAGAGGGATAGTGAAGACCTGCAAGATCATTCAGGGCTGGCACCTTCCTTGTGAGAGAAGGAGCCGTAAGTTTGTCTTTTCAGAAAAAGTTTCTGCTGAGAACGAGCACCGTGACATGCTGAGTCTCTGGGAAAGCAGAGATCCCCAGTGCTGTTGCGGCTAAAGATAGGCTGCAGAGGGATACTGAAGACCAGCAAGATCTTTCAGGGCTGGCACCTTCCTTGTGGGAGAAGGAGCCAGACATTTGCCTTTTCAGAAAAAGTTTCTGCCGAGAACGAGCACCGTGACATGCTGAGTGTCTGGGAAAGCAGAGATCCCCAGTGCTGTTGCGGCTAAAGATAGGCTGCAGAGGGATAGTGAAGACCTGCAAGATCATTCAGGGCTGGCACCTTCCTTGTGGGAGAAGGAGCCAGACGTTTGCCTTTTCAGAAAAAGTTTCTGCCGAGAACGAGCACCGTGACATGCTGAGTCTCTGGGAAAGCAGAGATCCCCAGTGCTGTTGCGGCTAAAGATAGGCTGCAGAGGGATAGTGAAGACCAGCAAGAGCTTTCAGGGCTGGCACCTTCCTTGTGGGAGAAGGAGCCAGACGTTTGCCTTTTCAGAAAAAGTTTCTGCCGAGAACGAGCACCGTGACATGCTGAGTCTCTGGGAAAGCAGAGATCCCCAGTGCTGTTGCGGCTAAAGATAGGCTGCAGAGGGATAGTGAAGACCTGCAAGATCTTTCAGGGCTGGCACCTTCCTTGTGGGAGAAGGAGCCAGACGTTTGCCTTTTCAGAAAAAGTTTCTGCCGAGAACGAGCACCGTGACATGCGGAGTCTCTGGGAAAGCACAGATCCCCAGTGCTGTTGCGGCTAAAGATAGGCTGCAGAGGGATAGTGAAGACCAGCAAGAGCTTTCAGGGCTGGCACCTTCCTTGTGGGAGAAGGAGCCGTAAGTTTGTCTTTTCAGAAAAAGTTTCTGCCGAGAACGAGCACCGTGACATGCTGAGTCTCTAGGAAAGCAGAGATCCCCAGTGCTGTTGTGCCTGTGGATAGGCTGCAGGGGGACAGTGAAGACCAGCAAGATCTTTAAGGGCTGGCACCTTCCTTGTGGGAGAAGGAGCCAGACGTTTGCCTTTTCAGAAAAAGTTTCTGCCGAGAACGAGCACCGTGACATGCTGAGTCTCTGGGAAAGCAGAGATCCCCAGTGCTGTTGCGGCTAAAGATAGGCTGCAGAGGGATAGTGAAGACCTGCAAGATCATTCAGGGCTGGCACCTTCCTTGTGGGAGAAGGAGCCAGACGTTTGCCTTTTCAGAAAAAGTTTCTGCCGAGAACGAGCACCGTGACATGCTGAGTCTCTGGGAAAGCAGAGATCCCCAGTGCTGTTGCGGCTAAAGATAGGCTGCAGAGGGATACTGAAGACCAGCAAGATCTTTCAGGGCTGGCACCTTCCTTGTGGGAGAAGGAGCCAGACATTTGCCTTTTCAGAAAAAGTTTCTGCCGAGAACGAGCACCGTGACATGCTGAGTGTCTGGGAAAGCAGAGATCCCCAGTGCTGTTGCGGCTAAAGATAGGCTGCAGAGGGATAGTGAAGACCTGCAAGATCATTCAGGGCTGGCACCTTCCTTGTGGGAGAAGGAGCCAGACGTTTGCCTTTTCAGAAAAAGTTTCTGCCGAGAACGAGCACCGTGACATGCTGAGTCTCTGGGAAAGCAGAGATCCCCAGTGCTGTTGCGGCTAAAGATAGGCTGCAGAGGGATAGTGAAGACCAGCAAGAGCTTTCAGGGCTGGCACCTTCCTTGTGGGAGAAGGAGCCAGACGTTTGCCTTTTCAGAAAAAGTTTCTGCCGAGAACGAGCACCGTGACATGCTGAGTCTCTGGGAAAGCAGAGATCCCCAGTGCTGTTGCGGCTAAAGATAGGCTGCAGAGGGATAGTGAAGACCTGCAAGATCTTTCAGGGCTGGCACCTTCCTTGTGGGAGAAGGAGCCAGACGTTTGCCTTTTCAGAAAAAGTTTCTGCCGAGAACGAGCACCGTGACATGCGGAGTCTCTGGGAAAGCACAGATCCCCAGTGCTGTTGCGGCTAAAGATAGGCTGCAGAGGGATAGTGAAGACCAGCAAGAGCTTTCAGGGCTGGCACCTTCCTTGTGGGAGAAGGAGCCGTAAGTTTGTCTTTTCAGAAAAAGTTTCTGCCGAGAACGAGCACCGTGACATGCTGAGTCTCTAGGAAAGCAGAGATCCCCAGTGCTGTTGTGCCTGTGGATAGGCTGCAGGGGGACAGTGAAGACCAGCACGATCTTTAAGGGCTGGCACCTTCCTTGTGGGAGAAGGAGCCGTAAGTTTGTCTTTTCAGAAAAAGTTTCTGCCGAGAACGAGCACCGTGACATGCTGAGTCTCTGGGAAAGCAGAGATCCCCAGTGCTGTTGTGCCTGTGGATAGGCTGCGGGGGGATGGTGAAGACCAGCAAGATCTTTAAGGGCTGGCACCTTCCTTGTGGGAGAAGGAGCCAGACGTTTGCCTTTTCAGAAAAAGTTTCTGCCGAGAACGAGCACCGTGACATGCTGAGTCTCTGGGAAAGCAGAGATCCCCAGTGCTGTTGCGGCTAAAGATAGGCTGCAGAGGGATAGTGAAGACCTGCAAGAGCTTTCAGGGCTGGCACCTTCCTTGTGGAAGATGGAGCCAGACGTTTGCCTCTTCAGAAAAACGCTCTGCCGTAAGCGAGCACCATAAGATGCTGAATCTCTGGGAAAGCAGAGCTCCCCAGTGCTGTTGCGGCTATAGATAGGCTGCAGAGGGATAGTGAAGACCAGCAAGATCTTTCAGGGCTGGCACCTTCCTTGTGGGAGAAGGAGCCGTAAGTTTGTCTTTTCAGAAAAAGTTTCTGCCGAGAACGAGCACCGTGACATGCTGAGCCTCTAGGAAAGCAGAGATCCCCAGTGCTGTTGCGGCTAAAGATAGGCTGCAGAGGGATACTGAAGACCAGCAAGATCTTTCAGGGCTGGCACCTTCCTTGTGGGAGAAGGAGCCAGACATTTGCCTTTTCAGAAAAAGTTTCTGCCGAGAACGAGCACCGTGACATGCTGAGTGTCTGGGAAAGCAGAGATCCCCAGTGCTGTTGCGGCTAAAGATAGGCTGCAGAGGGATAGTGAAGACCTGCAAGATCATTCAGGGCTGGCACCTTCCTTGTGGGAGAAGGAGCCAGACGTTTGCCTTTTCAGAAAAAGTTTCTGCCGAGAACGAGCACCGTGACATGCTGAGTCTCTGGGAAAGCAGAGATCCCCAGTGCTGTTGCGGCTAAAGATAGGCTGCAGAGGGATAGTGAAGACCTGCAAGATCTTTCAGGGCTGGCACCTTCCTTGTGGGAGAAGGAGCCAGACGTTTGCCTTTTCAGAAAAAGTTTCTGCCGAGAACGAGCACCGTGACATGCGGAGTCTCTGGGAAAGCACAGATCCCCAGTGCTGTTGCGGCTAAAGATAGGCTGCAGAGGGATAGTGAAGACCAGCAAGAGCTTTCAGGGCTGGCACCTTCCTTGTGGGAGAAGGAGCCGTAAGTTTGTCTTTTCAGAAAAAGTTTCTGCCGAGAACGAGCACCGTGACATGCTGAGTCTCTAGGAAAGCAGAGATCCCCAGTGCTGTTGTGCCTGTGGATAGGCTGCAGGGGGACAGTGAAGACCAGCAAGATCTTTAAGGGCTGGCACCTTCCTTGTGGGAGAAGGAGCCGTAAGTTTGTCTTTTCAGAAAAAGTTTCTGCCGAGAACGAGCACCGTGACATGCTGAGTCTCTGGGAAAGCAGAGATCCCCAGTGCTGTTGTGCCTGTGGATAGGCTGCGGGGGGATGGTGAAGACCAGCAAGATCTTTAAGGGCTGGCACCTTCCTTGTGGGAGAAGGAGCCAGACGTTTGCCTTTTCAGAAAAAGTTTCTGCCGAGAACGAGCACCGTGACATGCTGAGTCTCTGGGAAAGCAGAGATCCCCAGTGCTGTTGCGGCTAAAGATAGGCTGCAGAGGGATAGTGAAGACCTGCAAGAGCTTTCAGGGCTGGCACCTTCCTTGTGGAAGATGGAGCCAGACGTTTGCCTCTTCAGAAAAACGCTCTGCCGTAAGCGAGCACCATAAGATGCTGAATCTCTGGGAAAGCAGAGCTCCCCAGTGCTGTTGCGGCTATAGATAGGCTGCAGAGGGATAGTGAAGACCAGCAAGATCTTTCAGGGCTGGCACCTTCCTTGTGGGAGAAGGAGCCGTAAGTTTGTCTTTTCAGAAAAAGTTTCTGCCGAGAACGAGCACGGTGACATGCTGAGTCTCTGGGAAAGCAGAGATCCCCAGTGCTGTTGCGGCTAAAGATAGGCTGCAGAGGGATACTGAAGTCCAGCAAGATCTTTCAGGGCTGGCACCTTCCTTGTGGGAGAAGGAGCCAGACATTTGCCTTTTCAGAAAAAGTTTCTGCCGAGAACGATCACCGTGACATGCTGAGTGTCTGGGAAAGCAGAGATCCCCAGTGCTGTTGCGGCTAAAGATAGGCTGCAGAGGGATAGTGAAGACCTGCAAGATCATTCAGGGCTGGCACCTTCCTTGTGGGAGAAGGAGCCAGACGTTTGCCTTTTCAGAAAAAGTTTCTGCCGAGAACGAGCACCGTGACATGCTGAGTCTCTGGGAAAGCAGAGATCCCCAGTGCTGTTGCGGCTAAAGATAGGCTGCAGAGGGATACTGAAGACCAGCAATATCTTTCAGGGCTGGCACCTTCCTTGTGGGAGAAGGAGCCAGACATTTGCCTTTTCAGAAAAAGTTTCTGCCGAGAACGAGCACCGTGACATGCTGAGTGTCTGGGAAAGCAGAGATCCCCAGTGCTGTTGCGGCTAAAGATAGGCTGCAGAGGGATAGTGAAGACCTGCAAGATCATTCAGGGCTGGCACCTTCCTTGTGAGAGAAGGAGCCGTAAGTTTGTCTTTTCAGAAAAAGTTTCTGCTGAGAACGAGCACCGTGACATGCTGAGTCTCTGGGAAAGCAGAGATCCCCAGTGCTGTTGCGGCTAAAGATAGGCTGCAGAGGGATACTGAAGACCAGCAAGATCTTTCAGGGCTGGCACCTTCCTTGTGGGAGAAGGAGCCAGACATTTGCCTTTTCAGAAAAAGTTTCTGCCGAGAACGAGCACCGTGACATGCTGAGTGTCTGGGAAAGCAGAGATCCCCAGTGCTGTTGCGGCTAAAGATAGGCTGCAGAGGGATAGTGAAGACCTGCAAGATCATTCAGGGCTGGCACCTTCCTTGTGGGAGAAGGAGCCAGACGTTTGTCTTTTCAGAAAAAGTTTCTGCCGAGAACGAGCACCGTGACATGCTGAGTCTCTGGGAAAGCAGAGATCCCCAGTGCTGTTGCGGCTAAAGATAGGCTGCAGAGGGATAGTGAAGACCAGCAAGAGCTTTCAGGGCTGGCACCTTCCTTGTGGGAGAAGGAGCCAGACGTTTGCCTTTTCAGAAAAAGTTTCTGCCGAGAACGAGCACCGTGACATGCTGAGTCTCTGGGAAAGCAGAGATCCCCAGTGCTGTTGCGGCTAAAGATAGGCTGCAGAGGGATAGTGAAGACCTGCAAGATCTTTCAGGGCTGGCACCTTCCTTGTGGGAGAAGGAGCCAGACGTTTGCCTTTTCAGAAAAAGTTTCTGCCGAGAACGAGCACCGTGACATGCGGAGTCTCTGGGAAAGCACAGATCCCCAGTGCTGTTGCGGCTAAAGATAGGCTGCAGAGGGATAGTGAAGACCAGCAAGAGCTTTCAGGGCTGGCACCTTCCTTGTGGGAGAAGGAGCCGTAAGTTTGTCTTTTCAGAAAAAGTTTCTGCCGAGAACGAGCACCGTGACATGCTGAGTCTCTAGGAAAGCAGAGATCCCCAGTGCTGTTGTGCCTGTGGATAGGCTGCAGGGGGACAGTGAAGACCAGCAAGATCTTTAAGGGCTGGCACCTTCCTTGTGGGAGAAGGAGCCAGACGTTTGCCTTTTCAGAAAAAGTTTCTGCCGAGAACGAGCACCGTGACATGCTGAGTCTCTGGGAAAGCAGAGATCCCCAGTGCTGTTGCGGCTAAAGATAGGCTGCAGAGGGATAGTGAAGACCTGCAAGATCATTCAGGGCTGGCACCTTCCTTGTGGGAGAAGGAGCCAGACGTTTGCCTTTTCAGAAAAAGTTTCTGCCGAGAACGAGCACCGTGACATGCTGAGTCTCTGGGAAAGCAGAGATCCCCAGTGCTGTTGCGGCTAAAGATAGGCTGCAGAGGGATACTGAAGACCAGCAAGATCTTTCAGGGCTGGCACCTTCCTTGTGGGAGAAGGAGCCAGACATTTGCCTTTTCAGAAAAAGTTTCTGCCGAGAACGAGCACCGTGACATGCTGAGTGTCTGGGAAAGCAGAGATCCCCAGTGCTGTTGCGGCTAAAGATAGGCTGCAGAGGGATAGTGAAGACCTGCAAGATCATTCAGGGCTGGCACCTTCCTTGTGGGAGAAGGAGCCAGACGTTTGCCTTTTCAGAAAAAGTTTCTGCCGAGAACGAGCACCGTGACATGCTGAGTCTCTGGGAAAGCAGAGATCCCCAGTGCTGTTGCGGCTAAAGATAGGCTGCAGAGGGATAGTGAAGACCAGCAAGAGCTTTCAGGGCTGGCACCTTCCTTGTGGGAGAAGGAGCCAGACGTTTGCCTTTTCAGAAAAAGTTTCTGCCGAGAACGAGCACCGTGACATGCTGAGTCTCTGGGAAAGCAGAGATCCCCAGTGCTGTTGCGGCTAAAGATAGGCTGCAGAGGGATAGTGAAGACCTGCAAGATCTTTCAGGGCTGGCACCTTCCTTGTGGGAGAAGGAGCCAGACGTTTGCCTTTTCAGAAAAAGTTTCTGCCGAGAACGAGCACCGTGACATGCGGAGTCTCTGGGAAAGCACAGATCCCCAGTGCTGTTGCGGCTAAAGATAGGCTGCAGAGGGATAGTGAAGACCAGCAAGAGCTTTCAGGGCTGGCACCTTCCTTGTGGGAGAAGGAGCCGTAAGTTTGTCTTTTCAGAAAAAGTTTCTGCCGAGAACGAGCACCGTGACATGCTGAGTCTCTAGGAAAGCAGAGATCCCCAGTGCTGTTGTGCCTGTGGATAGGCTGCAGGGGGACAGTGAAGACCAGCAAGATCTTTAAGGGCTGGCACCTTCCTTGTGGGAGAAGGAGCCGTAAGTTTGTCTTTTCAGAAAAAGTTTCTGCCGAGAACGAGCACCGTGACATGCTGAGTCTCTGGGAAAGCAGAGATCCCCAGTGCTGTTGTGCCTGTGGATAGGCTGCGGGGGGATGGTGAAGACCAGCAAGATCTTTAAGGGCTGGCACCTTCCTTGTGGGAGAAGGAGCCAGACGTTTGCCTTTTCAGAAAAAGTTTCTGCCGAGAACGAGCACCGTGACATGCTGAGTCTCTGGGAAAGCAGAGATCCCCAGTGCTGTTGCGGCTAAAGATAGGCTGCAGAGGGATAGTGAAGACCTGCAAGAGCTTTCAGGGCTGGCACCTTCCTTGTGGAAGATGGAGCCAGACGTTTGCCTCTTCAGAAAAACGCTCTGCCGTAAGCGAGCACCATAAGATGCTGAATCTCTGGGAAAGCAGAGCTCCCCAGTGCTGTTGCGGCTATAGATAGGCTGCAGAGGGATAGTGAAGACCAGCAAGATCTTTCAGGGCTGGCACCTTCCTTGTGGGAGAAGGAGCCGTAAGTTTGTCTTTTCAGAAAAAGTTTCTGCCGAGAACGAGCACGGTGACATGCTGAGTCTCTGGGAAAGCAGAGATCCCCAGTGCTGTTGCGGCTAAAGATAGGCTGCAGAGGGATACTGAAGTCCAGCAAGATCTTTCAGGGCTGGCACCTTCCTTGTGGGAGAAGGAGCCAGACCTTTGCCTTTTCAGAAAAAGTTTCTGCCGAGAACGAGCACCGTGACATGCTGAGTCTCTGGGAAAGCAGAGATCCCCAGTGCTGTTGCGGCTAAAGATAGGCTGCAGAGGGATAGTGAAGACCTGCAAGATCATTCAGGGCTGGCACCTTCCTTGTGGGAGAAGGAGCCAGACGTTTGCCTTTTCAGAAAAAGTTTCTGCCGAGAACGAGCACCGTGACATGCTGAGTCTCTGGGAAAGCAGAGATCCCCAGTGCTGTTGCGGCTAAAGATAGGCTGCAGAGGGATACTGAAGACCAGCAATATCTTTCAGGGCTGGCACCTTCCTTGTGGGAGAAGGAGCCAGACATTTGCCTTTTCAGAAAAAGTTTCTGCCGAGAACGAGCACCGTGACATGCTGAGTGTCTGGGAAAGCAGAGATCCCCAGTGCTGTTGCGGCTAAAGATAGGCTGCAGAGGGATAGTGAAGACCTGCAAGATCATTCAGGGCTGGCACCTTCCTTGTGAGAGAAGGAGCCGTAAGTTTGTCTTTTCAGAAAAAGTTTCTGCTGAGAACGAGCACCGTGACATGCTGAGTCTCTGGGAAAGCAGAGATCCCCAGTGCTGTTGCGGCTAAAGATAGGCTGCAGAGGGATAGTGAAGACCAGCAAGATCTTTCAGGGCTGGCACCTTCCTTGTGGGAGAAGGAGCCAGACATTTGCCTTTTCAGAAAAAGTTTCTGCCGAGAACGAGCACCGTGACATGCTGAGTGTCTGGGAAAGCAGAGATCCCCAGTGCTGTTGCGGCTAAAGATAGGCTGCAGAGGGATAGTGAAGACCTGCAAGATCATTCAGGGCTGGCACCTTCCTTGTGGGAGAAGGAGCCAGACGTTTGCCTTTTCAGAAAAAGTTTCTGCCGAGAACGAGCACCGTGACATGCTGAGTCTCTGGGAAAGCAGAGATCCCCAGTGCTGTTGCGGCTAAAGATAGGCTGCAGAGGGATAGTGAAGACCAGCAAGAGCTTTCAGGGCTGGCACCTTCCTTGTGGGAGAAGGAGCCAGACGTTTGCCTTTTCAGAAAAAGTTTCTGCCGAGAACGAGCACCGTGACATGCTGAGTCTCTGGGAAAGCAGAGATCCCCAGTGCTGTTGCGGCTAAAGATAGGCTGCAGAGGGATAGTGAAGACCTGCAAGATCTTTCAGGGCTGGCACCTTCCTTGTGGGAGAAGGAGCCAGACGTTTGCCTTTTCAGAAAAAGTTTCTGCCGAGAACGAGCACCGTGACATGCGGAGTCTCTGGGAAAGCACAGATCCCCAGTGCTGTTGCGGCTAAAGATAGGCTGCAGAGGGATAGTGAAGACCAGCAAGAGCTTTCAGGGCTGGCACCTTCCTTGTGGGAGAAGGAGCCGTAAGTTTGTCTTTTCAGAAAAAGTTTCTGCCGAGAACGAGCACCGTGACATGCTGAGTCTCTAGGAAAGCAGAGATCCCCAGTGCTGTTGTGCCTGTGGATAGGCTGCAGGGGGACAGTGAAGACCAGCAAGATCTTTAAGGGCTGGCACCTTCCTTGTGGGAGAAGGAGCCAGACGTTTGCCTTTTCAGAAAAAGTTTCTGCCGAGAACGAGCACCGTGACATGCTGAGTCTCTGGGAAAGCAGAGATCCCCAGTGCTGTTGCGGCTAAAGATAGGCTGCAGAGGGATAGTGAAGACCTGCAAGATCATTCAGGGCTGGCACCTTCCTTGTGGGAGAAGGAGCCAGACGTTTGCCTTTTCAGAAAAAGTTTCTGCCGAGAACGAGCACCGTGACATGCTGAGTCTCTGGGAAAGCAGAGATCCCCAGTGCTGTTGCGGCTAAAGATAGGCTGCAGAGGGATACTGAAGACCAGCAAGATCTTTCAGGGCTGGCACCTTCCTTGTGGGAGAAGGAGCCAGACATTTGCCTTTTCAGAAAAAGTTTCTGCCGAGAACGAGCACCGTGACATGCTGAGTGTCTGGGAAAGCAGAGATCCCCAGTGCTGTTGCGGCTAAAGATAGGCTGCAGAGGGATAGTGAAGACCTGCAAGATCATTCAGGGCTGGCACCTTCCTTGTGGGAGAAGGAGCCAGACGTTTGCCTTTTCAGAAAAAGTTTCTGCCGAGAACGAGCACCGTGACATGCTGAGTCTCTGGGAAAGCAGAGATCCCCAGTGCTGTTGCGGCTAAAGATAGGCTGCAGAGGGATAGTGAAGACCAGCAAGAGCTTTCAGGGCTGGCACCTTCCTTGTGGGAGAAGGAGCCAGACGTTTGCCTTTTCAGAAAAAGTTTCTGCCGAGAACGAGCACCGTGACATGCTGAGTCTCTGGGAAAGCAGAGATCCCCAGTGCTGTTGCGGCTAAAGATAGGCTGCAGAGGGATAGTGAAGACCTGCAAGAGCTTTCAGGGCTGGCACCTTCCTTGTGGAAGATGGAGCCAGACGTTTGCCTCTTCAGAAAAACGCTCTGCCGTAAGCGAGCACCATAAGATGCTGAATCTCTGGGAAAGCAGAGCTCCCCAGTGCTGTTGCGGCTATAGATAGGCTGCAGAGGGATAGTGAAGACCAGCAAGATCTTTCAGGGCTGGCACCTTCCTTGTGGGAGAAGGAGCCGTAAGTTTGTCTTTTCAGAAAAAGTTTCTGCCGAGAACGAGCACGGTGACATGCTGAGTCTCTGGGAAAGCAGAGATCCCCAGTGCTGTTGCGGCTAAAGATAGGCTGCAGAGGGATACTGAAGTCCAGCAAGATCTTTCAGTGCTGGCACCTTCCTTGTGGGAGAAGGAGCCAGACATTTGCCTTTTCAGAAAAAGTTTCTGCCGAGAACGATCACCGTGACATGCTGAGTGTCTGGGAAAGCAGAGATCCCCAGTGCTGTTGCGGCTAAAGATAGGCTGCAGAGGGATAGTGAAGACCTGCAAGATCATTCAGGGCTGGCACCTTCCTTGTGGGAGAAGGAGCCAGACGTTTGCCTTTTCAGAAAAAGTTTCTGCCGAGAACGAGCACCGTGACATGCTGAGTCTCTGGGAAAGCAGAGATCCCCAGTGCTGTTGCGGCTAAAGATAGGCTGCAGAGGGATACTGAAGACCAGCAATATCTTTCAGGGCTGGCACCTTCCTTGTGGGAGAAGGAGCCAGACATTTGCCTTTTCAGAAAAAGTTTCTGCCGAGAACGAGCACCGTGACATGCTGAGTGTCTGGGAAAGCAGAGATCCCCAGTGCTGTTGCGGCTAAAGATAGGCTGCAGAGGGATAGTGAAGACCTGCAAGATCATTCAGGGCTGGCACCTTCCTTGTGAGAGAAGGAGCCGTAAGTTTGTCTTTTCAGAAAAAGTTTCTGCTGAGAACGAGCACCGTGACATGCTGAGTCTCTGGGAAAGCAGAGATCCCCAGTGCTGTTGCGGCTAAAGATAGGCTGCAGAGGGATACTGAAGACCAGCAAGAGCTTTCAGGGCTGGCACCTTCCTTGTGGGAGAAGGAGCCAGACATTTGCCTTTTCAGAAAAAGTTTCTGCCGAGAACGAGCACCGTGACATGCTGAGTGTCTGGGAAAGCAGAGATCCCCAGTGCTGTTGCGGCTAAAGATAGGCTGCAGAGGGATAGTGAAGACCTGCAAGATCATTCAGGGCTGGCACCTTCCTTGTGGGAGAAGGAGCCAGACGTTTGCCTTTTCAGAAAAAGTTTCTGCCGAGAACGAGCACCGTGACATGCTGAGTCTCTGGGAAAGCAGAGATCCCCAGTGCTGTTGCGGCTAAAGATAGGCTGCAGAGGGATAGTGAAGACCAGCAAGAGCTTTCAGGGCTGGCACCTTCCTTGTGGGAGAAGGAGCCAGACGTTTGCCTTTTCAGAAAAAGTTTCTGCCGAGAACGAGCACCGTGACATGCTGAGTCTCTGGGAAAGCAGAGATCCCCAGTGCTGTTGCGGCTAAAGATAGGCTGCAGAGGGATAGTGAAGACCTGCAAGATCATTCAGGGCTGGCACCTTCCTTGTGGGAGAAGGAGCCAGACGTTTGCCTTTTCAGAAAAAGTTTCTGCCGAGAACGAGCACCGTGACATGCTGAGTGTCTGGGAAAGCAGAGATCCCCAGTGCTGTTGCGGCTAAAGATAGGCTGCAGAGGGATAGTGAAGACCTGCAAGATCATTCAGGGCTGGCACCTTCCTTGTGGGAGAAGGAGCCAGACGTTTGCCTTTTCAGAAAAAGTTTCTGCCGAGAACGAGCACCGTGACATGCTGAGTCTCTGGGAAAGCAGAGATCCCCAGTGCTGTTGCGGCTAAAGATAGGCTGCAGAGGGATAGTGAAGACCAGCAAGAGCTTTCAGGGCTGGCACCTTCCTTGTGGGAGAAGGAGCCAGACGTTTGCCTTTTCAGAAAAAGTTTCTGCCGAGAACGAGCACCGTGACATGCTGAGTCTCTGGGAAAGCAGAGATCCCCAGTGCTGTTGCGGCTAAAGATAGGCTGCAGAGGGATAGTGAAGACCTGCAAGATCTTTCAGGGCTGGCACCTTCCTTGTGGGAGAAGGAGCCAGACGTTTGCCTTTTCAGAAAAAGTTTCTGCCGAGAACGAGCACCGTGACATGCGGAGTCTCTGGGAAAGCACAGATCCCCAGTGCTGTTGCGGCTAAAGATAGGCTGCAGAGGGATAGTGAAGACCAGCAAGAGCTTTCAGGGCTGGCACCTTCCTTGTGGGAGAAGGAGCCGTAAGTTTGTCTTTTCAGAAAAAGTTTCTGCCGAGAACGAGCACCGTGACATGCTGAGTCTCTGGGAAAGCAGAGATCCCCAGTGCTGTTGCGGCTAAAGATAGGCTGCAGAGGGATACTGAAGACCAGCAATATCTTTCAGGGCTGGCACCTTCCTTGTGGGAGAAGGAGCCAGACATTTGCCTTTTCAGAAAAAGTTTCTGCCGAGAACGAGCACCGTGACATGCTGAGTGTCTGGGAAAGCAGAGATCCCCAGTGCTGTTGCGGCTAAAGATAGGCTGCAGAGGGATAGTGAAGACCTGCAAGATCATTCAGGGCTGGCACCTTCCTTGTGAGAGAAGGAGCCGTAAGTTTGTCTTTTCAGAAAAAGTTTCTGCTGAGAACGAGCACCGTGACATGCTGAGTCTCTGGGAAAGCAGAGATCCCCAGTGCTGTTGCGGCTAAAGATAGGCTGCAGAGGGATAGTGAAGACCAGCAAGATCTTTCAGGGCTGGCACCTTCCTTGTGGGAGAAGGAGCCAGACATTTGCCTTTTCAGAAAAAGTTTCTGCCGAGAACGAGCACCGTGACATGCTGAGTGTCTGGGAAAGCAGAGATCCCCAGTGCTGTTGCGGCTAAAGATAGGCTGCAGAGGGATAGTGAAGACCTGCAAGATCATTCAGGGCTGGCACCTTCCTTGTGGGAGAAGGAGCCAGACGTTTGCCTTTTCAGAAAAAGTTTCTGCCGAGAACGAGCACCGTGACATGCTGAGTCTCTGGGAAAGCAGAGATCCCCAGTGCTGTTGCGGCTAAAGATAGGCTGCAGAGGGATAGTGAAGACCAGCAAGAGCTTTCAGGGCTGGCACCTTCCTTGTGGGAGAAGGAGCCAGACGTTTGCCTTTTCAGAAAAAGTTTCTGCCGAGAACGAGCACCGTGACATGCTGAGTCTCTGGGAAAGCAGAGATCCCCAGTGCTGTTGCGGCTAAAGATAGGCTGCAGAGGGATAGTGAAGACCTGCAAGATCTTTCAGGGCTGGCACCTTCCTTGTGGGAGAAGGAGCCAGACGTTTGCCTTTTCAGAAAAAGTTTCTGCCGAGAACGAGCACCGTGACATGCGGAGTCTCTGGGAAAGCACAGATCCCCAGTGCTGTTGCGGCTAAAGATAGGCTGCAGAGGGATAGTGAAGACCAGCAAGAGCTTTCAGGGCTGGCACCTTCCTTGTGGGAGAAGGAGCCGTAAGTTTGTCTTTTCAGAAAAAGTTTCTGCCGAGAACGAGCACCGTGACATGCTGAGTCTCTAGGAAAGCAGAGATCCCCAGTGCTGTTGTGCCTGTGGATAGGCTGCAGGGGGACAGTGAAGACCAGCAAGATCTTTAAGGGCTGGCACCTTCCTTGTGGGAGAAGGAGCCAGACGTTTGCCTTTTCAGAAAAAGTTTCTGCCGAGAACGAGCACCGTGACATGCTGAGTCTCTGGGAAAGCAGAGATCCCCAGTGCTGTTGCGGCTAAAGATAGGCTGCAGAGGGATAGTGAAGACCTGCAAGATCATTCAGGGCTGGCACCTTCCTTGTGGGAGAAGGAGCCAGACGTTTGCCTTTTCAGAAAAAGTTTCTGCCGAGAACGAGCACCGTGACATGCTGAGTCTCTGGGAAAGCAGAGATCCCCAGTGCTGTTGCGGCTAAAGATAGGCTGCAGAGGGATAGTGAAGACCAGCAAGAGCTTTCAGGGCTGGCACCTTCCTTGTGGGAGAAGGAGCCAGACGTTTGCCTTTTCAGAAAAAGTTTCTGCCGAGAACGAGCACCGTGACATGCTGAGTCTCTGGGAAAGCAGAGATCCCCAGTGCTGTTGCGGCTAAAGATAGGCTGCAGAGGGATAGTGAAGACCTGCAAGAGCTTTCAGGGCTGGCACCTTCCTTGTGGAAGATGGAGCCAGACGTTTGCCTCTTCAGAAAAACGCTCTGCCGTAAGCGAGCACCATAAGATGCTGAATCTCTGGGAAAGCAGAGCTCCCCAGTGCTGTTGCGGCTATAGATAGGCTGCAGAGGGATAGTGAAGACCAGCAAGATCTTTCAGGGCTGGCACCTTCCTTGTGGGAGAAGGAGCCGTAAGTTTGTCTTTTCAGAAAAAGTTTCTGCCGAGAACGAGCACGGTGACATGCTGAGTCTCTGGGAAAGCAGAGATCCCCAGTGCTGTTGCGGCTAAAGATAGGCTGCAGAGGGATACTGAAGTCCAGCAAGATCTTTCAGTGCTGGCACCTTCCTTGTGGGAGAAGGAGCCAGACATTTGCCTTTTCAGAAAAAGTTTCTGCCGAGAACGATCACCGTGACATGCTGAGTGTCTGGGAAAGCAGAGATCCCCAGTGCTGTTGCGGCTAAAGATAGGCTGCAGAGGGATAGTGAAGACCTGCAAGATCATTCAGGGCTGGCACCTTCCTTGTGGGAGAAGGAGCCAGACGTTTGCCTTTTCAGAAAAAGTTTCTGCCGAGAACGAGCACCGTGACATGCTGAGTCTCTGGGAAAGCAGAGATCCCCAGTGCTGTTGCGGCTAAAGATAGGCTGCAGAGGGATACTGAAGACCAGCAATATCTTTCAGGGCTGGCACCTTCCTTGTGGGAGAAGGAGCCAGACATTTGCCTTTTCAGAAAAAGTTTCTGCCGAGAACGAGCACCGTGACATGCTGAGTGTCTGGGAAAGCAGAGATCCCCAGTGCTGTTGCGGCTAAAGATAGGCTGCAGAGGGATAGTGAAGACCTGCAAGATCATTCAGGGCTGGCACCTTCCTTGTGAGAGAAGGAGCCGTAAGTTTGTCTTTTCAGAAAAAGTTTCTGCTGAGAACGAGCACCGTGACATGCTGAGTCTCTGGGAAAGCAGAGATCCCCAGTGCTGTTGCGGCTAAAGATAGGCTGCAGAGGGATACTGAAGACCAGCAAGAGCTTTCAGGGCTGGCACCTTCCTTGTGGGAGAAGGAGCCAGACATTTGCCTTTTCAGAAAAAGTTTCTGCCGAGAACGAGCACCGTGACATGCTGAGTGTCTGGGAAAGCAGAGATCCCCAGTGCTGTTGCGGCTAAAGATAGGCTGCAGAGGGATAGTGAAGACCTGCAAGATCATTCAGGGCTGGCACCTTCCTTGTGGGAGAAGGAGCCAGACGTTTGCCTTTTCAGAAAAAGTTTCTGCCGAGAACGAGCACCGTGACATGCTGAGTCTCTGGGAAAGCAGAGATCCCCAGTGCTGTTGCGGCTAAAGATCGGCTGCAGAGGGATAGTGAAGACCAGCAAGAGCTTTCAGGGCTGGCACCTTCCTTGTGGGAGAAGGAGCCAGACGTTTGCCTTTTCAGAAAAAGTTTCTGCCGAGAACGAGCACCGTGACATGCTGAGTCTCTGGGAAAGCAGAGATCCCCAGTGCTGTTGCGGCTAAAGATAGGCTGCAGAGGGATAGTGAAGACCTGCAAGATCATTCAGGGCTGGCACCTTCCTTGTGGGAGAAGGAGCCAGACGTTTGCCTTTTCAGAAAAAGTTTCTGCCGAGAACGAGCACCGTGACATGCTGAGTGTCTGGGAAAGCAGAGATCCCCAGTGCTGTTGCGGCTAAAGATAGGCTGCAGAGGGATAGTGAAGACCTGCAAGATCATTCAGGGCTGGCACCTTCCTTGTGGGAGAAGGAGCCAGACGTTTGCCTTTTCAGAAAAAGTTTCTGCCGAGAAAGAGCACCGTGACATGCTGAGTCTCTGGGAAAGCAGAGATCCCCAGTGCTGTTGCGGCTAAAGATAGGCTGCAGAGGGATAGTGAAGACCAGCAAGAGCTTTCAGGGCTGGCACCTTCCTTGTGGGAGAAGGAGCCAGACGTTTGCCTTTTCAGAAAAAGTTTCTGCCGAGAACGAGCACCGTGACATGCTGAGTCTCTGGGAAAGCAGAGATCCCCAGTGCTGTTGCGGCTAAAGATAGGCTGCAGAGGGATAGTGAAGACCTGCAAGATCTTTCAGGGCTGGCACCTTCCTTGTGGGAGAAGGAGCCAGACGTTTGCCTTTTCAGAAAAAGTTTCTGCCGAGAACGAGCACCGTGACATGCGGAGTCTCTGGGAAAGCACAGATCCCCAGTGCTGTTGCGGCTAAAGATAGGCTGCAGAGGGATAGTGAAGACCAGCAAGAGCTTTCAGGGCTGGCACCTTCCTTGTGGGAGAAGGAGCCGTAAGTTTGTCTTTTCAGAAAAAGTTTCTGCCGAGAACGAGCACCGTGACATGCTGAGTCTCTAGGAAAGCAGAGATCCCCAGTGCTGTTGTGCCTGTGGATAGGCTGCAGGGGGACAGTGAAGACCAGCAAGATCTTTAAGGGCTGGCACCTTCCTTGTGGGAGAAGGTGCCGTAAGTTTGTCTTTTCAGAAAAAGTTTCTGCCGAGAACGAGCACCGTGACATGCTGAGTCTCTGGGAAAGCAGAGATCCCCAGTGCTGTTGTGCCTGTGGATAGGCTGCGGGGGGATGGTGAAGACCAGCAAGATCTTTAAGGGCTGGCACCTTCCTTGTGGGAGAAGGAGCCAGACGTTTGCCTTTTCAGAAAAAGTTTCTGCCGAGAACGAGCACCGTGACATGCTGAGTCTCTGGGAAAGCAGAGATCCCCAGTGCTGTTGCGGCTAAAGATAGGCTGCAGAGGGATAGTGAAGACCTGCAAGAGCTTTCAGGGCTGGCACCTTCCTTGTGGAAGATGGAGCCAGACGTTTGCCTCTTCAGAAAAACGCTCTGCCGTAAGCGAGCACCATAAGATGCTGAATCTCTGGGAAAGCAGAGCTCCCCAGTGCTGTTGCGGCTATAGATAGGCTGCAGAGGGATAGTGAAGACCAGCAAGATCTTTCAGGGCTGGCACCTTCCTTGTGGGAGAAGGAGCCGTAAGTTTGTCTTTTCAGAAAAAGTTTCTGCCGAGAACGAGCACGGTGACATGCTGAGTCTCTGGGAAAGCAGAGATCCCCAGTGCTGTTGCGGCTAAAGATAGGCTGCAGAGGGATACTGAAGTCCAGCAAGATCTTTCAGGGCTGGCACCTTCCTTGTGGGAGAAGGAGCCAGACATTTGCCTTTTCAGAAAAAGTTTCTGCCGAGAACGATCACAGTGACATGCTGAGTGTCTGGGAAAGCAGAGATCCCCAGTGCTGTTGCGGCTAAAGATAGGCTGCAGAGGGATAGTGAAGACCTGCAAGATCATTCAGGGCTGGCACCTTCCTTGTGGGAGAAGGAGCCAGACGTTTGCCTTTTCAGAAAAAGTTTCTGCCGAGAACGAGCACCGTGACATGCTGAGTCTCTGGGAAAGCAGAGATCCCCAGTGCTGTTGCGGCTAAAGATAGGCTGCAGAGGGATACTGAAGACCAGCAATATCTTTCAGGGCTGGCACCTTCCTTGTGGGAGAAGGAGCCAGACATTTGCCTTTTCAGAAAAAGTTTCTGCCGAGAACGAGCACCGTGACATGCTGAGTGTCTGGGAAAGCAGAGATCCCCAGTGCTGTTGCGGCTAAAGATAGGCAGCAGAGGGATAGTGAAGACCTGCAAGATCATTCAGGGCTGGCACCTTCCTTGTGGGAGAAGGAGCCAGACGTTTGCCTTTTCAGAAAAAGTTTCTGCCGAGAACGAGCACCGTGACATGCTGAGTCTCTGGGAAAGCAGAGATCCCCAGTGCTGTTGCGGCTAAAGATAGGCTGCAGAGGGATACTGAAGACCAGCAAGATCTTTCAGGGCTGGCACCTTCCTTGTGGGAGAAGGAGCCAGACGTTTGCCTTTTCAGAAAAAGTTTCTGCCGAGAACGAGCACCGTGACATGCTGAGTCTCTGGGAAAGCAGAGATCCCCAGTGCTGTTGCGGCTAAAGATAGGCTGCAGAGGGATAGTGAAGACCTGCAAGAGCTTTCAGGGCTGGCACCTTCCTTGTGGGAGAAGGAGCCAGACGTTTGCCTTTTCAGAAAAAGTTTCTGCCGAGAACGAGCACCGTGACATGCGGAGTCTCTGGGAAAGCACAGATCCCCAGTTCTGTTGCGGCTAAAGATAGGCTGCAGAGGGATAGTGAAGACCAGCAAGAGCTTTCAGGGCTGGCACCTTCCTTGTGGGAGAAGGAGCCGTAAGTTTGTCTTTTCAGAAAAAGTTTCTGCCGAGAACGAGCACCGTGACATGCTGAGTCTCTGGGAAAGCAGAGATCCCCAGTGCTGTTGTGCCTGTGGATAGGCTGCGGGGGGATGGTGAAGACCAGCAAGATCTTTAAGGGCTGGCACCTTCCTTGTGGGAGAAGGAGCCAGACGTTTGCCTTTTCAGAAAAAGTTTCTGCCGAGAACGAGCACCGTGACATGCTGAGTCTCTGGGAAAGCAGAGATCCCCAGTGCTGTTGCGGCTAAAGATAGGCTGCAGAGGGATAGTGAAGACCTGCAAGAGCTTTCAGGGCTGGCACCTTCCTTGTGGAAGATGGAGCCAGACGTTTGCCTCTTCAGAAAAACGCTCTGCCGTAAGCGAGCACCATAAGATGCTGAATCTCTGGGAAAGCAGAGCTCCCCAGTGCTGTTGCGGCTATAGATAGGCTGCAGAGGGATAGTGAAGACCAGCAAGATCTTTCAGGGCTGGCACCTTCCTTGTGGGAGAAGGAGCCGTAAGTTTGTCTTTTCAGAAAAAGTTTCTGCCGAGAACGAGCACGGTGACATGCTGAGTCTCTGGGAAAGCAGAGATCCCCAGTGCTGTTGCGGCTAAAGATAGGCTGCAGAGGGATAGTGAAGACCTGCAAGATCATTCAGGGCTGGCACCTTCCTTGTGGGAGAAGGAGCCGTAAGTTTGTCTTTTCAGAAAAAGTTTCTGCCGAGAACGAGCACGGTGACATGCTGAGTCTCTGGGAAAGCAGAGATCCCCAGTGCTGTTGCGGCTAAAGATAGGCTGCAGAGGGATACTGAAGTCCAGCAAGATCTTTCAGGGCTGGCACCTTCCTTGTGGGAGAAGGAGCCAGACATTTGCCTTTTCAGAAAAAGTTTCTGCCGAGAACGATCACCGTGACATGCTGAGTGTCTGGGAAAGCAGAGATCCCCAGTGCTGTTGCGGCTAAAGATAGGCTGCAGAGGGATAGTGAAGACCTGCAAGATCATTCAGGGCTGGCACCTTCCTTGTGGGAGAAGGAGCCAGACGTTTGCCTTTTCAGAAAAAGTTTCTGCCGAGAACGAGCACCGTGACATGCTGAGTCTCTGGGAAAGCAGAGATCCCCAGTGCTGTTGCGGCTAAAGATAGGCTGCAGAGGGATACTGAAGACCAGCAATATCTTTCAGGGCTGGCACCTTCCTTGTGGGAGAAGGAGCCAGACATTTGCCTTTTCAGAAAAAGTTTCTGCCGAGAACGAGCACCGTGACATGCTGAGTGTCTGGGAAAGCAGAGATCCCCAGTGCTGTTGCGGCTAAAGATAGGCTGCAGAGGGATAGTGAAGACCTGCAAGATCATTCAGGGCTGGCACCTTCCTTGTGGGAGAAGGAGCCAGACGTTTGCCTTTTCAGAAAAAGTTTCTGCCGAGAACGAGCACCGTGACATGCTGAGTCTCTGGGAAAGCAGAGATCCCCAGTGCTGTTGCGGCTAAAGATAGGCTGCAGAGGGATACTGAAGACCAGCAAGATCTTTCAGGGCTGGCACCTTCCTTGTGGGAGAAGGAGCCGTAAGTTTGCCTTTTCAGAAAAAGTTTCTGCCGAGAACGAGCACCGTGACATGCTGAGTCTCTGGGAAAGCAGAGATCCCCAGTGCTGTTGCGGCTAAAGATAGGCTGCAGAGGGATAGTGAAGACCTGCAAGAGCTTTCAGGGCTGGCACCTTCCTTGTGGGAGAAGGAGCCAGACGTTTGCCTTTTCAGAAAAAGTTTCTGCCGAGAACGAGCACCGTGACATGCGGAGTCTCTGGGAAAGCACAGATCCCCAGTTCTGTTGCGGCTAAAGATAGGCTGCAGAGGGATAGTGAAGACCAGCAAGAGCTTTCAGGGCTGGCACCTTCCTTGTGGGAGAAGGAGCCGTAAGTTTGTCTTTTCAGAAAAAGTTTCTGCCGAGAACGAGCACCGTGACATGCTGAGTCTCTGGGAAAGCAGAGATCCCCAGTGCTGTTGTGCCTGTGGATAGGCTGCGGGGGGATGGTGAAGACCAGCAAGATCTTTAAGGGCTGGCACCTTCCTTGTGGGAGAAGGAGCCAGACGTTTGCCTTTTCAGAAAAAGTTTCTGCCGAGAACGAGCACCGTGACATGCTGAGTCTCTGGGAAAGCAGAGATCCCCAGTGCTGTTGCGGCTAAAGATAGGCTGCAGAGGGATAGTGAAGACCTGCAAGAGCTTTCAGGGCTGGCACCTTCCTTGTGGAAGATGGAGCCAGACGTTTGCCTCTTCAGAAAAACGCTCTGCCGTAAGCGAGCACCATAAGATGCTGAATCTCTGGGAAAGCAGAGCTCCCCAGTGCTGTTGCGGCTATAGATAGGCTGCAGAGGGATAGTGAAGACCAGCAAGATCTTTCAGGGCTGGCACCTTCCTTGTGGGAGAAGGAGCCGTAAGTTTGTCTTTTCAGAAAAAGTTTCTGCCGAGAACGAGCACGGTGACATGCTGAGTCTCTGGGAAAGCAGAGATCCCCAGTGCTGTTGCGGCTAAAGATAGGCTGCAGAGGGATAGTGAAGACCTGCAAGATCATTCAGGGCTGGCACCTTCCTTGTGGGAGAAGGAGCCAGACGTTTGCCTTTTCAGAAAAAGTTTCTGCCGAGAACGAGCACCGTGACATGCTGAGTCTCTGGGAAAGCAGAGATCCCCAGTGCTGTTGCGGCTAAAGATAGGCTGCAGAGGGATACTGAAGACCAGCAAGATCTTTCAGGGCTGGCACCTTCCTTGTGGGAGAAGGAGCCAGACATTTGCCTTTTCAGAAAAAGTTTCTGCCGAGAACGAGCACCGTGACATGCTGAGTGTCTGGGAAAGCAGAGATCCCCAGTGCTGTTGCGGCTAAAGATAGGCTGCAGAGGGATAGTGAAGACCTGCAAGATCATTCAGGGCTGGCACCTTCCTTGTGAGAGAAGGAGCCGTAAGTTTGTCTTTTCAGAAAAAGTTTCTGCTGAGAACGAGCACCGTGACATGCTGAGTCTCTGGGAAAGCACAGATCCCCAGTGCTGTTGCGGCTAAAGATAGGCTGCAGAGGGATACTGAAGACCAGCAAGATCTTTCAGGGCTGGCACCTTCCTTGTGGGAGAAGGAGCCAGACATTTGCCTTTTCAGAAAAAGTTTCTGCCGAGAACGAGCACCGTGACATGCTGAGTGTCTGGGAAAGCAGAGATCCCCAGTGCTGTTGCGGCTAAAGATAGGCTGCAGAGGGATAGTGAAGACCTGCAAGATCATTCAGGGCTGGCACCTTCCTTGTGGGAGAAGGAGCCAGACGTTTGCCTTTTCAGAAAAAGTTTCTGCCGAGAACGAGCACCGTGACATGCTGAGTCTCTGGGAAAGCAGAGATCCCCAGTGCTGTTGCGGCTAAAGATAGGCTGCAGAGGGATAGTGAAGACCAGCAAGAGCTTTCAGGGCTGGCACCTTCCTTGTGGGAGAAGGAGCCAGACGTTTGCCTTTTCAGAAAAAGTTTCTGCCGAGAACGAGCACCGTGACATGCTGAGTCTCTGGGAAAGCAGAGATCCCCAGTGCTGTTGCGGCTAAAGATAGGCTGCAGAGGGATAGTGAAGACCTGCAAGATCTTTCAGGGCTGGCACCTTCCTTGTGGGAGAAGGAGCCAGACGTTTGCCTTTTCAGAAAAAGTTTCTGCCGAGAACGAGCACCGTGACATGCGGAGTCTCTGGGAAAGCACAGATCCCCAGTGCTGTTGCGGCTAAAGATAGGATGCAGAGGGATAGTGAAGACCAGCAAGAGCTTTCAGGGCTGGCACCTTCCTTGTTGGAGAAGGAGCCGTAAGTTTGTCTTTTCAGAAAAAGTTTCTGCCGAGAACGAGCACCGTGACATGCTGAGTCTCTAGGAAAGCAGAGATCCCCAGTGCTGTTGTGCCTGTGGATAGGCTGCAGGGGGACAGTGAAGACCAGCAAGATCTTTAAGGGCTGGCACCTTCCTTGTGGGAGAAGGAGCCAGACGTTTGCCTTTTCAGAAAAAGTTTCTGCCGAGAACGAGCACCGTGACATGCTGAGTCTCTGGGAAAGCAGAGATCCCCAGTGCTGTTGCGGCTAAAGATAGGCTGCAGAGGGATAGTGAAGACCTGCAAGATCATTCAGGGCTGGCACCTTCCTTGTGGGAGAAGGAGCCAGACGTTTGCCTTTTCAGAAAAAGTTTCTGCCGAGAACGAGCACCGTGACATGCTGAGTCTCTGGGAAAGCAGAGATCCCCAGTGCTGTTGCGGCTAAAGATAGGCTGCAGAGGGATAGTGAAGACCTGCAAGAGCTTTCAGGGCTGGCACCTTCCTTGTGGAAGATGGAGCCATACGTTTGCCTCTTCAGAAAAACGCTCTGCCGTAAGCGAGCACCATAAGATGCTGAATCTCTGGGAAAGCAGAGATCCCCAGTGCTGTTGCGGCTAAAGATAGGCTGCAGAGGGATAGTGAAGACCAGCAAGAGCTTTCAGGGCTGGCACCTTCCTTGTGGGAGAAGGAGCCGTAAGTTTGTCTTTTCAGAAAAAGTTTCTGCCGAGAACGAGCACCGTGACATGCTGAGTATCTGGGAAAGCAGAGATCCCCAGTGCTGTTGTGCCTGTGGATAGGCTGCAGGGAGACGGTGAAGACCAGCAAGATCTTTCAGGGCTGGCACCTTCCTTGTGGGAGAAGGAGCCAGACGTTTGCCTTTTCAGAAAAAGTTTCTGCCGAGAACGAGCACCGTGACATGCGGAGTCTCTGGGAAAGCACAGATCCCCAGTTCTGTTGCGGCTAAAGATAGGCTGCAGAGGGATAGTGAAGACCAGCAAGAGCTTTCAGGGCTGGCACCTTCCTTGTGGGAGAAGGAGCCAGACATTTGTCTTTTCAGAAAAAGTTTCTGCCGAGAACGAGCACCGTGACATGCTGAGTCTCTGGGAAAGCAGAGATCCCCAGTGCTGTTGTGCCTGTGGATAGGCTGCAGAGGGATAGTGAAGACCTGCAAGAGCTTTCAGGGCTGGCACCTTCCTTGTGGGAGAAGGAGCCGTAAGTTTGTCTGTTCAGAAAAAGTTTCTGCCGAGAACGAGCACCGTGACATGCTGAGTCTCTGGGAAAGCAGAGATCCCCAGTGCTGTTGCGGCTAAAGATAGGCTGCAGAGGGATAGTGAAGACCTGCAAGATCATTCAGGGCTGGCACCTTCCTTGTGGGAGAAGGAGCCAGACGTTTGCCTTTTCAGAAAAAGTTTCTGCCGAGAACGAGCACCGTGACATGCTGAGTCTCTGGGAAAGCAGAGATCCCCAGTGCTGTTGCGGCTAAAGATAGGCTGCAGAGGGATAGTGAAGACCAGCAAGAGCTTTCAGGGCTGGCACCTTCCTTGTGGGAGAAGGAGCCGTAAGTTTGTCTTTTCAGAAAAAGTTTCTGCCGAGAACGAGCACCGTGACATGCTGAGTCTCTGGGAAAGCAGAGATCCCCAGTGCTGTTGCGGCTAAAGATAGGCTGCAGAGGGATACTGAAGACCAGCAAGATCTTTCAGGGCTGGCACCTTCCTTGTGGGAGAAGGAGCCGTAAGTTTGCCTTTTCAGAAAAAGTTTCTGCCGAGAACGAGCACCGTGACATGCTGAATCTCTGGGAAAGCAGAGATCCCCAGTGCTGTTGCGGCTAAAGATAGGCTGCAGAGGGATAGTGAAGACCTGCAAGAGCTTTCAGGGCTGGCACCTTCCTTGTGGGAGAAGGAGCCAGACGTTTGCCTTTTCAGAAAAAGTTTCTGCCGAGAACGAGCACCGTGACATGCGGAGTCTCTGGGAAAGCACAGATCCCCAGTTCTGTTGCGGCTAAAGATAGGCTGCAGGGGGACAGTGAAGACCAGCAAGACCTTTAAGGGCTGGCACCTTCCTTGTGGGAGAAGGAGCCAGACGTTTGCCTTTTCAGAAAAAGTTTCTGCCGAGAACGAGCACCGTGACATGCTGAGTCTCTGGGAAAGCAGAGATCCCCAGTGCTGTTGCGGCTAAAGATAGGCTGCAGAGGGATAGTGAAGACCTGCAAGATCATTCAGGGCTGGCACCTTCCTTGTGGGAGAAGGAGCCAGACGTTTGCCTTTTCAGAAAAAGTTTCTGCCGAGAACGAGCACCGTGACATGCTGAGTCTCTGGGAAAGCAGAGATCCCCAGTGCTGTTGCGGCTAAAGATAGGCTGCAGAGGGATAGTGAAGACCTGCAAGAGCTTTCAGGGCTGGCACCTTCCTTGTGGAAGATGGAGCCAGACGTTTGCCTCTTCAGAAAAACGCTCTGCCGTAAGCGAGCACCATAAGATGCTGAATCTCTGGGAAAGCAGAGATCCCCAGTGCTGTTGCGGCTAAAGATAGGCTGCAGAGGGATAGTGAAGACCAGCAAGAGCTTTCAGGGCTGGCACCTTCCTTGTGGGAGAAGGAGCCGTAAGTTTGTCTTTTCAGAAAAAGTTTCTGCCGAGAACGAGCACCGTGACATGCTGAGTATCTGGGAAAGCAGAGATCCCCAGTGCTGTTGTGCCTGTGGATAGGCTGCAGGGAGACGGTGAAGACCAGCAAGATCTTTCAGGGCTGGCACCTTCCTTGTGGGAGAAGGAGCCAGACGTTTGCCTTTTCAGAAAAAGTTTCTGCCGAGAACGAGCACCGTGACATGCGGAGTCTCTGGGAAAGCACAGATCCCCAGTTCTGTTGCGGCTAAAGATAGGCTGCAGAGGGATAGTGAAGACCAGCAAGAGCTTTCAGGGCTGGCACCTTCCTTGTGGGAGAAGGAGCCAGACATTTGTCTTTTCAGAAAAAGTTTCTGCCGAGAACGAGCACCGTGACATGCTGAGTCTCTGGGAAAGCAGAGATCCCCAGTGCTGTTGTGCCTGTGGATAGGCTGCAGAGGGATAGTGAAGACCTGCAAGAGCTTTCAGGGCTGGCACCTTCCTTGTGGAAGATGGAGCCATACGTTTGCCTCTTCAGAAAAACGCTCTGCCGTAAGCGAGCACCATAAGATGCTGAATCTCTGGGAAAGCAGAGATCCCCAGTGCTGTTGCGGCTAAAGATAGGCTGCAGAGGGATAGTGAAGACCAGCAAGAGCTTTCAGGGCTGGCACCTTCCTTGTGGGAGAAGGAGCCGTAAGTTTGTCTTTTCAGAAAAAGTTTCTGCCGAGAACGAGCACCGTGACATGCTGAGTATCTGGGAAAGCAGAGATCCCCAGTGCTGTTGTGCCTGTGGATAGGCTGCAGGGAGACGGTGAAGACCAGCAAGATCTTTCAGGGCTGGCACCTTCCTTGTGGGAGAAGGAGCCAGACGTTTGTCTTTTCAGAAAAAGTTTCTGCCGAGAACGAGCACCGTGACATGCGGAGTCTCTGGGAAAGCACAGATCCCCAGTTCTGTTGCGGCTAAAGATAGGCTGCAGAGGGATAGTGAAGACCACCAAGAGCTTTCAGGGCTGGCACCTTCCTTGTGGGAGGAGCCAGACATTTGTCTTTTCAGAAAAAGTTTCTGCCGAGAACGAGCACCGTGACATGCTGAGTCTCTGGGAAAGCAGAGATCCCCAGTGCTGTTGTGCCTGTGGATAGGCTGCAGAGGGATAGTGAAGACCTGCAAGAGCTTTCAGGGCTGGCACCTTCCTTGTGGGAGAAGGAGCCGTAAGTTTGTCTGTTCAGAAAAAGTTTCTGCCGAGAACGAGCACCGTGACATGCTGAGTGTCTGGGAAAGCAGAGATCCCCAGTGCTGTTGCGGCTAAAGATAGGCTGCAGAGGGATAGTGAAGACCTGCAAGATCATTCAGGGCTGGCACCTTCCTTGTGGGAGAAGGAGCCAGACGTTTGCCTTTTCAGAAAAAGTTTCTGCCGAGAACGAGCACCGTGACATGCTGAGTCTCTGGGAAAGCAGAGATCCCCAGTGCTGTTGCGGCTAAAGATAGGCTGCAGAGGGATAGTGAAGACCAGCAAGAGCTTTCAGGGCTGGCACCTTCCTTGTGGGAGAAGGAGCCGTAAGTTTGTCTTTTCAGAAAAAGTTTCTGCCGAGAACGAGCACCGTGACATGCTGAGTCTCTGGGAAAGCAGAGATCCCCAGTGCTGTTGTGCCTGTGGATAGGCTGCAGGGAGACAGTGAAGACCAGCAAGATCTTTCAGGGCTGGCAGCTTCCTTGTGGGAGAAGGAGCCAGACGTTTGCCTTTTCAGAAAAAGTTTCTGCCGAGAACGAGCACCGTGACATGCTGAGTCTCTGGGAAAGCAGAGATCCCCAGTGCTGTTGCGGCTAAAGATAGGCTGCAGAGGGATAGTGAAGACCTGCAAGATCTTTCAGGGCTGGCACCTTCCTTGTGGGAGAAGGAGCCAGACGTTTGCCTTTTCAGAAAAAGTTTCTGCCAAGAACGAGCACCGTGACATGCGGAGTCTCTGGGAAAGCACAGATCCCCAGTGCTGTTGCGGCTAAAGATAGGCTGCAGAGAGATAGTGAAGACCAGCAAGAGCTTTCAGGGCTGGCACCTTCCTTGTGGGAGAAGGAGCCGTAAGTTTGTCTTTTCAGAAAAAGTTTCTGCCGAGAACGAGTACCGTGACATGCTGAGTCTCTAGGAAAGCAGAGATCCCCAGTGCTGTTGTGCCTGTGGATAGGCTGCAGGGGGACAGTGAAGACCAGCACAATCTTTAAGGGCTGGCACCTTCCTTGTGGGAGAAGGAGCCAGACGTTTGCCTTTTCAGAAAAAGTTTCTGCCGAGAACGAGCGCCGTGACATGCTGAGTCTCTTGGAAAGCAGAGATCCCCAGTGCTGTTGCGGCTAAAGATAGGCTGCAGAGGGATAGTGAAGACCAGCAAGAGCTTTCAGGGCTGGCACCTTCCTTGTGGGAGAAGGAGCCGTAAGTTTGTCTTTTCAGAAAAAGTTTCTGCCGAGAACGAGCACCGTGACATGTGGAGTCTCTGGGAAAGCACAGAGCCCCAGTTCTGTTGCGGCTAAAGATAGGCTGCAGAGGGATAGTGAAGACCAGCAAGAGCTTTCAGGGCTGGCACCTTCCTTGTGGGAGAAGGAGCCGTAAGTTTGTCTTTTCAGAAAAAGTTTCTGCCGAGAACGAGCACCATGACATGCTGAGTCTCTGGGAAAGCAGAGATCCCCAGTGCTGTTGTGCCTGTGGATAGGCTGCAGGGGGACGGTGAAGACCAGCAAGATCTTTAAGGGCTGGCACCTTCCTTGTGGGAGAAGGAGCCAGACGTTTGCCTTTTCAGAAAAAGTTTCTGCCGAGAACGAGCACCGTGACATGCTGAGTGTCTGGGAAAGCAGAGATCCCCAGTGCTGTTGCGGCTAAAGATAGGCTGCAGAGGGATAGTGAAGACCACCAAGAGCTTTCAGGGCTGGCACCTTCCTTGTGGAAGATGGAGACAGACGTTTGCCTCTTCAGAAAAACGCTCTGCCGTAAGCGAGCACCATAAGATGCTGAATCTCTGGGAAAGCAGAGATCCCCAGTGCTGTTGCGGCTAAAGATAGGCTGCAGAGGGATAGTGAAGACCAGCAAGAGCTTTCAGGGCTGGCACCTTCCTTGTGGGAGAAGGAGCCGTAAGTTTGTCTTTTCAGAAAAAGTTTCTGCCGAGAACGAGCACCGTGACATGCTGAGTCTCTGGGAAAGCAGAGATCCCCAGTGCTGTTGTGCCTGTGGATAGGCTGCAGGGAGACGGTGAAGACCAGCAAGATCTTTCAGGGCTGGCAGCTTCCTTGTGGGAGAAGGAGCCAGACGTTTGCCTTTTCAGAAAAAGTTTCTGCCGAGAACGAGCACCGTGACATGCTGAGTCTCTGGGAAAGCAGAGATCCCCAGTGCTGTTGCGGCTAAAGATAGGCTGCAGAGGGATAGTGAAGACCTGCAAGAGCTTTCAGGGCTGGCACCTTCCTTGTGGGAGAAGGAGCCAGACGTTTGCCTTTTCAGAAAAAGTTTCTGCCGAGAACGAGCACCGTGACATGCGGAGTCTCTGGGAAAGCACAGATCCCCAGTTCTGTTGCGGCTAAAGATAGGCTGCAGAGGGATAGTGAAGACCAGCAAGAGCTTTCAGGGCTGGCACCTTCCTTGTGGGAGAAGGAGCCGTAAGTTTGTCTTTTCAGAAAAAGTTTCTGCCGAGAACGAGCACCGTGACATGCTGAGTCTCTGGGAAAGCAGAGATCCCCAGTGCTGTTGTGCCTGTGTATAGGCTGCAGAGGGATAGTGAAGACCTGCAAGAGCTTTCAGGGCTGGCACCTTCCTTGTGGGAGAAGGAGCCAGACGTTTGCCTTTTCAGAAAAAGTTTCTGCCGAGAACGAGCACCGTGACATGCGGAGTCTCTGGGAAAGCACAGATCCCCAGTTCTGTTGCGGCTAAAGATAGGCTGCAGAGGGATAGTGAAGACCAGCAAGAGCTTTCAGGGCTGGCACCTTCCTTGTGGGAGAAGGAGCCAGACGTTTGCCTTTTCAGAAAAATTTTCTGCCGAGAACGAGCACCGTGAGATGCTGAGTGTCTGGGAAAGCAGAGATCCCCAGTGCTGTTGCGGCTAAAGATAGGCTGCAGAGGGATAGTGAAGACCTGCAAGAGCTTTCAGGGCTGGCACCTTCCTTGTGGGAGAAGGAGCCAGACGTTTGCCTTTTCAGAAAAAGTTTCTGCCGAGAACGAGCACCGTGACATGCTGAGTCTCTGGGAAAGCAGAGATCCCCAGTGCTGTTGCGGCTAAAGATAGGCTGCAGAGGGATAGTGAAGACCTGCAAGAGCTTTCAGGGCTGGCACCTTCCTTGTGGGAGAAGGAGCCAGACGTTTGCCTTTTCAGAAAAAGTTTCTGCCGAGAACGAACACCGTGACATGCGGAGTCTCTGGGAAAGCACAGATCCCCAGTTCTGTTGCGGCTAAAGATAGGCTGCAGAGGGATAGTGAAGACCAGCAAGAGCTTTCAGGGCTGGCAGCTTCCTTGTGGGAGAAGGAGCCGTAAGTTTGTCTTTTCAGAAAAAGTTTCTGCCGAGAACGAGCACCGTGACATGCTGAGTCTCTGGGAAAGCAGAGATCCCCAGTGCTGTTGTGCCTGTGGATAGGCTGCAGAGGGATAGTGAAGACCTGCAAGAGCTTTCAGGGCTGGCACCTTCCTTGTGGGAGAAGGAGCCAGACGTTTGCCTTTTCAGAAAAAGTTTCTGCCGAGAACGAGCACCGTGACATGCTGAGTCTCTGGGAAAGCAGAGATCCCCAGTGCTGTTGCGGCTAAAGATAGGCTGCAGAGGGATAGTGAAGACCTGCAAGATCTTTCAGGGCTGGCACCTTCCTTGTGGGAGAAGGAGCCAGACGTTTGCCTTTTCAGAAAAAGTTTCTGCCGAGAACGAGCACCGTGACATGCGGAGTCTCTGGGAAAGCACAGATCCCCAGTGCTGTTGCGGCTAAAGATAGGCTGCAGAGGGATACTGAAGACCAGCAAGAGCTTTCAGGGCTGGCACCTTCCTTGTGGGAGAAGGAGCCGTAAGTTTGTCTTTTCAGAAAAAGTTTCTGCCGAGAACGAGCACCGTGACATGCTGAGTCTCTGGGAAAGCAGAGATCCCCAGTGCTGTTGTGCCTGTGGATAGGCTGCGGGGGGATGGTGAAGACCAGCAAGATCTTTAAGGGCTGGCACCTTCCTTGTGGGAGAAGGAGCCAGACGTTTGCCTTTTCAGAAAAAGTTTCTGCCGAGAACGAGCACCGTGACATGCTGAGTCTCTGGGAAAGCAGAGATCCCCAGTGCTGTTGCGGCTAAAGATAGGCTGCAGAGGGATAGTGAAGACCTGCAAGAGCTTTCAGGGCTGGCACCTTCCTTGTGGAAGATGGAGCCAGACGTTTGCCTCTTCAGAAAAACGCTCTGCCGTAAGCGAGCACCATAAGATGCTGAATCTCTGGGAAAGCAGAGATCCCCAGTGCTGTTGCGGCTAAAGATAGGCTGCAGAGGGATAGTGAAGACCAGCAAGATCTTTCAGGGCTGGCACCTTCCTTGTGGGAGAAGGAGCCAGACATTTGCCTTATCAGAAAAAGTTTCTGCCGAGAACGAGCACCGTGACATGCTGAGTCTCTGGGAAAGCAGAGATCCCCAGTGCTGTTGCGGCTAAAGATAGGCTGCAGAGGGATAGTGAAGACCTGCAAGAGCTTTCAGGGCTGGCACCTTCCTTGTGGAAGAGGGAGCCAGACGTTTGCCTCTTCAGAAAAACGCTCTGCCGTAAGCGAGCACCATAAGATGCTGAATCTCTGGGAAAGCAGAGCTCCCCAGTGCTGTTGCGGCTATAGATAGGCTGCAGAGGGATAGTGAAGACCAGCAAGATCTTTCAGGGCTGGCACCTTCCTTGTGGGAGAAGGAGCCGTAAGTTTGTCTTTTCAGAAAAAGTTTCTGCCGAGAACGAGCACCGTGACATGCGGAGTCTCTGGGAAAGCACAGATCCCCAGTTCTGTTGCGGCTAAAGATAGGCTGCAGAGGGATAGTGAAGACCAGCAAGAGCTTTCAGGGCTGGCACCTTCCTTGTGGGAGAAGGAGCCGTAAGTTTGTCTTTTCAGAAAAAGTTTCTGCCGAGAACGAGCACCGTGACATGCTGAGTCTCTGGGAAAGCAGAGATCCCCAGTGCTGTTGTGCCTGTGTATAGGCTGCAGAGGGATAGTGAAGACCTGCAAGAGCTTTCAGGGCTGGCACCTTCCTTGTGGGAGAAGGAGCCAGACGTTTGCCTTTTCAGAAAAAGTTTCTGCCGAGAACGACCACCGTGACATGCGGAGTCTCTGGGAAAGCAGAGATCCCCAGTTCTGTTGCGGCTAAAGATAGGCTGCAGAGGGATAGTGAAGACCTGCAAGAGCTTTCAGGGCTGGCACCTTCCTTGTGGGAGAAGGAGCCAGACGTTTGCCTTTTCAGAAAAAGTTTCTGCCGAGAACGAGCACCGTGAGATGCTGAGTGTCTGGGAAAGCAGAGATCCCCAGTGCTGTTGCGGCTAAAGATAGGCTGCAGAGGGATAGTGAAGACCTGCAAGAGCTTTCAGGGCTGGCACCTTCCTTGTGGGAGAAGGAGCCAGACGTTTGCCTTTTCAGAAAAAGTTTCTGCCGAGAACGAGCACCGTGACATGCTGAGTCTCTGGGAAAGCAGAGATCCCCAGTGCTGTTGCGGCTAAAGATAGGCTGCAGAGGGATAGTGAAGACCTGCAAGAGCTTTCAGGGCTGGCACCTTCCTTGTGGGAGAAGGAGCCAGACGTTTGCCTTTTCAGAAAAAGTTTCTGCCGAGAACGAACACCGTGACATGCGGAGTCTCTGGGAAAGCACAGATCCCCAGTTCTGTTGCGGCTAAAGATAGGCTGCAGAGGGATAGTGAAGACCAGCAAGAGCTTTCAGGGCTGGCAGCTTCCTTGTGGGAGAAGGAGCCGTAAGTTTGTCTTTTCAGAAAAAGTTTCTGCCGAGAACGAGCACCGTGACATGCTGAGTCTCTGGGAAAGCACAGATCCCCAGTGCTGTTGTGCCTGTGGATAGGCTGCAGAGGGATAGTGAAGACCTGCAAGAGCTTTCAGGGCTGGCACCTTCCTTGTGGGAGAAGGAGCCAGACGTTTGCCTTTTCAGAAAAAGTTTCTGCCGAGAACGAGCACCGTGACATGCTGAGTCTCTGGGAAAGCAGAGATCCCCAGTGCTGTTGCGGCTAAAGATAGGCTGCAGAGGGATAGTGAAGACCTGCAAGATCTTTCAGGGCTGGCACCTTCCTTGTGGGAGAAGGAGCCAGACGTTTGCCTTTTCAGAAAAAGTTTCTGCCGAGAACGAGCACCGTGACATGCGGAGTCTCTGGGAAAGCACAGATCCCCAGTGCTGTTGCGGCTAAAGATAGGCTGCAGAGGGATAGTGAAGACCAGCAAGATCTTTCAGGGCTGGCAGCTTCCTTGTGGGAGAAGGAGCCGTAAGTTTGTCTTTTCAGAAAAAGTTTCTGCCGAGAACGAGCACCGTGACATGCTGAGTCTCTGGGAAAGCAGAGATCCCCAGTGCTGTTGTGCCTGTGGATAGGCTGCGGGGGGAAGGTGAAGACCAGCAAGATCTTTAAGGGCTGGCACCTTCCTTGTGGGAGAAGGAGCCAGACGTTTGCCTTTTCAGAAAAAGTTTCTGCCGAGAACGAGCACCGTGACATGCTGAGTCTCTGGGAAAGCAGAGATCCCCAGTGCTGTTGCGGCTAAAGATAGGCTGCAGAGGGATAGTGAAGACCTGCAAGAGCTTTCAGGGCTGGCACCTTCCTTGTGGAAGATGGAGCCAGACGTTTGCCTCTTCAGAAAAACGCTCTGCCGTAAGCGAGCACCATAAGATGCTGAATCTCTGGGAAAGCAGAGATCCCCAGTGCTGTTGCGGCTAAAGATAGGCTGCAGAGGGATAGTGAAGACCAGCAAGATCTTTCAGGGCTGGCACCTTCCTTGTGGGAGAAGGAGCCAGACATTTGCCTTTTCAGAAAAAGTTTCTGCCGAGAACGAGCACCGTGACATGCTGAGTCTCTGGGAAAGCAGAGATCCCCAGTGCTGTTGCGGCTAAAGATAGGCTGCAGAGGGATAGTGAAGACCTGCAAGAGCTTTCAGGGCTGGCACCTTCCTTGTGGAAGAGGGAGCCAGACGTTTGCCTCTTCAGAAAAACGCTCTGCCGTAAGCGAGCACCATAAGATGCTGAATCTCTGGGAAAGCAGAGCTCCCCAGTGCTGTTGCGGCTATAGATAGGCTGCAGAGGGATAGTGAAGACCAGCAAGATCTTTCAGGGCTGGCACCTTCCTTGTGGGAGAAGGAGCCGTAAGTTTCTCTTTTCAGAAAAAGTTTCTGCCGAGAACGAGCACCGTGACATGCGGAGTCTCTGGGAAAGCACAGATCCCCAGTGCTGTTGCGGCTAAAGATAGGCTGCAGAGGGATAGTGAAGACCAGCAAGAGCTTTCAGGGCTGGCACCTTCCTTGTGGGAGAAGGAGCCGTAAGTTTGTCTTTTCAGAAAAAGTTTCTGCCGAGAACGAGCACCGTGACATGCTGAGTCTCTAGGAAAGCAGAGATCCCCAGTGCTGTTGTGCCTGTGGATAGGCTGCAGGGGGACAGTGAAGACCAGCAAGATCTTTAAGGGCTGGCACCTTCCTTGTGGGAGAAGGAGCCAGACGTTTGCCTTTTCAGAAAAAGTTTCTGCCGAGAACGAGCACCGTGACATGCTGAGTGTCTGGGAAAGCAGAGATCCCCAGTGCTGTTGCGGCTAAAGATAGGCTGCAGAGGGATAGTGAAGACCTGCAAGATCTTTCAGGGCTGGCACCTTCCTTGTGGGAGAAGGTGCCGTAAGTTTGTCTTTTCAGAAAAAGTTTCTGCCGAGAACGAGCACCGTGACATGCTGAGTCTCTGGGAAAGCAGAGATCCCCAGTGCTGTTGTGCCTGTGGATAGGCTGCAGGGGGACGGTGAAGACCAGCAAGATCTTTAAGGGCTGGCACCTTCCTTGTGGGAGAAGGAGCCAGACGTTTGCCTTTTCAGAAAAAGTTTCTGCCGAGAACGAGCACCGTGACATGCTGAGTCTCTGGGAAAGCAGAGATCCCCAGTGCTGTTGCGGCTCAAGATAGGCTGCAGAGGGATAGTGAAGACCTGCAAGAGCTTTCAGGGCTGGCACCTTCCTTGTGGGAGAAGGAGCCAGACGTTTGCCTTTTCAGAAAAAGTTTCTGCCGAGAACGAGCACCGTGAGATGCGGAGTCTCTGGGAAAGCACAGATCCCCAGTTCTGTTGCGGCTAAAGATAGGCTGCAGAGGGATAGTGAAGACCAGCAAGAGCTTTCAGGGCTGGCACCTTCCTTGTGGGAGAAGGAGCCGTAAGTTTGTCTTTTCAGAAAAAGTTTCTGCCGAGAACGAGCACCGTGACATGCTGAGTCTCTGGGAAAGCAGAGATCCCCAGTGCTGTTGTGCCTGTGGATAGGCTGCAGAGGGATAGTGAAGACCTGCAAGAGCTTTCAGGGCTGGCACCTTCCTTGTGGGAGAAGGAGCCAGACGTTTGCCTTTTCAGAAAAAGTTTCTGCCGAGAACGAGCACCGTGACATGCTGAGTCTCTGGGAAAGCAGAGATCCCCAGTGCTGTTGCGGCTAAAGATAGGCTGCAGAGGGATAGTGAAGACCTGCAAGAGCTTTCAGGGCTGGCACCTTCCTTGTGGGAGAAGGAGCCAGACGTTTGCCTTTTCAGAAAAAGTTTCTGCCGAGAACGAGCACCGTGACATGCGGAGTCTCTGGGAAAGCACAGATCCCCAGTTCTGTTGCGGCTAAAGATAGGCTGCAGAGGGATAGTGAAGACCAGCAAGATCTTTCAGGGCTGGCACCTTCCTTGTGGGAGAAGGAGCCGTAAGTTTGTCTTTTCAGAAAAAGTTTCTGCCGAGAACGAGCACCGTGACATGCTGAGTCTCTGGGAAAGCAGAGATCCCCAGTGCTGTTGTGCCTGTGGATAGGCTGCAGAGGGATAGTGAAGACCTGCAAGAGCTTTCAGGGCTGGCACCTTCCTTGTGGGAGAAGGAGCCAGACGTTTGCCTTTTCAGAAAAAGTTTCTGCCGAGAACGAGCACCGTGACATGCTGAGTCTCTGGGAAAGCAGAGATCCCCAGTGCTGTTGCGGCTAAAGATAGGCTGCAGAGGGATAGTGAAGACCTGCAAGAGCTTTCAGGGCTGGCACCTTCCTTGTGGGAGAAGGAGCCAGACGTTTGCCTTTTCAGAAAAAGTTTCTGCCGAGAACGAGCACCGTGACATGCGGAGTCTCTGGGAAAGCAGAGATCCCCAGTGCTGTTGTGCCTGTGGATAGGCTGCGGGGGGATGGTGAAGACCAGCAAGATCTTTAAGGGCTGGCACCTTCCTTGTGGGAGAAGGAGCCAGACGTTTGCCTTTTCAGAAAAAGTTTCTGCCGAGAACAAGCACCGTGACATGCGGAGTCTCTGGGAAAGCAGAGATCCCCAGTGCTGTTGCGGCTAAAGATAGGCTGCAGAGGGATAGTGAAGACCTGCAAGATCTTTCAGGGCTGGCACCTTCCTTGTGGGAGAAGGAGCCAGACGTTTGCCTTTTCAGAAAAAGTTTCTGCCGAGAACGAGCACCGTGACATGCTGAGTCTCTGGGAAAGCAGAGATCCCCAGTGCTGTTGTGCCTGTGGATAGGCTGCAGAGGGATATAGAAGACCTGCAAGAGCTTTCAGGGCTGGCACCTTCCTTGTGGGAGAAGGAGCCGTAAGTTTGTCTTTTCAGAAAAAGTTTCTGCCGACAACGAGCACCGTGACATGCTGAGTCTCTGGGAAAGCAGAGATCCCCAGTGCTGTTGCGGCTAAAGATAGGCTGCAGAGGGATAGTGAAGACCTGCAAGATCTTTCAGGGCTGGCACCTTCCTTGTGGAAGATGGAGCCAGACGTTTGCCTTTTCAGAAAAAGTTTCTGCCGAGAACGAGCACCGTGACATGCTGAGTCTCTGGGAAAGCAGAGATCCCCAGTGCTGTTGTGCCTGTGGATAGGCTGCGGGGGGATGGTGAAGACCAGCAAGATCTTTAAGGGCTGGCACCTTCCTTGTGGGAGAAGGAGCCAGACGTTTGCCTTTTCAGAAAAAGTTTCTGCCGAGAACGAGCACCGTGACATGCTGAGTCTCTGGGAAAGCAGAGATCCCCAGTGCTGTTGCGGCTAAAGATAGGCTGCAGAGGGATAGTGAAGACCTGCAAGAGCTTTCAGGGCTGGCACCTTCCTTGTGGGAGAAGGAGCCAGACGTTTGCCTTTTCAGAAAAAGTTTCTGCCGAGAACGAGCATCGTGACATGCTGAGTCTCTGGGAAAGCACAGATCCCCAGTTCTGTTGCGGCTAAAGATAGGCTGCAGAGGGATAGTGAAGACCTGCAAGAGCTTTCAGGGCTGGCACCTTCCTTGTGGGAGAAGGAGCCAGACGTTTGCCTTTTCAGAAAAAGCTTCTGCCGAGAACGAGCACCGTAACATGCTGAGTCTCTGGGAAAGCAGAGATCCCCAGTGCTGTTGCGGCTAAAGATAGGCTGCAGAGGGATAGTGAAGACCTGCAAGAGCTTTCAGGGCTGGCACCTTCCTTGTGGAAGATGGAGCCAGACGTTTGCCTCTTCAGAAAAACGCTCTGCCGTAAGCGAGCACCATAAGATGCTGAATCTCTGGGAAAGCAGAGCTCCCCAGTGCTGTTGCGGCTATAGATAGGCTGCAGAGGGATAGTGAAGACCAGCAAGATCTTTCAGGGCTGGCACCTTCCTTGTGGGAGAAGGAGCCGTAAGTTTGTCTTTTCAGAAAAAGTTTCTGCCGAGAACGAGCACCGTGAGATGCTGAGTGTCTGGGAAAGCAGAGATCCCCAGTGCTGTTGCGGCTAAAGATAGGCTGCAGAGGGATAGTGAAGACCTGCAAGAGCTTTCAGGGCTGGCACCTTCCTTGTGGGAGAAGGAGCCAGACGTTTGCCTTTTCAGAAAAAGTTTCTGCCGAGAACGAGCACCGTGACATGCTGAGTCTCTGGGAAAGCAGAGATCCCCAGTGCTGTTGCGGCTAAAGATAGGCTGCAGAGGGATAGTGAAGACCTGCAAGAGCTTTCAGGGCTGGCACCTTCCTTGTGGGAGAAGGAGCCAGACGTTTGCCTTTTCAGAAAAAGTTTCTGCCGAGAACGAGCACCGTGACATGCGGAGTCTCTGGGAAAGCACAGATCCCCAGTTCTGTTGCGGCTAAAGATAGGCTGCAGAGGGATAGTGAAGACCAGCAAGAGCTTTCAGGGCTGGCAGCTTCCTTGTGGGAGAAGGAGCCGTAAGTTTGTCTTTTCAGAAAAAGTTTCTGCCGAGAACGAGCACCGTGACATGCTGAGTCTCTGGGAAAGCAGAGATCCCCAGTGCTGTTGTGCCTGTGGATAGGCTGCAGGGAGACGGTGAAGACCAGCAAGATCTTTCAGGGCTGGCACCTTCCTTGTGGGAGAAGGAGCCAGACGTTTGCCTTTTCAGAAAAGGTTTCTGCCGAGAACGAGCACCGTGACATGCTGAGTCTCTGGGAAAGCAGAGATCCCCAGTGCTGTTGCGGCTAAAGATAGGCTGCAGAGGGATAGTGAAGACCTGCAAGAGCTTTCAGGGCTGGCACCTTCCTTGTGGGAGAAGGAGCCAGACGTTTGCCTTTTCAGAAAAAGTTTCTGCCGAGAACGAGCACCGTGACATGTGGAGTCTCTGGGAAAGCACAGATCCCCAGTTCTGTTGCGGCTAAAGATAGGCTGCAGAGGGATAGTGAAGACCAGCAAGAGCTTTCAGGGCTGGCACCTTCCTTGTGGGAGAAGGAGCTGTAAGTTTGTCTTTTCAGAAAAAGTTTCTGCCGAGAACGAGCACCGTGACATGCTGAGTCTCTGGGAAAGCAGAGATCCCCAGTGCTGTTGTGCCTGTGGATAGGCTGCAGAGGGATAGTGAAGACCTGCAAGAGCTTTCAGGGCTGGCACCTTCCTTGTGGGAGAAGGAGCCAGACGTTTGCCTTTTCAGAAAAAGTTTCTGCCGAGAACGAGCACCGTGACATGCTGAGTCTCTGGGAAAGCAGAGATCCCCAGTGCTGTTGCGGCTAAAGATAGGCTGCAGAGGGATAGTGAAGACCTGCAAGAGCTTTCAGGGCTGGCACCTTCCTTGTGGGAGAAGGAGCCAGACGTTTGCCTTTTCAGAAAAAGTTTCTGCCGAGAACGAGCACCGTGACATGCGGAGTCTCTGGGAAAGCACAGATCCCCAGTTCTGTTGCGGCTAAAGATAGGCTGCAGAGGGATAGTGAAGACCAGCAAGAGCTTTCAGGGCTGGCACCTTCCTTGTGGGAGAAGGAGCCGTAAGTTTGTCTTTTCAGAAAAAGTTTCTGCCGAGAACGAGCACCGTGACATGCTGAGTCTCTGGGAAAGCAGAGATCCCCAGTGCTGTTGTGCCTGTGGATAGGCTGCAGGGAGACGGTGAAGACCTGCAAGAGCTTTCAGGGCTGGCACCTTCCTTGTGGGAGAAGGAGCCAGACGTTTGCCTTTTCAGAAAAAGTTTCTGCCGAGAACGAGCACCGTGACATGCTGAGTCTCTGGGAAAGCAGAGATCCCCAGTGCTGTTGCGGCTAAAGATAGGCTGCAGAGGGATAGTGAAGACCTGCAAGATCTTTCAGGGCTGGCACCTTCCTTGTGGGAGAAGGAGCCAGACGTTTGCCTTTTCAGAAAAAGTTTCTGCCGAGAACGAGCACCGTGACATGCGGAGTCTCTGGGAAAGCACAGATCCCCAGTGCTGTTGCGGCTAAAGATAGGCTGCAGAGGGATACTGAAGACCAGCAAGAGCTTTCAGGGCTGGCACCTTCCTTGTGGGAGAAGGAGCCGTAAGTTTGTCTTTTCAGAAAAAGTTTCTGCCGAGAACGAGCACCGTGACATGCTGAGTCTCTGGGAAAGCAGAGATCCCCAGTGCTGTTGTGCCTGTGGATAGGCTGCGGGGGGATGGTGAAGACCAGCAAGATCTTTAAGGGCTGGCACCTTCCTTGTGGGAGAAGGAGCCAGACGTTTGCCTTTTCAGAAAAAGTTTCTGCCGAGAACGAGCACCGTGACATGCTGAGTCTCTGGGAAAGCAGAGATCCCCAGTGCTGTTGCGGCTAAAGATAGGCTGCAGAGGGATAGTGAAGACCTGCAAGAGCTTTCAGGGCTGGCACCTTCCTTGTGGAAGATGGAGCCAGACGTTTGCCTTTTCAGAAAAAGTTTCTGCCGAGAACGAGCACCGTGACATGCTGAGTCTCTGGGAAAGCAGAGATCCCCAGTGCTGTTGTGCCTGTGGATAGGCTGCGGGGGGATGGTGAAGACCAGCAAGATCTTTCAGGGCTGGCACCTTCCTTGTGGGAGAAGGAGCCAGACATTTGCCTTTTCAGAAAAAGTTTCTGCCGAGAACGAGCACCGTGACATGCTGAGTCTCTGGGAAAGCAGAGATCCCCAGTGCTGTTGCGGCTAAAGATAGGCTGCAGAGGGATAGTGAAGACCTGCAAGAGCTTTCAGGGCTGGCACCTTCCTTGTGGGAGAAGGAGCCGTAAGTTTGTCTTTTCAGAAAAAGTTTCTGCCGAGAACGAGCACCGTGACATGCGGAGTCTCTGGGAAAGCACAGATCCCCAGTGCTGTTGCGGCTAAAGATAGGCTGCAGAGGGATAGTGAAGACCTGCAAGATCATTCAGGGCTGGCACCTTCCTTGTGGGAGAAGGAGCCGTAAGTTTGTCTTTTCAGAAAAAGTTTCTGCCGAGAACGAGCACCGTGACATGCTGAGTCTCTAGGAAAGCAGAGATCCCCAGTGCTGTTGTGCCTGTGGATAGGCTGCAGGGGGACAGTGAAGACCAGCAAGAGCTTTAAGGGCTGGCACCTTCCTTGTGGGAGAAGGAGCCAGACGTTTGCCTTTTCAGAAAAAGTTTCTGCCGAGAACGAGCACCGTGACATGCTGGGTGTCTGGGAAAGCAGAGATCCCCAGTGCTGTTGCGGCTAAAGATAGGCTGCAGAGGGATAGTGAAGACCTGCAAGAGCTTTCAGGGCTGGCACCTTCCTTGTGGGAGAAGGAGCCGTAAGTTTGTCTTTTCAGAAAAAGTTTCTGCCGAGAACGAGCACCGTGACATGCTGAGTCTCTGGGAAAGCAGAGATCCCCAGTGCTGTTGTGCCTGTGGATAGGCTGCAGGGGGACGGTGAAGACCAGCAAGATCTTTAAGGGCTGGAACCTTCCTTGTGGGAGAAGGAGCCAGACGTTTGCCTTTTCAGAAAAAGTTTCTGCCGAGAACGAGCACCGTGACATGCTGAGTGTCTGGGAAAGCAGAGATCCCCAGTGCTGTTGCGGCTAAAGATAGGCTGCAGAGGGATAGTGAAGACCTGCAAGAGCTTTCAGGGCTGGCACCTTCCTTGTGGAAGATGGAGCCATACGTTTGCCTCTTCAGAAAAACGCTCTGCCGTAAGCGAGCACCATAAGATGCTGAATCTCTGGGAAAGCAGAGATCCCCAGTGCTGTTGCGGCTAAAGATAGGCTGCAGAGGGATAGTGAAGACCAGCAAGAGCTTTCAGGGCTGGCACCTTCCTTGTGGGAGAAGGAGCCGTAAGTTTCACTTTTCAGAAAAAGTTTCTGCCGAGAACGAGCACCGTGACATGCTGAGTCTCTGGGAAAGCAGAGATCCCCAGTGCTGTTGTGCCTGTGGATAGGCTGCAGGGAGACGGTGAAGACCAGCAAGATCTTTCAGGGCTGGCACCTTCCTTGTGGGAGAAGGAGCCAGACGTTTGCCTTTTCAGAAAAAGTTTCTGCCGAGAACGAGCACCGTGACATGCTGAGTCTCTGGGAAAGCAGAGATCCCCAGTGCTGTTGCGGCTAAAGATAGGCTGCAGAGGGATAGTGAAGACCTGCAAGAGCTTTCAGGGCTGGCACCTTCCTTGTGGGAGAAGGAGCCAGACGTTTGCCTTTTCAGAAAAAGTTTCTGCCGAGAACGAGCACCGTGACATGCGGAGTCTCTGGGAAAGCACAGATCCCCAGTTCTGTTGCGGCTAAAGATAGGCTGCAGAGGGATAGTGAAGACCAGCAAGAGCTTTCAGGGCTGGCACCTTCCTTGTGGGAGAAGGAGCCTTAAGTTTGTCTTTTCAGAAAAAGTTTCTGCCGAGAACGAGCACCGTGACATGCTGAGTCTCTGGGAAAGCAGAGATCCCCAGTGCTGTTGTGCCTGTGGATAGGCTGCAGAGGGATAGTGAAGACCTGCAAGAGCTTTCAGGGCTGGCACCTTCCTTGTGGGAGAAGGAGCCAGACGTTTGCCTTTTCAGAAAAAGTTTCTGCCGAGAACGAGCACCGTGACATGCTGAGTCTCTGGGAAAGCAGAGATCCCCAGTGCTGTTGTGCCTGTGGATAGGCTGCAGAGGGATAGTGAAGACCTGCAAGAGCTTTCAGGGCTGGCACCTTCCTTGTGGGAGAAGGAGCCAGACGTTTGCCTTTTCAGAAAAAGTTTCTGCCGAGAACGAGCACCGTGACATGCGGAGTCTCTGGGAAAGCACAGATCCCCAGTTCTGTTGCGGCTAAAGATAGGCTGCAGAGGGATAGTGAAGACCAGCAAGAGCTTTCAGGGCTGGCACCTTCCTTGTGGGAGAAGGAGCCGTAAGTTTGTCTTTTCAGAAAAAGTTTCTGCCGAGAACGAGCACCGTGACATGCTGAGTCTCTGGGAAAGCAGAGATCCCCAGTGCTGTTGTGCCTGTGGATAGGCTGCAGAGGGATAGTGAAGACCTGCAAGAGCTTTCAGGGCTGGCACCTTCCTTGTGGGAGAAGGAGCCAGACGTTTGCCTTTTCAGAAAAAGTTTCTGCCGAGAACGAGCACCGTGACATGCTGAGTCTCTGGGAAAGCAGAGATCCCCAGTGCTGTTGCGGCTAAAGATAGGCTGCAGAGGGATAGTGAAGACCTGCAAGATCATTCAGGGCTGGCACCTGCCTTGTGGGAGAAGGAGCCAGACGTTTGCCTTTTCAGAAAAAGTTTCTGCCGAGAACGAGCACCGTGACATGCGGAGTCTCTGGGAAAGCACAGATCCCCAGTTCTGTTGCGGCTAAAGATAGGCTGCAGAGGGATAGTGAAGACCAGCAAGAGCTTTCAGGGCTGGCACCTTCCTTGTGGGAGAAGGAGCCGTAAGTTTGTCTTTTCAGAAAAAGTTTCTGCCGAGAACGAGCACCGTGACATGCTGAGTCTCTGGGAAAGCAGAGATCCCCAGTGCTGTTGTGCCTGTGGATAGGCTGCAGAGGGATAGTGAAGACCTGCAAGAGCTTTCAGGGCTGGCACCTTCCTTGTGGGAGAAGGAGCCAGACGTTTGCCTTTTCAGAAAAAGTTTCTGCCGAGAACGAGCACCGTGACATGCTGAGTCTCTGGGAAAGCAGAGATCCCCAGTGCTGTTGCGGCTAAAGATAGGCTGCAGAGGGATAGTGAAGACCTGCAAGATCTTTCAGGGCTGGCACCTTCCTTGTGGGAGAAGGAGCCAGACGTTTGCCTTTTCAGAAAAAGTTTCTGCCGAGAACGAGCACCGTGACATGCTGAGTCTCTGGGAAAGCAGAGATCCCCAGTGCTGTTGTGCCTGTGGATAGGCTGCAGAGGGATAGTGAAGACCTGCAAGAGCTTTCAGGGCTGGCACCTTCCTTGTGGGAGAAGGAGCCAGACGTTTGCCTTTTCAGAAAAAGTTTCTGCCGAGAACGAGCACCGTGACATGCTGAGTCTCTGGGAAAGCAGAGATCCCCAGTGCTGTTGCGGCTAAAGATAGGCTGCAGAGGGATAGTGAAGACCTGCAAGAGCTTTCAGGGCTGGCACCTTCCTTGTGGGAGAAGGAGCCAGACGTTTGCCTTTTCAGAAAAAGTTTCTGCCGAGAACGAGCACCGTGACATGCGGAGTCTCTGGGAAAGCACAGATCCCCAGTTCTGTTGCGGCTAAAGATAGGCTGCAGAGGGATAGTGAAGACCAGCAAGAGCTTTCAGGGCTGGCACCTTCCTTGTGGGAGAAGGAGCCGTAAGTTTGTCTTTTCAGAAAAAGTTTCTGCCGAGAACGAGCACCGTGACATGCTGAGTCTCTGGGAAAGCAGAGATCCCCAGTGCTGTTGTGCCTGTGGATAGGCTGCAGAGGGATAGTGAAGACCTGCAAGAGCTTTCAGGGCTGGCACCTTCCTTGTGGGAGAAGGAGCCAGACGTTTGCCTTTTCAGAAAAAGTTTCTGCCGAGAACGAGCACCGTGACATGCTGAGTCTCTGGGAAAGCAGAGATCCCCAGTGCTGTTGCGGCTAAAGATAGGCTGCAGAGGGATAGTGAAGACCTGCAAGATCTTTCAGGGCTGGCACCTTCCTTGTGGGAGAAGGAGCCAGACGTTTGCCTTTTCAGAAAAAGTTTCTGCCGAGAACGAGCACCGTGACATGCGGAGTCTCTGGGAAAGCACAGATCCCCAGTGCTGTTGCGGCTAAAGATACGCTGCAGAGGGATACTGAAGACCAGCAAGAGCTTTCAGGGCTGGCACCTTCCTTGTGGGAGAAGGAGCCGTAAGTTTGTCTTTTCAGAAAAAGTTTCTGCCGAGAACGAGCACCGTGACATGCTGAGTCTCTGGGAAAGCAGAGATCCCCAGTGCTGTTGTGCCTGTGGATAGGCTGCGGGGGGATGGTGAAGACCAGCAAGATCTTTAAGGGCTGGCACCTTCCTTGTGGGAGAAGGAGCCAGACGTTTGCCTTTTCAGAAAAAGTTTCTGCCGAGAACGAGCACCGTGACATGCTGAGTCTCTGGGAAAGCAGAGATCCCCAGTGCTGTTGCGGCTAAAGATAGGCTGCAGAGGGATAGTGAAGACCTGCAAGATCTTTCAGGGCTGGCACCTTCCTTGTGGGAGAAGGAGCCAGACGTTTGCCTTTTCAGAAAAAGTTTCTGCCGAGAACGAGCACCGTGACATGCTGAGTCTCTGGGAAAGCAGAGATCCCCAGTGCTGTTGTGCCTGTGGATAGGCTGCAGAGGGATATAGAAGACCTGCAAGAGCTTTCAGGGCTGGCACCTTCCTTGTGGGAGAAGGAGCCGTAAGTTTGTCTTTTCAGAAAAAGTTTCTGCCGAGAACGAGCACCGTGACATGCTGAGTCTCTGGGAAAGCAGAGATCCCCAGTGCTGTTGCGGCTAAAGATAGGCTGCAGAGGGATAGTGAAGACCTGCAAGAGCTTTCAGGGCTGGCACCTTCCTTGTGGGAGAAGGAGCCAGACGTTTGCCTTTTCAGAAGAAGTTTCTGCCGAGAACGAGCATCGTGACATGCTGAGTCTCTGGGAAAGCACAGATCCCCAGTTCTGTTGCGGCTAAAGATAGGCTGCAGAGGGATACTGAAGACCTGCAAGAGCTTTCAGGGCTGGCACCTTCCTTGTGGGAGAAGGAGCCAGACGTTTGCCTTTTCAGAAAAAGTTTCTGCCGAGAACGAGCACCGTGACATGCTGAGTCTCTGGGAAAGCAGAGATCCCCAGTGCTGTTGTGCCTGTGGATAGGCTGCAGAGGGATAGTGAAGACCTGCAAGAGCTTTCAGGGCTGGCACCTTCCTTGTGGGAGAAGGAGCCAGACGTTTGCCTTTTCAGAAAAAGTTTCTGCCGAGAACGAGCACCGTGACATGCTGAGTCTCTGGGAAAGCAGAGATCCCCAGTGCTGTTGCGGCTAAAGATAGGCTGCAGAGGGATAGTGAAGACCTGCAAGATCTTTCAGGGCTGGCACCTTCCTTGTGGGAGAAGGAGCCAGACGTTTGCCTTTTCAGAAAAAGTTTCTGCCGAGAACGAGCACCGTGACATGCTGAGTCTCTGGGAAAGCAGAGATCCCCAGTGCTGTTGTGCCTGTGGATAGGCTGCAGAGGGATAGTGAAGACCTGCAAGAGCTTTCAGGGCTGGCACCTTCCTTGTGGGAGAAGGAGCCAGACGTTTGCCTTTTCAGAAAAAGTTTCTGCCGAGAACGAGCACCGTGACATGCTGAGTCTCTGGGAAAGCAGAGATCCCCAGTGCTGTTGCGGCTAAAGATAGGCTGCAGAGGGATAGTGAAGACCTGCAAGAGCTTTCAGGGCTGGCACCTTCCTTGTGGGAGAAGGAGCCAGACGTTTGCCTTTTCAGAAAAAGTTTCTGCCGAGAACGAGCACCGTGACATGCGGAGTCTCTGGGAAAGCACAGATCCCCAGTTCTGTTGCGGCTAAAGATAGGCTGCAGAGGGATAGTGAAGACCAGCAAGAGCTTTCAGGGCTGGCACCTTCCTTGTGGGAGAAGGAGCCGTAAGTTTGTCTTTTCAGAAAAAGTTTCTGCCGAGAACGAGCACCGTGACATGCTGAGTCTCTGGGAAAGCAGAGATCCCCAGTGCTGTTGTGCCTGTGGATAGGCTGCAGAGGGATAGTGAAGACCTGCAAGAGCTTTCAGGGCTGGCACCTTCCTTGTGGGAGAAGGAGCCAGACGTTTGCCTTTTCAGAAAAAGTTTCTGCCGAGAACGAGCACCGTGACATGCTGAGTCTCTGGGAAAGCAGAGATCCCCAGTGCTGTTGCGGCTAAAGATAGGCTGCAGAGGGATAGTGAAGACCTGCAAGATCTTTCAGGGCTGGCACCTTCCTTGTGGGAGAAGGAGCCAGACGTTTGCCTTTTCAGAAAAAGTTTCTGCCGAGAACGAGCACCGTGACATGCGGAGTCTCTGGGAAAGCACAGATCCCCAGTGCTGTTGCGGCTAAAGATACGCTGCAGAGGGATACTGAAGACCAGCAAGAGCTTTCAGGGCTGGCACCTTCCTTGTGGGAGAAGGAGCCGTAAGTTTGTCTTTTCAGAAAAAGTTTCTGCCGAGAACGAGCACCGTGACATGCTGAGTCTCTGGGAAAGCAGAGATCCCCAGTGCTGTTGTGCCTGTGGATAGGCTGCGGGGGGATGGTGAAGACCAGCAAGATCTTTAAGGGCTGGCACCTTCCTTGTGGGAGAAGGAGCCAGACGTTTGCCTTTTCAGAAAAAGTTTCTGCCGAGAACGAGCACCGTGACATGCTGAGTCTCTGGGAAAGCAGAGATCCCCAGTGCTGTTGCGGCTAAAGATAGGCTGCAGAGGGATAGTGAAGACCAGCAAGATCTTTCAGGGCTGGCACCTTCCTTGTGGGAGAAGGAGCCAGACGTTTGCCTTTTCAGAAAAAGTTTCTGCCGAGAACGAGCACCGTGACATGCTGAGTCTCTGGGAAAGCAGAGATCCCCAGTGCTGTTGTGCCTGTGGATAGGCTGCAGAGGGATATAGAAGACCTGCAAGAGCTTTCAGGGCTGGCACCTTCCTTGTGGGAGAAGGAGCCGTAAGTTTGTCTTTTCAGAAAAAGTTTCTGCCGAGAACGAGCACCGTGACATGCTGAGTCTCTGGGAAAGCAGAGATCCCCAGTGCTGTTGCGGCTAAAGATAGGCTGCAGAGGGATAGTGAAGACCTGCAAGAGCTTTCAGGGCTGGCACCTTCCTTGTGGGAGAAGGAGCCAGACGTTTGCCTTTTCAGAAGAAGTTTCTGCCGAGAACGAGCATCGTGACATGCTGAGTCTCTGGGAAAGCACAGATCCCCAGTTCTGTTGCGGCTAAAGATAGGCTGCAGAGGGATACTGAAGACCTGCAAGAGCTTTCAGGGCTGGCACCTTCCTTGTGGGAGAAGGAGCCGTAAGTTTGTCTTTTCAGAAAAAGTTTCTGCCGAGAACGAGCACCGTGACATGCTGAGTCTCTGGGAAAGCAGAGATCCCCAGTGCTGTTGTGCCTGTGGATAGGCTGCAGAGGGATAGTGAAGACCTGCAAGAGCTTTCAGGGCTGGCACCTTCCTTGTGGGAGAAGGAGCCAGACGTTTGCCTTTTCAGAAAAAGTTTCTGCCGAGAACGAGCACCGTGACATGCTGAGTCTCTGGGAAAGCAGAGATCCCCAGTGCTGTTGCGGCTAAAGATAGGCTGCAGAGGGATAGTGAAGACCTGCAAGATCTTTCAGGGCTGGCACCTTCCTTGTGGGAGAAGGAGCCAGACGTTTGCCTTTTCAGAAAAAGTTTCTGCCGAGAACGAGCACCGTGACATGCTGAGTCTCTGGGAAAGCAGAGATCCCCAGTGCTGTTGTGCCTGTGGATAGGCTGCAGAGGGATAGTGAAGACCTGCAAGAGCTTTCAGGGCTGGCACCTTCCTTGTGGGAGAAGGAGCCAGACGTTTGCCTTTTCAGAAAAAGTTTCTGCCGAGAACGAGCACCGTGACATGCTGAGTCTCTGGGAAAGCAGAGATCCCCAGTGCTGTTGCGGCTAAAGATAGGCTGCAGAGGGATAGTGAAGACCTGCAAGAGCTTTCAGGGCTGGCACCTTCCTTGTGGGAGAAGGAGCCAGACGTTTGCCTTTTCAGAAAAAGTTTCTGCCGAGAACGAGCACCGTGACATGCGGAGTCTCTGGGAAAGCACAGATCCCCAGTTCTGTTGCGGCTAAAGATAGGCTGCAGAGGGATAGTGAAGACCAGCAAGAGCTTTCAGGGCTGGCACCTTCCTTGTGGGAGAAGGAGCCGTAAGTTTGTCTTTTCAGAAAAAGTTTCTGCCGAGAACGAGCACCGTGACATGCTGAGTCTCTGGGAAAGCAGAGATCCCCAGTGCTGTTGTGCCTGTGGATAGGCTGCAGAGGGATAGTGAAGACCTGCAAGAGCTTTCAGGGCTGGCACCTTCCTTGTGGGAGAAGGAGCCAGACGTTTGCCTTTTCAGAAAAAGTTTCTGCCGAGAACGAGCACCGTGACATGCTGAGTCTCTGGGAAAGCAGAGATCCCCAGTGCTGTTGCGGCTAAAGATAGGCTGCAGAGGGATAGTGAAGACCTGCAAGATCTTTCAGGGCTGGCACCTTCCTTGTGGGAGAAGGAGCCAGACGTTTGCCTTTTCAGAAAAAGTTTCTGCCGAGAACGAGCACCGTGACATGCTGAGTCTCTGGGAAAGCAGAGATCCCCAGTGCTGTTGTGCCTGTGGATAGGCTGCAGAGGGATATAGAAGACCTGCAAGAGCTTTCAGGGCTGGCACCTTCCTTGTGGGAGAAGGAGCCGTAAGTTTGTCTTTTCAGAAAAAGTTTCTGCCGAGAACGAGCACCGTGACATGCTGAGTCTCTGGGAAAGCAGAGATCCCCAGTGCTGTTGCGGCTAAAGATAGGCTGCAGAGGGATAGTGAAGACCTGCAAGAGCTTTCAGGGCTGGCACCTTCCTTGTGGGAGAAGGAGCCAGACGTTTGCCTTTTCAGAAGAAGTTTCTGCCGAGAACGAGCATCGTGACATGCTGAGTCTCTGGGAAAGCACAGATCCCCAGTTCTGTTGCGGCTAAAGATAGGCTGCAGAGGGATACTGAAGACCTGCAAGAGCTTTCAGGGCTGGCACCTTCCTTGTGGGAGAAGGAGCCAGACGTTTGCCTTTTCAGAAAAAGCTTCTGCCGAGAACGAGCACCGTAACATGCTGAGTGTCTGGGAAAGCAGAGATCCCCAGTGCTGTTGCGGCTAAAGATAGGCTGCAGAGGGATAGTGAAGACCTGCAAGAGCTTTCAGGGCTGGCACCTTCCTTGTGGAAGATGGAGCCAGACGTTTGCCTCTTCAGAAAAACGCTCTGCCGTAAGCGAGCACCATAAGATGCTGAATCTCTGGGAAAGCAGAGATCCCCAGTGCTGTTGCGGCTAAAGATAGGCTGCAGAGGGATAGTGAAGACCAGCAAGATCTTTCAGGGCTGGCACCTTCCTTGTGGGAGAAGGAGCCAGACATTTGCCTTTTCAGAAAAAGTTTCTGCCGAGAACGAGCACCGTGACATGCTGAGTCTCTGGGAAAGCAGAGATCCCCAGTGCTGTTGCGGCTAAAGATAGGCTGCAGAGGGATAGTGAAGACCTGCAAGAGCTTTCAGGGCTGGCACCTTCCTTGTGGAAGATGGAGCCAGACGTTTGCCTCTTCAGAAAAACGCTCTGCCGTAAGCGAGCACCATAAGATGCTGAATCTCTGGGAAAGCAGAGCTCCCCAGTGCTGTTGCGGCTATAGATAGGCTGCAGAGGGATAGTGAAGACCAGCAAGATCTTTCAGGGCTGGCACCTTCCTTGTGGGAGAAGGAGCCGTAAGTTTGTCTTTTCAGAAAAAGTTTCTGCCGAGAACGAGCACCGTGACATGCTGAGTCTCTGGGAAAGCAGAGATCCCCAGTGCTGTTGCGGCTAAAGATAGGCTGCAGAGGGATAGTGAAGACCTGCAAGATCATTCAGGGCTGGCACCTTCCTTGTGGGAGAAGGAGCCAGACGTTTGCCTTTTCAGAAAAAGTTTCTGCCGAGAACGAGCACCGTGACATGCGGAGTCTCTGGGAAAGCAGAGATCCCCAGTGCTGTTGCGGCTAAAGATAGGCTGCAGAGGGATAGTGAAGACCTGCAAGATCTTTCAGGGCTGGCACCTTCCTTGTGGGAGAAGGAGCCAGACGTTTGCCTTTTCAGAAAAAGTTTCTGCCGAGAACGAGCACCGTGACATGCGGAGTCTCTGGGAAAGCACAGATCCCCAGTGCTGTTGCGGCTAAAGATAGGCTGCAGAGGGATAGTGAAGACCAGCAAGAGCTTTCAGGGCTGGCACCTTCCTTGTGGGAGAAGGAGCCGTAAGTTTGTCTTTTCAGAAAAAGTTTCTGCCGAGAACGAGCACCGTGACATGCTGAGTCTCTGGGAAAGCAGAGATCCCCAGTGCTGTTGCGGCTAAAGATAGGCTGCAGAGGGATAGTGAAGACCAGCAAGAGCTTTCAGGGCTGGCACCTTCCTTGTGGGAGAAGGAGCCAGACATTTGCCTTTTCAGAAAAAGTTTCTGCCGAGAACGAGCACCGTGACATGCTGAGTCTCTGGGAAAGCAGAGATCCCCAGTGCTGTTGCGGCTAAAGATAGGCTGCAGAGGGATAGTGAAGACCTGCAAGATCATTCAGGGCTGGCACCTGCCTTGTGGGAGAAGGAGCCAGACGTTTGCCTTTTCAGAAAAAGTTTCTGCCGAGAACGAGCACCGTGACATGCTGAGTCTCTGGGAAAGCAGAGATCCCCAGTGCTGTTGTGCCTGTGGATAGGCTGCAGAGGGATAGTGAAGACCTGCAAGAGCTTTCAGGGCTGGCACCTTCCTTGTGGGAGAAGGAGCCAGACGTTTGCCTTTTCAGAAAAAGTTTCTGCCGAGAACGAGCACCGTGACATGCTGAGTCTCTGGGAAAGCACAGATCCCCAGTTCTGTTGTGGCTAAAGATAGGCTGCAGAGGGATAGTGAAGACCAGCAAGAGCTTTCAGGGCTGGCACCTTCCTTGTGGGAGAAGGAGCCGTAAGTTTGTCTTTTCAGAAAAAGTTTCTGCCGAGAACGAGCACCGTGACATGCTGAGTCTCTGGGAAAGCAGAGATCCCCAGTGCTGTTGCGGCTAAAGATAGGCTGCAGAGGGATAGTGAAGACCTGCAAGATCTTTCAGGGCTGGCACCTTCCTTGTGGGAGAAGGAGCCAGACGTTTGCCTTTTCAGAAAAAGTTTCTGCCGAGAACGAGCACCGTGACATGCGGAGTCTCTGGGAAAGCACAGATCCCCAGTGCTGTTGCGGCTAAAGATAGGCTGCAGAGGGATAGTGAAGACCTGCAAGAGCTTTCAGGGCTGGCACCTTCCTTGTGGGAGAAGGAGCCAGACGTTTGCCTTTTCAGAAAAAGTTTCTGCCGAGAACGAGCAACGTGACATGTGGAGTCTCTGGGAAAGCAGAGATCCCCAGTTCTGTTGCGGCTAAAGATAGGCTGCAGAGGGATAGTGAAGACCTGCAAGAGCTTTCAGGGCTGGCACCTTCCTTGTGGGAGAAGGAGCCGTAAGTTTGTCTTTTCAGAAAAAGTTTCTGCCGAGAACGAGCACCGTGACATGCTGAGTCTCTGGGAAAGCAGAGATCCCCAGTGCTGTTGTGCCTGTGGATAGGCTGCAGAGGGATAGTGAAGACCTGCAAGAGCTTTCAGGGCTGGCACCTTCCTTGTGGGAGAAGGAGCCAGACGTTTGCCTTTTCAGAAAAAGTTTCTGCCGAGAACGAGCACCGTGACATGCTGAGTCTCTGGGAAAGCACAGATCCCCAGTTCTGTTGTGGCTAAAGATAGGCTGCAGAGGGATAGTGAAGACCAGCAAGAGCTTTCAGGGCTGGCACCTTCCTTGTGGGAGAAGGAGCCAGACGTTTGCCTTTTCAGAAAAAGTTTCTGCCGAGAACGAGCACCGTGACATGCTGAGTCTCTGGGAAAGCAGAGATCCCCAGTGCTGTTGTGCCTGTGGATAGGCTGCAGAGGGATATTGAAGACCTGCAAGAGCTTTCAGGGCTGGCACCTTCCTTGTGGGAGAAGGAGCCGTAAGTTTGTCTTTTCAGAAAAAGTTTCTGCCGAGAACGAGCACCGTGACATGCTGAGTCTCTGGGAAAGCAGAGATCCCCAGTGCTGTTGCGGCTAAAGATAGGCTGCAGAGGGATAGTGAAGACCTGCAAGAGCTTTCAGGGCTGGCACCTTCCTTGTGGAAGATGGAGCCAGACGTTTGCCTTTTCAGAAAAAGTTTCTGCCGAGAACGAGCACCGTGACATGCTGAGTCTCTGGGAAAGCAGAGATCCCCAGTGCTGTTGTGCCTGTGGATAGGCTGCGGGGGGATGGTGAAGACCAGCAAGATCTTTAAGGGCTGGCACCTTCCTTGTGGGAGAAGGAGCCAGACGTTTGCCTTTTCAGAAAAAGTTTCTGCCGAGAACGAGCACCGTGACATGCTGAGTCTCTGGGAAAGCAGAGATCCCCAGTGCTGTTGCGGCTAAAGATAGGCTGCAGAGGGATAGTGAAGACCAGCAAGAGCTTTCAGGGCTGGCACCTTCCTTGTGGGAGAAGGAGCCAGACATTTGCCTTTTCAGAAAAAGTTTCTGCCGAGAACGAGCACCGTGACATGCTGAGTCTCTGGGAAAGCAGAGATCCCCAGTGCTGTTGCGGCTAAAGATAGGCTGCAGAGGGATAGTGAAGACCTGCAAGATCATTCAGGGCTGGCACCTGCCTTGTGGGAGAAGGAGCCAGACGTTTGCCTTTTCAGAAAAAGTTTCTGCCGAGAACGAGCACCGTGACATGCTGAGTCTCTGGGAAAGCAGAGATCCCCAGTGCTGTTGTGCCTGTGGATAGGCTGCAGAGGGATAGTGAAGACCTGCAAGAGCTTTCAGGGCTGGCACCTTCCTTGTGGGAGAAGGAGCCAGACGTTTGCCTTTTCAGAAAAAGTTTCTGCCGAGAACGAGCACCGTGACATGCTGAGTCTCTGGGAAAGCACAGATCCCCAGTTCTGTTGTGGCTAAAGATAGGCTGCAGAGGGATAGTGAAGACCAGCAAGAGCTTTCAGGGCTGGCACCTTCCTTGTGGGAGAAGGAGCCGTAAGTTTGTCTTTTCAGAAAAAGTTTCTGCCGAGAACGAGCACCGTGACATGCTGAGTCTCTGGGAAAGCAGAGATCCCCAGTGCTGTTGCGGCTAAAGATAGGCTGCAGAGGGATAGTGAAGACCTGCAAGATCTTTCAGGGCTGGCACCTTCCTTGTGGGAGAAGGAGCCAGACGTTTGCCTTTTCAGAAAAAGTTTCTGCCGAGAACGAGCACCGTGACATGCGGAGTCTCTGGGAAAGCACAGATCCCCAGTGCTGTTGCGGCTAAAGATAGGCTGCAGAGGGATAGTGAAGACCTGCAAGAGCTTTCAGGGCTGGCACCTTCCTTGTGGGAGAAGGAGCCAGACGTTTGCCTTTTCAGAAAAAGTTTCTGCCGAGAACGAGCAACGTGACATGTGGAGTCTCTGGGAAAGCAGAGATCCCCAGTTCTGTTGCGGCTAAAGATAGGCTGCAGAGGGATAGTGAAGACCTGCAAGAGCTTTCAGGGCTGGCACCTTCCTTGTGGGAGAAGGAGCCGTAAGTTTGTCTTTTCAGAAAAAGTTTCTGCCGAGAACGAGCACCGTGACATGCTGAGTCTCTGGGAAAGCAGAGATCCCCAGTGCTGTTGTGCCTGTGGATAGGCTGCAGAGGGATAGTGAAGACCTGCAAGAGCTTTCAGGGCTGGCACCTTCCTTGTGGGAGAAGGAGCCAGACGTTTGCCTTTTCAGAAAAAGTTTCTGCCGAGAACGAGCACCGTGACATGCTGAGTCTCTGGGAAAGCACAGATCCCCAGTTCTGTTGTGGCTAAAGATAGGCTGCAGAGGGATAGTGAAGACCAGCAAGAGCTTTCAGGGCTGGCACCTTCCTTGTGGGAGAAGGAGCCAGACGTTTGCCTTTTCAGAAAAAGTTTCTGCCGAGAACGAGCACCGTGACATGCTGAGTCTCTGGGAAAGCAGAGATCCCCAGTGCTGTTGTGCCTGTGGATAGGCTGCAGAGGGATATTGAAGACCTGCAAGAGCTTTCAGGGCTGGCACCTTCCTTGTGGGAGAAGGAGCCGTAAGTTTGTCTTTTCAGAAAAAGTTTCTGCCGAGAACGAGCACCGTGACATGCTGAGTCTCTGGGAAAGCAGAGATCCCCAGTGCTGTTGCGGCTAAAGATAGGCTGCAGAGGGATAGTGAAGACCTGCAAGATCTTTCAGGGCTGGCACCTTCCTTGTGGAAGATGGAGCCAGACGTTTGCCTTTTCAGAAAAAGTTTCTGCCGAGAACGAGCACCGTGACATGCTGAGTCTCTGGGAAAGCAGAGATCCCCAGTGCTGTTGTGCCTGTGGATAGGCTGCGGGGGGATGGTGAAGACCAGCAAGATCTTTAAGGGCTGGCACCTTCCTTGTGGGAGAAGGAGCCAGACGTTTGCCTTTTCAGAAAAAGTTTCTGCCGAGAACGAGCACCGTGACATGCTGAGTCTCTGGGAAAGCAGAGATCCCCAGTGCTGTTGCGGCTAAAGATAGGCTGCAGAGGGATAGTGAAGACCTGCAAGAGCTTTCAGGGCTGGCACCTTCCTTGTGGGAGAAGGAGCCAGACGTTTGCCTTTTCAGAAGAAGTTTCTGCCGAGAACGAGCATCGTGACATGCTGAGTCTCTGGGAAAGCACAGATCCCCAGTTCTGTTGCGGCTAAAGATAGGCTGCAGAGGGATAGTGAAGACCTGCAAGAGCTTTCAGGGCTGGCACCTTCCTTGTGGGAGAAGGAGCCAGACGTTTGCCTTTTCAGAAAAAGCTTCTGCCGAGAACGAGCACCGTAACATGCTGAGTGTCTGGGAAAGCAGAGATCCCCAGTGCTGTTGCGGCTAAAGATAGGCTGCAGAGGGATAGTGAAGACCTGCAAGAGCTTTCAGGGCTGGCACCTTCCTTGTGGAAGATGGAGCCAGACGTTTGCCTCTTCAGAAAAACGCTCTGCCGTAAGCGAGCACCATAAGATGCTGAATCTCTGGGAAAGCAGAGATCCCCAGTGCTGTTGCGGCTAAAGATAGGCTGCAGAGGGATAGTGAAGACCAGCAAGATCTTTCAGGGCTGGCACCTTCCTTGTGGGAGAAGGAGCCAGACATTTGCCTTTTCAGAAAAAGTTTCTGCCGAGAACGAGCACCGTGACATGCTGAGTCTCTGGGAAAGCAGAGATCCCCAGTGCTGTTGCGGCTAAAGATAGGCTGCAGAGGGATAGTGAAGACCTGCAAGAGCTTTCAGGGCTGGCACCTTCCTTGTGGAAGATGGAGCCAGACGTTTGCCTCTTCAGAAAAACGCTCTGCCGTAAGCGAGCACCATAAGATGCTGAATCTCTGGGAAAGCAGAGCTCCCCAGTGCTGTTGCGGCTATAGATAGGCTGCAGAGGGATAGTGAAGACCAGCAAGATCTTTCAGGGCTGGCACCTTCCTTGTGGGAGAAGGAGCCGTAAGTTTGTCTTTTCAGAAAAAGTTTCTGCCGAGAACGAGCACCGTGACATGCTGAGTCTCTGGGAAAGCAGAGATCCCCAGTGCTGTTGCGGCTAAAGATAGGCTGCAGAGGGATAGTGAAGACCTGCAAGATCATTCAGGGCTGGCACCTTCCTTGTGGGAGAAGGAGCCAGACGTTTGCCTTTTCAGAAAAAGTTTCTCCCGAGAACGAGCACCGTGACATGCGGAGTCTCTGGGAAAGCAGAGATCCCCAGTGCTGTTGCGGCTAAAGATAGGCTGCAGAGGGATAGTGAAGACCTGCAAGATCTTTCAGGGCTGGCACCTTCCTTGTGGGAGAAGGAGCCAGACGTTTGCCTTTTCAGAAAAAGTTTCTGCCGAGAACGAGCACCGTGACATGCGGAGTCTCTGGGAAAGCACAGATCGCCAGTGCTGTTGCGGCTAAAGATAGGCTGCAGAGGGATAGTGAAGACCAGCAAGAGCTTTCAGGGCTGGCACCTTCCTTGTGGGAGAAGGAGCCGTAAGTTTGTCTTTTCAGAAAAAGTTTCTGCCGAGAACGAGCACCGTGACATGCTGAGTCTCTGGGAAAGCAGAGATCCCCAGTGCTGTTGCGGCTAAAGATAGGCTGCAGAGGGATAGTGAAGACCAGCAAGAGCTTTCAGGGCTGGCACCTTCCTTGTGGGAGAAGGAGCCAGACATTTGCCTTTTCAGAAAAAGTTTCTGCCGAGAACGAGCACCGTGACATGCTGAGTCTCTGGGAAAGCAGAGATCCCCAGTGCTGTTGCGGCTAAAGATAGGCTGCAGAGGGATAGTGAAGACCTGCAAGATCATTCAGGGCTGGCACCTTCCTTGTGGGAGAAGGAGCCAGACGTTTGCCTTTTCAGAAAAAGTTTCTGCCGAGAACGAGCACCGTGACATGCTGAGTCTCTGGGAAAGCAGAGATCCCCAGTGCTGTTGCGGCTAAAGATAGGCTGCAGAGGGATAGTGAAGACCTGCAAGATCTTTCAGGGCTGGCACCTTCCTTGTGGGAGAAGGAGCCAGACGTTTGCCTTTTCAGAAAAAGTTTCTGCCGAGAACGAGCACCGTGACATGCTGAGTCTCTGGGAAAGCAGAGATCCCCAGTGCTGTTGTGCCTGTGGATAGGCTGCAGAGGGATATTGAAGACCTGCAAGAGCTTTCAGGGCTGGCACCTTCCTTGTGGGAGAAGGAGCCGTAAGTTTGTCTTTTCAGAAAAAGTTTCTGCCGAGAACGAGCACCGTGACATGCTGAGTCTCTGGGAAAGCAGAGATCCCCAGTGCTGTTGCGGCTAAAGATAGGCTGCAGAGGGATAGTGAAGACCTGCAAGATCTTTCAGGGCTGGCACCTTCCTTGTGGGAGAAGGAGCCAGACGTTTGCCTTTTCAGAAAAAGTTTCTGCCGAGAACGAGCACCGTGACATGCGGAGTCTCTGGGAAAGCACAGATCCCCAGTGCTGTTGCGGCTAAAGATAGGCTGCAGAGGGATAGTGAAGACCTGCAAGAGCTTTCAGGGCTGGCACCTTCCTTGTGGGAGAAGGAGCCAGACGTTTGCCTTTTCAGAAAAAGTTTCTGCCGAGAACGAGCAACGTGACATGCGGAGTCTCTGGGAAAGCAGAGATCCCCAGTTCTGTTGCGGCTAAAGATAGGCTGCAGAGGGATAGTGAAGACCTGCAAGAGCTTTCAGGGCTGGCACCTTCCTTGTGGGAGAAGGAGCCAGACGTTTGCCTTTTCAGAAAAAGTTTCTGCCGAGAACGAGCACCGTGACATGCTGAGTCTCTGGGAAAGCACAGATCCCCAGTTCTGTTGTGGCTAAAGATAGGCTGCAGAGGGATAGTGAAGACCAGCAAGAGCTTTCAGGGCTGGCACCTTCCTTGTGGGAGAAGGAGCCAGACATTTGTCTTTTCAGAAAAAGTTTCTGCCGAGAACGAGCACCGTGACATGCTGAGTCTCTGGGAAAGCAGAGATCCCCAGTGCTGTTGTGCCTGTTGATAGGCTGCAGAGGGATAGTGAAGACCTGCAAGAGCTTTCAGGGCTGGCACCTTCCTTGTGGGAGAAGGAGCCAGACGTTTGCCTTTTCAGAAAAAGTTTCTGCCGAGAACGAGCACCGTGACAAGCTGAGTCTCTGGGAAAGCAGAGATCCCCAGTGCTGTTGCGGCTAAAGATAGGCTGCAGAGGGATAGTGAAGACCTGCAAGAGCTTTCAGGGCTGGCACCTTCCTTGTGGGAGAAGGAGCCAGACGTTTGCCTTTTCAGAAAAAGTTTCTGCCGAGAACGAGCACCGTGACATGCGGAGTCTCTGGGAAAGCACAGATCCCCAGTTCTGTTGCGGCTAAAGATAGGCTGCAGAGGGATAGTGAAGACCAGCAAGAGCTTTCAGGGCTGGCACCTTCCTTGTGGGAGAAGGAGCCGTAAGTTTGTCTTTTCAGAGAAAGTTTCTGCCGAGAACGAGCACCGTGACATGCTGAGTCTCTGGGAAAGCAGAGATCCCCAGTGCTGTTGTGCCTGTGGATAGGCTGCAGAGGGATAGTGAAGACCAGCAAGAGCTTTCAGGGCTGGCACCTTCCTTGTGGGAGAAGGAGCCAGACGTTTGCCTTTTCAGAAAAAGTTTCTGCCGAGAACGAGCACCGTGACATGCTGAGTCTCTGGGAAAGCAGAGATCCCCAGTGCTGTTGCGGCTAAAGATAGGCTGCAGAGGGATAGTGAAGACCTGCAAGAGCTTTCAGGGCTGGCACCTTCCTTGTGGGAGAAGGAGCCAGACGTTTGCCTTTTCAGAAAAAGTTTCTGCCAAGAACGAGCACCGTGACATGCGGAGTCTCTGGGAAAGCACAGATCGCCAGTGCTGTTGCGGCTAAAGATAGGCTGCAGAGGGATAGTGAAGACCAGCAAGAGCTTTCAGGGCTGGCACCTTCCTTGTGGGAGAAGGAGCCGTAAGTTTGTCTTTTCAGAAAAAGTTTCTGCCGAGAACGAGCACCGTGACATGCTGAGTCTCTGGGAAAGCAGAGATCCCCAGTGCTGTTGCGGCTAAAGATAGGCTGCAGAGGGATAGTGAAGACCAGCAAGAGCTTTCAGGGCTGGCACCTTCCTTGTGGGAGAAGGAGCCAGACATTTGCCTTTTCAGAAAAAGTTTCTGCCGAGAACGAGCACCGTGACATGCTGAGTCTCTGGGAAAGCAGAGATCCCCAGTGCTGTTGCGGCTAAAGATAGGCTGCAGAGGGATAGTGAAGACCTGCAAGATCATTCAGGGCTGGCACCTGCCTTGTGGGAGAAGGAGCCAGACGTTTGACTTTTCAGAAAAAGTTTCTGCCGAGAACGAGCACCGTGACATGCTGAGTCTCTGGGAAAGCAGAGATCCCCAGTGCTGTTGCGGCTAAAGATAGGCTGCAGAGGGATAGTGAAGACCTGCAAGATCTTTCAGGGCTGGCACCTTCCTTGTGGGAGAAGGAGCCAGACGTTTGCCTTTTCAGAAAAAGTTTCTGCCGAGAACGAGCACCGTGACATGCTGAGTCTCTGGGAAAGCAGAGATCCCCAGTGCTGTTGTGCCTGTGGATAGGCTGCAGAGGGATATTGAAGACCTGCAAGAGCTTTCAGGGCTGGCACCTTCCTTGTGGGAGAAGGAGCCGTAAGTTTGTCTTTTCAGAAAAAGTTTCTGCCGAGAACGAGCACCGTGACATGCTGAGTCTCTGGGAAAGCAGAGATCCCCAGTGCTGTTGCGGCTAAAGATAGGCTGCAGAGGGATAGTGAAGACCTGCAAGATCTTTCAGGGCTGGCACCTTCCTTGTGGGAGAAGGAGCCAGACGTTTGCCTTTTCAGAAAAAGTTTCTGCCGAGAACGAGCACCGTGACATGCGGAGTCTCTGGGAAAGCACAGATCCCCAGTGCTGTTGCGGCTAAAGATAGGCTGCAGAGGGATAGTGAAGAACTGCAAGAGCTTTCAGGGCTGGCACCTTCCTTGTGGGAGAAGGAGCCAGACGTTTGCCTTTTCAGAAAAAGTTTCTGCCGAGAACGAGCAACGTGACATGCGGAGTCTCTGGGAAAGCAGAGATCCCCAGTTCTGTTGCGGCTAAAGATAGGCTGCAGAGGGATAGTGAAGACCTGCAAGAGCTTTCAGGGCTGGCACCTTCCTTGTGGGAGAAGGAGCCAGACGTTTGCCTTTTCAGAAAAAGTTTCTGCCGAGAACGAGCACCGTGACATGCTGAGTCTCTGGGAAAGCACAGATCCCCAGTTCTGTTGTGGCTAAAGATAGGCTGCAGAGGGATAGTGAAGACCAGCAAGAGCTTTCAGGGCTGGCACCTTCCTTGTGGGAGAAGGAGCCAGACATTTGTCTTTTCAGAAAAAGTTTCTGCCGAGAACGAGCACCGTGACATGCTGAGTCTCTGGGAAAGCAGAGATCCCCAGTGCTGTTGTGCCTGTGGATAGGCTGCAGAGGGATAGTGAAGACCTGCAAGAGCTTTCAGGGCTGGCACCTTCCTTGTGGGAGAAGGAGCCAGACGTTTGCCTTTTCAGAAAAAGTTTCTGCCGAGAACGAGCACCGTGACATGCGGAGTCTCTGGGAAAGCACAGATCCCCAGTTCTGTTGCGGCTAAAGATAGGCTGCAGAGGGATAGTGAAGACCAGCAAGAGCTTTCAGGGCTGGCACCTTCCTTGTGGGAGAAGGAGCCGTAAGTTTGTCTTTTCAGAGAAAGTTTCTGCCGAGAACGAGCACCGTGACATGCTGAGTCTCTGGGAAAGCAGAGATCCCCAGTGCTGTTGTGCCTGTGGATAGGCTGCAGAGGGATAGTGAAGACCAGCAAGAGCTTTCAGGGCTGGCACCTTCCTTGTGGGAGAAGGAGCCAGACGTTTGCCTTTTCAGAAAAAGTTTCTGCCGAGAACGAGCACCGTGACATGCTGAGTCTCTGGGAAAGCAGAGATCCCCAGTGCTGTTGCGGCTAAAGATAGGCTGCAGAGGGATAGTGAAGACCTGCAAGAGCTTTCAGGGCTGGCACCTTCCTTGTGGGAGAAGGAGCCAGACGTTTGCCTTTTCAGAAAAAGTTTCTGCCGAGAACGAGCACCGTGACATGCGGAGTCTCTGGGAAAGCACAGATCCCCAGTTCTGTTGCGGCTAAAGATAGGCTGCAGAGGGATAGTGAAGACCTGCAAGAGCTTTCAGGGCTGGCACCTTCCTTGTGGGAGAAGGAGCCAGACGTTTGCCTTTTCAGAAGAAGTTTCTGCCGAGAACGAGCATCGTGACATGCTGAGTCTCTGGGAAAGCACAGATCCCCAGTTCTGTTGCGGCTAAAGATAGGCTGCAGAGGGATAGTGAAGACCTGCAAGAGCTTTCAGGGCTGGCACCTTCCTTGTGGGAGAAGGAGCCAGACGTTTGCCTTTTCAGAAAGTGTTTCTGCCGAGAACGAGCATCGTGACATGCGGAGTTTCTGGGAAAGCACAGATCCCCAGTTCTGTTGCGGCTAAAGATAGGCTGCAGAGGGATAGTGAAGACCTGCAAGAGCTTTCAGGGCTGGCACCTTCCTTGTGGGAGAAGGAGCCAGACGTTTGCCTCTTCAGAAAAACGCTCTGCCGTAAGCGAGCACCATAAGATGCTGAATCTCTGGGAAAGCAGATATCCCCCGTGCTGTTGCGGCTAAAGATAGGCTGCAGAGGGATAGTGAAGACCAGCAAGATCTTTCAGGGCTGGCACCTTCCTTGTGGGAGAAGGAGCCAGACATTTGCCTTTTCAGAAAAAGTTTCTGCCGAGAACGAGCACCGTGACATGCTGAGTCTCTGGGAAAGCAGAGATCCCCAGTGCTGTTGCGGCTAAAGATAGGCTGCAGAGGGATAGTGAAGACCTGCAAGATCATTCAGGGCTGGCACCTTCCTTGTGGGAGAAGGAGCCAGACGTTTGCCTTTTCAGAAAAAGTTTCTGCCGAGAACGAGCACCGTGACATGCTGAGTCTCTGGGAAAGCAGAGATCCCCAGTGCTGTTGCGGCTAAAGATAGGCTGCAGAGGGATAGTGAAGACCTGCAAGATCATTCAGGGCTGGCACCTGCCTTGTGGGAGAAGGAGCCAGACGTTTGCCTTTTCAGAAAAAGTTTCTGCCGAGAACGAGCACCGTGACATGCTGAGTCTCTGGGAAAGCAGAGATCCCCAGTGCTGTTGCGGCTAAAGATAGGCTGCAGAGGGATAGTGAAGACCTGCAAGAGCTTTCAGGGCTGGCACCTTCCTTGTGGGAGAAGGAGCCAGACGTTTGCCTTTTCAGAAAAAGTTTCTGCCGAGAACGAGCACCGTGACATGCGGAGTCTCTGGGAAAGCACAGAGCCCCAGTTCTGTTGCGGCTAAAGATAGGCTGCAGAGGGATAGTGAAGACCAGCAAGAGCTTTCAGGGCTGGCACCTTCCTTGTGGGAGAAGGAGCCGTAAGTTTGTCTTTTCAGAAAAAGTTTCTGCCGAGAACGAGCACCGTGACATGCTGAGTCTCTGGGAAAGCAGAGATCCCCAGTGCTGTTGTGCCTGTGGATAGGCTGCAGAGGGACGGTGAAGACCAGCAAGATCTTTAAGGGCTGGCACCTTCCTTGTGGAAGATGGAGCCAGACGTTTGCCTCTTCAGAAAAACGCTCTGCCGTAAGCGAGCACCATAAGATGCTGAATCTCTGGGAAAGCAGAGATCCCCAGTGCTGTTGCGGCTAAAGATAGGCAGCAGAGGGATAGTGAAGACCAGCAAGATCTTTCAGGGCTGGCACCTTCCTTGTGGGAGAAGGAGCCGTAAGTTTGTCTTTTCAGAAAAAGTTTCTGCCGAGAACGAGCACCGTGACATGCTGAGTCTCTGGGAAAGCAGAGATCCCCAGTGCTGTTGCGGCTAGAGATAGGCTGCAGAGGGATAGTGAAGACCTGCAAGATCATTCAGGGCTGGCACCTTCCTTGTGGGAGAAGGAGCCAGACGTTTGCCTTTTCAGAAAAAGTTTCTCCCAGAGAACGAGCACCGTGACATGCGGAGTCTCTGGGAAAGCAGAGATCCCCAGTGCTGTTGCGGCTAAAGATAGGCTGCAGAGGGATAGTGAAGACCTGCAAGATCTTTCAGGGCTGGCACCTTCCTTGTGGGAGAAGGAGCCAGACGTTTGCCTTTTCAGAAAAAGTTTCTGCCGAGAACGAGCACCGTGACATGCGGAGTCTCTGGGAAAGCACAGATCCCCAGTGCTGTTGCGGCTAAAGATAGGCTGCAGAGGGATAGTGAAGACCAGCAAGAGCTTTCAGGGCTGGCACCTTCCTTGTGGGAGAAGGAGCCGTAAGTTTGTCTTTTCAGAAAAAGTTTCTGCCGAGAACGAGCACCGTGACATGCTGAGTCTCTGGGAAAGCAGAGATCCCCAGTGCTGTTGCGGCTAAAGATAGGCTGCAGAGGGATAGTGAAGACCAGCAAGAGCTTTCAGGGCTGGCACCTTCCTTGTGGGAGAAGGAGCCAGACATTTGCCTTTTCAGAAAAAGTTTCTGCCGAGAACGAGCACCGTGACATGCTGAGTCTCTGGGAAAGCAGAGATCCCCAGTGCTGTTGCGGCTAAAGATAGGCTGCAGAGGGATAGTGAAGACCTGCAAGATCATTCAGGGCTGGCACCTGCCTTGTGGGAGAAGGAGCCAGACGTTTGCCTTTTCAGAAAAAGTTTCTGCCGAGAACGAGCACCGTGACATGCTGAGTCTCTGGGAAAGCAGAGATCCCCAGTGCTGTTGCGGCTAAAGATAGGCTGCAGAGGGATAGTGAAGACCTGCAAGATCTTTCAGGGCTGGCACCTTCCTTGTGGGAGAAGGAGCCAGACGTTTGCCTTTTCAGAAAAAGTTTCTGCCGAGAACGAGCACCGTGACATGCTGAGTCTCTGGGAAAGCAGAGATCCCCAGTGCTGTTGTGCCTGTGGATAGGCTGCAGAGGGATATTGAAGACCTGCAAGAGCTTTCAGGGCTGGCACCTTCCTTGTGGGAGAAGGAGCCGTAAGTTTGTCTTTTCAGAAAAAGTTTCTGCCGAGAACGAGCACCGTGACATGCTGAGTCTCTGGGAAAGCAGAGATCCCCAGTGCTGTTGCGGCTAAAGATAGGCTGCAGAGGGATAGTGAAGACCTGCAAGATCTTTCAGGTCTGGCACCTTCCTTGTGGGAGAAGGAGCCAGACGTTTGCCTTTTCAGAAAAAGTTTCTGCCGAGAACGAGCACCGTGACATGCGGAGTCTCTGGGAAAGCACAGATCCCCAGTGCTGTTGCGGCTAAAGATAGGCTGCAGAGGGATAGTGAAGACCTGCAAGAGCTTTCAGGGCTGGCACCTTCCTTGTGGGAGAAGGAGCCAGACGTTTGCCTTTTCAGAAAAAGTTTCTGCCGAGAACGAGCACCGTGACATGCTGAGTCTCTGGGAAAGCACAGATCCCCAGTTCTGTTGTGGCTAAAGATAGGCTGCAGAGGGATAGTGAAGACCAGCAAGAGCTTTCAGGGCTGGCACCTTCCTTGTGGGAGAAGGAGCCAGGCATTTGTCTTTTCAGAAAAAGTTTCTGCCGAGAACGAGCACCGTGACATGCTGAGTCTCTGGGAAAGCAGAGATCCCCAGTGCTGTTGTGCCTGTGGATAGGCTGCAGAGGGATAGTGAAGACCTGCAAGAGCTTTCAGGGCTGGCACCTTCCTTGTGGGAGAAGGAGCCAGACGTTTGCCTTTTCAGAAAAAGTTTCTGCCGAGAACGAGCACCGTGACAAGCTGAGTCTCTGGGAAAGCAGAGATCCCCAGTGCAGTTGCGGCTAAAGATAGGCTGCAGAGGGATAGTGAAGACCTGCAAGAGCTTTCAGGGCTGGCACCTTCCTTGTGGGAGAAGGAGCCAGACGTTTGCCTTTTCAGAAAAAGTTTCTGCCGAGAACGAGCACCGTGACATGCGGAGTCTCTGGGAAAGCACAGATCCCCAGTGCTGTTGCGGCTAAAGATAGGCTGCAGAGGGATAGTGAAGACCAGCAAGAGCTTTCAGGGCGGGCACCTTCCTTGTGGGAGAAGGAGCCGTAAGTTTGTCTTTTCAGAGAAAGTTTCTGCCGAGAACGAGCACCGTGACATGCTGAGTCTCTGGGAAAGCAGAGATCCCCAGTGCTGTTGTGCCTGTGGATAGGCTGCAGAGGGATAGTGAAGACCAGCAAGAGCTTTCAGGGCTGGCACCTTCCTTGTGGGAGAAGGAGCCAGACGTTTGCCTTTACAGAAAAAGTTTCTGCCGAGAACGAGCACCGTGACATGCTGAGTCTCTGGGAAAGCAGAGATCCCCAGTGCTGTTGCGGCTAAAGATAGGCTGCAGAGGGATAGTGAAGACCTGCAAGAGCTTTCAGGGCTGGCACCTTCCTTGTGGGAGAAGGAGCCAGACGTTTGCCTTTTCAGAAAAAGTTTCTGCCGAGAACGAGCACCGTGACATGCTGAGTCTCTGGGAAAGCAGAGATCCCCAGTGCTGTTGTGCCTGTGGATAGGCTGCAGAGGGATATTGAAGACCTGCAAGAGCTTTCAGGGCTGGCACCTTCCTTGTGGGAGAAGGAGCCGTAAGTTTGTCTTTTCAGAAAAAGTTTCTGCCGAGAACGAGCACCGTGACATGCTGAGTCTCTGGGAAAGCAGAGATCCCCAGTGCTGTTGCGGCTAAAGATAGGCTGCAGAGGGATAGTGAAGACCTGCAAGATCTTTCAGGTCTGGCACCTTCCTTGTGGGAGAAGGAGCCAGACGTTTGCCTTTTCAGAAAAAGTTTCTGCCGAGAACGAGCACCGTGACATGCGGAGTCTCTGGGAAAGCACAGATCCCCAGTGCTGTTGCGGCTAAAGATAGGCTGCAGAGGGATAGTGAAGACCTGCAAGAGCTTTCAGGGCTGGCACCTTCCTTGTGGGAGAAGGAGCCAGACGTTTGCCTTTTCAGAAAAAGTTTCTGCCGAGAACGAGCAACGTGACATGCGGAGTCTCTGGGAAAGCAGAGATCCCCAGTTCTGTTGCGGCTAAAGATAGGCTGCAGAGGGATAGTGAAGACCTGCAAGAGCTTTCAGGGCTGGCACCTTCCTTGTGGGAGAAGGAGCCAGACGTTTGCCTTTTCAGAAAAAGTTTCTGCCGAGAACGAGCACCGTGACATGCTGAGTCTCTGGGAAAGCACAGATCCCCAGTTCTGTTGTGGCTAAAGATAGGCTGCAGAGGGATAGTGAAGACCAGCAAGAGCTTTCAGGGCTGGCACCTTCCTTGTGGGAGAAGGAGCCAGACATTTGTCTTTTCAGAAAAAGTTTCTGCCGAGAACGAGCACCGTGACATGCTGAGTCTCTGGGAAAGCAGAGATCCCCAGTGCTGTTGTGCCTGTGGATAGGCTGCAGAGGGATAGTGAAGACCTGCAAGAGCTTTCAGGGCTGGCACCTTCCTTGTGGGAGAAGGAGCCAGACGTTTGCCTTTTCAGAAAAAGTTTCTGCCGAGAACGAGCACCGTGACAAGCTGAGTCTCTGGGAAAGCAGAGATCCCCAGTGCTGTTGCGGCTAAAGATAGGCTGCAGAGGGATAGTGAAGACCTGCAAGAGCTTTCAGGGCTGGCACCTTCCTTGTGGGAGAAGGAGCCAGACGTTTGCCTTTTCAGAAAAAGTTTCTGCCGAGAACGAGCACCGTGACATGCGGAGTCTCTGGGAAAGCACAGATCCCCAGTGCTGTTGCGGCTAAAGATAGGCTGCAGAGGGATAGTGAAGACCAGCAAGAGCTTTCAGGGCGGGCACCTTCCTTGTGGGAGAAGGAGCCGTAAGTTTGTCTTTTCAGAGAAAGTTTCTGCCGAGAACGAGCACCGTGACATGCTGAGTCTCTGGGAAAGCAGAGATCCCCAGTGCTGTTGTGCCTGTGGATAGGCTGCAGAGGGATAGTGAAGACCAGCAAGAGCTTTCAGGGCTGGCACCTTCCTTGTGGGAGAAGGAGCCAGACGTTTGCCTTTTCAGAAAAAGTTTCTGCCGAGAACGAGCACCGTGACATGCTGAGTCTCTGGGAAAGCAGAGATCCCCAGTGCTGTTGCGGCTAAAGATAGGCTGCAGAGGGATAGTGAAGACCTGCAAGAGCTTTCAGGGCTGGCACCTTCCTTGTGGGAGAAGGAGCCAGACGTTTGCCTTTTCAGAAAAAGTTTCTGCCGAGAACGAGCACCGTGACATGCGGAGTCTCTGGGAAAGCACAGATCCCCAGTTCTGTTGCGGCTAAAGATAGGCTGCAGAGGGATAGTGAAGACCTGCAAGAGCTTTCAGGGCTGGCACCTTCCTTGTGGGAGAAGGAGCCAGACGTTTGCCTTTTCAGAAGAAGTTTCTGCCGAGAACGAGCACCGTGACATGCTGAGTCTCTGGGAAAGCACAGATCCCCAGTTCTGTTGCGGCTAAAGATAGGCTGCAGAGGGATAGTGAAGACCTGCAAGAGCTTTCAGGGCTGGCACCTTCCTTGTGGGAGAAGGAGCCAGACGTTTGCCTTTTCAGAAAATGTTTCTGCCGAGAACGAGCATCGTGACATGCGGAGTTTCTGGGAAAGCACAGATCCCCAGTTCTGTTGCGGCTAAAGATAGGCTGCAGAGGGATAGTGAAGACCTGCAAGAGCTTTCAGGGCTGGCACCTTCCTTGTGGGAGAAGGAGCCAGACGTTTGCCTTTTCAGAAAAAGTTTCTGCCGAGAACAAGCACCGTAACATGCTGAGTGTCTGGGAAAGCAGAGATCCCCAGTGCTGTTGCGGCTAAAGATAGGCTGCAGAGGGATAGTGAAGACCTGCAAGAGCTTTCAGGGCTGGCACCTTCCTTGTGGAAGATGGAGCCAGACGTTTGCCTCTTCAGAAAAACGCTCTGCCGTAAGCGAGCACCATAAGATGCTGAATCTCTGGGAAAGCAGATATCCCCCGTGCTGTTGCGGCTAAAGATAGGCTGCAGAGGGATAGTGAAGACCAGCAAGATCTTTCAGGGCTGGCACCTTCCTTGTGGGAGAAGGAGCCAGACATTTGCCTTTTCAGAAAAAGTTTCTGCCGAGAACGAGCACCGTGACATGCTGAGTCTCTGGGAAAGCAGAGATCCCCAGTGCTGTTGCGGCTAAAGATAGGCTGCAGAGGGATAGTGAAGACCTGCAAGAGCTTTCAGGGCTGGCACCTTCCTTGTGGAAGATGGAGCCAGACGTTTGCCTCTTCAGAAAAACGCTCTGCCGTAAGCGAGCACCATAAGATGCTGAATCTCTGGGAAAGCAGAGCTCCCCAGTGCTGTTGCGGCTATAGATAGGCTGCAGAGGGATAGTGAAGACCAGCAAGATCTTTCAGGGCTGGCACCTTCCATGTGGGAGAAGGAGCCGTAAGTTTGTCTTTTCAGAAAAAGTTTCTGCCGAGAACGAGCACCGTGACATGCTGAGTCTCTGGGAAAGCAGAGATCCCCAGTGCTGTTGCGGCTAAAGATAGGCTGCAGAGGGATAGTGAAGACCTGCAAGATCATTCAGGGCTGGCACCTTCCTTGTGGGAGAAGGAGCCAGACGTTTGCCTTTTCAGAAAAAGTTTCTGCCGAGAACGAGCACCGTGACATGCTGAGTCTCTGGGAAAGCAGAGATCCCCAGTGCTGTTGCGGCTAAAGATAGGCTGCAGAGGGATAGTGAAGACCTGCAAGATCATTCAGGGCTGGCACCTTCCTTGTGGGAGAAGGAGCCAGACGTTTGCCTTTTCAGAAAAAGTTTCTGCCGAGAACAAGCACCGTAACATGCTGAGTGTCTGGGAAAGCAGAGATCCCCAGTGCTGTTGCGGCTAAAGATAGGCTGCAGAGGGATAGTGAAGACCTGCAAGAGCTTTCAGGGCTGGCACCTTCCTTGTGGAAGTTGGAGCCAGACGTTTGCCTCTTCAGAAAAACGCTCTGCCGTAAGCGAGCACCATAAGATGCTGAATCTCTGGGAAAGCAGATATCCCCCGTGCTGTTGCGGCTAAAGATAGGCTGCAGAGGGATAGTGAAGACCAGCAAGATCTTTCAGGGCTGGCACCTTCCTTGTGGGAGAAGGAGCCAGACATTTGCCTTTTCAGAAAAAGTTTCTGCCGAGAACGAGCACCGTGACATGCTGAGTCTCTGGGAAAGCAGAGATCCCCAGTGCTGTTGCGGCTAAAGATAGGCTGCAGAGGGATAGTGAAGACCTGCAAGATCATTCAGGGCTGGCACCTTCCTTGTGGGAGAAGGAGCCAGACGTTTGCCTTTTCAGAAAAAGTTTCTGCCGAGAACGAGCACCGTGACATGCTGAGTCTCTGGGAAAGCAGAGATCCCCAGTGCTGTTGCGGCTAAAGATAGGCTGCAGAGGGATAGTGAAGACCTGCAAGATCATTCAGGGCTGGCACCTGCCTTGTGGGAGAAGGAGCCAGACGTTTGCCTTTTCAGAAAAAGTTTCTGCCGAGAACGAGCACCGTGACATGCGGAGTCTCTGGGAAAGCACAGAGCCCCAGTTCTGTTGCGGCTAAAGATAGGCTGCAGAGGGATAGTGAAGACCAGCAAGAGCTTTCAGGGCTGGCACCTTCCTTGTGGGAGAAGGAGCCGTAAGTTTGTCTTTTCAGAAAAAGTTTCTGCCGAGAACGAGCACCGTGACATGCTGAGTCTCTGGGAAAGCAGAGATCCCCAGTGCTGTTGAGCCTGTGGATAGGCTGCAGAGGGACGGTGAAGACCAGCAAGATCTTTAAGGGCTGGCACCTTCCTTGTGGAAGATGGAGCCAGACGTTTGCCTCTTCAGAAAAACGCTCTGCCGTAAGCGAGCACCATAAGATGCTGAATCTCTGGGAAAGCAGAGATCCCCAGTGCTGTTGCGGCTAAAGATAGGCAGCAGAGGGATAGTGAAGACCAGCAAGATCTTTCAGGGCTGGCACCTTCCTTGTGGGAGAAGGAGCCGTAAGTTTGTCTTTTCAGAAAAAGTTTCTGCCGAGAACGAGCACCGTGACATGCTGAGTCTCTGGGAAAGCAGAGATCCCCAGTGCTGTTGCGGCTAGAGATAGGCTGCAGAGGGATAGTGAAGACCTGCAAGATCATTCAGGGCTGGCACCTTCCTTGTGGGAGAAGGAGCCAGACGTTTGCCTTTTCAGAAAAAGTTTCTCCCGAGAACGAGCACCGTGACATGCGGAGTCTCTGGGAAAGCAGAGATCCCCAGTGCTGTTGCGGCTAAAGATAGGCTGCAGAGGGATAGTGAAGACCTGCAAGATCTTTCAGGGCTGGCACCTTCCTTGTGGGAGAAGGAGCCAGACGTTTGCCTTTTCAGAAAAAGTTTCTGCCGAGAACGAGCAACGTGACATGTGGAGTCTCTGGGAAAGCAGAGATCCCCAGTTCTGTTGCGGCTAAAGATAGGCTGCAGAGGGATAGTGAAGACCTGCAAGAGCTTTCAGGGCTGGCACCTTCCTTGTGGGAGAAGGAGCCGTAAGTTTGTCTTTTCAGAAAAAGTTTCTGCCGAGAACGAGCACCGTGACATGCTGAGTCTCTGGGAAAGCAGAGATCCCCAGTGCTGTTGCGGCTAAAGATAGGCTGCAGAGGGATAGTGAAGACCAGCAAGAGCTTTCAGGGCTGGCACCTTCCTTGTGGGAGAAGGAGCCAGACATTTGCCTTTTCAGAAAAAGTTTCTGCCGAGAACGAGCACCGTGACATGCTGAGTCTCTGGGAAAGCAGAGATCCCCAGTGCTGTTGCGGCTAAAGATAGGCTGCAGAGGGATAGTGAAGACCTGCAAGATCATTCAGGGCTGGCACCTGCCTTGTGGGAGAAGGAGCCAGACGTTTGCCTTTTCAGAAAAAGTTTCTGCCGAGAACGAGCACCGTGACATGCTGAGCCTCTGGGAAAGCAGAGATCCCCAGTGCTGTTGCGGCTAAAGATAGGCTGCAGAGGGATAGTGAAGACCTGCAAGATCTTTCAGGGCTGGCACCTTCCTTGTGGGAGAAGGAGCCAGACGTTTGCCTTTTCAGAAAAAGTTTCTGCCGAGAACGAGCACCGTGACATGCTGAGTCTCTGGGAAAGCAGAGATCCCCAGTGCTGTTGTGCCTGTGGATAGGCTGCAGAGGGATATTGAAGACCTGCAAGAGCTTTCAGGGCTGGCACCTTCCTTGTGGGAGAAGGAGCCGTAAGTTTGTCTTTTCAGAAAAAGTTTCTGCCGAGAACGAGCACCGTGACATGCTGAGTCTCTGGGAAAGCAGAGATCCCCAGTGCTGTTGCGGCTAAAGATAGGCTGCAGAGGGATAGTGAAGACCTGCAAGATCTTTCAGGTCTGGCACCTTCCTTGTGGGAGAAGGAGCCAGACGTTTGCCTTTTCAGAAAAAGTTTCTGCCGAGAACGAGCAACGTGACATGCGGAGTCTCTGGGAAAGCAGAGATCCCCAGTTCTGTTGCGGCTAAAGATAGGCTGCAGAGGGATAGTGAAGACCTGCAAGAGCTTTCAGGGCTGGCACCTTCCTTGTGGGAGAAGGAGCCAGACGTTTGCCTTTTCAGAAAAAGTTTCTGCCGAGAACGAGCACCGTGACATGCTGAGTCTCTGGGAAAGCACAGATCCCCAGTTCTGTTGTGGCTAAAGATAGGCTGCAGAGGGATAGTGAAGACCAGCAAGAGCTTTCAGGGCTGGCACCTTCCTTGTGGGAGAAGGAGCCAGGCATTTGTCTTTTCAGAAAAAGTTTCTGCCGAGAACGAGCACCGTGACATGCTGAGTCTCTGGGAAAGCAGAGATCCCCAGTGCTGTTGTGCCTGTGGATAGGCTGCAGAGGGATAGTGAAGACCTGCAAGAGCTTTCAGGGCTGGCACCTTCCTTGTGGGAGAAGGAGCCAGACGTTTGCCTTTTCAGAAAAAGTTTCTGCCGAGAACGAGCACCGTGACAAGCTGAGACTCTGGGAAAGCAGAGATCCCCAGTGCTGTTGCGGCTAAAGATAGGCTGCAGAGGGATAGTGAAGACCTGCAAGAGCTTTCAGGGCTGGCACCTTCCTTGTGGGAGAAGGAGCCAGACGTTTGCCTTTTCAGAAAAAGTTTCTGCCGAGAACGAGCACCGTGACATGCGGAGTCTCTGGGAAAGCACAGATCCCCAGTGCTGTTGCGGCTAAAGATAGGCTGCAGAGGGATAGTGAAGACCAGCAAGAGCTTTCAGGGCGGGCACCTTCCTTGTGGGAGAAGGAGCCGTAAGTTTGTCTTTTCAGAGAAAGTTTCTGCCGAGAACGAGCACCGTGACATGCTGAGTCTCTGGGAAAGCAGAGATCCCCAGTGCTGTTGTGCCTGTGGATAGGCTGCAGAGGGATAGTGAAGACCAGCAAGAGCTTTCAGGGCTGGCACCTTCCTTGTGGGAGAAGGAGCCAGACGTTTGCCTTTACAGAAAAAGTTTCTGCCGAGAACGAGCACCGTGACATGCTGAGTCTCTGGGAAAGCAGAGATCCCCAGTGCTGTTGCGGCTAAAGATAGGCTGCAGGGGGATAGTGAAGACCTGCAAGAGCTTTCAGGGCTGGCACCTTCCTTGTGGGAGAAGGAGCCAGACGTTTGCCTTTTCAGAAAAAGTTTCTGCCGAGAACGAGCACCGTGACATGCTGAGTCTCTGGGAAAGCAGAGATCCCCAGTGCTGTTGTGCCTGTGGATAGGCTGCAGAGGGATATTGAAGACCTGCAAGAGCTTTCAGGGCTGGCACCTTCCTTGTGGGAGAAGGAGCCGTAAGTTTGTCTTTTCAGAAAAAGTTTCTGCCGAGAACGAGCACCGTGACATGCTGAGTCTCTGGGAAAGCAGAGATCCCCAGTGCTGTTGCGGCTAAAGATAGGCTGCAGAGGGATAGTGAAGACCTGCAAGATCTTTCAGGTCTGGCACCTTCCTTGTGGGAGAAGGAGCCAGACGTTTGCCTTTTCAGAAAAAGTTTCTGCCGAGAACGAGCACCGTGACATGCGGAGTCTCTGGGAAAGCACAGATCCCCAGTGCTGTTGCGGCTAAAGATAGGCTGCAGAGGGATAGTGAAGACCTGCAAGAGCTTTCAGGGCTGGCACCTTCCTTGTGGGAGAAGGAGCCAGACGTTTGCCTTTTCAGAAAAAGTTTCTGCCGAGAACGAGCAACGTGACATGCGGAGTCTCTGGGAAAGCAGAGATCCCCAGTTCTGTTGCGGCTAAAGATAGGCTGCAGAGGGATAGTGAAGACCTGCAAGAGCTTTCAGGGCTGGCACCTTCCTTGTGGGAGAAGGAGCCAGACGTTTGCCTTTTCAGAAAAAGTTTCTGCCGAGAACGAGCACCGTGACATGCTGAGTCTCTGGGAAAGCACAGATCCCCAGTTCTGTTGTGGCTAAAGATAGGCTGCAGAGGGATAGTGAAGACCAGCAAGAGCTTTCAGGGCTGGCACCTTCCTTGTGGGAGAAGGAGCCAGACGTTTGTCTTTTCAGAAAAAGTTTCTGCCGAGAACGAGCACCGTGACATGCTGAGTCTCTGGGAAAGCAGAGATCCCCAGTGCTGTTGTGCCTGTGGATAGGCTGCAGAGGGATAGTGAAGACCTGCAAGAGCTTTCAGGGCTGGCACCTTCCTTGTGGGAGAAGGAGCCAGACGTTTGCCTTTTCAGAAAAAGTTTCTGCCGAGAACGAGCACCGTGACAAGCTGAGTCTCTGGGAAAGCAGAGATCCCCAGTGCTGTTGCGGCTAAAGATAGGCTGCAGAGGGATAGTGAAGACCTGCAAGAGCTTTCAGGGCTGGCACCTTCCTTGTGGGAGAAGGAGCCAGACGTTTGCCTTTTCAGAAAAAGTTTCTGCCGAGAACGAGCACCGTGACATGCGGAGTCTCTGGGAAAGCACAGATCCCCAGTGCTGTTGCGGCTAAAGATAGGCTGCAGAGGGATAGTGAAGACCAGCAAGAGCTTTCAGGGCGGGCACCTTCCTTGTGGGAGAAGGAGCCGTAAGTTTGTCTTTTCAGAGAAAGTTTCTGCCGAGAACGAGCACCGTGACATGCTGAGTCTCTGGGAAAGCAGAGATCCCCAGTGCTGTTGTGCCTGTGGATAGGCTGCAGAGGGATAGTGAAGACCAGCAAGAGCTTTCAGGGCTGGCACCTTCCTTGTGGGAGAAGGAGCCAGACGTTTGCCTTTTCAGAAAAAGTTTCTGCCGAGAACAAACACCGTGACATGCTGAGTCTCTGGGAAAGCAGAGATCCCCAGTGCTGTTGCGGCTAAAGATAGGCTGCAGAGGGATAGTGAAGACCTGCAAGAGCTTTCAGGGCTGGCACCTTCCTTGTGGGAGAAGGAGCCAGACGTTTGCCTTTTCAGAAAAAGTTTCTGCCGAGAACGAGCACCGTGACATGCGGAGTCTCTGGGAAAGCACAGATCCCCAGTTCTGTTGCGGCTAAAGATAGGCTGCAGAGGGATAGTGAAGACCTGCAAGAGCTTTCAGGGCTGGCACCTTCCTTGTGGGAGAAGGAGCCAGACGTTTGCCTTTTCAGAAGAAGTTTCTGCCGAGAACGAGCATCGTGACATGCTGAGTCTCTGGGAAAGCACAGATCCCCAGTTCTGTTGCGGCTAAAGATAGGCTGCAGAGGGATAGTGAAGACCTGCAAGAGCTTTCAGGGCTGGCACCTTCCTTGTGGGAGAAGGAGCCAGACGTTTGCCTTTTCAGAAAATGTTTCTGCCGAGAACGAGCATCGTGACATGCGGAGTTTCTGGGAAAGCACAGATCCCCAGTTCTGTTGCGGCTAAAGATAGGCTGCAGAGGGATAGTGAAGACCTGCAAGAGCTTTCAGGGCTGGCACCTTCCTTGTGGGAGAAGGAGCCAGACGTTTGCCTTTTCAGAAAAAGTTTCTGCCGAGAACAAGCACCGTAACATGCTGAGTGTCTGGGAAAGCAGAGATCCCCAGTGCTGTTGCGGCTAAAGATAGGCTGCAGAGGGATAGTGAAGACCTGCAAGAGCTTTCAGGGCTGGCACCTTCCTTGTGGAAGATGGAGCCAGACGTTTGCCTCTTCAGAAAAACGCTCTGCCGTAAGCGAGCACCATAAGATGCTGAATCTCTGGGAAAGCAGATATCCCCCGTGCTGTTGCGGCTAAAGATAGGCTGCAGAGGGATAGTGAAGACCAGCAAGATCTTTCAGGGCTGGCACCTTCCTTGTGGGAGAAGGAGCCAGACATTTGCCTTTTCAGAAAAAGTTTCTGCCGAGAACGAGCACCGTGACATGCTGAGTCTCTGGGAAAGCAGAGATCCCCAGTGCTGTTGCGGCTAAAGATAGGCTGCAGAGGGATAGTGAAGACCTGCAAGAGCTTTCAGGGCTGGCACCTTCCTTGTGGAAGATGGAGCCAGACGTTTGCCTCTTCAGAAAAACGCTCTGCCGTAAGCGAGCACCATAAGATGCTGAATCTCTGGGAAAGCAGAGCTCCCCAGTGCTGTTGCGGCTATAGATAGGCTGCAGAGGGATAGTGAAGACCAGCAAGATCTTTCAGGGCTGGCACCTTCCATGTGGGAGAAGGAGCCGTAAGTTTGTCTTTTCAGAAAAAGTTTCTGCCGAGAACGAGCACCGTGACATGCTGAGTCTCTGGGAAAGCAGAGATCCCCAGTGCTGTTGCGGCTAAAGATAGGCTGCAGAGGGATAGTGAAGACCTGCAAGATCATTCAGGGCTGGCACCTTCCTTGTGGGAGAAGGAGCCAGACGTTTGCCTTTTCAGAAAAAGTTTCTGCCGAGAACGAGCACCGTGACATGCTGAGTCTCTGGGAAAGCAGAGATCCCCAGTGCTGTTGCGGCTAAAGATAGGCTGCAGAGGGATAGTGAAGACCTGCAAGATCATTCAGGGCTGGCACCTGCCTTGTGGGAGAAGGAGCCAGACGTTTGCCTTTTCAGAAAAAGTTTCTGCCGAGAACGAGCACCGTGACATGCTGAGTCTCTGGGAAAGCAGAGATCCCCAGTGCTGTTGCGGCTAAAGATAGGCTGCAGAGGGATAGTGAAGACCTGCAAGAGCTTTCAGGGCTGGCACCTTCCTTGTGGGAGAAGGAGCCAGACGTTTGCCTTTTCAGAAAAAGTTTCTGCCGAGAACGAGCACCGTGACATGCGGAGTCTCTGGGAAAGCACAGAGCCCCAGTTCTGTTGCGGCTAAAGATAGGCTGCAGAGGGATAGTGAAGACCAGCAAGAGCTTTCAGGGCTGGCACCTTCCTTGTGGGAGAAGGAGCCGTAAGTTTTTCTTTTCAGAAAAAGTTTCTGCCGAGAACGAGCACCGTGACATGCTGAGTCTCTGGGAAAGCAGAGATCCCCAGTGCTGTTGTGCCTGTGGATAGGCTGCAGAGGGACGGTGAAGACCAGCAAGATCTTTAAGGGCTGGCACCTTCCTTGTGGAAGATGGAGCCAGACGTTTGCCTCTTCAGAAAAACGCTCTGCCGTAAGCGAGCACCATAAGATGCTGAATCTCTGGGAAAGCAGAGATCCCCAGTGCTGTTGCGGCTAAAGATAGGCAGCAGAGGGATAGTGAAGACCAGCAAGATCTTTCAGGGCTGGCACCTTCCTTGTGGGAGAAGGAGCCAGACATTTGCCTTTTCAGAAAAAGTTTCTGCCGAGAACGAGCACCGTGACATGCTGAGTGTCTGGGAAAGCAGAGATCCCCAGTGCTGTTGCGGCTAAAGATAGGCTGCAGAGGGATAGTGAAGACCTGCAAGATCATTCAGGGCTGGCACCTGCCTTGTGGGAGAAGGAGCCAGACGTTTGCCTTTTCAGAAAAAGTTTCTGCCGAGAACGAGCACCGTGACATGCTGAGTCTCTGGGAAAGCAGAGATCCCCAGTGCTGTTGCGGCTAAAGATAGGCTGCAGAGGGATAGTGAAGACCTGCAAGAGCTTTCAGGGCTGGCACCTTCCTTGTGGGAGAAGGAGCCGTAAGTTTGTCTTTTCAGAAAAAGTTTCTGCCGAGAACGAGCACCGTGACATGCTGAGTCTCTGGGAAAGCAGAGATCCCCAGTGCTGTTGTGCCTGTGGATAGGCTGCAGAGGGATAGTGAAGACCTGCAAGAGCTTTCAGGGCTGGCACCTTCCTTGTGGGAGAAGGAGCCAGACGTTTGCCTTTTCAGAAAAAGTTTCTGCCGAGAACGAGCACCGTGACATGCGGAGTCTCTGGGAAAGCACAGATCCCCAGTGCTGTTGCGGCTAATGATAGGCTGCAGAGGGATAGTGAAGACCAGCAAGAGCTTTCAGGGCTGGCACCTTCCTTGTGGGAGAAGGAGCCAGACGTTTGCCTCTTCAGAAAAACGCTCTGCCGTAAGCGAGCACCATAAGATGCTGAATCTCTGGGAAAGCAGAGCTCCCCAGTGCTGTTGCGGCTATAGATAGGCTGCAGAGGGATAGTGAAGACCTGCAAGAGCTTTCAGGGCTGGCACCTTCCTTGTGGGAGAAGGAGCCAGACGTTTGCCTTTTCAGAAAAAGTTTCTGCCGAGAACGAGCACCATGACATGCTGAGTCTCTGGGAAAGCAGAGATCCCCAGTGCTGTTGCGGCTAAAGATAGGCTGCAGAGGGATAGTGAAGACCAGCAAGATCTTTCAGGGCTGGCACCTTCCTTGTGGGAGAAGGAGCCAGACATTTGCCTTTTCAGAAAAAGTTTCTGCCGAGGACGAGCACCGTGACATGCTGAGTGTCTGGGAAAGCAGAGATCCCCAGTGCTGTTGCGGCTAAAGATAGGCTGCAGAGGGATAGTGAAGACCTGCAAGATCATTCAGGGCTGGCACCTGCCTTGTGGGAGAAGGAGCCAGACGTTTGCCTTTTCAGAAAAAGTTTCTGCCGAGAACGAGCACCGTGACATGCTGAGTGTCTGGGAAAGCAGAGATCCCCAGTGCTGTTGCGGCTAAAGATAGGCTGCAGAGGGATAGTGAAGACCTGCAAGATCTTTCAGGGCTGGCACCTTCCTTGTGGGAGAAGGAGCCAGACGTTTGCCTTTTCAGAAAAAGTTTCTGCCGAGAACGAGCACCGTGACATGCTGAGTGTCTGGGAAAGCAGAGATCCCCAGTGCTGTTGCGGCTAAAGATAGGCTGCAGAGGGACAGTGAAGACCTGCAAGATCTTTCAGGGCTGGCACCTTCCTTGTGGGAGAAGGAGCCAGACGTTTGCCTTTTCAGAAAAAGTTTCTGCCGAGAACGAGCACCGTGACATGCTGAGTGTCTGGGAAAGCAGAGATCCCCAGTGCTGTTGCGGCTAAAGATAGGCTGCAGGGGGACGGTGAAGACCAGCAAGATCTTTCAGGGCTGGCACCTTCCTTGTGGGAGAAGGAGCCAGACGTTTGCCTTTTCAGAAAAAGTTTCTGCCGAGAACGAGCACCGTGACATGCGGAGTCTCTGGGAAAGCACAGAGCCCCAGTTCTGTTGCGGCTAAAGATAGGCTGCAGAGGGATAGTGAAGACCAGCAAGATCTTTCAGGGCTGGCACCTTCCTTGTGGGAGAAGGAGCCAGACATTTGCCTTTTCAGAAAAAGTTTCTACCGAGAACGAGCACCATAAGATGCTGAATCTCTGGGAAAGGAGAGATCCCCAGTGCTGTTGCGGCTAAAGATAGGCTGCAGAGGGATAGTGAAGACCAGCAAGATCTTTCAGGGCTGGCACCTTCCTTGTGGGAGAAGGAGCCAGACATTTGCCTTTTCAGAAAAAGTTTCTGCCGAGAACGAGCACCGTGACATGCTGAGTGTCTGGGAAAGCAGAGATCCCCAGTGCTGTTGCGGCTAAAGATAGGCTGCAGAGGGATAGTGAAGACCTGCAAGATCATTCAGGGCTGGCACCTGCCTTGTGGGAGAAGGAGCCAGACGTTTGCCTTTTCAGAAAAAGTTTCTGCCGAGAACGAGCACCGTGACATGCTGAGTCTCTGGGAAAGCAGAGATCCCCAGTGCTGTTGTGCCTGTGGATAGGCTGCAGAGGGATAGTGAAGACCTGCAAGAGCTTTCAGGGCTGGCACCTTCCTTGTGGGAGAAGGAGCCAGACGTTTGCCTTTTCAGAAAAAGTTTCTGCCGAGAACGAGCACCGTGACATGCGGAGTCTCTGGGAAAGCACAGATCCCCAGTGCTGTTGCGGCTAAAGATAGGCTGCAGAGGGATAGTGAAGACCAGCAAGAGCTTTCAGGGCTGGCACCTTCCTTGTGGGAGAAGGAGCCGTAAGTTTGTCTTTTCAGAAAAAGTTTCTGCCGAGAACGAGCACCGTGACATGCTGAGTCTGTAGGAAAGCAGAGATCCCCAGTGCTGTTGTGCCTGTGGATAGGCTGCAGGGGGACAGTGAAGACCAGCAAGATCTTTAAGGGCTGGCACCTTCCTTGTGGGAGAAGGAGCCAGACGTTTGCCTTTTCAGAAAAAGTTTCTGCCGAGAACGAGCACCGTGACATGCTGAGTCTCTGGGAAAGCAGAGATCCCCAGTGCTGTTGCGGCTAAAGATAGGCTGCAGAGGGATAGTGAAGACCTGCAAGAGCTTTCAGGGCTGGCACCTTCCTTGTGGGAGAAGGAGCCAGACGTTTGCCTTTTCAGAAAAAGTTTCTGCCGAGAACGAGCACCGTGACATGCTGAGTCTCTGGGAAAGCACAGAGACCCAGTTCTGTTGCGGCTAAAGATAGGCTGCAGAGGGATAGTGAAGACCTGCAAGAGCTTTCAGGGCTGGCACCTTCCTTGTGGGAGAAGGAGCCGTAAGTTTGTCTTTTCAGAAAAAGTTTCTGCCGAGAACGAGCACCGTGACATGCTGAGTCTCTGGGAAAGCAGAGATCCCCAGTGCTGTTGTGCCTGTGGATAGGCTGCAGGGGGACGGTGAAGACCAGCAAGATCTTTAAGGGCTGGCACCTTCCTTGTGGGAGAAGGAGCCAGACGTTTGCCTTTTCAGAAAAAGTTTCTGCCGAGAACGAGCACCGTGACATGCTGAGTGTCTGGGAAAGCAGAGATCCCCAGTGCTGTTGCAGCTAAAGATAGGCTGCAGAGGGATAGTGAAGACCTGCAAGAGCTTTCAGGGCTGGCACCTTCCTTGTGGGAGAAGGAGCCAGACGTTTGCCTTTTCAGAAAAAGTTTCTGCCGAGAACGAGCACCGTGACATGCTGAGTGTCTGGGAAAGCAGAGATCCCCAGTGCTGTTGCGGCTAAAGATAGGCTGCAGAGGGATAGTGAAGACCTGCAAGATCATTCAGGGCTGGCACCTGCCTTGTGGGAGAAGGAGCCAGACGTTTGCCTTTTCAGAAAAAGTTTCTGCCGAGAACGAGCACCGTGACATGCTGAGTCTCTGGGAAAGCAGAGATCCCCAGTGCTGTTGCGGCTAAAGATAGGCTGCAGAGGGATAGTGAAGACCAGCAAGATCTTTCAGGGCTGGCACCTTCCTTGTGGGAGAAGGAGCCAGACATTTGCCTTTTCAGAAAAAGTTTCTGCCGAGGACGAGCACCGTGACATGCTGAGTGTCTGGGAAAGCAGAGATCCCCAGTGCTGTTGCGGCTAAAGATAGGCTGCAGAGGGATAGTGAAGACCTGCAAGATCATTCAGGGCTGGCACCTGCCTTGTGGGAGAAGGAGCCAGACGTTTGCCTTTTCAGAAAAAGTTTCTGCCGAGAACGAGCACCGTGACATGCTGAGTGTCTGGGAAAGCAGAGATCCCCAGTGCTGTTGCGGCTAAAGATAGGCTGCAGAGGGATAGTGAAGACCTGCAAGATCTTTCAGGGCTGGCACCTTCCTTGTGGGAGAAGGAGCCAGACGTTTGCCTTTTCAGAAAAAGTTTCTGCCGAGAACGAGCACCGTGACATGCTGAGTGTCTGGGAAAGCAGAGATCCCCAGTGCTGTTGCGGCTAAAGATAGGCTGCAGAGGGACAGTGAAGACCTGCAAGATCTTTCAGGGCTGGCACCTTCCTTGTGGGAGAAGGAGCCAGACGTTTGCCTTTTCAGAAAAAGTTTCTGCCGAGAACGAGCACCGTGACATGCTGAGTGTCTGGGAAAGCAGAGATCCCCAGTGCTGTTGCGGCTAAAGATAGGCTGCAGGGGGACGGTGAAGACCAGCAAGATCTTTCAGGGCTGGCACCTTCCTTGTGGGAGAAGGAGCCAGACGTTTGCCTTTTCAGAAAAAGTTTCTGCCGAGAACGAGCACCGTGACATGCGGAGTCTCTGGGAAAGCACAGAGCCCCAGTTCTGTTGCGGCTAAAGATAGGCTGCAGAGGGATAGTGAAGACCAGCAAGATCTTTCAGGGCTGGCACCTTCCTTGTGGGAGAAGGAGCCAGACATTTGCCTTTTCAGAAAAAGTTTCTACCGAGAACGAGCACCATAAGATGCTGAATCTCTGGGAAAGGAGAGATCCCCAGTGCTGTTGCGGCTAAAGATAGGCTGCAGAGGGATAGTGAAGACCAGCAAGATCTTTCAGGGCTGGCACCTTCCTTGTGGGAGAAGGAGCCAGACATTTGCCTTTTCAGAAAAAGTTTCTGCCGAGAACGAGCACCGTGACATGCTGAGTGTCTGGGAAAGCAGAGATCCCCAGTGCTGTTGCGGCTAAAGATAGGCTGCAGAGGGATAGTGAAGACCTGCAAGATCATTCAGGGCTGGCACCTTCCTTGTGGGAGAAGGAGCCAGACGTTTGCCTTTTCAGAAAAAGTTTCTGCCGAGAACGAGCACCGTGACATGCTGAGTCTCTGGGAAAGCAGAGATCCCCAGTGCTGTTGTGCCTGTGGATAGGCTGCAGAGGGATAGTGAAGACCTGCAAGAGCTTTCAGGGCTGGCACCTTCCTTGTGGGAGAAGGAGCCAGACGTTTGCCTTTTCAGAAAAAGTTTCTGCCGAGAACGAGCACCGTGACATGCGGAGTCTCTGGGAAAGCACAGATCCCCAGTGCTGTTGCGGCTAAAGATAGGCTGCAGAGGGATAGTGAAGACCAGCAAGAGCTTTCAGGGCTGGCACCTTCCTTGTGGGAGAAGGAGCCGTAAGTTTGTCTTTTCAGAAAAAGTTTCTGCCGAGAACGAGCACCGTGACATGCTGAGTCTGTAGGAAAGCAGAGATCCCCAGTGCTGTTGTGCCTGTGGATAGGCTGCAGGGGGACAGTGAAGACCAGCAAGATCTTTAAGGGCTGGCACCTTCCTTGTGGGAGAAGGAGCCAGACGTTTGCCTTTTCAGAAAAAGTTTCTGCCGAGAACGAGCACCGTGACATGCTGAGTCTCTGGGAAAGCAGAGATCCCCAGTGCTGTTGCGGCTAAAGATAGGCTGCAGAGGGATAGTGAAGACCTGCAAGAGCTTTCAGGGCTGGCACCTTCCTTGTGGGAGAAGGAGCCAGACGTTTGCCTTTTCAGAAAAAGTTTCTGCCGAGAACGAGCACCGTGACATGCTGAGTCTCTGGGAAAGCACAGAGACCCAGTTCTGTTGCGGCTAAAGATAGGCTGCAGAGGGATAGTGAAGACCTGCAAGAGCTTTCAGGGCTGGCACCTTCCTTGTGGGAGAAGGAGCCGTAAGTTTGTCTTTTCAGAAAAAGTTTCTGCCGAGAACGAGCACCGTGACATGCTGAGTCTCTGGGAAAGCAGAGATCCCCAGTGCTGTTGTGCCTGTGGATAGGCTGCAGGGGGACGGTGAAGACCAGCAAGATCTTTAAGGGCTGGCACCTTCCTTGTGGGAGAAGGAGCCAGACGTTTGCCTTTTCAGAAAAAGTTTCTGCCGAGAACGAGCACCGTGACATGCTGAGTGTCTGGGAAAGCAGAGATCCCCAGTGCTGTTGCAGCTAAAGATAGGCTGCAGAGGGATAGTGAAGACCTGCAAGAGCTTTCAGGGCTGGCACCTTCCTTGTGGGAGAAGGAGCCAGACGTTTGCCTTTTCAGAAAAAGTTTCTGCCGAGAACGAGCACCGTGACATGCTGAGTGTCTGGGAAAGCAGAGATCCCCAGTGCTGTTGCGGCTAAAGATAGGCTGCAGAGGGATAGTGAAGACCTGCAAGATCATTCAGGGCTGGCACCTGCCTTGTGGGAGAAGGAGCCAGACGTTTGCCTTTTCAGAAAAAGTTTCTGCCGAGAACGAGCACCGTGACATGCTGAGTCTCTGGGAAAGCAGAGATCCCCAGTGCTGTTGCGGCTAAAGATAGGCTGCAGGGGGACTGTGAAGACCAGCAAGATCTTTCAGGGCTGGCACCTTCCTTGTGGGAGAAGGAGCCGTAAGTTTGTCTTTTCAGAAAAAGTTTCTGCCGAGAACGAGCACCGTGACATGCTGAGTCTCTGGGAAAGCAGAGATCCCCAGTGCTGTTGTGCCTGTGGATAGGCTGCAGAGGGATAGTGAAGACCTGCAAAAGCTTTCAGGGCTGGCACCTTCCTTGTGGGAGAAGGAGCCAGACGTTTGCCTTTTCAGAAAAAGTTTCTGCCGAGAACGAGCACCGTGACATGCTGAGTCTCTGGGAAAGCACAGATCCCCAGTGCTGTTGCGGCTAAAGATAGGCTGCAGAGGGATAGTGAAGACCAGCAAGAGCTTTCAGGGCTGGCACCTTCCTTGTGGGAGAAGGAGCCGTAAGTTTGTCTTTTCAGAAAAAGTTTCTGCCGAGAACGAGCACCGTGACATGCTGAGTCTGTAGGAAAGCAGAGACCCCCAGTGCTGTTGTGCCTGTGGATAGGCTGCAGGGGGACAGTGAAGACCAGCAAGATCTTTAAGGGCTGGCACCTTCCTTGTGGGAGAAGGAGCCAGACGTTTGCCTTTTCAGAAAAAGTTTCTGCCGAGAACGAGCACCGTGACATGCTGAGTCTCTGGGAAAGCAGAGATCCCCAGTGCTGTTGCGGCTAAAGATAGGCTGCAGAGGGATAGTGAAGACCTGCAAGAGCTTTCAGGGCTGGCACCTTCCTTGTGGGAGAAGGAGCCAGACGTTTGCCTTTTCAGAAAAAGTTTCTGCCGAGAACGAGCACCGTGACATGCTGAGTCTCTGGGAAAGCACAGAGACCCAGTTCTGTTGCGGCTAAAGATAGGCTGCAGAGGGATAGTGAAGACCTGCAAGAGCTTTCAGGGCTGGCACCTTCCTTGTGGGAGAAGGAGCTGTAAGTTTGTCTTTTCAGAAAAGGTTTCTGCCGAGAACGAGCACCGTGACATGCTGAGTCTCTGGGAAAGCAGAGATCCCCAGTGCTGTTGTGCCTGTGGATAGGCTGCAGGGGGACGGTGAAGACCAGCAAGATCTTTAAGGGCTGGCACCTTCCTTGTGGGAGAAGGAGCCAGACGTTTGCCTTTTCAGAAAAAGTTTCTGCCGAGAACGAGCACCGTGACATGCTGAGTGTCTGGGAAAGCAGAGATCCCCAGTGCTGTTGCGGCTAAAGATAGGCTGCAGAGGGATAGTGAAGACCTGCAAGATCATTCAGGGCTGGCACCTGCCTTGTGGGAGAAGGAGCCAGACGTTTGCCTTTTCAGAAAAAGTTTCTGCCGAGAACGAGCACCGTGACATGCTGAGTCTCTGGGAAAGCAGAGATCCCCAGTGCTGTTGCGGCTAAAGATAGGCTGCAGGGGGACTGTGAAGACCAGCAAGATCTTTCAGGGCTGGCACCTTCCTTGTGGGAGAAGGAGCCGTAAGTTTGTCTTTTCAGAAAAAGTTTCTGCCAAGAACGAGCACCGTGACATGCTGAGTCTCTGGGAAAGCAAAGATCCCCAGTGCTGTTGTGCCTGTGGATAGGCTGCAGAGGGATAGTGAAGACCTGCAAGAGCTTTCAGGGCTGGCACCTTCCTTGTGGGAGAAGGAGCCAGACGTTTGCCTTTTCAGAAAAAGTTTCTGCCGAGAACGAGCACCGTGACATGCTGAGTCTCTGGGAAAGCACAGATCCCCAGTGCTGTTGTGCCTGTGGATAGGCTGCAGGGGGACAGTGAAGACCAGCAAGACCTTTAAGGGCTGGCACCTTCCTTGTGGGAGAAGGAGCCAGACGTTTGCCTTTTCAGAAAAAGTTTCTGCCGAGAACGAGCACCGTGACATGCTGAGTCTCTGGGAAAGCAGAGATCCCCAGTGCTGTTGCGGCTAAAGATAGGCTGCAGAGGGATAGTGAAGACCAGCAAGAGCTTTCAGGGCTGGCACCTTCCTTGTGGGAGAAGGAGCCAGACGTTTGCCTTTTCAGAAAAAGTTTCTGCCGAGAACGAGCACCGTGACATGCTGAGTGTCTGGGAAAGCACAGATCCCCAGTTCTGTTGCGGCTAAAGATAGGCTGCAGAGGGATAGTGAAGACCAGCAAGAGCTTTCAGGGCTGGCACCTTCCTTGTGGGAGAAGGAGCCAGACGTTTGCCTTTTCAGAAAAAGTTTCTGCCGAGAACGAGCACCGTGACATGCTGAGTCTCTGGGAAAGCAGAGATCCCCAGTGCTGTTGTGCCTGTGGATAGGCTGCAGGGGGACGGTGAAGACCAGCAAGATCTTTAAGGGCTGGCACCTTCCTTGTGGGAGAAGGAGCCAGACGTTTGCCTTTTCAGAAAAAGTTTCTGCCGAGAACGAGCACCGTGACATGCGGAGTCTCTGGGAAAGCACAGATCCCCAGTGCTGTTGCGGCTAAAGATAGGCTGCAGAGGGATAGTGAAGACCAGCAAGAGCTTTCAGGGCTGGCACCTTCCTTGTGGGAGAAGGAGCCGTAAGTTTGTCTTTTCAGAAAAAGTTTCTGCCGAGAACGAGCACCGTGACATGCTGAGTCTGTAGGAAAGCAGAGATCCCCAGTGCTGTTGTGCCTGTGGATAGGCTGCAGGGGGACAGTGAAGACCAGCAAGATCTTTAAGGGCTGGCACCTTCCTTGTGGGAGAAGGAGCCAGACGTTTGCCTTTTCAGAAAAAGTTTCTGCCGAGAACGAGCACCGTGACATGCTGAGTCTCTGGGAAAGCAGAGATCCCCAGTGCTGTTGCGGCTAAAGATAGGCTGCAGAGGGATAGTGAAGACCTGCAAGAGCTTTCAGGGCTGGCACCTTCCTTGTGGGAGAAGGAGCCAGACGTTTGCCTTTTCAGAAAAAGTTTCTGCTGAGAACGAGCACCGTGACATGCTGAGTCTCTGGGAAAGCACAGAGACCCAGTTCTGTTGCGGCTAAAGATAGGCTGCAGAGGGATAGTGAAGACCTGCAAGAGCTTTCAGGGCTGGCACCTTCCTTGTGGGAGAAGGAGCCGTAAGTTTGTCTTTTCAGAAAAAGTTTCTGCCGAGAACGAGCACCGTGACATGCTGAGTCTCTGGGAAAGCAGAGATCCCCAGTGCTGTTGTGCCTGTGGATAGGCTGCAGGGGGACGGTGAAGACCAGCAAGATCTTTAAGGGCTGGCACCTTCCTTGTGGGAGAAGGAGCCAGACGTTTGCCTTTTCAGAAAAAGTTTCTGCCGAGAACGAGCACCGTGACATGCTGAGTCTCTGGGAAAGCAGAGATCCCCAGTGCTGTTGCAGCTAAAGATAGGCTGCAGAGGGATAGTGAAGACCTGCAAGAGCTTTCAGGGCTGGCACCTTCCTTGTGGGAGAAGGAGCCAGACGTTTGCCTTTTCAGAAAAAGTTTCTGCCGAGAACGAGCACCGTGACATGCTGAGTGTCTGGGAAAGCAGAGATCCCCAGTGCTGTTGCGGCTAAAGATAGGCTGCAGAGGGATAGTGAAGACCTGCAAGATCATTCAGGGCTGGCACCTGCCTTGTGGGAGAAGGAGCCAGACGTTTGCCTTTTCAGAAAAAGTTTCTGCCGAGAACGAGCACCGTGACATGCTGAGTCTCTGGGAAAGCAGAGATCCCCAGTGCTGTTGCGGCTAAAGATAGGCTGCAGGGGGACTGTGAAGACCAGCAAGATCTTTCAGGGCTGGCACCTTCCTTGTGGGAGAAGGAGCCGTAAGTTTGTCTTTTCAGAAAAAGTTTCTGCCGAGAACGAGCACCGTGACATGCTGAGTCTCTGGGAAAGCAGAGATCCCCAGTGCTGTTGTGCCTGTGGATAGGCTGCAGAGGGATAGTGAAGACCTGCAAGAGCTTTCAGGGCTGGCACCTTCCTTGTGGGAGAAGGAGCCACACGTTTGCCTTTTCAGAAAAAGTTTCTGCCGAGAACGAGCACCGTGACATGCGGAGTCTCTGGGAAAGCACAGATCCCCAGTGCTGTTGCGGCTAAAGATAGGCTGCAGAGGGATAGTGAAGACCAGCAAGAGCTTTCAGGGCTGGCACCTTCCTTGTGGGAGAAGGAGCCGTAAGTTTGTCTTTTCAGAAAAAGTTTCTGCCGAGAACGAGCACCGTGACATGCTGAGTCTGTAGGAAAGCAGAGATCCCCAGTGCTGTTGTGCCTGTGGATAGGCTGCAGGGGGACAGTGAAGACCAGCAAGATCTTTAAGGGCTGGCACCTTCCTTGTGGGAGAAGGAGCCAGACGTTTGCCTTTTCAGAAAAAGTTTCTGCCGAGAACGAGCACCGTGACATGCTGAGTCTCTGGGAAAGCAGAGATCCCCAGTGCTGTTGCGGCTAAAGATAGGCTGCAGAGGGATAGTGAAGACCAGCAAGAGCTTTCAGGGCTGGCACCTTCCTTGTGGGAGAAGGAGCCAGACGTTTGCCTTTTCAGAAAAAGTTTCTGCCGAGAACGAGCACCGTGACATGCTGAGTCTCTGGGAAAGCACAGAGACCCAGTTCTGTTGCGGCTAAAGATAGGCTGCAGAGGGATAGTGAAGACCTGCAAGAGCTTTCAGGGCTGGCACCTTCCTTGTGGGAGAAGGAGCAGTAAGTTTGTCTTTTCAGAAAAAGTTTCTGCCGAGAACGAGCACCGTGACATGCTGAGTCTCTGGGAAAGCAGAGATCCCCAGTGCTGTTGTGCCTGTGGATAGGCTGCAGGGGGACGGTGAAGACCAGCAAGATCTTTAAGGGCTGGCACCTTCCTTGTGGGAGAAGGAGCCAGACGTTTGCCTTTTCAGAAAAAGTTTCTGCTGAGAACGAGCACCGTGACATGCTGAGTCTCTGGGAAAGCAGAGATCCCCAGTGCTGTTGCAGCTAAAGATAGGCTGCAGAGGGATAGTGAAGACCTGCAAGAGCTTTCAGGGCTGGCACCTTCCTTGTGGGAGAAGGAGCCAGACGTTTGCCTTTTCAGAAAAAGTTTCTGCCGAGAACGAGCACCGTGACATGCTGAGTGTCTGGGAAAGCAGAGATCCCCAGTGCTGTTGCGGCTAAAGATAGGCTGCAGAGGGATAGTGAAGACCTGCAAGATCATTCAGGGCTGGCACCTGCCTTGTGGGAGAAGGAGCCAGACGTTTGCCTTTTCAGAAAAAGTTTCTGCCGAGAACGAGCACCGTGACATGCTGAGTCTCTGGGAAAGCAGAGATCCCCAGTGCTATTGCGGCTAAAGATAGGCTGCAGGGGGACTGTGAAGACCAGCAAGATCTTTCAGGGCTGGCACCTTCCTTGTGGGAGAAGGAGCCGTAAGTTTGTCTTTTCAGAAAAAGTTTCTGCCGAGAACGAGCACCGTGACATGCTGAGTCTCTGGGAAAGCAGAGATCCCCAGTGCTGTTGTGCCTGTGGATAGGCTGCAGAGGGATAGTGAAGACCTGCAAGAGCTTTCAGGGCTGGCACCTTCCTTGTGGGAGAAGGAGCCAGACGTTTGCCTTTTCAGAAAAAGTTTCTGCCGAGAACGAGCACCGTGACATGCGGAGTCTCTGGGAAAGCACAGAGCCCCAGTTCTGTTGCGGCTAAAGATAGGCTGCAGAGGGATAGTGAAGACCTGCAAGAGCTTTCAGGGCTGGCACCTGCCTTGTGGGAGAAGGAGCCAGACGTTTGCCTTTTCAGAAAAAGTTTCTGCCGAGAACGAGCACCGTGACATGCTGAGTCTCTGGGAAAGCACAGATCCCCAGTGCTGTTGTGCCTGTGGATAGGCTGCAGGGGGACAGTGAAGACCAGCAAGACCTTTAAGGGCTGGCACCTTCCTTGTGGGAGAAGGAGCCAGACGTTTGCCTTTTCAGAAAAAGTTTCTGCCGAGAACGAGCACCGTGACATGCTGAGTCTCTGGGAAAGCAGAGATCCCCAGTGCTGTTGCGGCTAAAGATAGGCTGCAGAGGGATAGTGAAGACCTGCAAGAGCTTTCAGGGCTGGCACCTTCCTTGTGGGAGAAGGAGCCAGACGTTTGCCTTTTCAGAAAAAGTTTCTGCCGAGAACGAGCACCGTGACATGCTGAGTCTCTGGGAAAGCACAGATCCCCAGTTCTGTTGCGGCTACAGATAGGCAGCAGAGGGATAGTGAAGACCAGCAAGAGCTTTCAGGGCTGGCACCTTCCTTGTGGGAGAAGGAGCCGTACGTTTGCCTTTTCAGAAAAAGTTTCTGCCGAGAACGAGCTCCGTGACATGCTGAGTCTCTGGGAAAGCAGAGATCCCCAGTGCTGTTGTGCCTGTGGATAGACTGCAGGGGGACGGTGAAGACCAGCAAGATCTTTAAGGGCTGGCACCTTCCTTGTGGGAGAAGGAGCCAGACGTTTGCCTTTTCAGAAAAAGTTTCTGCCGAGAACGAGCACCGTGACATGCTGAGTGTCTGGGAAAGCAGAGATCCCCAGTGCTGTTGCGGCTAAAGATAGGCTGCAGAGGGATAGTGAAGACCTGCAAGATCATTCAGGGCTGGCACCTGCCTTGTGGGAGAAGGAGCCAGACGTTTGCCTTTTCAGAAAAAGTTTCTGCCGAGAACGAGCACCGTGACATGCTGAGTCTCTGGGAAAGCAGAGATCCCCAGTGCTGTTGCGGCTAAAGATAGGCTGCAGGGGGACTGTGAAGACCAGCAAGATCTTTCAGGGCTGGCACCTTCCTTGTGGGAGAAGGAGCCGTAAGTTTGTCTTTTCAGAAAAAGTTTCTGCCGAGAACGAGCACCGTGACATGCTGAGTCTCTGGGAAAGCAGAGATCCCCAGTGCTGTTGTGCCTGTGGATAGGCTGCAGAGGGATAGTGAAGACCTGCAAGAGCTTTCAGGGCTGGCACCTTCCTTGTGGGAGAAGGAGCCAGACGTTTGCCTTTTCAGAAAAAGTTTCTGCCGAGAACGAGCACCGTGACATGCGGAGTCTCTGGGAAAGCACAGAGCCCCAGTTCTGTTGTGGCTAAAGATAGGCTGCAGAGGGATAGTGAAGACCAGCAAGAGCTTTCAGGGCTGGCACCTTCCTTGTGGGAGAAGGAGCCGTAAGTTTGTCTTTTCAGAAAAAGTTTCTGCCGAGAACGAGCACCGTGACATGCTGAGTCTCTGGGAAAGCACAGATCCCCAGTGCTGTTGTGCCTGTGGATAGGCTGCAGGGGGACAGTGAAGACCAGCAAGACCTTTAAGGGCTGGCACCTTCCTTGTGGGAGAAGGAGCCAGACGTTTGCCTTTTCAGAAAAAGTTTCTGCCGAGAACGAGCACCGTGACATGCTGAGTCTCTGGGAAAGCAGAGATCCCCAGTGCTGTTGCGGCTAAAGATAGGCTGCAGAGGGATAGTGAAGACCTGCAAGAGCTTTCAGGGCTGGCACCTTCCTTGTGGGAGAAGGAGCCAGACGTTTGCCTTTTCAGAAAAAGTTTCTGCTGAGAACGAGCACCGTGACATGCTGAGTCTCTGGGAAAGCACAGAGACCCAGTTCTGTTGCGGCTAAAGATAGGCTGCAGAGGGATAGTGAAGACCTGCAAGAGCTTTCAGGGCTGGCACCTTCCTTGTGGGAGAAGGAGCCGTAAGTTTGTCTTTTCAGAAAAAGTTTCTGCCGAGAACGAGCACCGTGACATGCTGAGTCTCTGGGAAAGCAGAGATCCCCAGTGCTGTTGTGCCTGTGGATAGGCTGCAGGGGGACGGTGAAGACCAGCAAGATCTTTAAGGGCTGGCACCTTCCTTGTGGGAGAAGGAGCCAGACGTTTGCCTTTTCAGAAAAAGTTTCTGCCGAGAACGAGCACCGTGACATGCTGAGTGTCTGGGAAAGCAGAGATCCCCAGTGCTGTTGCGGCTAAAGATAGGCTGCAGAGGGATAGTGAAGACCTGCAAGAGCTTTCAGGGCTGGCACCTTCCTTGTGGAAGATGGAGCCATACGTTTGCCTCTTCAGAAAAACGCTCTGCCGTAAGCGAGCACCATAAGATGCTGAATCTCTGGGAAAGCAGAGATCCCCAGTGCTGTTGTGCCTGTGGATAGGCTGCAGAGGGATAGTGAAGACCAGCAAGATCTTTCAGGGCTGGCACCTTCCTTGTTGGAGAAGGAGCCAGACATTTGCCTTTTCAGAAAAAGTTTCTGCCGAGAACGAGCACCATAAGATGCTGAATCTCTGGGAAAGGAGAGATCCCCAGTGCTGTTGCGGCTAAAGATAGGCTGCAGAGGGATAGTGAAGACCAGCAAGATCTTTCAGGGCTGGCACCTTCCTTGTGGGAGAAGGAGCCAGACATTTGCCTTTTCAGAAAAAGTTTCTGCCGAGAACGAGCACCGTGACATGCTGAGTCTCTGGGAAAGCAGAGATCCCCAGTGCTGATGCGGCTAAAGATAGGCTGCAGAGGGATAGTGAAGACCTGCAAGAGCTTTCAGGGCTGGCACCTTCCTTGTGGGAGAAGGAGCCAGACGTTTGCCTTTTCAGAAAAAGTTTCTGCCGAGAACGAGCACCGTGACATGCTGAGTCTCTGGGAAAGCAGAGATCCCCAGTGCTGTTGCGGCTAAAGATAGGCTGCAGAGGGATAGTGAAGACCTGCAAGAGCTTTCAGGGCTGGCACCTTCCTTGTGGGAGAAGGAGCCAGACGTTTGCCTTTTCAGAAAAAGTTTCTGCCGAGAACGAGCACCGTGACATGCTGAGTCTCTGGGAAAGCAGAGATCCCCAGTGCTGTTGCAGCTAAAGATAGGCTGCAGAGGGATAGTGAAGACCTGCAAGAGCTTTCAGGGCTGGCACCTTCCTTGTGGGAGAAGGAGCCAGACGTTTGCCTTTTCAGAAAAAGTTTCTGCCGAGAACGAGCACCGTGACATGCTGAGTGTCTGGGAAAGCAGAGATCCCCAGTGCTGTTGCGGCTAAAGATAGGCTGCAGAGGGATAGTGAAGACCTGCAAGATCATTCAGGGCTGGCACCTGCCTTGTGGGAGAAGGAGCCAGACGTTTGCCTTTTCAGAAAAAGTTTCTGCCGAGAACGAGCACCGTGACATGCTGAGTCTCTGGGAAAGCAGAGATCCCCAGTGCTGTTGCGGCTAAAGATAGGCTGCAGGGGGACTGTGAAGACCAGCAAGATCTTTCAGGGCTGGCACCTTCCTTGTGGGAGAAGGAGCCGTAAGTTTGTCTTTTCAGAAAAAGTTTCTGCCGAGAACGAGCACCGTGACATGCTGAGTCTCTGGGAAAGCAGAGATCCCCAGTGCTGTTGTGCCTGTGGATAGGCTGCAGAGGGATAGTGAAGACCTGCAAGAGCTTTCAGGGCTGGCACCTTCCTTGTGGGAGAAGGAGCCAGACGTTTGCCTTTTCAGAAAAAGTTTCTGCCGAGAACGAGCACCGTGACATGCTGAGTCTCTGGGAAAGCACAGAGCCCCAGTTCTGTTGCGGCTAAAGATAGGCTGCAGAGGGATAGTGAAGACCAGCAAGAGCTTTCAGGGCTGGCACCTGCCTTGTGGGAGAAGGAGCCAGACGTTTGCCTTTTCAGAAAAAGTTTCTGCCGAGAACGAGCACCGTGACATGCTGAGTCTCTGGGAAAGCACAGATCCCCAGTGCTGTTGTGCCTGTGGATAGGCTGCAGGGGGACAGTGAAGACCAGCAAGACCTTTAAGGGCTGGCACCTTCCTTGTGGGAGAAGGAGCCAGACGTTTGCCTTTTCAGAAAAAGTTTCTGCCGAGAACGAGCACCGTGACATGCTGAGTCTCTGGGAAAGCAGAGATCCCCAGTGCTGTTGCGGCTAAAGATAGGCTGCAGGGGGACTGTGAAGACCAGCAAGATCTTTCAGGGCTGGCACCTTCCTTGTGGGAGAAGGAGCCGTAAGTTTGTCTTTTCAGAAAAAGTTTCTGCCGAGAACGAGCACCGTGACATGCTGAGTCTCTGGGAAAGCAGAGATCCCCAGTGCTGTTGTGCCTGTGGATAGGCTGCAGAGGGATAGTGAAGACCTGCAAGAGCTTTCAGGGCTGGCACCTTCCTTGTGGGAGAAGGAGCCAGACGTTTGCCTTTTCAGAAAAAGTTTCTGCCGAGAACGAGCACCGTGACATGCGGAGTCTCTGGGAAAGCACAGAGCCCCAGTTCTGTTGCGGCTAAAGATAGGCTGCAGAGGGATAGTGAAGACCAGCAAGAGCTTTCAGGGCTGGCACCTTCCTTGTGGGAGAAGGAGCCGTAAGTTTGTCTTTTCAGAAAAAGTTTCTGCCGAGAACGAGCACCGTGACATGCTGAGTCTCTGGGAAAGCACAGATCCCCAGTGCTGTTGTGCCTGTGGATAGGCTGCAGGGGGACAGTGAAGACCAGCAAGACCTTTAAGGGCTGGCACCTTCCTTGTGGGAGAAGGAGCCAGACGTTTGCCTTTTCAGAAAAAGTTTCTGCCGAGAACGAGCACCGTGACATGCTGAGTCTCTGGGAAAGCAGAGATCCCCAGTGCTGTTGCGGCTAAAGATAGGCTGCAGAGGGATAGTGAAGACCTGCAAGAGCTTTCAGGGCTGGCACCTTCCTTGTGGGAGAAGGAGCCGTAAGTTTGTCTTTTCAGGAAAAGTTTCTGCCGAGAACGAGCACCGTGACATGCGGAGTCTCTGGGAAAACACAGAGCCCCAGTTCTGTTGCGGCTAAAGATAGGCTGCAGAGGGATAGTGAAGACCAGCAAGAGCTTTCAGGGCTGGCACCTTCCTTGTGGGAGAAGGAGCCGTAAGTTTGTCTTTTCAGAAAAAGTTTCTGCCGAGAACGAGCACCGTGACATGCTGAGTCTCTGGGAAAGCAGAGATCCCCAGTGCTGTTGTGCCTGTGGATAGGCTGCAGGGGGACGGTGAAGACCAGCAAGATCTTTAAGGGCTGGCACCTTCCTTGTGGGAGAAGGAGCCAGACGTTTGCCTTTTCAGAAAAAGTTTCTGCCGAGAACGAGCACCGTGACATGCTGAGTGTCTGGGAAAGCAGAGATCCCCAGTGCTGTTGCGGCTAAAGATAGGCTGCAGAGGGATAGTGAAGACCAGCAAGAGCTTCCAGGGCTGGCACCTTCCTTGTGGGAGAAGGAGCCGTAAGTTTGTCTTTTCAGAAAAAGTTTCTGCCGAGAACGAGCACCGTGACATGCTGAGTCTCTGGGAAAGCAGAGATCCCCAGTGCTGTTGTGCCTGTGGATAGGCTGCAGGGGGACGGTGAAGACCAGCAAGAGCTTTCAGGGCTGGCACCTTCCTTGTGGGAGAAGGAGCCAGACGTTTGCCTTTTCAGAAAAAGTTTCTGCCGAGAACGAGCACCGTGACATGCGGAGTCTCTGGGAAAGCACAGAGCCCCAGTTCTGTTGCGGCTAAAGATAGGCTGCAGAGGGATAGTGAAGACCAGCAAGAGCTTTCAGGGCTGGCACCTTCCTTGTGGGAGAAGGAGCCGTAAGTTTGTCTTTTCAGAAAAAGTTTCTGCCGAGAACGAGCACCGTAACATGCTGAGTCTCTGGGAAAGCAGAGATCCCCAGTGCTGTTGTGCCTGTGGATAGGCTGCAGGGGGACAGTGAAGACCAGCAAGATCTTTAAGGGCTGGCACCTTCCTTGTGGGAGAAGGAGCCAGACGTTTGCCTTTTCAGAAAAAGTTTCTGCCGAGAACGAGCACCGTGACATGCTGAGTCTCTGGGAAAGCAGAGATCCCCAGTGCTGTTGCGGCTAAAGATAGGCTGCAGAGGGATAGTGAAGACCTGCAAGAGCTTTCAGGGCTGGCACCTTCCTTGTGGGAGAAGGAGCCAGACGTTTGCCTTTTCAGAAAAAGTTTCTGCCGAGAACGAGCACCGTGACATGCGGAGTCTCTGGGAAAGCAGAGATCCCCAGTTCTGTTGCGGCTAAAGACAGGCTGCAGAGGGATAGTGAAGACCAGCAAGAGCTTTCAGGGCTGGCACCTTCCTTGTGGGAGAAGGAGCCGTAAGTTTGTCTTTTCAGAAAAAGTTTCTGCCGAGAACGAGCACCGTGACATGCTGAGTCTCTGGGAAAGCAGAGATCCCCAGTGCTGTTGTGCCTGTGGATAGGCTGCAGGGGGACGGTGAAGACCAGCAAGATCTTTAAGGGCTGGCACCTTCCTTGTGGGAGAAGGAGCCAGACGTTTGCCTTTTCAGAAAAAGTTTCTGCCGAGAACGAGCACCGTGACATGCTGAGTCTCTGGGAAAGCAGAGATCCCCAGTTCTGTTGCGGCTAAAGATAGGCTGCAGAGGGATAGTGAAGACCTGCAAGAGCTTTCAGGGCTGGCACCTTCCTTGTGGAAGATGGAGCCATACGTTTGCCTCTTCAGAAAAACGCTCTGCCGTAAGCGAGCACCATAAGATGCTGAATCACTGGGAAAGCAGAGATCCCCAGTGCTGTTGCGGCTAAAGATAGGCTGCAGAGGGATAGTGAAGACCAGCAAGATCTTTCAGGGCTGGCACCTTCCTTGTGGGAGAAGGAGCCAGACATTTGCCTTTTCAGAAAAAGTTTCTGCCGAGAACAAGCACCATAAGATGCTGAATCTCTGGGAAAGCAGAGATCCCCAGTGCTGTTGCGGCTAAAGATAGGCTGCAGAGGGATAGTGAAGACCAGCAAGATCTTTCAGGGCTGGCACCTTCCTTGTGGGAGAAGGAGCCAGACATTTGCCTTTTCAGAAAAAGTTTCTGCCGAGAACGAGCACCGTGACATGCTGAGTCTCTGGGAAAGCAGAGATCCCCAGTGCTGTTGCGGCTAAAGATAGGCTGCAGAGGGATAGTGAAGACCTGCAAGATCATTCAGGGCTGGCACCTTCCTTGTGGGAGAAGGAGCCAGACGTTTGCCTTTTCAGAAAAAGTTTCTGCCGAGAACGAGCACCGTGACATGCTGAGTCTCTGGGAAAGCAGAGCTCCCCAGTGCTGTTGCGGCTATAGATAGGCTGCAGAGGGATAGTGAAGACCAGCAAGAGCTTTCAGGGCTGGCACCTTCCTTGTGGGAGAAGGAGCCGTAAGTTTGTCTTTTCAGAAAAAGTTTCTGCCGAGAACGAGCACCGTGACATGCTGAGTCTCTGGGAAAGCAGAGATCCCCAGTGCTGTTGTGCCTGTGGATAGGCTGCAGAGGGATAGTGAAGACCTGCAAGAGCTTTCAGGGCTGGCACCTTCCTTGTGGGAGAAGGAGCCAGACGTTTGCCTTTTCAGAAAAAGTTTCTGCCGAGAACGAGCACCGTGACATGCTGAGTCTCTGGGAAAGCAGAGATCCCCAGTGCTGTTGTGCCTGTGGATAGGCTGCAGGGGGACGGTGAAGACCAGCAAGATCGTTAAGGGCTGGCACCTTCCTTGTGGGAGAAGGAGCCAGACGTTTGCCTTTTCAGAAAAAGTTTCTGCCGAGAACGAGCACCATAAGATGCTGAATCTCTGGGAAAGGAGAGATCCCCAGTGCTGTTGCGGCTAAAGATAGGCTGCAGAGGGATAGTGAAGACCAGCAAGATCTTTCAGGGCTGGCACCTTCCTTGTGGGAGAAGGAGCCAGACATTTGCGTTTTCAGAAAAAGTTTCTGCCGAGAACGAGCACCGTGACATGCTGAGTCTCTGGGAAAGCAGAGATCCCCAGTGCTGTTGCGGCTAAAGATAAGCTGCAGAGGGATAGTGAAGACCTGCAAGATCATTCAGGGCTGGCACCTGCCTTGTGGGAGAAGGAGCCAGACGTTTGCCTTTTCAGAAAAAGTTTCTGCCGAGAACGAGCACCGTGACATGCTGAGTCTCTGGGAAAGCAGAGATCCCCAGTGCTGTTGCGGCTAAAGATAGGCTGCAGAGGGATAGTGAAGACCTGCAAGATCTTTCAGGGCTGGCACCTTCCTTGTGGGAGAAGGAGCCAGACGTTTGCCTTTTCAGAAAAAGTTTCTGCCGAGAACGAGCACCGTGACATGCTGAGTCTCTGGGAAAGCAGAGATCCCCAGTGCTGTTGCGGCTAAAGATAGGCTGCAGAGGGATAGTGAAGACCTGCAAGATCTTTCAGGGCTGGCACCTTCCTTGTGGGAGAAGGAGCCAGACGTTTGCCTTTTCAGAAAAAGTTTCTGCCGAGAACGAGCACCGTGACATGCGGAGTCTCTGGGAAAGCACAGATCCCCAGTGCTGTTGCGGCTAAAGATAGGCTGCAGAGGGATAGTGAAGACCAGCAAGAGCTTTCAGGGCTGGCACCTTCCTTGTGGGAGAAGGAGCCGTAAGTTTGTCTTTTCAGAAAAAGTTTCTGCCGAGAACGAGCACCGTGACATGCTGAGTCTCTGGGAAAGCAGAGATCCCCAGTGCTGTTGTGCCTGTGGATAGGCTGCAGGGGGACAGTGAAGACCAGCAAGATCTTTCAGGGCTGGCACCTTCCTTGTGGGAGAAGGAGCCAGACGTTTGCCTTTTCAGAAAAAGTTTCTGCCGAGAACGAGCACCGTGACATGCTGAGTCTCTGGGAAAGCAGAGATCCCCAGTGCTGTTGCGGCTAAAGATAGGCTGCAGAGGGATAGTGAAGACCTGCAAGAGCTTTCAGGGCTGGCACCTTCCTTGTGGGAGAAGGAGCCAGACATTTGCCTTTTCAGAAAAAGGCTCTGCCGAGAGCGAGCACCATGAGATGCTGAGACTCTGGGAAAGCAGAGATCCCCAGTGCTGTTGTGCCTGTGGATAGGCTGCAGAGGGATAGTAAAGACCTGCAAGAGCTTTCAGGGCTGGCACCTTCCTTGTGGGAGAAGGAGCCAGACGTTTGCCTTTTCAGAAAAAGTTTCTGCCGAGAACGAGCACCATGACATGCGGAGTCTCTGGGAAAGAACAGATCCCCAGTTCTGTTGCGGCTAAAGATAAGCTGCAGAGGGATAGTGAAGACCAGCAAGAGCTTTCAGGGCTGGCACCTTCCTTGTGGGAGAAGGAGCCGTAAGTTTGTCTTTTCAGAAAAAGTTTCTGCCGAGAACGAGCACCGTGACATGCTGAGTCTCTGGGAAAGCAGAGATCCCCAGTGCTGTTGTGCCTGTGGATAGGCTGCAGAGGGATAGTGAAGACCTGCAAGAGCTTTCAGGGCTGGCACCTTCCTTGTGGGAGAAGGAGCCAGACGTTTGCCTTTTCAGAAAAAGTTTCTGCCGAGAACGAGCACCGTGACATGCTGAGTCTCTGGGAAAGCAGAGATCCCCAGTGCTGTTGTGCCTGTGGATAGGCTGCAGGGGGACGGTGAAGACCAGCAAGATCTTTAAGGGCTGGCACCTTCCTTGTGGGAGAAGGAGCCAGATGTTTGCCTTTTCAGAAAAAGTTTCTGCCGAGAACGAGCACCGTGACATGCTGAGTCTCTGGGAAAGCAGAGATCCCCAGTGCTGTTGCGGCTAAAGATAGGCTGCAGAGGGATAGTGAAGACCTGCAAGAGCTTTCAGGGCTGGCACCTTCCTTGTGGGAGAAGGAGCCAGACGTTTGCCTTTTCAGAAAAAGTTTCTGCCGAGAACGAGCACCGTGACATGCTGAGTCTCTGGCAAAGCAGAGATCCCCAGTGCTGTTGCGGCTAAAGATAGGCTGCAGAGGGATAGTGAAGACCAGCAAGATCTTTCAGGGCTGGCACCTTCCTTGTGGGAGAAGGAACCAGACATTTGCCTTTTCAGAAAAAGTTTCTGCCGAGAACGAGCACCGTGACATGCTGAGTGTCTGGGAAAGCAGAGATCCCCAGTGCTGTTGCGGCTAAAGATAGGCTGCAGAGGGATAGTGAAGACCTGCAAGAGCTTTCAGGGCTGGCACCTTCCTTGTGGAAGATGGAGCCAGACGTTTGCCTCTTCAGAAAAACGCTCTGCCATAAGCGAGCACCATAAGATGCTGAGTCTCTGGGAAAGCAGAGATCCCCAGTGCTGTTGTGCCTGTGGATAGGCTGCAGAGGGATAGTGAAGACCTGCAAGAGCTTTCAGGGCTGGCACCTTCCTTGTGGGAGAAGGAGCCAGACGTTTGCCTTTTCAGAAAAAATTTCTGCCGAGAACGAGCACTGTGACATGCTGAGTCTCTGGGAAAGCAGAGATCCCCAGTGCTGTTGCGGCTAAAGATAGGCTGCAGAGGGATAGTGAAGACCTGCAAGAGCTTTCAGGGCTGGCACCTTCCTTGTGGGAGAAGGAGCCAGACGTTTGCCTTTTCAGAAAAAGTTTCTGCCGAGAACGAGCACCATGACATGCGGAGTCTCTGGGAAAGAACAGATCCCCAGTTCTGTTGCGGCTAAAGATAAGCTGCAGAGGGATAGTGAAGACCAGCAAGAGCTTTCAGGGCTGGCACCTTCCTTGTGGGAGAAGGAGCCGTAAGTTTGTCTTTTCAGAAAAAGTTTCTGCCGAGAACGAGCACCGTGACATGCTGAGTCTCTGGGAAAGCAGAGATCCCCAGTGCTGTTGTGCCTGTGGATAGGCTGCAGAGGGATAGTGAAGACCTGCAAGAGCTTTCAGGGCTGGCACCTTCCTTGTGGGAGAAGGAGCCAGACGTTTGCCTTTTCAGAAAAAGTTTCTGCCGAGAACGAGCACCGTGACATGCTGAGTCTCTGGGAAAGCAGAGATCCCCAGTGCTGTTGTGCCTGTGGATAGGCTGCAGGGGGACGGTGAAGACCAGCAAGATCTTTAAGGGCTGGCACCTTCCTTGTGGGAGAAGGAGCCAGATGTTTGCCTTTTCAGAAAAAGTTTCTGCCGAGAACGAGCACCGTGACATGCTGAGTCTCTGGGAAAGCAGAGATCCCCAGTTCTGTTGCGGCTAAAGATAGGCTGCAGAGGGATAGTGAAGACCTGCAAGAGCTTTCAGGGCTGGCACCTTCCTTGTGGAAGATGGAGCCATACGTTTGCCTCTTCAGAAAAACGCTCTGCCGTAAGCGAGCACCATAAGATGCTGAATCACTGGGAAAGCAGAGATCCCCAGTGCTGTTGCGGCTAAAGATAGGCTGCAGAGGGATAGTGAAGACCAGCAAGATCTTTCAGGGCTGGCACCTTCCTTGTGGGAGAAGGAGCCAGACATTTGCCTTTTCAGAAAAAGTTTCTGCCGAGAACAAGCACCATAAGATGCTGAATCTCTGGGAAAGCAGAGATCCCCAGTGCTGTTGCGGCTAAAGATAGGCTGCAGAGGGATAGTGAAGACCAGCAAGATCTTTCAGGGCTGGCACCTTCCTTGTGGGAGAAGGAGCCAGACATTTGCCTTTTCAGAAAAAGTTTCTGCCGAGAACGAGCACCGTGACATGCTGAGTCTCTGGGAAAGCAGAGATCCCCAGTGCTGTTGCGGCTAAAGATAGGCTGCAGAGGGATAGTGAAGACCTGCAAGATCATTCAGGGCTGGCACCTTCCTTGTGGGAGAAGGAGCCAGACGTTTGCCTTTTCAGAAAAAGTTTCTGCCGAGAACGAGCACCGTGACATGCTGAGTCTCTGGGAAAGCAGAGCTCCCCAGTGCTGTTGCGGCTATAGATAGGCTGCAGAGGGATAGTGAAGACCTGCAAGAGCTTTCAGGGCTGGCACCTTCCTTGTGGGAGAAGGAGCCAGACGTTTGCCTTTTCAGAAAAAGTTTCTGCCGAGAACGAGCACCGTGACATGCGGAGTCTCTGGGAAAGCACAGATCCCCAGTTCTGTTGCGGCTAAAGATAGGCTGCAGAGGGATAGTGAAGACCAGCAAGAGCTTTCAGGGCTGGCACCTTCCTTGTGGGAGAAGGAGCCGTAAGTTTGTCTTTTCAGAAAAAGTTTCTGCCGAGAACGAGCACCGTGACATGCTGAGTCTCTGGGAAAGCAGAGATCCCCAGTGCTGTTGTGCCTGTGGATAGGCTGCAGAGGGATAGTGAAGACCTGCAAGAGCTTTCAGGGCTGGCACCTTCCTTGTGGGAGAAGGAGCCAGACGTTTGCCTTTTCAGAAAAAGTTTCTGCCGAGAACGAGCACCGTGACATGCTGAGTCTCTGGGAAAGCAGAGATCCCCAGTGATGTTGTGCCTGTGGATAGGCTGCAGGGGGACGGTGAAGACCAGCAAGATCGTTAAGGGCTGGCACCTTCCTTGTGGGAGAAGGAGCCAGACGTTTGCCTTTTCAGAAAAAGTTTCTGCCGAGAACGAGCACCATAAGATGCTGAATCTCTGGGAAAGGAGAGATCCCCAGTGCTGTTGCGGCTAAAGATAGGCTGCAGAGGGATAGTGAAGACCAGCAAGATCTTTCAGGGCTGGCACCTTCCTTGTGGGAGAAGGAGCCAGACATTTGCGTTTTCAGAAAAAGTTTCTGCCGAGAACGAGCACCGTGACATGCTGAGTCTCTGGGAAAGCAGAGATCCCCAGTGCTGTTGCGGCTAAAGATAAGCTGCAGAGGGATAGTGAAGACCTGCAAGATCATTCAGGGCTGGCACCTGCCTTGTGGGAGAAGGAGCCAGACGTTTGCCTTTTCAGAAAAAGTTTCTGCCGAGAACGAGCACCGTGACATGCTGAGTCTCTGGGAAAGCAGAGATCCCCAGTGCTGTTGCGGCTAAAGATAGGCTGCAGAGGGATAGTGAAGACCTGCAAGATCTTTCAGGGCTGGCACCTTCCTTGTGGGAGAAGGAGCCAGACGTTTGCCTTTTCAGAAAAAGTTTCTGCCGAGAACGAGCACCGTGACATGCTGAGTCTCTGGGAAAGCAGAGATCCCCAGTGCTGTTGCGGCTAAAGATAGGCTGCAGAGGGATAGTGAAGACCTGCAAGATCTTTCAGGGCTGGCACCTTCCTTGTGGGAGAAGGAGCCAGACGTTTGCCTTTTCAGAAAAAGTTTCTGCCGAGAACGAGCACCGTGACATGCGGAGTCTCTGGGAAAGCACAGATCCCCAGTGCTGTTGCGGCTAAAGATAGGCTGCAGAGGGATAGTGAAGACCAGCAAGAGCTTTCAGGGCTGGCACCTTCCTTGTGGGAGAAGGAGCCGTAAGTTTGTCTTTTCAGAAAAAGTTTCTGCCGAGAACGAGCACCGTGACATGCTGAGTCTCTGGGAAAGCAGAGATCCCCAGTGCTGTTGTGCCTGTGGATAGGCTGCAGGGGGACAGTGAAGACCAGCAAGATCTTTCAGGGCTGGCACCTTCCTTGTGGGAGAAGGAGCCAGACGTTTGCCTTTTCAGAAAAAGTTTCTGCCGAGAACGAGCACCGTGACATGCTGAGTCTCTGGGAAAGCAGAGATCCCCAGTGCTGTTGCGGCTAAAGATAGGCTGCAGAGGGATAGTGAAGACCTGCAAGAGCTTTCAGGGCTGGCACCTTCCTTGTGGGAGAAGGAGCCAGACATTTGCCTTTTCAGAAAAAGGCTCTGCCGAGAGCGAGCACCATGAGATGCTGAGACTCTGGGAAAGCAGAGATCCCCAGTGCTGTTGTGCCTGTGGATAGGCTGCAGAGGGATAGTAAAGACCTGCAAGAGCTTTCAGGGCTGGCACCTTCCTTGTGGGAGAAGGAGCCAGACGTTTGCCTTTTCAGAAAAAGTTTCTGCCGAGAACGAGCACCATGACATGCGGAGTCTCTGGGAAAGAACAGATCCCCAGTTCTGTTGCGGCTAAAGATAAGCTGCAGAGGGATAGTGAAGACCAGCAAGAGCTTTCAGGGCTGGCACCTTCCTTGTGGGAGAAGGAGCCGTAAGTTTGTCTTTTCAGAAAAAGTTTCTGCCGAGAACGAGCACCGTGACATGCTGAGTCTCTGGGAAAGCAGAGATCCCCAGTGCTGTTGTGCCTGTGGATAGGCTGCAGAGGGATAGTGAAGACCTGCAAGAGCTTTCAGGGCTGGCACCTTCCTTGTGGGAGAAGGAGCCAGACGTTTGCCTTTTCAGAAAAAGTTTCTGCCGAGAACGAGCACCGTGACATGCTGAGTCTCTGGGAAAGCAGAGATCCCCAGTGCTGTTGTGCCTGTGGATAGGCTGCAGGGGGACGGTGAAGACCAGCAAGATCTTTAAGGGCTGGCACCTTCCTTGTGGGAGAAGGAGCCAGATGTTTGCCTTTTCAGAAAAAGTTTCTGCCGAGAACGAGCACCGTGACATGCTGAGTCTCTGGGAAAGCAGAGATCCCCAGTGCTGTTGCGGCTAAAGATAGGCTGCAGAGGGATAGTGAAGACCTGCAAGAGCTTTCAGGGCTGGCACCTTCCTTGTGGGAGAAGGAGCCAGACGTTTGCCTTTTCAGAAAAAGTTTCTGCCGAGAACGAGCACCGTGACATGCTGAGTCTCTGGCAAAGCAGAGATCCCCAGTGCTGTTGCGGCTAAAGATAGGCTGCAGAGGGATAGTGAAGACCAGCAAGATCTTTCAGGGCTGGCACCTTCCTTGTGGGAGAAGGAACCAGACATTTGCCTTTTCAGAAAAAGTTTCTGCCGAGAACGAGCACCGTGACATGCTGAGTGTCTGGGAAAGCAGAGATCCCCAGTGCTGTTGCGGCTAAAGATAGGCTGCAGAGGGATAGTGAAGACCTGCAAGAGCTTTCAGGGCTGGCACCTTCCTTGTGGAAGATGGAGCCAGACGTTTGCCTCTTCAGAAAAACGCTCTGCCATAAGCGAGCACCATAAGATGCTGAGTCTCTGGGAAAGCAGAGATCCCCAGTGCTGTTGTGCCTGTGGATAGGCTGCAGAGGGATAGTGAAGACCTGCAAGAGCTTTCAGGGCTGGCACCTTCCTTGTGGGAGAAGGAGCCAGACGTTTGCCTTTTCAGAAAAAATTTCTGCCGAGAACGAGCACTGTGACATGCTGAGTCTCTGGGAAAGCAGAGATCCCCAGTGCTGTTGCGGCTAAAGATAGGCTGCAGAGGGATAGTGAAGACCTGCAAGAGCTTTCAGGGCTGGCACCTTCCTTGTGGGAGAAGGAGCCAGACGTTTGCCTTTGCAGAAAAAGTTTCTGCCGAGAACGAGCACCATGACATGCGGAGTCTCTGGGAAAGAACAGATCCCCAGTTCTGTTGCGGCTAAAGATAAGCTGCAGAGGGATAGTGAAGACCAGCAAGAGCTTTCAGGGCTGGCACCTTCCTTGTGGGAGAAGGAGCCGTAAGTTTGTCTTTTCAGAAAAAGTTTCTGCCGAGAACGAGCACCGTGACATGCTGAGTCTCTGGGAAAGCAGAGATCCCCAGTGCTGTTGTGCCTGTGGATAGGCTGCAGAGGGATAGTGAAGACCTGCAAGAGCTTGCAGGGCTGGCACCTTCCTTGTGGGAGAAGGAGCCAGACGTTTGCCTTTTCAGAAAAAGTTTCTGCCGAGAACGAGCACCGTGACATGCTGAGTCTCTGGGAAAGCAGAGATCCCCAGTGCTGTTGTGCCTGTGGATAGGCTGCAGGGGGACGGTGAAGACCAGCAAGATCTTTAAGGGCTGGCACCTTCCTTGTGGGAGAAGGAGCCAGATGTTTGCCTTTTCAGAAAAAGTTTCTGCCGAGAACGAGCACCGTGACATGCTGAGTCTCTGGGAAAGCAGAGATCCCCAGTGCTGTTGCGGCTAAAGATAGGCTGCAGAGGGATAGTGAAGACCTGCAAGAGCTTTCAGGGCTGGCACCTTCCTTGTGGGAGAAGGAGCCAGACGTTTGCCTTTTCAGAAAAAGTTTCTGCCGAGAACGAGCACCGTGACATGCTGAGTCTCTGGGAAAGCAGAGATCCCCAGTGCTGTTGCGGCTAAAGATAGGCTGCAGAGGGATAGTGAAGACCAGCAAGATCTTTCAGGGCTGGCACCTTCCTTGTGGGAGAAGGAACCAGACATTTGCCTTTTCAGAAAAAGTTTCTGCCGAGAACGAGCACCGTGACATGCTGAGTCTCTGGGAAAGCAGAGATCCCCAGTGCTGTTGCGGCTAAAGATAGGCTGCAGAGGGATAGTGAAGACCTGCAAGAGCTTTCAGGGCTGGCACCTTCCTTGTGGAAGATGGAGCCAGACGTTTGCCTCTTCAGAAAAACGCTCTGCCGTAAGCGAGCACCATAAGATGCTGAGTCTCTGGGAAAGCAGAGATCCCCAGTGCTGTTGTGCCTGTGGATAGGCTGCAGAGGGATAGTGAAGACCTGCAAGAGCTTTCAGGGCTGGCACCTTCCTTGTGGGAGAAGGAGCCAGACGTTTGCCTTTTCAGAAAAAGTTTCTGCCGAGAACGAGCACTGTGACATGCGGAGTCTCTGGGAAAGCAGAGATCCCCAGTGCTGTTGCGGCTAAAGATAGGCTGCAGAGGGATAGTGAAGACCTGCAAGAGCTTTCAGGGCTGGCACCTTCCTTGTGGGAGAAGGAGCCAGACGTTTGCCTTTTCAGAAAAAGTTTCTGCCGAGAACGAGCACCATGACATGCGGAGTCTCTGGGAAAGAACAGATCCCCAGTTCTGTTGCGGCTAAAGATAAGCTGCAGAGGGATAGTGAAGACCAGCAAGAGCTTTCAGGGCTGGCACCTTCCTTGTGGGAGAAGGAGCCGTAAGTTTGTCTTTTCAGAAAAAGTTTCTGCCGAGAACGAGCACCGTGACATGCTGAGTCTCTGGGAAAGCAGAGATCCCCAGTGCTGTTGTGCCTGTGGATAGGCTGCAGAGGGATAGTGAAGACCTGCAAGAGCTTTCAGGGCTGGCACCTTCCTTGTGGGAGAAGGAGCCAGACGTTTGCCTTTTCAGAAAAAGTTTCTGCCGAGAACGAGCACCGTGACATGCGGAGTCTCTGGGAAAGCAGAGATCCCCAGTTCTGTTGCGGCTAAAGATAGGCTGCAGAGGGATAGTGAAGACCAGCAAGAGCTTTCAGGGCTGGCACCTTCCTTGTGGGAGAAGGAGCCGTACGTTTGCCTTTTCAGAAAAAGTTTCTGCCGAGAACGAGCACCGTGACATGCTGAGTCTCTGGGAAAGCAGAGATCCCCAGTGCTGTTGTGCCTGTGGATAGGCTGCAGGGGGACGGTGAAGACCAGCAAGATCTTTAAGGGCTGGCACCTTCCTTGTGGGAGAAGGAGCCTGATGTTTGCCTTTTCAGAAAAAGTTTCTGCCGAGAACGAGCACCGTGACATGCTGAGTCTCTGGGAAAGCAGAGATCCCCAGTGCTGTTGCGGCTAAAGATAGGCTGCAGAGGGATAGTGAAGACCTGCAAGAGCTTTCAGGGCTGGCACCTGCCTTGTGGGAGAAGGAGCCAGACGTTTGTCTTTTCAGAAAAAGTTTCTGCCGAGAACGAGCACCGTGACATGCTGAGTCTCTGGCAAAGCAGAGATCCCCAGTGCTGTTGCGGCTAAAGATAGGCTGCAGAGGGATAGTGAAGACCAGCAAGATCTTTCAGGGCTGGCACCTTACTTGTGGGAGAAGGAACCAGACATTTGCCTTTTCAGAAAAAGTTTCTGCCGAGAACGAGCACCGTGACATGCTGAGTCTCTGGGAAAGCAGAGATCCCCAGTGCTGTTGCGGCTAAAGATAGGCTGCAGAGGGATAGTGAAGACCTGCAAGAGCTTTCAGGGCTGGCACCTTCCTTGTGGGAGAAGGAGCCAGACGTTTGCCTTTTCAGAAAAACGCTCTGCCGTAAGCGAGCACCATAAGATGCTGAATCTCTGGGAAAGCAGAGCTCCCCAGTGCTGTTGCGGCTAAAGATAGGCTGCAGAGGGATAGTGAAGACCTGCAAGAGCTTTCAGGGCTGGCACCTTCCTTGTGGGAGAAGGAGCCAGACGTTTGCCTTTTCAGAAAAAGTTTCTGCCGAGAACGAGCACCGTGATATGCGGAGTCTCTGGGAAAGAACAGATCCCCAGTTCTGTTGTGGCTAAAGATAGGCTGCAGAGGGATAGTGAAGACCAGCAAGAGCTTTCAGGGCTGGCACCTTCCTTGTGGGAGAAGGAGCCGTAAGTTTTTCTTTTCAGAAAAAGTTTCTGCCGAGAACGAGCACCGTGACATGCTGAGTCTCTGGGAAAGCAGAGATCCCCAGTGCTGTTGTGCCTGTGGATAGGCTGCAGAGGGGTAGTGAAGACCTGCAAGAGCTTTCAGGGCTGGCACCTTCCTTGTGGGAGAAGGAGCCAGACGTTTGCCTTTTCAGAAAAAGTTTCTGCCGAGAACGAGCACCGTGACATGCGGAGTCTCTGGGAAAGCACAGAGCCCCAGTTCTGTTGCGGCTAAAGATAGGCTGCAGAGGGATAGTGAAGACCAGCAAGAGCTTTCAGGGCTGGCACCTTCCTTGTGGGAGAAGGAGCCGTAAGTTTGTCTTTTCAGAAAAAGTTTCTGCCGAGAACGAGCACCGTGACATGCTGAGTCTCTGGGAAAGCAGAGATCCCCAGTGCTGTTGAGCCTTTTGATAGGCTGCAGGGGGACTGTGAAGACCTGCAAGATCTTTAAGGGCTGGCACCTTCCTTGTGGGAGAAGGAGCCAGACGTTTGCCTTTTCAGAAAAAGTTTCTGCCGAGAACGAGCACCGTGACATGCTGAGTCTCTGGGAAAGCAGAGATCCCCAGTGCTGTTGCGGCTAAAGATAGGCTGCAGAGGGATAGTGAAGACCTGCAAGAGCTTTCAGGGCTGGCACCTTCCTTGTGGGAGAAGGAGCCAGACGTTTGCCTTTTCAGAAAAAGTTTCTGCCGAGAACGAGCACCGTGACATGCTGAGTCTCTGGCAAAGCAGAGATCCCCAGTGCTGTTGCGGCTAAAGATAGGCTGCAGAGGGATAGTGAAGACCAGCAAGATCTTTCAGGGCTGGCACCTTCCTTGTGGGAGAAGGAACCAGACATTTGCCTTTTCAGAAAAAGTTTCTGCCGAGAACGAGCACCGTGACATGCTGAGTCTCTGGGAAAGCAGAGATCCCCAGTGCTGTTGCGGCTAAAGATAGGCTGCAGAGGGATAGTGAAGACCTGCAAGAGCTTTCAGGGCTGGCACCTTCCTTGTGGAAGATGGAGCCAGACGTTTGCCTCTTCAGAAAAACGCTCTGCCGTAAGCGAGCACCATAAGATGCTGAGTCTCTGGGAAAGCAGAGATCCCCAGTGCTGTTGTGCCTGTGGATAGGCTGCAGAGGGATAGTGAAGACCTGCAAGAGCTTTCAGGGCTGGCACCTTCCTTGTGGGAGAAGGAGCCAGACGTTTGCCTTTTCAGAAAAAGTTTCTGCCGAGAACGAGCACCATGACATGCGGAGTCTCTGGGAAAGAACAGATCCCCAGTTCTGTTGCGGCTAAAGATAGGCTGCAGAGGGATATTGAAGACCAGCAAGAGCTTTCAGGGCTGGCACCTTCCTTGTGGGAGAAGGAGCCGTAAGTTTGTCTTTTCAGAAAAAGTTTCTGCCGAGAACGAGCACCGTGACATGCTGAGTCTCTGGGAAAGCAGAGATCCCCAGTGCTGTTGTGCCTGTGGATAGGCTGCAGAGGGATAGTGAAGACCTGCAAGAGCTTTCAGGGCTGGCACCTTCCTTGTGGGAGAAGGAGCCAGACGTTTGCCTTTTCAGAAAAAGTTTCTGCCGAGAACGAGCACCGTGACATGCGGAGTCTCTGGGAAAGCACAGAGCCCCAGTTCTGTTGCGGCTAAAGATAGGCTGCAGAGGGATAGTGAAGACCAGCAAGAGCTTTCAGGGCTGGCACCTTCCTTGTGGGAGAAGGAGCCGTACGTTTGCCTTTTCAGAAAAAGTTTCTGCTGAGAACGAGCACCGTGACATGCTGAGTCTCTGGGAAAGCAGAGATCCCCAGTGCTGTTGTGCCTGTGGATAGGCTGCAGGGGGACGGTGAAGACCAGCAAGATCTTTAAGGGCTGGCACCTTCCTTGTGGGAGAAGGAGCCAGACGTTTGCCTTTTCAGAAAAAGTTTCTGCCGAGAACGAGCACCGTGACATGCTGAGTCTCTGGCAAAGCAGAGATCCCCAGTGCTGTTGCGGCTAAAGATAGGCTGCAGAGGGATAGTGAAGACCAGCAAGATCTTTCAGGGCTGGCACCTTCCTTGTGGGAGAAGGAACCAGACATTTGCCTTTTCAGAAAAAGTTTCTGCCGAGAACGAGCACCGTGACATGCTGAGTCTCTGGGAAAGCAGAGATCCCCAGTGCTGTTGCGGCTAAAGATAGGCTGCAGAGGGATAGTGAAGACCTGCAAGAGCTTTCAGGGCTGGCACCTTCCTTGTGGAAGATGGAGCCAGACGTTTGCCTCTTCAGAAAAACGCTCTGCCATAAGCGAGCACCATAAGATGCTGAGTCTCTGGGAAAGCAGAGATCCCCAGTGCTGTTGTGCCTGTGGATAGGCTGCAGAGGGATAGTGAAGACCTGCAAGAGCTTTCAGGGCTGGCACCTTCCTTGTGGGAGAAGGAGCCAGACGTTTGCCTTTTCAGAAAAAATTTCTGCCGAGAACGAGCACTGTGACATGCTGAGTCTCTGGGAAAGCAGAGATCCCCAGTGCTGTTGCGGCTAAAGATAGGCTGCAGAGGGATAGTGAAGACCTGCAAGAGCTTTCAGGGCTGGCACCTTCCTTGTGGGAGAAGGAGCCAGACGTTTGCCTTTTCAGAAAAAGTTTCTGCCGAGAACGAGCACCATGACATGCGGAGTCTCTGGGAAAGAACAGATCCCCAGTTCTGTTGCGGCTAAAGATAAGCTGCAGAGGGATAGTGAAGACCAGCAAGAGCTTTCAGGGCTGGCACCTTCCTTGTGGGAGAAGGAGCCGTAAGTTTGTCTTTTCAGAAAAAGTTTCTGCCGAGAACGAGCACCGTGACATGCTGAGTCTCTGGGAAAGCAGAGATCCCCAGTGCTGTTGTGCCTGTGGATAGGCTGCAGAGGGATAGTGAAGACCTGCAAGAGCTTTCAGGGCTGGCACCTTCCTTGTGGGAGAAGGAGCCAGACGTTTGCCTTTTCAGAAAAAGTTTCTGCCGAGAACGAGCACCGTGACATGCTGAGTCTCTGGGAAAGCAGAGATCCCCAGTGCTGTTGTGCCTGTGGATAGGCTGCAGGGGGACGGTGAAGACCAGCAAGATCTTTAAGGGCTGGCACCTTCCTTGTGGGAGAAGGAGCCAGATGTTTGCCTTTTCAGAAAAAGTTTCTGCCGAGAACGAGCACCGTGACATGCTGAGTCTCTGGGAAAGCAGAGATCCCCAGTGCTGTTGCGGCTAAAGATAGGCTGCAGAGGGATAGTGAAGACCTGCAAGAGCTTTCAGGGCTGGCACCTTCCTTGTGGGAGAAGGAGCCAGACGTTTGCCTTTTCAGAAAAAGTTTCTGCCGAGAACGAGCACCGTGACATGCTGAGTCTCTGGGAAAGCAGAGATCCCCAGTGCTGTTGCGGCTAAAGATAGGCTGCAGAGGGATAGTGAAGACCAGCAAGATCTTTCAGGGCTGGCACCTTCCTTGTGGGAGAAGGAACCAGACATTTGCCTTTTCAGAAAAAGTTTCTGCCGAGAACGAGCACCGTGACATGCTGAGTCTCTGGGAAAGCAGAGATCCCCAGTGCTGTTGCGGCTAAAGATAGGCTGCAGAGGGATAGTGAAGACCTGCAAGAGCTTTCAGGGCTGGCACCTTCCTTGTGGAAGATGGAGCCAGACGTTTGCCTCTTCAGAAAAACGCTCTGCCGTAAGCGAGCACCATAAGATGCTGAGTCTCTGGGAAAGCAGAGATCCCCAGTGCTGTTGTGCCTGTGGATAGGCTGCAGAGGGATAGTGAAGACCTGCAAGAGCTTTCAGGGCTGGCACCTTCCTTGTGGGAGAAGGAGCCAGACGTTTGCCTTTTCAGAAAAAGTTTCTGCCGAGAACGAGCACTGTGACATGCGGAGTCTCTGGGAAAGCAGAGATCCCCAGTGCTGTTGCGGCTAAAGATAGGCTGCAGAGGGATAGTGAAGACCTGCAAGAGCTTTCAGGGCTGGCACCTTCCTTGTGGGAGAAGGAGCCAGACGTTTGCCTTTTCAGAAAAAGTTTCTGCCGAGAACGAGCACCATGACATGCGGAGTCTCTGGGAAAGAACAGATCCCCAGTTCTGTTGCGGCTAAAGATAAGCTGCAGAGGGATAGTGAAGACCAGCAAGAGCTTTCAGGGCTGGCACCTTCCTTGTGGGAGAAGGAGCCGTAAGTTTGTCTTTTCAGAAAAAGTTTCTGCCGAGAACGAGCACCGTGACATGCTGAGTCTCTGGGAAAGCAGAGATCCCCAGTGCTGTTGTGCCTGTGGATAGGCTGCAGAGGGATAGTGAAGACCTGCAAGAGCTTTCAGGGCTGGCACCTTCCTTGTGGGAGAAGGAGCCAGACGTTTGCCTTTTCAGAAAAAGTTTCTGCCGAGAACGAGCACCGTGACATGCGGAGTCTCTGGGAAAGCAGAGATCCCCAGTTCTGTTGCGGCTAAAGATAGGCTGCAGAGGGATAGTGAAGACCAGCAAGAGCTTTCAGGGCTGGCACCTTCCTTGTGGGAGAAGGAGCCGTACGTTTGCCTTTTCAGAAAAAGTTTCTGCCGAGAACGAGCACCGTGACATGCTGAGTCTCTGGGAAAGCAGAGATCCCCAGTGCTGTTGTGCCTGTGGATAGGCTGCAGGGGGACGGTGAAGACCAGCAAGATCTTTAAGGGCTGGCACCTTCCTTGTGGGAGAAGGAGCCAGATGTTTGCCTTTTCAGAAAAAGTTTCTGCCGAGAACGAGCACCGTGACATGCTGAGTCTCTGGGAAAGCAGAGATCCCCAGTGCTGTTGCGGCTAAAGATAGGCTGCAGAGGGATAGTGAAGACCTGCAAGAGCTTTCAGGGCTGGCACCTGCCTTGTGGGAGAAGGAGCCAGACGTTTGTCTTTTCAGAAAAAGTTTCTGCCGAGAACGAGCACCGTGACATGCTGAGTCTCTGGGAAAGCAGAGATCCCCAGTGCTGTTGCGGCTAAAGATAGGCTGCAGAGGGATAGTGAAGACCAGCAAGATCTTTCAGGGCTGGCACCTTACTTGTGGGAGAAGGAACCAGACGTTTGTCTTTTCAGAAAAAGTTTCTGCCGAGAACGAGCACCGTGACATGCTGAGTCTCTGGGAAAGCAGAGATCCCCAGTGCTGTTGCGGCTAAAGATAGGCTGCAGAGGGATAGTGAAGACCTGCAAGAGCTTTCAGGGCTGGCACCTTCCTTGTGGGAGAAGGAGCCAGACGTTTGCCTTTTCAGAAAAACGCTCTGCCGTAAGCGAGCACCATAAGATGCTGAATCTCTGGGAAAGCAGAGCTCCCCAGTGCTGTTGCGGCTAAAGATAGGCTGCAGAGGGATAGTGAAGACCTGCAAGAGCTTTCAGGGCTGGCACCTTCCTTGTGGGAGAAGGAGCCAGACGTTTGCCTTTTCAGAAAAAGTTTCTGCCGAGAACGAGCACCGTGATATGCGGAGTCTCTGGGAAAGAACAGATCCCCAGTTCTGTTGTGGCTAAAGATAGGCTGCAGAGGGATAGTGAAGACCAGCAAGAGCTTTCAGGGCTGGCACCTTCCTTGTGGGAGAAGGAGCCGTAAGTTTTTCTTTTCAGAAAAAGTTTCTGCCGAGAACGAGCACCGTGACATGCTGAGTCTCTGGGAAAGCAGAGATCCCCAGTGCTGTTGTGCCTGTGGATAGGCTGCAGAGGGGTAGTGAAGACCTGCAAGAGCTTTCAGGGCTGGCACCTTCCTTGTGGGAGAAGGAGCCAGACGTTTGCCTTTTCAGAAAAAGTTTCTGCCGAGAACGAGCACCGTGACATGCGGAGTCTCTGGGAAAGCACAGAGCCCCAGTTCTGTTGCGGCTAAAGATAGGCTGCAGAGGGATAGTGAAGACCAGCAAGAGCTTTCAGGGCTGGCACCTTCCTTGTGGGAGAAGGAGCCGTAAGTTTGTCTTTTCAGAAAAAGTTTCTGCCGAGAACGAGCACCGTGACATGCTGAGTCTCTGGGAAAGCAGAGATCCCCAGTGCTGTTGTGCCTTTGGATAGGCTGCAGGGGGACGGTGAAGACCAGCAAGATCTTTAAGGGCTGGCACCTTCCTTGTGGGAGAAGGAGCCAGACGTTTGCCTTTTCAGAAAAAGTTTCTGCCGAGAACGAGCACCGTGACATGCTGAGTCTCTGGGAAAGCAGAGATCCCCAGTGCTGTTGCGGCTAAAGATAGGCTGCAGAGGGATAGTGAAGACCTGCAAGAGCTTTCAGGGCTGGCACCTTCCTTGTGGGAGAAGGAGCCAGACGTTTGCCTTTTCAGAAAAAGTTTCTGCCGAGAACGAGCACCGTGACATGCTGAGTCTCTGGCAAAGCAGAGATCCCCAGTGCTGTTGCGGCTAAAGATAGGCTGCAGAGGGATAGTGAAGACCAGCAAGATCTTTCAGGGCTGGCACCTTCCTTGTGGGAGAAGGAACCAGACATTTGCCTTTTCAGAAAAAGTTTCTGCCGAGAACGAGCACCGTGACATGCTGAGTGTCTGGGAAAGCAGAGATCCCCAGTGCTGTTGCGGCTAAAGATAGGCTGCAGAGGGATAGTGAAGACCTGCAAGAGCTTTCAGGGCTGGCACCTTCCTTGTGGAAGATGGAGCCAGACGTTTGCCTCTTCAGAAAAACGCTCTGCCGTAAGCGAGCACCATAAGATGCTGAGTCTCTGGGAAAGCAGAGATCCCCAGTGCTGTTGTGCCTGTGGATAGGCTGCAGAGGGATAGTGAAGACCTGCAAGAGCTTTCAGGGCTGGCACCTTCCTTGTGGGAGAAGGAGCCAGACGTTTGCCTTTTCAGAAAAAGTTTCTGCCGAGAACGAGCACCATGACATGCGGAGTCTCTGGGAAAGAACAGATCCCCAGTTCTGTTGCGGCTAAAGATAGGCTGCAGAGGGATATTGAAGACCAGCAAGAGCTTTCAGGGCTGGCACCTTCCTTGTGGGAGAAGGAGCCGTAAGTTTGTCTTTTCAGAAAAAGTTTCTGCCGAGAACGAGCACCGTGACATGCTGAGTCTCTGGGAAAGCAGAGATCCCCAGTGCTGTTGTGCCTGTGGATAGGCTGCAGAGGGATAGTGAAGACCTGCAAGAGCTTTCAGGGCTGGCACCTTCCTTGTGGGAGAAGGAGCCAGACGTTTGCCTTTTCAGAAAAAGTTTCTGCCGAGAACGAGCACCGTGACATGCGGAGTCTCTGGGAAAGCACAGAGCCCCAGTTCTGTTGCGGCTAAAGATAGGCTGCAGAGGGATAGTGAAGACCAGCAAGAGCTTTCAGGGCTGGCACCTTCCTTGTGGGAGAAGGAGCCGTACGTTTGCCTTTTCAGAAAAAGTTTCTGCTGAGAACGAGCACCGTGACATGCTGAGTCTCTGGGAAAGCAGAGATCCCCAGTGCTGTTGAGCCTGTGGATAGGCTGCAGGGGGACGGTGAAGACCAGCAAGATCTTTAAGGGCTGGCACCTTCCTTGTGGGAGAAGGAGCCAGAAGTTTGCCTTTTCAGAAAAAGTTTCTGCCGAGAACGAGCACCGTGACATGCTGAGTCTCTGGCAAAGCAGAGATCCCCAGTGCTGTTGCGGCTAAAGATAGGCTGCAGAGGGATAGTGAAGACCAGCAAGATCTTTCAGGGCTGGCACCTTCCTTGTGGGAGAAGGAACCAGACATTTGCCTTTTCAGAAAAAGTTTCTGCCGAGAACGAGCACCGTGACATGCTGAGTCTCTGGGAAAGCAGAGATCCCCAGTGCTGTTGCGGCTAAAGATAGGCTGCAGAGGGATAGTGAAGACCTGCAAGAGCTTTCAGGGCTGGCACCTTCCTTGTGGGAGAAGGAGCCAGACGTTTGCCTCTTCAGAAAAACGCTCTGCCGTAAGCGAGCACCATAAGATGCTGAATCTCTGGGAAAGCAGAGCTCCCCAGTGCTGTTGCGGCTATAGATAGGCTGCAGAGGGATAGTGAAGACCTGCAAGAGCTTTCAGGGCTGGCACCTTCCTTGTGGGAGAAGGAGCCAGACGTTTGCCTTTTCAGAAAAAGTTTCTGCCGAGAACGAGCACCGTGACATGCGGAGTCTCTGGGAAAGCACAGATCGCCAGTTCTGTTGCGGCTAAAGATAGGCTGCAGAGGGATAGTGAAGACCAGCAAGAGCTTTCAGGGCTGGCACCTTCCTTGTGGGAGAAGGAGCCGTAAGTTTGTCTTTTCAGAAAAAGTTTCTGCCGAGAACGAGCACCGTGACATGCTGAGTCTCTGGGAAAGCAGAGCTCCCCAGTGCTGTTGCGGCTATAGATAGGCTGCAGAGGGATAGTGAAGACCTGCAAGAGCTTTCAGGGCTGGCACCTTCCTTGTGGGAGAAGGAGCCAGACGTTTGCCTTTTCAGAAAAAGTTTCTGCCGAGAACGAGCACCGTGACATGCGGAGTCTCTGGGAAAGAACAGATCCCCAGTTCTGTTGCGGCTAAAGATAGGCTGCAGAGGGATAGTGAAGACCAGCAAGAGCTTTCAGGGCTGGCACCTTCCTTGTGGGAGAAGGAGCCGTAAGTTTGTCTTTTCAGAAAAAGTTTCTGCCGAGAACGAGCACCGTGACATGCTGAGTCTCTGGGAAAGCAGAGATCCCCAGTGCTGTTGTGCCTGTGGATAGGCTGCAGAGGGATAGTGAAGACCTGCAAGATCTTTCAGGGCTTGCACCTTCCTTGTGGGAGAAGGAGCCAGACGTTTGCCTTTTCAGAAAAAGTTTCTGCCGAGAACGAGCACCGTGACATGCGGAGTCTCTGGGAAAGCACAGATCCCCAGTGCTGTTGCGGCTAAAGATAGGCTGCAGAGGGATAGTGAAGACCTGCAAGAGCTTTCAGGGCTGGCACCTTCCTTGTGGGAGAAGGAACCAGACATTTGCCTTTTCAGAAAAAGTTTCTGCCGAGAACGAGCACCGTGACATGCTGAGTGTCTGGGAAAGCAGAGATCCCCAGTGCTGTTGCGGCTAAAGATAGGCTGCAGAGGGATAGTGAAGACCTGCAAGAGCTTTCAGGGCTGGCACCTTCCTTGTGGAAGATGGAGCCAGACGTTTGCCTCTTCAGAAAAACGCTCTGCCGTAAGCGAGCACCATAAGATGCTGAGTCTCTGGGAAAGCAGAGATCCCCAGTGCTGTTGTGCCTGTGGATAGGCTGCAGAGGGATAGTGAAGACCTGCAAGAGCTTTCAGGGCTGGCACCTTCCTTGTGGGAGAAGGAGCCAGACGTTTGCCTTTTCAGAAAAAGTTTCTGCCGAGAACGAGCACTGTGACATGCGGAGTCTCTGGGAAAGCAGAGATCCCCAGTGCTGTTGCGGCTAAAGATAGGCTGCAGAGGGATAGTGAAGACCTGCAAGAGCTTTCAGGGCTGGCACCTTCCTTGTGGGAGAAGGAGCCAGACGTTTGCCTTTTCAGAAAAAGTTTCTGCCGAGAACGAGCACCATGACATGCGGAGTCTCTGGGAAAGAACAGATCCCCAGTTCTGTTGCGGCTAAAGATAAGCTGCAGAGGGATAGTGAAGACCAGCAAGAGCTTTCAGGGCTGGCACCTTCCTTGTGGGAGAAGGAGCCGTAAGTTTGTCTTTTCAGAAAAAGTTTCTGCCGAGAACGAGCACCGTGACATGCTGAGTCTCTGGGAAAGCAGAGATCCCCAGTGCTGTTGTGCCTGTGGATAGGCTGCAGAGGGATAGTGAAGACCTGCAAGAGCTTTCAGGGCTGGCACCTTCCTTGTGGGAGAAGGAGCCAGACGTTTGCCTTTTCAGAAAAAGTTTCTGCCGAGAACGAGCACCGTGACATGCGGAGTCTCTGGGAAAGCACAGATCCCCAGTTCTGTTGCGGCTAAAGATAGGCTGCAGAGGGATAGTGAAGACCAGCAAGAGCTTTCAGGGCTGGCACCTTCCTTGTGGGAGAAGGAGCCAGATGTTTGCCTTTTCAGAAAAAGTTTCTGCCGAGAACGAGCACCGTGACATGCTGAGTCTCTGGGAAAGCAGAGATCCCCAGTGCTGTTGCGGCTAAAGATAGGCTGCAGAGGGATAGTGAAGACCTGCAAGAGCTTTCAGGGCTGGCACCTTCCTTGTGGGAGAAGGAGCCAGACGTTTGTCTTTTCAGAAAAAGTTTCTGCCGAGAACGAGCACCGTGACATGCTGAGTCTCTGGCAAAGCAGAGATCCCCAGTGCTGTTGCGGCTAAAGATAGGCTGCAGAGGGATAGTGAAGACCAGCAAGATCTTTCAGGGCTGGCACCTTACTTGTGGGAGAAGGAACCAGACATTTGCCTTTTCAGAAAAAGTTTCTGCCGAGAACGAGCACCGTGACATGCTGAGTCTCTGGGAAAGCAGAGATCCCCAGTGCTGTTGCGGCTAAAGATAGGCTGCAGAGGGATAGTGAAGACCTGCAAGAGCTTTCAGGGCTGGCACCTTCCTTGTGGGAGAAGGAGCCAGACGTTTGCCTTTTCAGAAAAACGCTCTGCCGTAAGCGAGCACCATAAGATGCTGAATCTCTGGGAAAGCAGAGCTCCCCAGTGCTGTTGCGGCTAAAGATAGGCTGCAGAGGGATAGTGAAGACCTGCAAGAGCTTTCAGGGCTGGCACCTTCCTTGTGGGAGAAGGAGCCAGACGTTTGCCTTTTCAGAAAAAGTTTCTGCCGAGAACGAGCACCGTGATATGCGGAGTCTCTGGGAAAGAACAGATCCCCAGTTCTGTTGTGGCTAAAGATAGGCTGCAGAGGGATAGTGAAGACCAGCAAGAGCTTTCAGGGCTGGCACCTTCCTTGTGGGAGAAGGAGCCGTAAGTTTTTCTTTTCAGAAAAAGTTTCTGCCGAGAACGAGCACCGTGACATGCTGAGTCTCTGGGAAAGCAGAGATCCCCAGTGCTGTTGTGCCTGTGGATAGGCTGCAGAGGGGTAGTGAAGACCTGCAAGAGCTTTCAGGGCTGGCACCTTCCTTGTGGGAGAAGGAGCCAGACGTTTGCCTTTTCAGAAAAAGTTTCTGCCGAGAACGAGCACCGTGACATGCGGAGTCTCTGGGAAAGCACAGAGCCCCAGTTCTGTTGCGGCTAAAGATAGGCTGCAGAGGGATAGTGAAGACCAGCAAGAGCTTTCAGGGCTGGCACCTTCCTTGTGGGAGAAGGAGCCGTAAGTTTGTCTTTTCAGAAAAAGTTTCTGCCGAGAACGAGCACCGTGACATGCTGAGTCTCTGGGAAAGCAGAGATCCCCAGTGCTGTTGTGCCTTTGGATAGGCTGCAGGGGGACGGTGAAGACCAGCAAGATCTTTAAGGGCTGGCACCTTCCTTGTGGGAGAAGGAGCCAGACGTTTGCCTTTTCAGAAAAAGTTTCTGCCGAGAACGAGCACCGTGACATGCTGAGTCTCTGGGAAAGCAGAGATCCCCAGTGCTGTTGCGGCTAAAGATAGGCTGCAGAGGGATAGTGAAGACCTGCAAGAGCTTTCAGGGCTGGCACCTTCCTTGTGGGAGAAGGAGCCAGACGTTTGCCTTTTCAGAAAAAGTTTCTGCCGAGAACGAGCACCGTGACATGCTGAGTCTCTGGCAAAGCAGAGATCCCCAGTGCTGTTGTGGCTAAAGATAGGCTGCAGAGGGATAGTGAAGACCAGCAAGATCTTTCAGGGCTGGCACCTTCCTTGTGGGAGAAGGAACCAGACATTTGCCTTTTCAGAAAAAGTTTCTGCCGAGAACGAGCACCGTGACATGCTGAGTGTCTGGGAAAGCAGAGATCCCCAGTGCTGTTGCGGCTAAAGATAGGCTGCAGAGGGATAGTGAAGACCTGCAAGAGCTTTCAGGGCTGGCACCTTCCTTGTGGAAGATGGAGCCAGACGTTTGCCTCTTCAGAAAAACGCTCTGCCGTAAGCGAGCACCATAAGATGCTGAGTCTCTGGGAAAGCAGAGATCCCCAGTGCTGTTGTGCCTGTGGATAGGCTGCAGAGGGATAGTGAAGACCTGCAAGAGCTTTCAGGGCTGGCACCTTCCTTGTGGGAGAAGGAGCCAGACGTTTGCCTTTTCAGAAAAAGTTTCTGCCGAGAACGAGCACCATGACATGCGGAGTCTCTGGGAAAGAACAGATCCCCAGTTCTGTTGCGGCTAAAGATAGGCTGCAGAGGGATATTGAAGACCAGCAAGAGCTTTCAGGGCTGGCACCTTCCTTGTGGGAGAAGGAGCCGTAAGTTTGTCTTTTCAGAAAAAGTTTCTGCCGAGAACGAGCACCGTGACATGCTGAGTCTCTGGGAAAGCAGAGATCCCCAGTGCTGTTGTGCCTGTGGATAGGCTGCAGAGGGATAGTGAAGACCTGCAAGAGCTTTCAGGGCTGGCACCTTCCTTGTGGGAGAAGGAGCCAGACGTTTGCCTTTTCAGAAAAAGTTTCTGCCGAGAACGAGCACCGTGACATGCGGAGTCTCTGGGAAAGCACAGAGCCCCAGTTCTGTTGCGGCTAAAGATAGGCTGCAGAGGGATAGTGAAGACCAGCAAGAGCTTTCAGGGCTGGCACCTTCCTTGTGGGAGAAGGAGCCGTACGTTTGCCTTTTCAGAAAAAGTTTCTGCTGAGAACGAGCACCGTGACATGCTGAGTCTCTGGGAAAGCAGAGATCCCCAGTGCTGTTGTGCCTGTGGATAGGCTGCAGGGGGACGGTGAAGACCAGCAAGATCTTTAAGGGCTGGCACCTTCCTTGTGGGAGAAGGAGCCAGACGTTTGCCTTTTCAGAAAAAGTTTCTGCCGAGAACGAGCACCGTGACATGCTGAGTCTCTGGCAAAGCAGAGATCCCCAGTGCTGTTGCGGCTAAAGATAGGCTGCAGAGGGATAGTGAAGACCAGCAAGATCTTTCAGGGCTGGCACCTTCCTTGTGGGAGAAGGAACCAGACATTTGCCTTTTCAGAAAAAGTTTCTGCCGAGAACGAGCACCGTGACATGCTGAGTCTCTGGGAAAGCAGAGATCCCCAGTGCTGTTGCGGCTAAAGATAGGCTGCAGAGGGATAGTGAAGACCTGCAAGAGCTTTCAGGGCTGGCACCTTCCTTGTGGGAGAAGGAGCCAGACGTTTGCCTCTTCAGAAAAACGCTCTGCCGTAAGCGAGCACCATAAGATGCTGAATCTCTGGGAAAGCAGAGCTCCCCAGTGCTGTTGCGGCTATAGATAGGCTGCAGAGGGATAGTGAAGACCTGCAAGAGCTTTCAGGGCTGGCACCTTCCTTGTGGGAGAAGGAGCCAGACGTTTGCCTTTTCAGAAAAAGTTTCTGCCGAGAACGAGCACCGTGACATGCGGAGTCTCTGGGAAAGCACAGATCCCCAGTTCTGTTGCGGCTAAAGATAGGCTGCAGAGGGATAGTGAATTCCAGCAAGAGCTTTCAGGGCTGGCACCTTCCTTGTGGGAGAAGGAGCCGTAAGTTTGTCTTTTCAGAAAAAGTTTCTGCCGAGAACGAGCACCGTGACATGCTGAGTCTCTGGGAAAGCAGAGATCCCCAGTGCTGTTGCGGCTAAAGATAGGCTGCAGAGGGATAGTGAAGACCTGCAAGAGCTTTCAGGGCTGGCACCTTCCTTGTGGGAGAAGGAGCCAGACGTTTGCCTTTTCAGAAAAAGTTTCTGCCGAGAACGAGCACCGTGACATGCGGAGTCTCTGGGAAAGAACAGATCCCCAGTTCTGTTGCGGCTAAAGATAGGCTGCAGAGGGATAGTGAAGACCAGCAAGAGCTTTCAGGGCTGGCACCTTCCTTGTGGGAGAAGGAGCCGTAAGTTTGTCTTTTCAGAAAAAGTTTCTGCCGAGAACGAGCACCGTGACATGCTGAGTCTCTGGCAAAGCAGAGATCCCCAGTGCTGTTGCGGCTAAAGATAGGCTGCAGAGGGATAGTGAAGACCAGCAAGATCTTTCAGGGCTGGCACCTTCCTTGTGGGAGAAGGAACCAGACATTTGCCTTTTCAGAAAAAGTTTCTGCCGAGAACGAGCACCGTGACATGCTGAGTCTCTGGGAAAGCAGAGATCCCCAGTGCTGTTGCGGCTAAAGATAGGCTGCAGAGGGATAGTGAAGACCTGCAAGAGCTTTCAGGGCTGGCACCTTCCTTGTGGGAGAAGGAGCCAGACGTTTGCCTCTTCAGAAAAACGCTCTGCCGTAAGCGAGCACCATAAGATGCTGAATCTCTGGGAAAGCAGAGCTCCCCAGTGCTGTTGCGGCTATAGATAGGCTGCAGAGGGATAGTGAAGACCTGCAAGAGCTTTCAGGGCTGGCACCTTCCTTGTGGGAGAAGGAGCCAGACGTTTGCCTTTTCAGAAAAAGTTTCTGCCGAGAACGAGCACCGTGACATGCGGAGTCTCTGGGAAAGCACAGATCCCCAGTTCTGTTGCGGCTAAAGATAGGCTGCAGAGGGATAGTGAAGACCAGCAAGAGCTTTCAGGGCTGGCACCTTCCTTGTGGGAGAAGGAGCCGTAAGTTTGTCTTTTCAGAAAAAGTTTCTGCCGAGAACGAGCACCGTGACATGCTGAGTCTCTGGGAAAGCAGAGATCCCCAGTGCTGTTGCGGCTAAAGATAGGCTGCAGAGGGATAGTGAAGACCTGCAAGAGCTTTCAGGGCTGGCACCTTCCTTGTGGGAGAAGGAGCCAGACGTTTGCCTTTTCAGAAAAAGTTTCTGCCGAGAACGAGCACCGTGACATGCGGAGTCTCTGGGAAAGAACAGATCCCCAGTTCTGTTGCGGCTAAAGATAGGCTGCAGAGGGATAGTGAAGACCAGCAAGAGCTTTCAGGGCTGGCACCTTCCTTGTGGGAGAAGGAGCCGTAAGTTTGTCTTTTCAGAAAAAGTTTCTGCCGAGAACGAGCACCGTGACATGCTGAGTCTCTGGGAAAGCAGAGATCCCCAGTGCTGTTGTGCCTGTGGATAGGCTGCAGAGGGATAGTGAAGACCTGCAAGATCTTTCAGGGCTTGCACCTTCCTTGTGGGAGAAGGAGCCAGACGTTTGCCTTTTCAGAAAAAGTTTCTGCCGAGAACGAGCACCGTGACATGCGGAGTCTCTGGGAAAGCACAGATCCCCAGTGCTGTTGCGGCTAAAGATAGGCTGCAGAGGGATAGTGAAGACCAGCAAGAGCTTTCAGGGCTGGCACCTTCCTTGTGGGAGAAGGAGCCGTAAGTTTGTCTTTTCAGAAAAAGTTTCTGCCGAGAACGAGCACCGTGACATGCTGAGTGTCTGGGAAAGCAGAGATCCCCAGTGCTGTTGCGGCTAAAGATAGGCTGCAGAGGGATAGTGAAGACCTGCAAGAGCTTTCAGGGCTGGCACCTTCCTTGTGGGAGAAGGAGCCGTACGTTTGCCTTTTCAGAAAAAGTTTCTGCCGAGAACGAGCACCGTGACATGCTGAGTCTCTGGCAAAGCACAGAGCCCCAGTTCTGTTGCGGCTAAAGATAAGGTGCAGAGGGATAGTGAAGACCAGCAAGAGCTTTCAGGGCTGGCACCTTCCTTGTGGGAGAAGGAGCCGTACGTTTGCCTTTTCAGAAAAAGTTTCTGCCGAGAACGAGCACCGTGACATGCTGAGTCTCTGGGAAAGCAGAGATCCCCAGTGCTGTTGTGCCTGTGGATAGGCTGCAGGGGGACGGTGAAGACCAGCAAGATCTTTAAGGGCTGGCACCTTCCTTGTGGGAGAAGGAGCCAGATGTTTGCCTTTTCAGAAAAAGTTTCTGCCGAGAACGAGCACCGTGACATGCGGAGTCTCTGGGAAAGCAGAGATCCCCAGTGCTGTTGCGGCTAAAGATAGGCTGCAGAGGGATAGTGAAGACCTGCAAGAGCTTTCAGGGCTGGCACCTTCCTTGTGGGAGAAGGAGCCAGACGTTTGCCTTTTCAGAAAAAGTTTCTGCCGAGAACGAGCACCGTGACATGCTGAGTCTCTGGCAAAGCAGAGATCCCCAGTGCTGTTGCGGCTAAAGATAGGCTGCAGAGGGATAGTGAAGACCAGCAAGATCTTTCAGGGCTCGCACCTTCCTTGTGGGAGAAGGAACCAGACATTTGCCTTTTCAGAAAAAGTTTCTGCCGAGAACGAGCACCGTGACATGCTGAGTCTCTGGGAAAGCAGAGATCCCCAGTGCTGTTGCGGCTAAAGATAGGCTGCAGAGGGATAGTGAAGACCTGCAAGAGCTTTCAGGGCTGGCACCTTCCTTGTGGGAGAAGGAGCCAGACGTTTGCCTCTTCAGAAAAACGCTCTGCCGTAAGCGAGCACCATAAGATGCTGAATCTCTGGGAAAGCAGAGCTCCCCAGTGCTGTTGCGGCTATAGATAGGCTGCAGAGGGATAGTGAAGACCTGCAAGAGCTTTCAGGGCTGGCACCTTCCTTGTGGGAGAAGGAGCCAGACGTTTGCCTTTTCAGAAAAAGTTTCTGCCGAGAACGAGCACCGTGACATGCGGAGTCTCTGGGAAAGCACAGATCCCCAGTTCTGTTGCGGCTAAAGACAGGCTGCAGAGGGATAGTGAAGACCAGCAAGAGCTTTCAGGGCTGGCACCTTCCTTGTGGGAGAAGGAGCCGTAAGTTTGCCTTTTCAGAAAAAGTTTCTGCCGAGAACGAGCACCGTGACATGCTGAGTCTCTGGGAAAGCAGAGATCCCCAGTGCTGTTGTGCCTGTGGATAGGCTGCAGGGGTACAGTGAAGACCAGCAAGATCTTTAAGGGCTGGCACCTTCCTTGTGGGAGAAGGAGCCAGACGTTTGCCTTTTCAGAAAAAGTTTCTGCCGAGAACGAGCACCGTGACATGCGGAGTCTCTGGGAAAGAACAGATCCCCAGTGCTGTTGCGGCTAAAGATAGGCTGCAGAGGGATAGTGAAGACCAGCAAGAGCTTTCAGGGCTGGCACCTTCCTTGTGGGAGAAGGAGCCAGACATTTGCCTTTTCAGAAAAAGTTTCTGCCGAGAACGAGCACCGTGACATGCTGAGTGTCTGGGAAAGCAGAGATCCCCAGTGCTGTTGCGGCTAAAGATAGGCTGCAGAGGGATAGTGAAGACCTGCAAGATCATTCAGGGCTGGCACCTGCCTTGTGGGAGAAGGAGCCAGACGTTTGCCTTTTCAGAAAAAGTTTCTGCCGAGAACGAGCACCGTGACATGCTGAGTCTCTGGGAAAGCAGAGATCCCCAGTGCTGTTGCGGCTAAAGATAGGCTGCAGAGGGATAGTGAAGACCAGCAAGAGCTTTCAGGGCTGGCACCTTCCTTGTGGGAGAAGGAGCCGTAAGTTTGTCTTTTCAGAAAAAGTTTCTGCCGAGAACGAGCACCGTGACATGCTGAGTCTCTGGGAAAGCACAGAGACCCAGTTCTGTTGCGGCTAAAGATAGGCTGCAGAGGGATAGTGAAGACCTGCAAGAGCTTTCAGGGCTGGCACCTTCCTTGTGGGAGAAGGAGCCGTAAGTTTGTCTTTTCAGAAAAAGTTTCTGCCGAGAACGAGCACCGTGACATGCTGAGTCTCTGGGAAAGCAGAGATCCCCAGTGCTGTTGTGCCTGTGGATAGGCTGCAGGGGGACGGTGAAGACCAGCAAGATCTTTAAGGGCTGGCACCTTCCTTGTGGGAGAAGGAGCCAGACGTTTGCCTTTTCAGAAAAAGTTTCTGCCGAGAACGAGCACCGTGACATGCGGAGTCTCTGGGAAAGCACAGAGCCCCAGTTCTGTTGCGGCTAAAGATAGGCTGCAGAGGGATAGTGAAGACCAGCAAGAGCTTTCAGGGCTGGCACCTGCCTTGTGGGAGAAGGAGCCAGACGTTTGCCTTTTCAGAAAAAGTATCTGCCGAGAACGAGCACCGTGACATGCGGAGTCTCTGGGAAAGCACAGAGCCCCAGTTCTGTTGCGGCTAAAGATAGGCTGCAGAGGGATAGTGAAGACCAGCAAGAGCTTTCAGGGCTGGCACCTGCCTTGTGGGAGAAGGAGCCAGACGTTTGCCTCTTCAGAAAAACGCTCTGCCGTAAGCGAGCACCATAAGATGCTGAATCTCTGGGAAAGCAGAGATCCCCAGTGCTGTTGCGGCTAAAGATAGGCTGCAGGGGGACTGTGAAGACCAGCAAGATCTTTCAGGGCTGGCACCTTCCTTGTGGGAGAAGGAGCCGTAAGTTTGTCTTTTCAGAAAAAGTTTCTGCCGAGAACGAGCACCGTGACATGCGGAGTCTCTGGGAAAGCACAGATCCCCAGTTCTGTTGCGGCTAAAGACAGGCTGCAGAGGGATAGTGAAGACCAGCAAGAGCTTTCAGGGCTGGCACCTTCCTTGTGGGAGAAGGAGCCGTAAGTTTGTCTTTTCAGAAAAAGTTTCTGCCGAGAACGAGCACCGTGACATGCTGAGTCTCTGGGAAAGCAGAGATCCCCAGTGCTGTTGTGCCTGTGGATAGGCTGCAGGGGTACAGTGAAGACCAGCAAGATCTTTAAGGGCTGGCACCTTCCTTGTGGGAGAAGGAGCCAGACGTTTGCCTTTTCAGAAAAAGTTTCTGCCGAGAACGAGCACCGTGACATGCGGAGTCTCTGGGAAAGAACAGATCCCCAGTGCTGTTGCGGCTAAAGATAGGCTGCAGAGGGATAGTGAAGACCAGCAAGAGCTTTCAGGGCTGGCACCTTCCTTGTGGGAGAAGGAGCCAGACATTTGCCTTTTCAGAAAAAGTTTCTGCCGAGAACGAGCACCGTGACATGCTGAGTGTCTGGGAAAGCAGAGATCCCCAGTGCTGTTGCGGCTAAAGATAGGCTGCAGAGGGATAGTGAAGACCTGCAAGATCATTCAGGGCTGGCACCTGCCTTGTGGGAGAAGGAGCCAGACGTTTGCCTTTTCAGAAAAAGTTTCTGCCGAGAACGAGCACCGTGACATGCTGAGTCTCTGGGAAAGCAGAGATCCCCAGTGCTGTTGCGGCTAAAGATAGGCTGCAGAGGGATAGTGAAGACCTGCAAGATCTTTCAGGGCTGGCACCTTCCTTGTGGGAGAAGGAGCCGTAAGTTTGTCTTTTCAGAAAAAGTTTCTGCCGAGAACGAGCACCGTGACATGCTGAGTCTCTGGGAAAGCACAGAGACCCAGTTCTGTTGCGGCTAAAGATAGGCTGCAGAGGGATAGTGAAGACCTGCAAGAGCTTTCAGGGCTGGCACCTTCCTTGTGGGAGAAGGAGCCGTAAGTTTGTCTTTTCAGAAAAAGTTTCTGCCGAGAACGAGCACCGTGACATGCTGAGTCTCTGGGAAAGCAGAGATCCCCAGTGCTGTTGTGCCTGTGGATAGGCTGCAGGGGGACGGTGAAGACCAGCAAGATCTTTAAGGGCTGGCACCTTCCTTGTGGGAGAAGGAGCCAGACGTTTGCCTTTTCAGAAAAAGTTTCTGCCGAGAACGAGCACCGTGACATGCTGAGTCTCTGGGAAAGCACAGAGCCCCAGTTCTGTTGCGGCTAAAGATAGGCTGCAGAGGGATAGTGAAGACCAGCAAGAGCTTTCAGGGCTGGCACCTGCCTTGTGGGAGAAGGAGCCAGACGTTTGCCTTTTCAGAAAAAGTTTCTGCCGAGAACGAGCACCGTGACATGCTGAGTCTCTGGGAAAGCACAGATCCCCAGTGCTGTTGTGCCTGTGGATAGGCTGCAGGGGGACAGTGAAGACCAGCAAGACCTTTAAGGGCTGGCACCTTCCTTGTGGGAGAAGGAGCCAGACGTTTGCCTTTTCAGAAAAAGTTTCTGCCGAGAACGAGCACCGTGACATGCTGAGTCTCTGGGAAAGCAGAGATCCCCAGTGCTGTTGCGGCTAAAGATAGGCTGCAGAGGGATAGTGAAGACCTGCAAGAGCTTTCAGGGCTGGCACCTTCCTTGTGGGAGAAGGAGCCAGACGTTTGCCTTTTCAGAAAAAGTTTCTGCCGAGAACGAGCACCGTGACATGCTGAGTCTCTGGGAAAGCACAGATCCCCAGTTCTGTTGCGGCTAAAGATAGGCTGCAGAGGGATAGTGAAGACCAGCAAGAGCTTTCAGGGCTGGCACCTTCCTTGTGGGAGAAGGAGCCGTACGTTTGCCTTTTCAGAAAAAGTTTCTGCCGAGAACGAGCACCGTGACATGCTGAGTCTCTGGGAAAGCAGAGATCCCCAGTGCTGTTGCGGCTAAAGATAGGCTGCAGAGGGATAGTGAAGACCTGCAAGAGCTTTCAGGGCTGGCACCTTCCTTGTGGGAGAAGGAGCCAGACGTTTGCCTTTTCAGAAAAAGTTTCTGCCGAGAACGAGCACCGTGACATGCTGAGTGTCTGGGAAAGCAGAGATCCCCAGTGCTGTTGCGGCTAAAGATAGGCTGCAGAGGGATAGTGAAGACCTGCAAGATCATTCAGGGCTGGCACCTGCCTTGTGGGAGAAGGAGCCAGACGTTTGCCTTTTCAGAAAAAGTTTCTGCCGAGAACGAGCACCGTGACATGCTGAGTCTCTGGGAAAGCAGAGATCCCCAGTGCTGTTGCGGCTAAAGATAGGCTGCAGGGGGACTGTGAAGACCAGCAAGATCTTTCAGGGCTGGCACCTTCCTTGTGGGAGAAGGAGCCGTAAGTTTGTCTTTTCAGAAAAAGTTTCTGCCGAGAACGAGCACCGTGACATGCTGAGTCTCTGGGAAAGCAGAGATCCCCAGTGCTGTTGTGCCTGTGGATAGGCTGCAGAGGGATAGTGAAGACCTGCAAGAGCTTTCAGGGCTGGCACCTTCCTTGTGGGAGAAGGAGCCAGACGTTTGCCTTTTCAGAAAAAGTTTCTGCCGAGAACGAGCACCGTGACATGCGGAGTCTCTGGGAAAGCACAGATCCCCAGTGCTGTTGCGGCTAAAGATAGGCTGCAGAGGGATAGTGAAGACCAGCAAGAGCTTTCAGGGCTGGCACCTTCCTTGTGGGAGAAGGAGCCGTAAGTTTGTCTTTTCAGAAAAAGTTTCTGCCGAGAACGAGCACCGTGACATGCTGAGTCTGTAGGAAAGCAGAGATCCCCAGTGCTGTTGTGCCTGTGGATAGGCTGCAGGGGGACAGTGAAGACCAGCAAGATCTTTAAGGGCTGGCACCTTCCTTGTGGGAGAAGGAGCCAGACGTTTGCCTTTTCAGAAAAAGTTTCTGCCGAGAACGAGCACCGTGACATGCTGAGTCTGTAGGAAAGCAGAGATCCCCAGTGCTGTTGTGCCTGTGGATAGGCTGCAGGGGGACAGTGAAGACCAGCAAGATCTTTAAGGGCTGGCACCTTCCTTGTGGGAGAAGGAGCCAGACGTTTGCCTTTTCAGAAAAAGTTTCTGCCGAGAACGAGCACCGTGACATGCTGAGTCTCTGGGAAAGCAGAGATCCCCAGTGCTGTTGCGGCTAAAGATAGGCTGCAGAGGGATAGTGAAGACCTGCAAGAGCTTTCAGGGCTGGCACCTTCCTTGTGGGAAAAGGAGCCAGACGTTTGCCTTTTCAGAAAAAGTTTCTGCCGAGAACGAGCACCGTGACATGCTGAGTCTCTGGGAAAGCACAGAGACCCAGTTCTGTTGCGGCTAAAGATAGGCTGCAGAGGGATAGTGAAGACCTGCAAGAGCTTTCAGGGCTGGCACCTTCCTTGTGGGAGAAGGAGCCGTAAGTTTGTCTTTTCAGAAAAAGTTTCTGCCGAGAACGAGCACCGTGACATGCTGAGTCTCTGGGAAAGCAGAGATCCCCAGTGCTGTTGTGCCTGTGGATAGGCTGCAGGGGGACGGTGAAGACCAGCAAGATCTTTAAGGGCTGGCACCTTCCTTGTGGGAGAAGGAGCCAGACGTTTGCCTTTTCAGAAAAAGTTTCTGCCGAGAACGAGCACCGTGACATGCTGAGTCTCTGGGAAAGCAGAGATCCCCAGTGCTGTTGCGGCTAAAGATAGGCTGCAGAGGGATAGTGAAGACCTGCAAGAGCTTTCAGGGCTGGCACCTTCCTTGTGGGAGAAGGAGCCAGACGTTTGCCTTTTCAGAAAAAGTTTCTGCCGAGAACGAGCACCGTGACATGCTGAGTGTCTGGGAAAGCAGAGATCCCCAGTGCTGTTGCGGCTAAAGATAGGCTGCAGAGGGATAGTGAAGACCTGCAAGATCATTCAGGGCTGGCACCTGCCTTGTGGGAGAAGGAGCCAGACGTTTGCCTTTTCAGAAAAAGTTTCTGCCGAGAACGAGCACCGTGACATGCTGAGTGTCTGGGAAAGCAGAGATCCCCAGTGCTGTTGCGGCTAAAGATAGGCTGCAGGGGGACTGTGAAGACCAGCAAGATCTTTCAGGGCTGGCACCTTCCTTGTGGGAGAAGGAGCCAGACGTTTGCCTTTTCAGAAAAAGTTTCTGCCGAGAACGAGCACCGTGACATGCTGAGTCTCTGGGAAAGCAGAGATCCCCAGTGCTGTTGTGCCTGTGGATAGGCTGCAGAGGGATAGTGAAGACCTGCAAGAGCTTTCAGGGCTGGCACCTTCCTTGTGGGAGAAGGAGCCAGACGTTTGCCTTTTCAGAAAAAGTTTCTGCCGAGAACGAGCACCGTGACATGCGGAGTCTCTGGGAAAGCACAGAGCCCCAGTTCTGTTGCGGCTAAAGATAGGCTGCAGAGGGATAGTGAAGACCAGCAAGAGCTTTCAGGGCTGGCACCTGCCTTGTGGGAGAAGGAGCCAGACGTTTGCCTTTTCAGAAAAAGTTTCTGCCGAGAACGAGCACCGTGACATGCTGAGTCTCTGGGAAAGCACAGATCCCCAGTGCTGTTGTGCCTGTGGATAGGCTGCAGGGGGACAGTGAAGACCAGCAAGACCTTTAAGGGCTGGCACCTTCCTTGTGGGAGAAGGAGCCAGACGTTTGCCTTTTCAGAAAAAGTTTCTGCCGAGAACGAGCACCGTGACATGCTGAGTCTCTGGGAAAGCAGAGATCCCCAGTGCTGTTGCGGCTAAAGATAGGCTGCAGAGGGATAGTGAAGACCTGCAAGAGCTTTCAGGGCTGGCACCTTCCTTGTGGGAGAAGGAGCCAGACGTTTGCCTTTTCAGAAAAAGTTTCTGCCGAGAACGAGCACCTTGACATGCTGAGTCTCTGGGAAAGCACAGATCCCCAGTTCTGTTGCGGCTAAAGATAGGCTGCAGAGGGATAGTGAAGACCAGCAAGAGCTTTCAGGGCTGGCACCTTCCTTGTGGGAGAAGGAGCCGTACGTTTGCCTTTTCAGAAAAAGTTTCTGCCGAGAACGAGCACCGTGACATGCTGAGTCTCTGGGAAAGCAGAGATCCCCAGTGCTGTTGTGCCTGTGGATAGGCTGCAGGGGGACGGTGAAGACCAGCAAGATCTTTAAGGGCTGGCACCTTCCTTGTGGGAGAAGGAGCCAGACGTTTGCCTTTTCAGAAAAAGTTTCTGCCGAGAACGAGCACCGTGACATGCTGAGTGTCTGGGAAAGCAGAGATCCCCAGTGCTGTTGCGGCTAAAGATAGGCTGCAGAGGGATAGTGAAGACCTGCAAGATCATTCAGGGCTGGCACCTGCCTTGTGGGAGAAGGAGCCAGACGTTTGCCTTTTCAGAAAAAGTTTCTGCCGAGAACGAGCACCGTGACATGCTGAGTCTCTGGGAAAGCAGAGATCCCCAGTGCTGTTGCGGCTAAAGATAGGCTGCAGGGGGACTGTGAAGACCAGCAAGATCTTTCAGGGCTGGCACCTTCCTTGTGGGAGAAGGAGCCGTAAGTTTGTCTTTTCAGAAAAAGTTTCTGCCGAGAACGAGCACCGTCACATGCTGAGTCTCTGGGAAAGCAGAGATCCCCAGTGCTGTTGTGCCTGTGGATAGGCTGCAGAGGGATAGTGAAGACCTGCAAGAGCTTTCAGGGCTGGCACCTTCCTTGTGGGAGAAGGAGCCAGACGTTTGCCTTTTCAGAAAAAGTTTCTGCCGAGAACGAGCACCGTGACATGCGGAGTCTCTGGGAAAGCACAGAGCCCCAGTTCTGTTGCGGCTAAAGATAGGCTGCAGAGGGATAGTGAAGACCAGCAAGAGCTTTCAGGGCTGGCACCTTCCTTGTGGGAGAAGGAGCCGTAAGTTTGTCTTTTCAGAAAAAGTTTCTGCCGAGAACGAGCACCGTGACATGCTGAGTCTCTGGGAAAGCACAGATCCCCAGTGCTGTTGTGCCTGTGGATAGGCTGCAGGGGGACAGTGAAGACCAGCAAGACCTTTAAGGGCTGGCAGCTTCCTTGTGGGAGAAGGAGCCAGACGTTTGCCTTTTCAGAAAAAGTTTCTGCCGAGAACGAGCACCGTGACATGCTGAGTCTCTGGGAAAGCAGAGATCCCCAGTGCTGTTGCGGCTAAAGATAGGCTGCAGAGGGATAGTGAAGACCTGCAAGAGCTTTCAGGGCTGGCACCTTCCTTGTGGGAGAAGGAGCCGTAAGTTTGTCTTTTCAGAAAAAGTTTCTGCCGAGAACGAGCACCGTGACATGCGGAGTCTCTGGGAAAGCACAGAGCCCCAGTTCTGTTGCGGCTAAAGATAGGCTGCAGAGGGATAGTGAAGACCAGCAAGAGCTTTCAGGGCTGGCACCTTCCTTGTGGGAGAAGGAGCCGTAAGTTTGTCTTTTCAGAAAAAGTTTCTGCCGAGAACGAGCACCGTGACATGCTGAGTCTCTGGGAAAGCAGAGATCCCCACTGCTGATGCGTCTAAAGATAGGCTGCAGAGGGATAGTGAAGACCTGCAAGAGCTTTCAGGGCTGGCACCTTCCTTGTGGAAGATGGAGCCATACGTTTGCCTCTTCAGAAAAACGCTCTGCCGTAAGCGAGCACCATAAGATGCTGAATCTCTGGGAAAGCAGAGATCCCCAGTGCTGTTGTGCCTGTGGATAGGCTGCAGAGGGATAGTGAAGACCAGCAAGATCTTTCAGGGCTGGCACCTTCCTTGTTGGAGAAGGAGCCAGACATTTGCCTTTTCAGAAAAAGTTTCTGCCGAGAACGAGCACCATAAGATGCTGAATCTCTGGGAAAGGAGAGATCCCCAGTGCTGTTGCGGCTAAAGATAGGCTGCAGAGGGATACTGAAGACCAGCAAGATCTTTCAGGGCTGGCACCTTCCTTGTGGGAGAAGGAGCCAGACATTTGCCTTTTCAGAAAAAGTTTCTGCCGAGAACGAGCACCGTGACATGCTGAGTGTCTGGGAAAGCAGAGATCCCCAGTGCTGATGCGTCTAAAGATAGGCTGCAGAGGGATAGTGAAGACCTGCAAGAGCTTTCAGGGCTGGCACCTTCCTTGTGGGAGAAGGAGCCAGACGTTTGCCTTTTCAGAAAAAGTTTCTGCCGAGAACGAGCACCGTGACATGCTGAGTCTCTGGGAAAGCAGAAATCCCCAGTGCTGTTGCGGCTAAAGATAGGCTGCAGAGGGATAGTGAAGACCTGCAAGAGCTTTCAGGGCTGGCACCTTCCTTGTGGGAGAAGGAGCCGTAAGTTTGTCTTTTCAGAAAAAGTTTCTGCCGAGAACGAGCACCGTGACATGCTGAGTCTCTGGGAAAGCAGAGATCCCCAGTGCTGTTGTGCCTGTGGATAGGCTGCAGGGGGACAGTGAAGACCAGCAAGATCTTTAAGGGCTGGCACCTTCCTTGTGGGAGAAGGAGCCAGACGTTTGCCTTTTCAGAAAAAGTTTCTGCCGAGAACGAGCACCGTGACATGCTGAGTCTCTGGGAAAGCAGAGATCCCCAGTGCTGTTGCGGCTAAAGATAGGCTGCAGAGGGATAGTGAAGACCTGCAAGAGCTTTCAGGGCTGGCACCTTCCTTGTGGGAGAAGGAGCCAGACGTTTGCCTTTTCAGAAAAAGTTTCTGCCGAGAACGAGCACCGTGACATGCTGAGTCTCTGGGAAAGCAGAGATCCCCAGTGCTGTTGCAGCTAAAGATAGGCTGCAGAGGGATAGTGAAGACCTGCAAGAGCTTTCAGGGCTGGCACCTTCCTTGTGGAAGATGGAGCCATACGTTTGCCTCTTCAGAAAAACGCTCTGCCGTAAGCGAGCACCATAAGATGCTGAATCTCTGGGAAAGCAGAGATCCCCAGTGCTGTTGCGGCTAAAGATAGGCTGCAGAGGGATAGTGAAGACCTGCAAGAGCTTTAAGGGCTGGCACCTTCCTTGTGGGAGAAGTAGCCAGACGTTTGCCTTTTCAGAAAAAGTTTCTGCCGAGAACGAGCACCGTGACATGCCGAGTCTCTGGGAAAGCAGAGATCCCCAGTGCTGTTGCGGCTAAAGATAGGCTGCAGAGGGATAGTGAAGACCTGCAAGAGCTTTCAGGGCTGGCACCTTCCTTGTGGGAGAAGGAGCCAGACGTTTGCCTTTTCAGAAAAAGTTTCTGCCGAGAACGAGCACCGTGACATGCGGAGTCTCTGGGAAAGCACAGATCCCCAGTTCTGTTGCGGCTAAAGACAGGCTGCAGAGGGATAGTGAAGACCAGCAAGAGCTTTCAGGGCTGGCACCTTCCTTGTGGGAGAAGGAGCCGTAAGTTTGTCTTTTCAGAAAAAGTTTCTGCCGAGAACGAGCACCGTGACATGCTGAGTCTCTGGGAAAGCAGAGATCCCCAGTGCTGTTGTGCCTGTGGATAGGCTGCAGGGGGACGGTGAAGACCAGCAAGATCTTTAAGGGCTGGCACCTTCCTTGTGGGAGAAGGAGCCAGACGTTTGCCTTTTCAGAAAAAGTTTCTGCCGAGAACGAGCACCGTGACATGCTGAGTCTCTGGGAAAGCAGAGATCCCCAGTGCTGTTGCGGCTAAAGATAGGCTGCAGAGGGATAGTGAAGACCTGCAAGAGCTTTCAGGGCTGGCACCTTCCTTGTGGAAGATGGAGCCATACGTTTGCCTCTTCAGAAAAACGCTCTGCCGTAAGCGAGCACCATAAGATGCTGAATCTCTGGGAAAGCAGAGATCCCCAGTGCTGTTGCGGCTAAAGATAGGCTGCAGAGGGATAGTGAAGACCTGCAAGAGCTTTCAGGGCTGGCACCTTCCTTGTGGGAGAAGGAGCCAGACGTTTGCCTTTTCAGAAAAAGTTTCTGCCGAGAACGAGCACCGTGACATGCGGAGTCTCTGGGAAAGCACAGATCCCCAGTTCTGTTGCGGCTAAAGATAGGCTGCAGAGGGATAGTGAAGACCTGCAAGAGCTTTCAGGGCTGGCACCTTCCTTGTGGGAGAAGGAGCCAGACGTTTGCCTTTTCAGAAAAAGTTTCTGCCGAGAACGAGCACCGTGACATGCTGAGTCTCTGGGAAAGCAGAGATCCCCAGTGATGTTGTTCCTGTGGATAGGCTGCAGGGGGACGGTGAAGACCAGCAAGATCTTTAAGGGCTGGCACCTTCCTTGTGGGAGAAGGAGCCAGACGTTTGCCTTTTCAGAAAAAGTTTCTGCCGAGAACAAGCACCGTGACATGCTGAGTCTCTGGGAAAGCAGAGATCCCCAGTGCTGTTGCGGCTAAAGATAGGCTGCAGAGGGATAGTGAAGACCTGCAAGAGCTTTCAGGGCTGGCACCTTCCTTGTGGGAGAAGGAGCCGTAAGTTTGTCTTTTCAGAAAAAGTTTCTGCCGAGAACGAGCACCGTGACATGCGGAGTCTCTGGGAAAGCAGAGATCCCCAGTGCTGTTGTGCCTGTGGATAGGCTGCAGGGGGACAGTGAAGACCAGCAAGATCTTTAAGGGCTGGCACCTTCCTTGTGGGAGAAGGAGCCAGACGTTTGCCTTTTCAGAAAAAGTTTCTGCCGAGAACGAGCACCGTGACATGCTGAGTCTCTGGGAAAGCAGAGATCCCCAGTGCTGTTGCGGCTAAAGATAGGCTGCAGAGGGATAGTGAAGACCTGCAAGAGCTTTCAGGGCTGGCACCTTCCTTGTGGGAGAAGGAGCCAGACGTTTGCCTTTTCAGAAAAAGTTTCTGCCGAGAACGAGCACCGTGACATGCGGAGTCTCTGGGAAAGCAGAGATCCCCAGTTCTGTTGCGGCTAAAGACAGGCTGCAGAGGGATAGTGAAGACCTGCAAGAGCTTTCAGGGCTGGCACCTTCCTTGTGGGAGAAGGAGCCGTAAGTTTGTCTTTTCAGAAAAAGTTTCTGCCGAGAACGAGCACCGTGACATGCTGAGTCTCTGGGAAAGCAGAGATCCCCAGTGCTGTTGTGCCTGTGGATAGGCTGCAGGGGGACGGTGAAGACCAGCAAGATCTTTAAGGGCTGGCACCTTCCTTGTGGGAGAAGGAGCCAGACGTTTGCCTTTTCAGAAAAAGTTTCTGCCGAGAACGAGCACCGTGACATGCTGAGTCTCTGGGAAAGCAGAGATCCCCAGTTCTGTTGCGGCTAAAGATAGGCTGCAGAGGGATAGTGAAGACCTGCAAGAGCTTTCAGGGCTGGCACCTTCCTTGTGGAAGATGGAGCCATACGTTTGCCTCTTCAGAAAAACGCTCTGCCGTAAGCGAGCACCATAAGATGCTGAATCACTGGGAAAGCAGAGATCCCCAGTGCTGTTGCGGCTAAAGATAGGCTGCAGAGGGATAGTGAAGACCAGCAAGATCTTTCAGGGCTGGCACCTTCCTTGTGGGAGAAGGAGCCAGACATTTGCCTTTTCAGAAAAAGTTTCTGCCGAGAACAAGCACCATAAGATGCTGAATCTCTGGGAAAGCAGAGATCCCCAGTGCTGTTGCGGCTAAAGATAGGCTGCAGAGGGATAGTGAAGACCTGCAAGATCATTCAGGGCTGGCACCTGCCTTGTGGGAGAAGGAGCCAGACATTTGCCTTTTCAGAAAAAGTTTCTGCCGAGAACGAGCACCGTGGCATGCTGAGTGTCTGGGAAAGCAGAGATCCCCAGTGCTGTTGCGGCTAAAGATAGGCTGCAGAGGGATAGTGAAGACCTGCAAGATCATTCAGGGCTGGCACCTTCCTTGTGGGAGAAGGAGCCAGACGTTTGCCTTTTCAGAAAAAGTTTCTGCCGAGAACGAGCACCGTGACATGCTGAGTGTCTGGGAAAGCAGAGCTCCCCAGTGCTGTTGCGGCTAAAGATAGGCTGCAGAGGGATAGTGAAGACCTGCAAGAGCTTTCAGGGCTGGCACCTTCCTTGTGGGAGAAGGAGCCAGACGTTTGCCTTTTCAGAAAAAGTTTCTGCCGAGAACGAGCACCGTGACATGCTGAGTCTCTGGGAAAGCACAGATCCCCAGTTCTGTTGCGGCTAAAGATAGGCTGCAGAGGGATAGTGAAGACCAGCAAGAGCTTTCAGGGCTGGCACCTTCCTTGTGGGAGAAGGAGCCGTAAGTTTGTCTTTTCAGAAAAAGTTCCTGCCGAGAACGAGCACCGTGACATGCTGAGTCTCTGGGAAAGCAGAGATCCCCAGTGCTGTTGTGCCTGTGGATAGGCTGCAGAGGGATAGTGAAGACCTGCAAGAGCTTTCAGGGCTGGCACCATCCTTGTGGGAGAAGGAGCCAGACGTTTGCCTTTTCAGAAAAAGTTTCTGCTGAGAACGAGCACCGTGACATGCGGAGTCTCTGGGAAAGAACAGATCCCCAGTGCTGTTGCGGCTAAAGATAGGCTGCAGAGGGATAGTGAAGACCTGCAAGAGCTTTCAGGGCTGGCACCTACCTTGTGGGAGAAGGAGCCAGACATTTGCCTTTTCAGAAAAAGTTTCTGCCGAGAACGAGCACCGTGACATGCGGAGTCTCTGGGAAAGCACAGATCCCCAGTTCTGTTGCGGCTAAAGATAGGCTGCAGAGGGATAGTGAAGACCAGCAAGAGCTTTCAGGGCTGGCACCTTCCTTGTGGGAGAAGGAGCCAGACGTTTGCCTTTTCAGAAAAAGTTTCTGCCGAGAACGAGCACCGTGACATGCTGAGTCTCTGGGAAAGCAGAGATCCCCAGTGATGTTGTGCCTGTGGATAGGCTGCAGGGGGACGGTGAAGACCAGCAAGATCTTTAAGGGCTGGCACCTTCCTTGTGGGAGAAGGAGCCAGACGTTTGCCTTTTCAGAAAAAGTTTCTGCCGAGAACGAGCACCATAAGATGCTGAATCTCTGGGAAAGGAGAGATCCCCAGTGCTGTTGCGGCTAAAGATAGGCTGCAGAGGGATAGTGAAGACCAGCAAGATCTTTCAGGGCTGGCACCTTCCTTGTGGGAGAAGGAGCCAGACATTTGCCTTTTCAGAAAAAGTTTCTGCCGAGAACGAGCACCGTGACATGCTGAGTGTCTGGGAAAGCAGAGATCCCCAGTGCTTTTGCGGCTAAAGATAGGCTGCAGAGGGATAGTGAAGACCTGCAAGATCATTCAGGGCTGGCACCTGCCTTGTGGGAGAAGGAGCCAGACGTTTGCCTTTTCAGAAAAAGTTTCTGCCGAGAACGAGCACCGTGACATGCTGAGTCTCTGGGAAAGCAGAGATCCCCAGTGCTGTTGCGGCTAAAGATAGGCTGCAGAGGGATAGTGAAGACCTGCAAGATCTTTCAGGGCTGGCACCTTCCTTGTGGGAGAAGGAGCCAGACGTTTGCCTTTTCAGAAAAAGTTTCTGCCGAGAACGAGCACCGTGACATGCTGAGTCTCTGGGAAAGCAGAGATCCCCAGTGCTGTTGCGGCTAAAGATAGGCTGCAGAGGGATAGTGAAGACCTGCAAGATCTTTCAGGGCTGGCACCTTCCTTGTGGGAGAAGGAGCCAGACGTTTGCCTTTTCAGAAAAAGTTTCTGCCGAGAACGAGCACCGTGACATGCGGAGTCTCTGGGAAAGCACAGATCCCCAGTGCTGTTGCGGCTAAAGATAGGCTGCAGAGGGATAGTGAAGACCAGCAAGAGCTTTCAGGGCTGGCACCTTCCTTGTGGGAGAAGGAGCCGTAAGTTTGTCTTTTCAGAAAAAGTTTCTGCCGAGAACGAGCACCGTGACATGCTGAGTCTCTGGGAAAGCAGAGATCCCCAGTGCTGTTGTGCCTGTGGATAGGCTGCAGGGGGACAGTGAAGACCAGCAAGATCTTTAAGGGCTGGCACCTTCCTTGTGGGAGAAGGAGCCAGACGTTTGCCTTTTCAGAAAAAGTTTCTGCCGAGAACGAGCACCGTGACATGCTGAGTCTCTGGGAAAGCAGAGATCCCCAGTGCTGTTGCGGCTAAAGATAGGCTGCAGAGGGATAGTGAAGACCTGCAAGAGCTTTCAGGGCTGGCACCTTCCTTGTGGGAGAAGGAGCCAGACGTTTGCCTTTTCAGAAAAAGTTTCTGCCGAGAACGAGCACCGTGACATGCTGAGTCTCTGGGAAAGCAGAGATCCCCAGTGCTGTTGTGCCTGTGGATAGGCTGCAGAGGGATAGTAAAGACCTGCAAGAGCTTTCAGGGCTGGCACCTTCCTTGTGGGAGAAGGAGCCAGACGTTTGCCTTTTCAGAAAAAGTTTCTGCCGAGAACGAGCACCATGACATGCGGAGTCTCTGGGAAAGAACAGATCCCCAGTTCTGTTGCGGCTAAAGATAAGCTGCAGAGGGATAGTGAAGACCAGCAAGAGCTTTCAGGCCTGGCACCTTCCTTGTGGGAGAAGGAGCCGTAAGTTTGTCTTTTCAGAAAAAGTTTCTGCCGAGAATGAGCACCGTGACATGCTGAGTCTCTGGGAAAGCAGAGATCCCCAGTGCTGTTGTGCCTGTGGATAGGCTGCAGAGGGATAGTGAAGACCTGCAAGAGCTTTCAGGGCTGGCACCTTCCTTGTGGGAGAAGGAGCCAGACGTTTGCCTTTTCAGAAAAAGTTTCTGCCGAGAACGAGCACCGTGACATGCTGAGTCTCTGGCAAAGCAGAGATCCCCAGTGCTGTTGCGGCTAAAGATAGGCTGCAGAGGGATAGTGAAGACCAGCAAGATCTTTCAGGGCTGGCACCTTCCTTGTGGGAGAAGGAACCAGACATTTGCCTTTTCAGAAAAAGTTTCTGCCGAGTACGAGCACCGTGACATGCTGAGTCTCTGGGAAAGCAGAGATCCCCAGTGCTGTTGTGCCTGTGGATAGGCTGCAGGGGGATGGTGAAGACCAGCAAGATCTTTCAGGGCTGGCACCTTCCTTGTGGGAGAAGGAGCCAGACGTTTGCCTTTTCAGAAAAGGTTACTGCCGAGAACGAGCACCGTGACATGCTGAGTCTCTGGGAAAGCAGAGATCCCCAGTGCTGTTGTGCCTGTGGATAGGCTGCAGGGGGACGGTGAAGACCAGCAAGATCTTTCAGGGCTGGCACCTTCCTTGTGGGAGAAGGAGCCAGATGTTTGCCTTTTCAGAAAAAGTTTCTGCCGAGAACGAGCACCGTGACATGCTGAGTCTCTGGGAAAGCAGAGATCCCCAGTGCTGTTGCGGCTAAAGATAGGCTGCAGAGGGATAGTGAAGACCTGCAAGAGCTTTCAGGGCTGGCACCTTCCTTGTGGGAGAAGGAGCCAGACGTTTGCCTTTTCAGAAAAAGTTTCTGCCGAGAACGAGCACCGTGACATGCTGAGTCTCTGGCAAAGCAGAGATCCCCAGTGCTGTTGCGGCTAAAGATAGGCTGCAGAGGGATAGTGAAGACCAGCAAGATCTTTCAGGGCTGGCACCTTCCTTGTGGGAGAAGGAACCAGACATTTGCCTTTTCAGAAAAAGTTTCTGCCGAGAACGAGCACCGTGACATGCTGAGTGTCTGGGAAAGCAGAGTTCCCCAGTGCTGTTGCGGCTAAAGATAGGCTGCAGAGGGATAGTGAAGACCTGCAAGAGCTTTCAGGGCTGGCACCTTCCTTGTGGAAGATGGAGCCAGACGTTTGCCTCTTCAGAAAAACGCTCTGCCGTAAGCGAGCACCATAAGATGCTGAGTCTCTGGGAAAGCAGAGATCCCCAGTGCTGTTGTGCCTGTGGATAGGCTGCAGAGGGATAGTGAAGACCTGCAAGAGCTTTCAGGGCTGGCACCTTCCTTGTGGGAGAAGGAGCCAGACGTTTGCCTTTTCAGAAAAAGTTTCTGCCGAGAACGAGCACCATGACATGCGGAGTCTCTGGGAAAGAACAGATCCCCAGTTCTGTTGCGGCTAAAGATAAGCTGCAGAGGGATAGTGAAGACCAGCAAGAGCTTTCAGGGCTGGCACCTTCCTTGTGGGAGAAGGAGCCGTAAGTTTGTCTTTTCAGAAAAAGTTTCTGCCGAGAACGAGCACCGTGACATGCTGAGTCTCTGGGAAAGCAGAGATCCCCAGTGCTGTTGTGCCTGTGGATAGGCTGCAGAGGGATAGTGAAGACCTGCAAGAGCTTTCAGGGCTGGCACCTTCCTTGTGGGAGAAGGAGCCAGACGTTTGCCTTTTCAGAAAAAGTTTCTGCCGAGAACGAGCACCGTGACATGCGGAGTCTCTGGGAAAGCAGAGATCCCCAGTTCTGTTGCGGCTAAAGATAGGCTGCAGAGGGATAGTGAAGACCAGCAAGAGCTTTCAGGGCTGGCACCTTCCTTGTGGGAGAAGGAGCCAGACGTTTGCCTTTTCAGAAAAAGTTTCTGCCGAGAACGAGCACCGTGACATGCTGAGTCTCTGGGAAAGCAGAGATCCCCAGTGCTGTTGTGCCTGTGGATAGGCTGCAGGGGGACGGTGAAGACCAGCAAGATCTTTAAGGGCTGGCACCTTCCTTGTGGGAGAAGGAGCCAGATGTTTGCCTTTTCAGAAAAAGTTTCTGCCGAGAACGAGCACCGTGACATGCTGAGTCTCTGGGAAAGCAGAGATCCCCAGTGCTGTTGCGGCTAAAGATAGGCTGCAGAGGGATAGTGAAGACCTGCAAGAGCTTTCAGGGCTGGCACCTTCCTTGTGGGAGAAGGAGCCAGACGTTTGTCTTTTCAGAAAAAGTTTCTGCCGAGAACGAGCACCGTGACATGCTGAGTCTCTGGCAAAGCAGAGATCCCCAGTGCTGTTGCGGCTAAAGATAGGCTGCAGAGGGATAGTGAAGACCAGCAAGATCTTTCAGGGCTGGCACCTTACTTGTGGGAGAAGGAACCAGACATTTGCCTTTTCAGAAAAAGTTTCTGCCGAGAACGAGCACCGTGACATGCTGAGTCTCTGGGAAAGCAGAGATCCCCAGTGCTGTTGCGGCTAAAGATAGGCTGCAGAGGGATAGTGAAGACCAGCAAGATCTTTCAGGGCTGGCACCTTCCTTGTGGGAGAAGGAGCCAGACGTTTGCCTTTTCAGAAAAACGCTCTGCCGTAAGCGAGCACCATAAGATGATGAATCTCTGGGAAAGCAGAGCTCCCCAGTGCTGTTGCGGCTAAAGATAGGCTGCAGAGGGATAGTGAAGACCTGCAAGAGCTTTCAGGGCTGGCACCTTCCTTGTGGGAGAAGGAGCCAGACGTTTGCCTTTTCAGAAAAAGTTTCTGCCGAGAACGAGCACCGTGATATGCGGAGTCTCTGGGAAAGAACAGATCCCCAGTTCTGTTGCGGCTAAAGATAGGCTGCAGAGGGATAGTGAAGACCAGCAAGAGCTTTCAGGGCTGGCACCTTCCTTGTGGGAGAAGGAGCCGTAAGTTTTTCTTTTCAGAAAAAGTTTCTGCCGAGAACGAGCACCGTGACATGCTGAGTCTCTGGGAAAGCAGAGATCCCCAGTGCTGTTGTGCCTGTGGATAGGCTGCAGAGGGGTAGTGAAGACCTGCAAGAGCTTTCAGGGCTGGCACCTTCCTTGTGGGAGAAGGAGCCAGACGTTTGCCTTTTCAGAAAAAGTTTCTGCCGAGAACGAGCACCGTGACATGCGGAGTCTCTGGGAAGGCACAGAGCCCCAGTTCTGTTGCGGCTAAAGATAGGCTGCAGAGGGATAGTGAAGACCAGCAAGAGCTTTCAGGGCTGGCACCTTCCTTGTGGGAGAAGGAGCCGTAAGTTTGTCTTTTCAGAAAAAGTTTCTGCCGAGAACGAGCACCGTGACATGCTGAGTCTCTGGGAAAGCAGAGATCCCCAGTGCTGTTGTGCCTTTGGATAGGCTGCAGGGGGACGGTGAAGACCAGCAAGATCTTTAAGGGCTGGCACCTTCCTTGTGGGAGAAGGAGCCAGACGTTTGCCTTTTCAGAAAAAGTTTCTGCCGAGAACGAGCACCGTGACATGCTGAGTCTCTGGCAAAGCAGAGATCCCCAGTGCTGTTGCGGCTAAAGATAGGCTGCAGAGGGATAGTGAAGACCAGCAAGATCTTTCAGGGCTGGCACCTTCCTTGTGGGAGAAGGAACCAGACATTTGCCTTTTCAGTAAAAGTTTCTGCCGAGAACGAGCACCGTGACATGCTGAGTGTCTGGGAAAGCAGAGCTCCCCAGTGCTGTTGCGGCTAAAGATAGGCTGCAGAGGGATAGTGAAGACCTGCAAGAGCTTTCAGGGCTGGCACCTTCCTTGTGGAAGATGGAGCCAGACGTTTGCCTCTTCAGAAAAACGCTCTGCCGTAAGCGAGCACCATAAGATGCTGAGTCTCTGGGAAAGCAGAGATCCCCAGTGCTGTTGTGCCTGTGGATAGGCTGCAGAGGGATAGTGAAGACCTGCAAGAGCTTTCAGGGCTGGCACCTTCCTTGTGGGAGAAGGAGCCAGACGTTTGCCTTTTCAGAAAAAGTTTCTGCCGAGAACGAGCACCATGACATGCGGAGTCTCTGGGAAAGAACAGATCCCCAGTTCTGTTGCGGCTAAAGATAGGCTGCAGAGGGATAGTGAAGACCAGCAAGAGCTTTCAGGGCTGGCACCTTCCTTGTGGGAGAAGGAGCCGTAAGTTTGTCTTTTCAGAAAAAGTTTCTGCCGAGAACGAGCACCGTGACATGCTGAGTCTCTGGGAAAGCAGAGATCCCCAGTGCTGTTGTGCCTGTGGATAGGCTGCAGAGGGATAGTGAAGACCTGCAAGAGCTTTCAGGGCTGGCACCTTCCTTGTGGGAGAAGGAGCCAGACGTTTGCCTTTTCAGAAAAAGTTTCTGCCGAGAACGAGCACCGTGACATGCGGAGTCTCTGGGAAAGCACAGAGCCCCAGTTCTGTTGCGGCTAAAGATAGGCTGCAGAGGGATAGTGAAGACCAGCAAGAGCTTTCAGGGCTGGCACCTTCCTTGTGGGAGAAGGAGCCGTACGTTTGCCTTTTCAGAAAAAGTTTCTGCCGAGAACGAGCACCGTGACATGCTGAGTCTCTGGGAAAGCAGAGATCCCCAGTGCTGTTGTGCCTGTGGATAGGCTGCAGGGGGACGGTGAAGACCAGCAAGATCTTTAAGGGCTGGCACCTTCCTTGTGGGAGAAGGAGCCAGACATTTGCCTTTTCAGAAAAAGTTTCTGCCGAGAACGAGCACCGTGACATGCTGAGTCTCTGGGAAAGCAGAGATCCCCAGTGCTGTTGCGGCTAAAGATAGGCTGCAGAGGGATAGTGAAGACCTGCAAGAGCTTTCAGGGCTGGCACCTTCCTTGTGGGAGAAGGAGCCAGACGTTTGCCTTTTCAGAAAAAGTTTCTGCCGAGAACGAGCACCGTGACATGCTGAGTCTCTGGCAAAGCAGAGATCCCCAGTGCTGTTGCGGCTAAAGATAGGCTGCAGAGGGATAGTGAAGACCAGAAAGATCTTTCAGGGCTGGCACCTTCCTTGTGGGAGAAGGAACCAGACATTTGCCTTTTCAGAAAAAGTTTCTGCCGAGAACGAGCACCGTGACATGCTGAGTCTCTGGGAAAGCAGAGATCCCCAGTGCTGTTGCGGCTAAAGATAGGCTGCAGAGGGATAGTGAAGACCTGCAAGAGCTTTCAGGGCTGGCACCTTCCTTGTGGGAGAAGGAGCCAGACGTTTGCCTCTTCAGAAAAACGCTCTGCCGTAAGCGAGCACCATAAGATGCTGAATCTCTGGGAAAGCAGAGCTCCCCAGTGCTGTTGCGGCTATAGATAGGCTGCAGAGGGATAGTGAAGACCTGCAAGAGCTTTCAGGGCTGGCACCTTCCTTGTGGGAGAAGGAGCCAGACGTTTGCCTTTTCAGAAAAAGTTTCTGCCGAGAACGAGCACCGTGACATGCGGAGTCTCTGGGAAAGCACAGATCCCCAGTTCTGTTGCGGCTAAAGATAGGCTGCAGAGGGATAGTGAAGACCAGCAAGAGCTTTCAGGGCTGGCACCTTCCTTGTGGGAGAAGGAGCCGTAAGTTTGTCTTTTCAGAAAAAGTTTCTGCCGAGAACGAGCACCGTGACATGCTGAGTCTCTGGGAAAGCAGAGATCCCCAGTGCTGTTGCGGCTAAAGATAGGCTGCAGAGGGATAGTGAAGACCTGCAAGAGCTTTCAGGGCTGGCACCTTCCTTGTGGGAGAAGGAGCCAGACGTTTGCCTTTTCAGAAAAAGTTTCTGCCGAGAACGAGCACCGTGACATGCGGAGTCTCTGGGAAAGAACAGATCCCCAGTGCTGTTGCGGCTAAAGATAGGCTGCAGAGGGATAGTGAAGACCTGCAAGAGCTTTCAGGGCTGGCACCTTCCTTGTGGGAGAAGGAGCCGTAAGTTTGTCTTTTCAGAAAAAGTTTCTGCCGAGAACGAGCACCGTGACATGCTGAGTCTCTGGGAAAGCAGAGATCCCCAGTGCTGTTGTGCCTGTGGATAGGCTGCAGAGGGATAGTGAAGACCTGCAAGAGCTTTCAGGGCTGGCACCTTCCTTGTGGGAGAAGGAGCCAGACGTTTGCCTTTTCAGAAAAAGTTTCTGCCGAGAACGAGCACCGTGACATGCGGAGTCTCTGGGAATGCACAGATCCCCAGTGCTGTTGCGGCTAAAGATAGGCTGCAGAGGGATAGTGAAGACCAGCAAGAGCTTTCAGGGCTGGCACCTTCCTTGTGGGAGAAGGAGCCGTACGTTTGCCTTTTCAGAAAAAGTTTCTGCCGAGAACGAGCACCGTGACATGCTGAGTCTCTGGCAAAGCACAGAGCCCCAGTTCTGTTGCGGCTAAAGATAGGGTGCAGAGGGATAGTGAAGACCAGCAAGAGCTTTCAGGGCTGGCACCTTCCTTGTGGGAGAAGGAGCCGTACGTTTGCCTTTTCAGAAAAAGTTTCTGCCGAGAACGAGCACCGTGACATGCTGAGTCTCTGGGAAAGCAGAGATCCCCAGTGCTGTTGTGCCTGTGGATAGGATGCAGGGGGACGGTGAAGACCAGCAAGATCTTTAAGGGCTGGCACCTTCCTTGTGGGAGAAGGAGCCAGACGTTTGCCTCTTCAGAAAAACGCTCTGCCGTAAGCGAGCACCATAAGATGCTGAATTTCTGGGAAAGCAGAGCTCCCCAGTGCTGTTGCGGCTATAGATAGGCTGCAGAGGGATAGTGAAGACCTGCAAGAGCTTTCAGGGCTGGCACCTTCCTTGTGGGAGAAGGAGCCAGACGTTTGCCTTTTCAGAAAAAGTTTCTGCCGAGAACGAGCACCGTGACATGCGGAGTCTCTGGGAAAGCACAGATCCCCAGTTCTGTTGCGGCTAAAGATAGGCTGCAGAGGGATAGTGAAGACCAGCAAGAGCTTTCAGGGCTGGCACCTTCCTTGTGGGAGAAGGAGCCGTAAGTTTGTCTTTTCAGAAAAAGTTTCTGCCGAGAACGAGCACCGTGACATGCTGAGTCTCTGGGAAAGCAGAGATCCCCAGTGCTGTTGCGGCTAAAGATAGGCTGCAGAGGGATAGTGAAGACCTGCAAGAGCTTTCAGGGCTGGCACCTTCCTTGTGGGAGAAGGAGCCAGACGTTTGCCTTTTCAGAAAAAGTTTCTGCCGAGAACGAGCACCGTGACATGCGGAGTCTCTGTGAAAGCACAGATCCCCAGTGCTGTTGCGGCTAAAGATAGGCTGCAGAGGGATAGTGAAGACCAGCAAGAGCTTTCAGGGCTGGCACCTTCCTTGTGGGAGAAGGAGCCGTAAGTTTGTCTTTTCAGAAAAAGTTTCTGCCGAGAACGAGCACCGTGACATGCTGAGTCTCTGGGAAAGCAGAGATCCCCAGTGCTGTTGCGGCTAAAGATAGGCTGCAGAGGGATAGTGAAGACCTGCAAGAGCTTTCAGGGCTGGCACCTTCCTTGTGGGAGAAGGAGCCGTACGTTTGCCTTTTCAGAAAAAGTTTCTGCCGAGAACGAGCACCGTGACATGCTGAGTCTCTGGCAAAGCACAGAGCCCCAGTTCTGTTGCGGCTAAAGATAAGGTGCAGAGGGATAGTGAAGACCAGCAAGAGCTTTCAGGGCTGGCACCTTCCTTGTGGGAGAAGGAGCCGTACGTTTGCCTTTTCAGAAAAAGTTTCTGCCGAGAACGAGCACCGTGACATGCTGAGTCTCTGGGAAAGCAGAGATCCCCAGTGCTGTTGTGCCTGTGGATAGGCTGCAGGGGGACGGTGAAGACCAGCAAGATCTTTAAGGGCTGGCACCTTCCTTGTGGGAGAAGGAGCCAGATGTTTGCCTTTTCAGAAAAAGTTTCTGCCGAGAACGAGCACCGTGACATGCGGAGTCTCTGGGAAAGCAGAGATCCCCAGTGCTGTTGCGGCTAAAGATAGGCTGCAGAGGGATAGTGAAGACCTGCAAGAGCTTTCAGGGCTGGCACCTTCCTTGTGGGAGAAGGAGCCAGACGTTTGCCTTTTCAGAAAAAGTTTCTGCCGAGAACGAGCACCGTGACATGCTGAGTCTCTGGCAAAGCAGAGATCCCCAGTGCTGTTGCGGCTAAAGATAGGCTGCAGAGGGATAGTGAAGACCAGCAAGAGCTTTCAGGGCTGGCAGCTTCCTTGTGGGAGAAGGAGCCAGACGTTTGCCTTTTCAGAAAAAGTTTCTGCCGAGAACGAGCACCGTGACATGCTGAGTCTCTGGGAAAGCAGAGATCCCCAGTGCTGTTGCGGCTAAAGATAGGCTGCAGAGGGATAGTGAAGACCTGCAAGAGCTTTCAGGGCTGGCACCTTCCTTGTGGGAGAAGGAGCCAGACGTTTGCCTTTTCAGAAAAAGTTTCTGCCGAGAACGAGCACCGTGACATGCTGAGTCTCTGGGAAAGCAGAGATCCCCAGTGCTGTTGCGGCTAAAGATAGGATGCAGAGGGATAGTGAAGACCAGCAAGAGCTTTCAGGGCTGGCACCTTCCTTGTGGGAGAAGGAGCCAGAAGTTTGCCTTTTCAGAAAAAGTTTCTGCCGAGAACGAGCACCGTGACATGCTGAGTCTCTGGAAAAGCAGAGATCCCCACTGCTGATGTGCCTGTGGATAGGCTGCAGGGGGATGGTGAAGACCAGCAAGATCTTTCAGGGCTGGTACTTTCCTTGTGGGAGAAGGAGCCAGACTTTTGCCTTTTCAGAAAGTTTCTACCGAGAACGAGCACCGTGACATGCTGAGTCTCTGGGAAAGCAGAAATCCCCAGTGCTGTTGCGGCTAAAGATAGGCTGCAGAGGGATAGTGAAGACCTGCAAGAGCTTTCAGGTCTGGCACCTTCCTTGTGGGAGAAGGAGCCAGACGTTTGCCTTTTCAGAAAAAGTTTCTGCCGAGAACGAGCACCGTGACATGCTGAGTCTCTGGGAAAGCAGAGATCCCCAGTGATGTTGTGCCTGTGGATAGGCTGCAGGGGGACGGTGAAGACCAGCAAGATCTTTCAGGGCTGGCACCTTCCTTGTGGGAGAAGGAGCCAGACGTTTGCCTTTTCAGAAAAAGTTTCTGCCGAGAACGAGCACCGTGACATGCGGAGTCTCTGGGAAAGCAGAGATCCCCAGTGCTGTTGCGGCTAAAGATAGGCTGCAGAGGGATAGTGAAGACCTGCAAGAGCTTTCAGGGCTGGCACCTTCCTTGTGGGAGAAGGAGCCAGACGTTTGCCTTTTCAGAAAAAGTTTCTGCCGAGAACGAGCACCGTGACATGCTGAGTCTCTGGCAAAGCAGAGATCCCCAGTGCTGTTGCGGCTAAAGATAGGCTGCAGAGGGATAGTGAAGACCAGCAAGAGCTTTCAGGGCTGGCAGCTTCCTTGTGGGAGAAGGAGCCAGACGTTTGCCTTTTCAGAAAAAGTTTCTGCCGAGAACGAGCACCGTGACATGCTGAGTCTCTGGGAAAGCAGAGATCCCCAGTGCTGTTGCGGCTAAAGATAGGCTGCAGAGGGATAGTGAAGACCTGCAAGAGCTTTCAGGGCTGGCACCTTCCTTGTGGGAGAAGGAGCCAGACGTTTGCCTTTTCAGAAAAAGTTTCTGCCGAGAACGAGCACCGTGACATGCTGAGTCTCTGGGAAAGCAGAGATCCCCAGTGCTGTTGCGGCTAAAGATAGGATGCAGAGGGATAGTGAAGACCAGCAAGAGCTTTCAGGGCTGGCACCTTCCTTGTGGGAGAAGGAGCCAGAAGTTTGCCTTTTCAGAAAAAGTTTCTGCCGAGAACGAGCACCGTGACATGCTGAGTCTCTGGAAAAGCAGAGATCCCCACTGCTGATGTGCCTGTGGATAGGCTGCAGGGGGATGGTGAAGACCAGCAAGATCTTTCAGGGCTGGTACTTTCCTTGTGGGAGAAGGAGCCAGACTTTTGCCTTTTCAGAAAGTTTCTACCGAGAACGAGCACCGTGACATGCTGAGTCTCTGGGAAAGCAGAAATCCCCAGTGCTGTTGCGGCTAAAGGTAGGCTGCAGAGGGATAGTGAAGACCAGCAAGAGCTTTCAGGGCTGGCACCTTCCTTGTGGGAGAAGGAGCCAGACGTTTGCCTTTTCAGAAAAAGGCTCTGCCGAGAGCGAGCATCATGAGATGCTGAGTCTCTGGGAAAGCAGAGATCCCCAGTGATGTTGTGCCTGTGGATAGGCTGCAGGGGGACGGTGAAGACCAGCAAGATCTTTCAGGGCTGGCACCTTCCTTGTGGGAGAAGGAGCCAGACGTTTGCCTTTTCAGAAAAAGTTTCTGCCGAGAACGAGCACCGTGACATGCTGAGTCTCTGCGAAAAAAGAGATCCCCAGTGCTGTTGCGGCTAAAGATAGGCTGCAGAGGGATAGTGAAGACCAGCAAGAGCTTTCAGGGCTGGCACTTTCCTTGTGGGAGAAGGAGCCAGACGTTTGCCTTTTCAGAAAAAGGCTCTGCCGAGAGCGAGCACCGTGACATGCTGAGTCTCCTGGAAAGCAGAGATACCCAGTGCTGTTGTGCCTGTGGATAGGCTGCAGGGGGACGGTGAAGACCAGCAAGATCTTTCAGGGCTGGCAGCTTCCTTGTGGGAGAAGGAGCCAGACGTTTGCCTTTTCAGAAAAAGTTTCTGCCGAGAACGAGCACCGTGACATGCTGAGTCTCTGGGAAAGCAGAGATCCCCAGTGCTGTTGCGGCTAAAGATAGGCTGCAGAGGGATAGTGAAGACCAGCAAGATCTTTCAGGGCTGGCAGCTTCCTTGTGGGAGAAGGAGCCAGACGTTTGCCTTTTCAGAAAAAGTTTCTGCCGAGAACGAGCACCGTGACATGCTGAGTCTCTGGGAAAGCAGAGATCCCCAGTGCTGTTGCGGCTAAAGATAGGATGCAGAGGGATAGTGAAGACCAGCAAGAGCTTTCAGGGCTGGCACCTTCCTTGTGGGAGAAGGAGCCAGACGTTTGCCTTTTCAGAAAAAGTTTCTGCCGAGAACGAGCACCGTGACATGCTGAGTCTCTGGGAAAGCAGAGATCCCCACTGCTGATGTGCCTGTGGATAGGCTGCAGGGGGATGGTGAAGACCAGCAAGATCTTTCAGGGCTGGCAGCTTCCTTGTGGGAGAAGGAGCCAGACGTTTGCCTTTTCAGAAAAACTTTCTGCCGAGAACGAGCACCGTGACATGCTGAGTCTCTGGGAAAGCAGAGATCCCCAGTGCCGTTGCGGCTAAAGATAGGCTGCAGAGGGGTAGTGAAGACCAGCAAGAGCTTTCAGGGCTGGCACCTTCCTTGTGGGAGAAGGAGCCAGACGTTTGCCTTTTCAGAAAAAGGCTCTGCCGAGAGCGAGCATTATGAGATGCTGAGTCTCTGGGAAAGCAGAGATCCCCAGTTCTGTTGCGGCTATAGATAGGCTGCAGGGGGACGGTGAAGACCACCAAGATCTTTCAGGGCTGGCACCTTCCTTGTGGGAGAAGGAGCCAGACGTTTGCCCTTTCAGAAAAAGTTTCTGCCGAGAACGAGCACCGTGACATGCTGAGTCTCTGCGAAAAAAGAGACCCCCAGTGCTGTTGCGGCTAAAGATAGGCTGCAGAGGGATAGTGAAGACCAGCAAGAGCTTTCAGGGCTGGCAGCTTCCTTGTGGGAGAAGGAGCCAGACGTTTGCCTTTTCAGAAAAAGTTTCTGCCGAGAACGAGCACCGTGACATGCTGAGTCTCTGGGAAAGCAGAGATCCCCAGTGCTGTTGCGGCTAAAGATAGGCTGCAGAGGGATAGTGAAGACCTGCAAGAGCTTTCAGGGCTGGCACCTTCCTTATGGGAGAAGGAGCCAGACGTTTCCCTATTCAGAGAAAGGCTCTGCCGAGAACGAGCACCGTGACATGCTGAGTCTCTGGAAAAGCAGAGATCCCCAGTGCTGTTGCGGCTAAAGATAGGCTGCAGAGGGATAGTGAAGACCAGCAAGAGCTTTCAGGGCTGGCACCTTCCTTGTGGGAGAAGGAGCCAGACGTTTGCCTTTTCAGAAAAAGTTTCTGCCGAGAACGAGCACCGTGACATGCTGAGTCTCTGGAAAAGCAGAGATCCCCACTGCTGATGTGCCTGTGGATAGGCTGCAGGGGGATGGTGAAGACCAGCAAGATCTTTCAGGGCTGGTACTTTCCTTGTGGGAGAAGGAGCCAGACTTTTGCCTTTTCAGAAAGTTTCTACCGAGAACGAGCACCGTGACATGCTGAGTCTCTGGGAAAGCAGAAATCCCCAGTGCTGTTGCGGCTAAAGGTAGGCTGCAGAGGGATAGTGAAGACCTGCAAGAGCTTTCAGGGCTGGCACCTTCCTTGTGGGAGAAGGAGCCAGACGTTTGCCTTTTCAGAAAAAGTTTCTGCCGAGAACGAGCACCGTGACATGCTGAGTCACTGGGAAAGCAGAGATCCCCAGTGCTGTTGTGCCTGTGGATAGGCTGCAGAGGGATAGTGAAGACCAGCAAGATCTTTCAGGGCTGGCACCTTCCTTGTGGGAGAAGGAGCCAGACGTTTGCCTTTTCAGAAAAAGTTTCTGCCGAGAACGAGCACCGTGACATGCTGAGTCTCTGGGAAAGCAGAGATCCCCAGTGCTGTTGCGGCTAAAGATAGGCTGCAGAGGGATAGTGAAGACCAGCAAGAGCTTTCAGGGCTGGCACCTTCCTTGTGGGAGAAGGAGCCAGACGTTTGCCTTTTCAGAAAAAGGCTCTGCCGAGAGCGAGCATCATGAGATGCTGAGTCTCTGGGAAAGCAGAGATCCCCAGTGATGTTGTGCCTGTGGATAGGCTGCAGGGGGACGGTGAAGACCAGCAAGAGCTTTCAGGGCTGGCACCTTCCTTGTGGGAGAAGGAGCCAGACGTTTGCCTTTTCAGAAAAAGTTTCTGCCGAGAACGAGCACCGTGACATGCTGAGTCTCTGCGAAAAAAGAGATCCCCAGTGCTGTTGCGGCTAAAGATAGGCTGCAGAGGGATAGTGAAGACCAGCAAGAGCTTTCAGGGCTGGCACTTTCCTTGTGGGAGAAGGAGCCAGACGTTTGCCTTTTCAGAAAAAGGCTCTGCCGAGAGCGAGCACCGTGACATGCTGAGTCTCCTGGAAAGCAGAGATACCCAGTGCTGTTGTGCCTGTGGATAGGCTGCAGGGGGACGGTGAAGACCAGCAAGATCTTTCAGGGCTGGCAGCTTCCTTGTGGGAGAAGGAGCCAGACGTTTGCCTTTTCAGAAAAAGTTTCTGCCGAGAACGAGCACCGTGACATGCTGAGTCTCTGGGAAAGCAGAGATCCCCAGTGCTGTTGTGTCTGAGGATAGGCTGCAGGGGGACGGTGAAGACCAGCAAGATCTTTCAGGGCTGGCACCTTCCTTGTGGGAGAAGGAGCCAGACGTTTGCCTTTTCAGAAAAAGTTTCTGCCGAGAACGAGCACCGTGACATGCTGAGTCTCTGGGAAAGCAGAGATCCCCAGTGCTGTTGTGTCTGAGGATAGGCTGCAGGGGGACGGTGAAGACCAGCAAGATCTTTCAGGGCTGGCACCTTCCTTGTGGGAGAAGGAGCCAGACGTTTGCCTTTTCAGAAAAAGTTTCTGCCGAGAACGAGCACCGTGACATGCTGAGTCTCTGGGAAAGCAGAGATCCCCAGTGCTGTTGCGGCTAAAGATAGGCTGCAGAGGGATAGTGAAGACCAGCAAGAGCTTTCAGGGCTGGCAGCTTCCTTGTGGGAGAAGGAGCCAGACGTTTGCCTTTTCAGAAAAAGTTTCTGCCGAGAACGAGCACCGTGACATGCTGAGTCTCTGGGAAAGCAGAGATCCCCAGTGCTGTTGCGGCTAAAGATAGGCTGCAGAGGGATAGTGAAGACCAGCAAGATCTTTCAGGGCTGGCACCTTCCTTGTGGGAGAAGGAGCCAGACGTTTGCCTTTTCAGAAAAAGTTTCTGCCGAGAACGAGCACCGTGACATGCTGAGTCTCTGGGAAAGCAGAGATCCGCAGTGCTGTTGCGGCTAAAGATAGGATGCAGAGGGATAGTGAAGACCAGCAAGAGCTTTCAGGGCTGGCACCTTCCTTGTGGGAGAAGGAGCCAGACGTTTGCCTTTTCAGAAAAAGTTTCTGCCGAGAACGAGCACCGTGACATGCTGAGTCTCTGGGAAAGCAGAGATCCCCACTGCTGATGTGCCTGTGGATAGGCTGCAGGGGGATGGTGAAGACCAGCAAGATCTTTCAGGGCTGGTACTTTCCTTGTGGGAGAAGGAGCCAGACTTTTGCCTTTTCAGAAAGTTTCTGCCGAGAACGAGCACCGTGACATGCTGAGTCTCTGGGAAAGCAGAAATCCCCAGTGCTGTTGCGGCTAAAGATAGGCTGCAGAGGGATAGTGAAGACCTGCAAGAGCTTTCAGGGCTGGCACCTTCCTTGTGGGAGAAGGAGACAGACTTTTGCCTTTTCAGAAAAAGTTTCTGCCGAGAACGAGCACCGTGACATGCTGAGTCACTGGGAAAGCAGAGATCCCCAGTGCTGTTGTGCCTGTGGATAGGCTGCAGAGGGATAGTGAAGACCAGCAAGATCTTTCAGGGCTGGCACCTTCCTTGTGGGAGAAGGAGCCAGACGTTTGCCTTTTCAGAAAAAGTTTCTGCCGAGAACGAGCACCGTGACATGCTGAGTCTCTGGGAAAGCAGAGATCCCCAGTGCTGTTGCGGCTAAAGATAGGCTGCAGAGGGATAGTGAAGACCAGCAAGAGCTTTCAGGGCTGGCACCTTCCTTGTGGGAGAAGGAGCCAGACGTTTGCCTTTTCAGAAAAAGGCTCTGCCGAGAGCGAGCATCATGAGATGCTGAGTCTCTGGGAAAGCAGAGATCCCCAGTGCTGTTGTGCCTGTGGATAGGCTGCAGGGGGACGGTGAAGACCAGCAAGATCTTTCAGGGCTGGCACCTTCCTTGTGGGAGAAGGAGCCAGACGTTTGCCTTTTCAGAAAAAGTTTCTGCCGAGAACGAGCACCGTGACATGCTGAGTCTCTGGGAAAGCAGAGATCCCCAGTGCTGTTGTGTCTGAGGATAGCCTGCAGGGGGACGGTGAAGACCAGCAAGATCTTTCAGGGCTGGCACCTTCCTTGTGGGAGAAGGAGCCAGACGTTTGCCTTTTCAGAAAAAGTTTCTGCCGAGAACGAGCACCGTGACATGCTGAGTCTCTGGGAAAGCAGAGATCCCCAGTGCTGTTGCGGCTAAAGATAGGCTGCAGGGGGACGGTGAAGACCAGCAAGATCTTTCAGGGCTGGCACCTTCCTTGTGGGAGAAGGAGCCAGACGTTTGCCTTTTCAGAAAAAGTTTCTGCCGAGAACGAGCACCGTGACATGCTGAGTCTCTGGGAAAGCAGAGATCCCCAGTGCTGTTGCGGCTAAAGATAGGCTGCAGAGGGATAGTGAAGACCAGCAAGAGCTTTCAGGGCTGGCACCTTCCTTGTGGGAGAAGGAGCCAGACGTTTGCCTTTTCAGAAAAAGTTTCTGCCGAGAACGAGCACCGTGACATGCTGAGTCTCTGGGAAAGCAGAGATCCCCAGTGCTGTTGCGGCTAAAGATAGGCTGCAGAGGGATAGTGAAGACCAGCAAGATCTTTCAGGGCTGGCAGCTTCCTTGTGGGAGAAGGAGCCAGACGTTTGCCTTTTCAGAAAAAGTTTCTGCCGAGAACGAGCACCGTGACATGCTGAGTCTCTGGGAAAGCAGAGATCCCCAGTGCTGTTGCGGCTAAAGATAGGCTGCAGAGGGATAGTGAAGACCAGCAAGAGCTTTCAGGGCTGGCACCTTCCTTGTGGGAGAAGGAGCCAGACGTTTGCCTTTTCAGAAAAAGTTTCTGCCGAGAACGAGCACCGTGACATGCTGAGTCTCTGGGAAAGCAGAGATCCCCACTGCTGATGTGCCTGTGGATAGGCTGCAGGGGGATGGTGAAGACCAGCAAGATCTTTCAGGGCTGGCACCTTCCTTGTGGGAGAAGGAGCCAGACATTTGCCTTTTCAGAAAAAGTTTCTGCCGAGAACGAGCACCGTGACATGCTGAGTCTCTGGGAAAGCAGAGATCCCCAGTGCTGTTGCGGCTAAAGATAGGCTGCAGAGGGATAGTGAAGACCAGCAAGAGCTTTCAGGGCTGGCACTTTCCTTGTGGGAGAAGGAGCCAGACGTTTGCCTTTTCAGAAAAAGGCTCTGCCGAGAGCGAGCACCGTGACATGCTGAGTCTCCTGGAAAGCAGAGATACCCAGTGCTGTTGTGCCTGTGGATAGGCTGCAGGGGGACGGTGAAGACCAGCAAGATCTTTCAGGGCTGGCACCTTCCTTGTGGGAGAAGGAGCCAGACTTTTGCCTTTTCAGAAAAAGTTTCTGCCGAGAACGAGCACCGTGACATGCTGAGTCTCTGGGAAAGCAGAGATCCCCAGTTCTGTTGCAGCTATAGATAGGCTGCAGGGGGACGGTGAAGACCACCAAGATCTTTCAGGGCTGGCACCTTCCTTGTGGGAGAAGGAGCCAGACGTTTGCCTTTTCAGAAAAAGTTTCTGCCGAGAACGAGCACCGTGACATGCTGAGTCTCTGCGAAAAAAGAGATCCCCAGTGCTGTTGCGGCTAAAGATAGGCTGCAGAGGGATAGTGAAGACCAGCAAGATCTTTCAGGGCTGGCACCTTCCTTGTGGGAGAAGGAGCCAGACGTTTGCCTTTTCAGAAAAAGTTTCTGCCGAGAACGAGCACCGTGACATGCTGAGTCTCTGGGAAAGCAGAGATCCCCAGTGCTGTTGCGGCTAAAGATAGGCTGCAGAGGGATAGTGAAGACCAGCAAGAGCTTACAGGGCTGGCACCTTCCTTGTGGGAGAAGGAGCCAGACGTTTGCCTTTTCAGAAAAAGGCTCTGCCGAGAGCGAGCATCATGAGATGCTGAGTCTCTGGGAAAGCAGAGATCCCCAGTGATGTTGTGCCTGTGGATAGGCTGCAGGGGGACGGTGAAGACCAGCAAGATCTTTCAGGGCTGGCACCTTCCTTGTGGGAGAAGGAGCCAGACGTTTGCCTTTTCAGAAAAAGTTTCTGCCGAGAACGAGCACCGTGACATGCTGAGTCTCTGGGAAAGCAGAGATCCCCAGTGCTGTTGCGGCTAAAGATAGGATGCAGAGGGATAGTGAAGACCAGCAAGAGCTTTCAGGGCTGGCACCTTCCTTGTGGGAGAAGGAGCCAGACGTTTGCCTTTTCAGAAAAAGTTTCTGCCGAGAACGAGCACCGTGACATGCTGAGTCTCTGGGAAAGCAGAGATCCCCAGTGCTGTTGTGCCTGTGGATAGGCTGCAGGGGGACGGTGAAGACCAGCAAGATCTTTCAGGGCTGGCACCTTCCTTGTGGGAGAAGGAGCCAGACGTTTGCCTTTTCAGAAAAAGTTTCTGCCGAGAACGAGCACCGTGACATGCTGAGTCTCTGGGAAAGCAGAGATCCCCAGTGCTGTTGTGTCTGAGGATAGGATGCAGAGGGATAGTGAAGACCAGCAAGATCTTTCAGGGCTGGCACCTTCCTTGTGGGAGAAGGAGCCAGACGTTTGCCTTTTCAGAAAAAGTTTCTGCCGAGAACGAGCACCGTGACATGCTGAGTCTCTGGGAAAGCAGAAATCCCCAGTGCTGTTGCGGCTAAAGATAGGCTGCAGAGGGATAGTGAAGACCTGCAAGAGCTTTCAGGGCTGGCACCTTCCTTGTGGGAGAAGGAGCCAGACGTTTGCCTTTTCAGAAAAAGTTTCTGCCGAGAACGAGCACCGTGACATGCTGAGTCTCTGGGAAAGCAGAGATCCCCAGTGCTGTTGCGGCTAAAGATAGGCTGCAGAGGGATAGTGAAGACCAGCAAGAGCTTTCAGGGCTGGCACCTTCCTTGTGGGAGAAGGAGCCGTAAGTTTGCCTTTTCAGAAAAAGGCTCTGCCGAGAGCGAGCATCATGAGATGCTGAGTCTCTGGGAAAGCAGAGATCCCCAGTGATGTTGTGCCTGTGGATAGGCTGCAGGGGGACGGTGAAGACCAGCAAGATCTTTCAGGGCTGGCAGCTTCCTTGTGGGAGAAGGAGCCAGACGTTTGCCTTTTCAGAAAAAGTTTCTGCCGAGAACGAGCACCGTGACATGCTGAGTCGCTGGGAAAGCAGAGATCCCCAGTGCTGTTGTGCCTGTGGATAGGCTGCAGGGGGACGGTGAAGACCAGCAAGATCTTTCAGGGCTGGCACCTTCCTTGTGGGAGAAGGAGCCAGACGTTTGCCTTTTCAGAAAAAGTTTCTGCCGAGAACGAGCACCGTGACATGCTGAGTCTCTGGGAAAGCAGAGATCCCCAGTGCTGTTGCGGCTAAAGATAGGATGCAGAGGGATAGTGAAGACCAGCAAGATCTTTCAGGGCTGGCACCTTCCTTGTGGGAGAAGGAGCCAGACGTTTGCCTTTTCAGAAAAAGTTTCTGCCGAGAACGAGCACCGTGACATGCTGAGTCTCTGGGAAAGCAGAGATCCCCACTGCTGATGTGCCTGTGGATAGGCTGCAGGGGGATGGTGAAGACCAGCAAGATCTTTCAGGGCTGGTACTTTCCTTGTGGGAGAAGGAGCCAGACTTTTGCCTTTTCAGAAAGTTTCTGCCGAGAACGAGCACCGTGACATGCTGAGTCTCTGGGAAAGCAGAAATCCCCAGTGCTGTTGCGGCTAAAGATAGGCTGCAGAGGGATAGTGAAGACCTGCAAGAGCTTTCAGGGCTGGCACCTTCCTTGTGGGAGAAGGAGCCAGACGTTTGCCTTTTCAGAAAAAGTTTCTGCCGAGAACGAGCACCGTGACATGCTGAGTCTCTGGGAAAGCAGAGATCCCCAGTGCTGTTGCGGCTAAAGATAGGCTGCAGAGGGATAGTGAAGACCAGCAAGAGCTTTCAGGGCTGGCACCTTCCTTGTGGGAGAAGGAGCCAGACGTTTGCCTTTTCAGAAAAAGGCTCTGCCGAGAGCGAGCATCATGAGATGCTGAGTCTCTGGGAAAGCAGAGATCCCCAGTGATGTTGTGCCTGTGGATAGGCTGCAGGGGGACGGTGAAGACCAGCAAGATCTTTCAGGGCTGGCACCTTCCTTGTGGGAGAAGGAGCCAGACGTTTGCCTTTTCAGAAAAAGTTTCTGCCGAGAACGAGCACCGTGACATGCTGAGTCTCTGCGAAAAAAGAGATCCCCAGTGCTGTTGCGGCTAAAGATAGGCTGCAGAGGTATAGTGAAGACCAGCAAGAGCTTTCAGGGCTGGCACCTTCCTTGTGGGAGAAGGAGCCAGACGTTTGCCTTTTCAGAAAAAGTTTCTGCCGAGAACGAGCACCGTGACATGCTGAGTCTCTGGGAAAGCAGAGATCCCCAGTGCTGTTGCGGCTAAAGATAGTCTGCAGAGGGATAGTGAAGACCAGCAAGATCTTTCAGGGCTGGCACCTTCCTTGTGGGAGAAGGAGCCAGACGTTTGCCTTTTCAGAAAAAGTTTCTGCCGAGAACGAGCACCGTGACATGCTGAGTCTCTGGGAAAGCAGAGATCCCCAGTGCTGTTGTGCCTGTGGATAGGCTGCAGGGGGACGGTGAAGACCAGCAAGATCTTTCAGGGCTGGCACCTTCCTTGTGGGAGAAGGAGCCAGACGTTTGCCTTTTCAGAAAAAGTTTCTGCCGAGAACGAGCACCGTGACATGCTGAGTCTCTGGGAAAGCAGAGATCCCCAGTGCTGTTCTGCCTGTGGATAGGCTGCAGGGGGACGGTGAAGACCAGCAAGATCTTTCAGGGCTGGCACCTTCCTTGTGGGAGAAGGAGCCAGACGTTTGCCTTTTCAGAAAAAGTTTCTGCCGAGAACGAGCACCGTGACATGCTGAGTCTCTGGGACAGCAGAGATCCCCAGTGCTGTTGCGGCTAAAGATAGGCTGCAGAGGGATAGTGAAGACCAGCAAGAGCTTTCAGGGCTGGCAGCTTCCTTGTGGGAGAAGGAGCCAGACGTTTGCCTTTTCAGAAAAAGTTTCTGCCGAGAACGAGCACCGTGACATGCTGAGTCTCTGGGAAAGCAGAGATCCCCAGTGCTGTTGCGGCTAAAGATAGGCTGCAGAGGGATAGTGAAGACCAGCAAGAGCTTTCAGGGCTGGCAGCTTCCTTGTGGGAGAAGGAGCCAGACGTTTGCCTTTTCAGAAAAAGTTTCTGCCGAGAACGAGCACCGTGACATGCTGAGTCTCTGGGAAAGCAGAGATCCCCAGTGCTGTTGCGGCTAAAGATAGGCTGCAGAGGGATAGTGAAGACCAGCAAGATCTTTCAGGGCTGGCAGCTTCCTTGTGGGAGAAGGAGCCAGACGTTTGCCTTTTCAGAAAAAGTTTCTGCCGAGAACGAGCACCGTGACATGCTGAGTCTCTGGGAAAGCAGAGATCCCCAGTGCTGTTGTGCCTGTGGATAGGCTGCAGGGGGACGGTGAAGACCAGCAAGATCTTTCAGGGCTGGCACCTTCCTTGTGGGAGAAGGAGCCAGACGTTTGCCTTTTCAGAAAAAGTTTCTGCCGAGAACGAGCACCGTGACATGCTGAGTCTCTGGGAAAGCAGAGATCCCCAGTGCTGTTGTGTCTGAGGATAGGCTGCAGGGGGACGGTGAAGACCTGCAAGAGCTTTCAGGGCTGGCACCTTCCTTGTGGGAGAAGGAGCCAGACGTTTGCCTTTTCAGAAAAAGTTTCTGCCGAGAACGAGCACCGTGACATGCTGAGTCTCTGGGAAAGCAGAGATCCCCAGTGCTGTTGCGGCTAAAGATAGGCTGCAGAGGGATAGTGAAGACCAGCAAGAGCTTTCAGGGCTGGCACCTTCCTTGTGGGAGAAGGAGCCAGACGTTTGCCTTTTCAGAAAAAGGCTCTGCCGAGAGCGAGCATCATGAGATGCTGAGTCTCTGGGAAAGCAGAGATCCCCAGTGATGTTGTGCCTGTGGATAGGCTGCAGGGGGACGGTGAAGACCAGCAAGATCTTTCAGGGCTGGCAGCTTCCTTGTGGGAGAAGGAGCCAGACGTTTGCCTTTTCAGAAAAAGTTTCTGCCGAGAACGAGCACCGTGACATGCTGAGTCTCTGGGAAAGCAGAGATCCCCAGTGCTGTTGTGCCTGTGGATAGGCTGCAGGGGGACGGTGAAGACCAGCAAGATCTTTCAGGGCTGGCACCTTCCTTGTGGGAGAAGGAGCCAGACGTTTGCCTTTTCAGAAAAAGTTTCTGCCGAGAACGAGCACCGTGACATGCTGAGTCTCTGGGAAAGCAGAGATCCCCAGTGCTGTTGCGGCTAAAGATAGGCTGCAGAGGGATAGTGAAGACCAGCAAGATCTTACAGGGCTGGCAGCTTCCTTGTGGGAGAAGGAGCCAGACGTTTGCCTTTTCAGAAAAAGTTTCTGCCGAGAACGAGCACCGTGACATGCTGAGTCTCTGGGAAAGCAGAGATCCCCAGTGCTGTTGCGGCTAAAGATAGGATGCAGAGGGATAGTGAAGACCAGCAAGAGCTTTCAGGGCTGGCACCTTCCTTGTGGGAGAAGGAGCCAGACGTTTGCCTTTTCAGAAAAAGTTTCTGCCGAGAACGAGCACCGTGACATGCTGAGTCTCTGGGAAAGCAGAGATCCCCACTGCTGATGTGCCTGTGGATAGGCTGCAGGGGGATGGTGAAGACCAGCAAGATCTTTCAGGGCTGGTACTTTCCTTGTGGGAGAAGGAGCCAGACTTTTGCCTTTTCAGAAAGTTTCTGCCGAGAACGAGCACCGTGACATGCTGAGTCTCTGGGAAAGCAGAAATCCCCAGTGCTGTTGCGGCTAAAGATAGGCTGCAGAGGGATAGTGAAGACCTGCAAGAGCTTTCAGGGCTGGCACCTTCCTTGTGGGAGAAGGAGCCAGACGTTTGCCTTTTCAGAAAAAGTTTCTGCCGAGAACGAGCACCGTGACATGCTGAGTCTCTGGGAAAGCAGAGATCCCCAGTGCTGTTGCGGCTAAAGATAGGCTGCAGAGGGATAGTGAAGACCAGCAAGAGCTTTCAGGGCTGGCACCTTCCTTGTGGGAGAAGGAGCCAGACGTTTGCCTTTTCAGAAAAAGGCTCTGCCGAGAGCGAGCATCATGAGATGCTGAGTCTCTGGGAAAGCAGAGATCCCCAGTGATGTTGTGCCTGTGGATAGGCTGCAGGGGGACGGTGAAGACCAGCAAGATCTTTCAGGGCTGGCACCTTCCTTGTGGGAGAAGGAGCCAGACGTTTGCCTTTTCAGAAAAAGTTTCTGCCGAGAACGAGCACCGTGACATGCTGAGTCTCTGCGAAAAAAGAGATCCCCAGTGCTGTTGCGGCTAAAGATAGGCTGCAGAGGGATAGTGAAGACCAGCAAGAGCTTTCAGGGCTGGCACCTTCCTTGTGGGAGAAGGAGCCAGACGTTTGCCTTTTCAGAAAAAGTTTCTGCCGAGAACGAGCACCGTGACATGCTGAGTCTCTGGGAAAGCAGAGATCCCCAGTGCTGTTGCGGCTAAAGATAGGCTGCAGAGGGATAGTGAAGACCAGCAAGATCTTTCAGGGCTGGCAGCTTCCTTGTGGGAGAAGGAGCCAGACGTTTGCCTTTTCAGAAAAAGTTTCTGCCGAGAACGAGCACCGTGACATGCTGAGTCTCTGCGAAAGCAGAGATCCCCAGTGCTGTTGTGCCTGTGGATAGGCTGCAGGGGGACGGTGAAGACCAGCAAGATCTTTCAGGGCTGGCACCTTCCTTGTGGGAGAAGGAGCCAGACGTTTGCCTTTTCAGAAAAAGTTTCTGCCGAGAACGAGCACCGTGACATGCTGAGTCTCTGGGAAAGCAGAGATCCCCAGTGCTGTTCTGCCTGTGGATAGGCTGCAGGGGGACGGTGAAGACCAGCAAGATCTTTCAGGGCTGGCACCTTCCTTGTGGGAGAAGGAGCCAGACGTTTGCCTTTTCAGAAAAAGTTTCTGCCGAGAACGAGCACCGTGACATGCTGAGTCTCTGGGAAAGCAGAGATCCCCAGTGCTGTTGCGGCTAAAGATAGGATGCAGAGGGATACTGAAGACCAGCAAGAGCTTTCAGGGCTGGCAGCTTCCTTGTGGGAGAAGGAGCCAGACGTTTGCCTTTTCAGAAAAAGTTTCTGCCGAGAACGAGCACCGTGACATGCTGAGTCTCTGGGAAAGCAGAGATCCCCAGTGCTGTTGCGGCTAAAGATAGGCTGCAGAGGGATAGTGAAGACCAGCAAGATCTTTCAGGGCTGGCAGCTTCCTTGTGGGAGAAGGAGCCAGACGTTTGCCTTTTCAGAAAAAGTTTCTGCCGAGAACGAGCACCGTGACATGCTGAGTCTCTGGGAAAGCAGAGATCCCCAGTGCTGTTGTGCCTGTGGATAGGCTGCAGGGGGACGGTGAAGACCAGCAAGATCTTTCAGGGCTGGCACCTTCCTTGTGGGAGAAGGAGCCAGACGTTTGCCTTTTCAGAAAAAGTTTCTGCCGAGAACGAGCACCGTGACATGCTGAGTCTCTGGGAAAGCAGAGATCCCCAGTGCTGTTGCGGCTAAAGATAGGCTGCAGAGGGATAGTGAAGACCAGCAAGATCTTTCAGGGCTGGCAGCTTCCTTGTGGGAGAAGGAGCCAGACGTTTGCCTTTTCAGAAAAAGTTTCTGCCGAGAACGAGCACCGTGACATGCTGAGTCGCTGGGAAAGCAGAGATCCCCAGTGCTGTTGTGCCTGTGGATAGGCTGCAGGGGGACGGTGAAGACCAGCAAGATCTTTCAGGGCTGGCAGCTTCCTTGTGGGAGAAGGAGCCAGACGTTTGCCTTTTCAGAAAAAGTTTCTGCCGAGAACGAGCACCGTGACATGCTGAGTCTCTGGGAAAGCAGAGATCCCCAGTGCTGTTGTGTCTGAGGATAGGCTGCAGGGGGACGGTGAAGACCAGCAAGTGCTTTCAGGGCTGGCACCTTCCTTGTGGGAGAAGGAGCCAGACGTTTGCCTTTTCAGAAAAAGTTTCTGCCGAGAACGAGCACCGTGACATGCTGAGTCTCTGGGAAAGCAGAGATCCCCAGTGCTGTTGCGGCTAAAGATAGGATGCAGAGGGATAGTGAAGACCAGCAAGAGCTTTCAGGGCTGGCACCTTCCTTGTGGGAGAAGGAGCCAGACGTTTGCCTTTTCAGAAAAAGTTTCTGCCGAGAACGAGCACCGTGACATGCTGAGTCTCTGGGAAAGCAGAGATCCCCACTGCTGATGTGCCTGTGGATAGGCTGCAGGGGGATGGTGAAGACCAGCAAGATCTTTCAGGGCTGGTACTTTCCTTGTGGGAGAAGGAGCCAGACTTTTGCCTTTTCAGAAAGTTTCTGCCGAGAACGAGCACCGTGACATGCTGAGTCTCTGGGAAAGCAGAGATCCCCAGTGCTGTTGTGCCTGTGGATAGGCTGCAGAGGGATAGTGAAGACCAGCAAGATCTTTCAGGGCTGGCAGCTTCCTTGTGGGAGAAGGAGCCAGACGTTTGCCTTTTCAGAAAAAGTTTCTGCCGAGAACGAGCACCGTGACATGCTGAGTCTCTGGGAAAGCAGAGATCCCCAGTGCTGTTGCGGCTAAAGATAGGCTGCAGAGGGATAGTGAAGACCAGCAAGAGCTTTCAGGGCTGGCACCTTCCTTGTGGGAGAAGGAGCCAGACGTTTGCCTTTTCAGAAAAAGGCTCTGCCGAGAGCGAGCATCATGAGATGCTGAGTCTCTGGGAAAGCAGAGATCCCCAGTGATGTTGTGCCTGTGGATAGGCTGCAGGGGGACGGTGAAGACCAGCAAGATCTTTCAGGGCTGGCAGCTTCCTTGTGGGAGAAGGAGCCAGACGTTTGCCTTTTCAGAAAAAGTTTCTGCCGAGAACGAGCACCGTGACATGCTGAGTCTCTGCGAAAAAAGAGATCCCCAGTGCTGTTGCGGCTAAAGATATGCTGCAGAGGGATAGTGAAGACCAGCAAGAGCTTTCAGGGCTGGCACTTTCCTTGTGGGAGAAGGAGCCAGACGTTTGCTTTTTCAGAAAAAGGCTCTGCCGAGAGCGAGCACCGTGACATGCTGAGTCTCCTGGAAAGCAGAGATACCCAGTGCTGTTGTGCCTGTGGATAGGCTGCAGGGGGACGGTGAAGACCAGCAAGATCTTTCAGGGCTGGCACCTTCCTTGTGGGAGAAGGAGCCAGACGTTTGCCTTTTCAGAAAAAGTTTCTGCCGAGAACGAGCACCGTGACATGCTGAGTCTCTGGGAAAGCAGAGATCCCCAGTGCTGTTGCGGCTAAAGATAGGCTGCAGAGGGATAGTGAAGACCAGCAAGAATTTTCAGGGCTGTCACCTTCCTTGTGGGAGAAGGAGCCAGACGTTTGCCTTTTCAGAAAAAGTTTCTGCCGAGAACGAGCACCGTGACATGCTGAGTCTCTGGGAAAGCAGAGATCCCCAGTGCTGTTGCGGCTAAAGATAGGCTGCAGAGGGATAGTGAAGACCTGCAAGACCTTTCAGGGCTGGCACCTTCCTTGTGGAAGATGGAGACAAACGTTTGCCTCTTCAGAAAAACGCTCTGCCGTAAGCGAGCACCATAAAATGCTGAATCTCTGGGAAAGCAGAGCTCCCCAGTGCTGTTGCGGCTATAGATAGGCTGCAGAGGGATAGTGAAGACCAGCAAGATCTTTCAGGGCTGGCACCTTCCTTGTGGGAGAAGGAGCCAGACGTTTGCCTTTTCAGAAAAAGTTTCTGCCGAGAACGAGCACCGTGACATGCTGAGTCTCTGGGAAAGCAGAGATCCCCAGTGCTGTTGCGGCTAAAGATAGGCTGCAGAGGGATAGTGAAGACCAGCAAGAGCTTTCAGGGCTGGCAGCTTCCTTGTGGGAGAAGGAGCCAGACGTTTGCCTTTTCAGAAAAAGTTTCTGACAAGAACGAGCACCGTGACATGCTGAGTCTTTGGGAAAGCAGAGATCCCCAGTGCTGTTGCAGCTAAAGATAGGCTGCAGAGGGATAGTGAAGACCTGCAAGAGCTTTCAGGGCTGGTACCTTCCTTGTGGGAGAAGGAGCCAGACGTTTGCCTTTTCAGAAAAAGTTTCTGCCGAGAACGAGCACCGTGACATGCTGAGTCTCTGGGAAAGCAGAGATCCCCAGTGCTGTTGCAGCTAAAGATAGGCTGCAGAGGGATAGTGAAGACCTGCAAGAGCTTTCAGGGCTGGCACCTGCCTTGTGGGAGAAGGAGCCAGACGTTTGCCTTTTCAGAAAAAGTTTCTGCCGAGAACGAGCACCGTGACATGCTGAGTCTCTGGGAAAGCAGAGATCCCCAGTGCTGTTGCGGCTAAAGATAGGCTGCAGAGGGATAGTGAAGACCAACAAGAACTTTCAGGGTTGGCACCTTCCTTGTGGGAGAAGGAGCCAGACGTTTGCCTTTTCAGAAAAAGTTTCTGCCGAGAACGAGCACCGTGACATGCTGAGTCTCTGGGAAAGCAGAGATCCCCAGTGCTGTTGCGGCTAAAGATAGGCTGCAGAGGGATAGTGAAGACCAGCAAGAGCTTTCAGGGCTGGCACCTTCCTTGTGGGAGAAGGAGCCAGATGTTTGCCTTTTCAGAAAAAGTTTCTGCCGAGAACGAGCACCGTGACATGCTGAGTCTCTGGGAAAGCAGAGATCCCCAGTGCTGTTGCGGCTAAAGATAGGCTGCAGAGGGATAGTGAAGACCTGCAAGAGCTTTCAGGTCTGGCACCTTCCTTGTGGGAGAAGGAGCCAGACGTTTGCCTTTTCAGAAAAAGTTTCTGCCGAGAACGAGCACCGTGACATGCTGAGTCTCTGGGAAAGCAGAGATCCCCAGTGCTGTTGTGCCTGTGGATAGGCTGCAGGGGGACGGTGAAGACCAGCAAGATCTTTCAGGGCTGGCACCTTCCTTGTGGGAGAAGGAGCCAGACGTTTGCCTTTTCAGAAAAAGTTTCTGCCGAGAACGAGCACCGTGACATGCTGAGTCTCTGGGAAAGCAGAGATCCCCAGTGCTGTTGCGGCTAAAGATAGGCTGCAGAGGGATAGTGAAGACCTGCAAGATCTTTCAGGGCTGGCACCTGCCTTGTGGGAGAAGGAGCCAGACGTTTGCCTTTTCAGAAAAAGTTTCTGCCGAGAACGAGCACCGTGACATGCTGAGTGTCTGGGAAAGCAGAGATCCCCAGTGCTGTTGCGGCTAAAGATAGGCTGCAGAGGGATAGTGAAGACCAACAAGAACTTTCAGGGTTGGCACCTTCCTTGTGGGAGAAGGAGCCAGACGTTTGCCTTTTCAGAAAAAGTTTCTGCCGAGAACGAGCACCGTGACATGCTGAGTCTCTGGGAAAGCAGAGATCCCCAGTGCTGTTGCGGCTAAAGATAGGCTGCAGAGGGATAGTGAAGACCAGCAAGAGCTTTCAGGGCTGGCACCTTCCTTGTGGGAGAAGGAGCCAGATGTTTGCCTTTTCAGAAAAAGTTTCTGCCGAGAACGAGCACCGTGACATGCTGAGTCTCTGGGAAAGCAGAGATCCCCAGTGCTGTTGCGGCTAAAGATAGGCTGCAGAGGGATAGTGAAGACCTGCAAGAGCTTTCAGGTCTGGCACCTTCCTTGTGGGAGAAGGAGCCAGACGTTTGCCTTTTCAGAAAAAGTTTCTGCCGAGAACGAGCACCGTGACATGCTGAGTCTCTGGGAAAGCAGAGATCCCCAGTGCTGTTGTGCCTGTGGATAGGCTGCAGGGGGACGGTGAAGACCAGCAAGATCTTTCAGGGCTGGCACCTTCCTTGTGGGAGAAGGAGCCAGACGTTTGCCTTTTCAGAAAAAGTTTCTGCCGAGAACGAGCACCGTGACATGCTGAGTCTCTGGGAAAGCAGAGATCCCCAGTGCTGTTGCGGCTAAAGATAGGCTGCAGAGGGATAGTGAAGACCAGCAAGAATTTTCAGGGCTGTCACCTTCCTTGTGGGAGAAGGAGCCAGACGTTTGCCTTTTCAGAAAAAGTTTCTGCCGAGAACGAGCACCGTGACATGTTGAGTCTCTGGGAAAGCAGAGATCCCCAGTGCTGTTGCGGCTAAAGATAGGCTGCAGAGGGATAGTGAAGACCTGCAAGATCTTTCAGGGCTGGCACCTGCCTTGTGGGAGAAGGAGCCAGACGTTTGCCTTTTCAGAAAAAGTTTCTGCCGAGAACGAGCACCGTGACATGCTGAGTGTCTGGGAAAGCAGACATCCCCAGTGCTGTTGCGGCTAAATATAGGCTGCAGAGGGATAGTGAAGACCTGCAAGAACTTTTAATTTTGTCACCTTCCTTGTTGGAGAAGGAGCCTGAGTTTTACATTTTCAGAAAAAGTTTCTGCCGAGAATGAGCACCGTGACATGCTGAGTCTCTGGGACAGCAGAGATCCGCAGTGCTGTTGCGGCTATAGATAGGCTGCAGGGGGACGGAGAAGACTAGCAAGAGCTTTCAGGGCTGGCACCTTCCTTGTGGGAGAAGGAGCCAGACGTTTGCCTTTTCAGAAAAAGTTTCTGCCGAGAACGAGCACCGTGACATGCTGAGTCTCTGGGAAAGCAGAGATCCCTAGTGCTGTTGTGCCTGTGGATAGGCTGCAGGGGGACGGTGAAGACCACCAAGATCTTTCAGGGCTGGCACCTTCCTTGTGGGAGAAGGAGCCAGACGTTTGCCTTTTCAGAAAAAGTTTCTGCCGAGAACGAGCACCGTGACATGCTGAGTGTCTGGGAAAGCAGAGATCCCCAGTGCTGTTGCAGCTAAAGATAGGCTGCAGGGGGATAGTGAAGACCAGCAAGAACTTTCAGGGCTGGCACCTTCCTTGTGGGAGAAGGAGCCAGACGTTTGCCTTTTCAGAAAAAGTTTCTGCCGAGAACGAGCACCGTGACATGCTGAGTCTCTGGGAAAGCAGAGATCCCCAGTGCTGTTGCGGCTATAGATAGGCTGCAGAGGGATAGTGAAGACCTGCAAGAGCTTTCAGGGCTGGCACCTTCCTTGTGGGAGAAGGAGCCAGACGTTTGCCTTTTCAGAAAAAGTTTCTGCCGAGAACGAGCACCGTGACATGCTGAGTCTCTGGGAAAGCAGAGATCCCCAGTGCTGTTGCGGCTAAAGATAGGCTGCAGAGGGATAGTGAAGACCTGCAAGAGCTTTCAGGGCTGGCACCTGCCTTGTGGGAGAAGGAGCCAGACGTTTGCCTTTTCAGAAAAAGTTTCTGCCGAGAACGAGCACCGTGACATGCTGAGTCTCTGGGAAAGCAGAGATCCCCAGTGCTGTTGCGGCTAAATATAGGCTGCAGAGGGATAGTGAAGACCTGCAAGGTCTTTCAGGGCTGGCACCTGCCTTGTGGGAGAAGGAGCCAGACGTTTGCCTTTTCAGAAAATGTTTCTGCCGAGAACGAGCACCGTGACATGCTGAGTCTCTGGGAAAGCAGACATCCCCAGTGCTGTTGCGACTAAATATAGGCTGCAGAGGGATAGTGAAGACCTGCAAGAGCTTTTAATTTTGTCACCTTCCTTGTTGGAGAAGGAGCCTGAGTTTTACATTTTCAAAAAAAGTTTCTGCCGAGAACGAGCACCGTGACATGCTGAGTCTCTGGGAAAGCAGAGATCCCCAGTGCTGTTGCAGCTATAGATAGGCTGCAGAGGGACGGAGAAGACCAGCAAGAGCTTTCAGGGCTGGCACCTTCCTTGTGGGAGAAGGAGCCAGACGTTTGCCTTTTCAGAAAAACTTTCTGCCGAGAACGAGCACCGTGACATGCTGAGTCTCTGGGAAAGCAGAGATCCCCAGTGCTGTTGCGGCTATAGATAGGCTGCAGGGGGACGGTGAAGACCAGCAAGATCTTTCAGGGCTGGCACCTTCCTTGTGGGAGAAGGAGCCAGACGTTTGCCTTTTCAGAAAAAGTTTCTTCCGAGAACGAGCACTGTGACATGCTGAGTCTCTGGGAAAGCAGAGATCCCCAGTGCTGTTGTGCCTGTGGATAGGCTGCAGGGGGACGGTGAAGACCAGCAAGATCTTTCAGGGCTGGCACCTTCCTTGTGGGAGAAGGAGCCAGACGTTTGCCTTTTCAGAAAAAGTTTCTGCCGAGAACGAGCACCGTGACATGCTGAGTCTCTGGGAAAGCAGAGATCCCCAGTGCTGTTGTGCCTGTGGATAGGCTGCAGGGGGACGGAGAAGACCAGCAAGATCTTTCAGGGCTGGCACCTTCCTTGTGGGAGAAGGAGCCAGACTTTTGCCTTTTCAGAAAAAGTTTCTGCCGAGAACGAGAACCGTGACATGCTGAGTCTCTGGGAAAGCAGAGATCCCCAGTGCTGTTACGGCTAAAGATAGGCTGCAGAGGAATAGTGAAGACCAGCAAGATCTTTCAGGGCTGGCACCTTCCTTGTGGGAGAAGGAGCCAGACGTTTGCCTTTTCAGAAAAAGTTTCTGTCAAGAACGAGCACAGTGACATGCTGAGTGTCTGGGAAAGCAGAGATCCCCAGTGCTAATGCGGCTAAAGATAGGCTGCAGGGGGATAGTGAAGACCAGCAAGAGCTTTCAGGGCTGGCACCTTCCTTGTGGGAGAAGGAGCCAGACGTTTGCCTTTTCAGAAAAAGTTTCTGCCGAGAACGAGCACCGTGACATGCTGAGTCTCTGCGAAAGCAGAGATCCCCAGTGCTGTTGCGGCTAAAGATAGGCTGCAGAGGGATAGTGAAGACCTGCAAGAACTTTTAATTTTGTCACCTTCCTTGTTGGAGAAGGAGCCTGAGTTTTACATTTTCAGAAAAAGTTTCTGCCGAGAACGAGCACCGTGACATGCGGAGTCTCTGGGAAAGCAGAGATCCCCAGTGCTGTTGTGCCTGTGGATAGGCTGCAGGGGGACTGTGAAGACCAGCAAGATCTTTCAGGGCTGGCACCTTCCTTGTGGGAGAAGGAGCCAGACGTTTGCCTTTTCAGAAAAAGTTTCTGCCGAGAACGAGCACCGTGACATGCTGAGTCTCTGGGAAAGCAGAGATCCCCAGTGCTGTTGCGGCTAAAGATAGGCTGCAGAGGGATAGTGAAGACCTGCAAGAGCTTTCAGGGCTGGCACCTGCCTTGTGGGAGAAGGAGCCAGACGTTTGCCTTTTCAGAAAAAGTTTCTGCCGAGAACGAGCACCGTGACATGCTGAGTCTCTGGGAAAGCAGAGATCCCCAGTGCTGTTGCGGCTAAACATAGGCTGCAGAGGGATAGTGAAGACCTGCAAGAGCTTTCAGGTCTGGCACCTTCCTTGTGGGAGAAGGAGCCAGACGTTTGCCTTTTCAGAAAAAGTTTCTGCTGAGAACGAGCACCGTGACATGCTGAGTCTCTGGGAAAGCAGAGATCCCCAGTGCTGTTGTGCCTGTGGATAGGCTGCAGGGGGACGGTGAAGACCAGCAAGATCTTTCAGGGCTGGCACCTTCCTTGTGGGAGAAGGAGCCAGACGTTTGCCTTTTCAGAAAAAGTTTCTGCCGAGAACGAGCACCGTGACATGCTGAGTCTCTGGGAAAGCAGAGATCCCCAGTGCTGTTGCGGCTAAAGATAGGCTGCAGAGGGATAGTGAAGACCAGCAAGAATTTTCAGGGCTGTCACCTTCCTTGTGGGAGAAGGAGCCAGACGTTTGCCTTTTCAGAAAAAGTTTCTGCCGAGAACGAGCACCGTGACATGTTGAGTCTCTGGGAAAGCAGAGATCCCCAGTGCTGTTGCGGCTAAAGATAGGCTGCAGAGGGATAGTGAAGACCTGCAAGATCTTTCAGGGCTGGCACCTGCCTTGTGGGAGAAGGAGCCAGACGTTTGCCTTTTCAGAAAAAGTTTCTGCCGAGAACGAGCACCGTGACATGCTGAGTGTCTGGGAAAGCAGACATCCCCAGTGCTGTTGCGGCTAAATATAGGCTGCAGAGGGATAGTGAAGACCTGCAAGAACTTTTAATTTTGTCACCTTCCTTGTTGGAGAAGGAGCCTGAGTTTTACATTTTCAGAAAAAGTTTCTGCCGAGAATGAGCACCGTGACATGCTGAGTCTCTGGGACAGCAGAGATCCGCAGTGCTGTTGCGGCTATAGATAGGCTGCAGGGGGACGGAGAAGACTAGCAAGAGCTTTCAGGGCTGGCACCTTCCTTGTGGGAGAAGGAGCCAGACGTTTGCCTTTTCAGAAAAAGTTTCTGCCGAGAACGAGCACCGTGACATGCTGAGTCTCTGGGAAAGCAGAGATCCCTAGTGCTGTTGTGCCTGTGGATAGGCTGCAGGGGGACGGTGAAGACCACCAAGATCTTTCAGGGCTGGCACCTTCCTTGTGGGAGAAGGAGCCAGACGTTTGCCTTTTCAGAAAAAGTTTCTGCCGAGAACGAGCACCGTGACATGCTGAGTGTCTGGGAAAGCAGAGATCCCCAGTGCTGTTGCAGCTAAAGATAGGCTGCAGGGGGATAGTGAAGACCAGCAAGAACTTTCAGGGCTGGCACCTTCCTTGTGGGAGAAGGAGCCAGACGTTTGCCTTTTCAGAAAAAGTTTCTGCCGAGAACGAGCACCGTGACATGCTGAGTCTCTGGGAAAGCAGAGATCCCCAGTGCTGTTGCGGCTATAGATAGGCTGCAGAGGGATAGTGAAGACCTGCAAGAGCTTTCAGGGCTGGCACCTTCCTTGTGGGAGAAGGAGCCAGACGTTTGCCTTTTCAGAAAAAGTTTCTGCCGAGAACGAGCACCGTGACATGCTGAGTCTCTGGGAAAGCAGAGATCCCCAGTGCTGTTGCGGCTAAAGATAGGCTGCAGAGGGATAGTGAAGACCTGCAAGAGCTTTCAGGGCTGGCACCTGCCTTGTGGGAGAAGGAGCCAGACGTTTGCCTTTTCAGAAAAAGTTTCTGCCGAGAACGAGCACCGTGACATGCTGAGTCTCTGGGAAAGCAGAGATCCCCAGTGCTGTTGCGGCTAAATATAGGCTGCAGAGGGATAGTGAAGACCTGCAAGGTCTTTCAGGGCTGGCACCTGCCTTGTGGGAGAAGGAGCCAGACGTTTGCCTTTTCAGAAAATGTTTCTGCCGAGAACGAGCACCGTGACATGCTGAGTCTCTGGGAAAGCAGACATCCCCAGTGCTGTTGCGACTAAATATAGGCTGCAGAGGGATAGTGAAGACCTGCAAGAGCTTTTAATTTTGTCACCTTCCTTGTTGGAGAAGGAGCCTGAGTTTTACATTTTCAAAAAAAGTTTCTGCCGAGAACGAGCACCGTGACATGCTGAGTCTCTGGGAAAGCAGAGATCCCCAGTGCTGTTGCAGCTATAGATAGGCTGCAGAGTGACGGAGAAGACCAGCAAGAGCTTTCAGGGCTGGCACCTTCCTTGTGGGAGAAGGAGCCAGACGTTTGCCTTTTCAGAAAAACTTTCTGCCGAGAACGAGCACCGTGACATGCTGAGTCTCTGGGAAAGCAGAGATCCCCAGTGCTGTTGCGGCTATAGATAGGCTGCAGGGGGACGGTGAAGACCAGCAAGATCTTTCAGGGCTGGCACCTTCCTTGTGGGAGAAGGAGCCAGACGTTTGCCTTTTCAGAAAAAGTTTCTTCCGAGAACGAGCACTGTGACATGCTGAGTCTCTGGGAAAGCAGAGATCCCCAGTGCTGTTGTGCCTGTGGATAGGCTGCAGGGGGACGGTGAAGACCAGCAAGATCTTTCAGGGCTGGCACCTTCCTTGTGGGAGAAGGAGCCAGACGTTTGCCTTTTCAGAAAAAGTTTCTGCCGAGAACGAGCACCGTGACATGCTGAGTCTCTGGGAAAGCAGAGATCCCCAGTGCTGTTGTGCCTGTGGATAGGCTGCAGGGGGACGGAGAAGACCAGCAAGATCTTTCAGGGCTGGCACCTTCCTTGTGGGAGAAGGAGCCAGACTTTTGCCTTTTCAGAAAAAGTTTCTGCCGAGAACGAGAACCGTGACATGCTGAGTCTCTGGGAAAGCAGAGATCCCCAGTGCTGTTACGGCTAAAGATAGGCTGCAGAGGAATAGTGAAGACCAGCAAGATCTTTCAGGGCTGGCACCTTCCTTGTGGGAGAAGGAGCCAGACGTTTGCCTTTTCAGAAAAAGTTTCTGTCAAGAACGAGCACAGTGACATGCTGAGTGTCTGGGAAAGCAGAGATCCCCAGTGCTAATGCGGCTAAAGATAGGCTGCAGGGGGATAGTGAAGACCAGCAAGAGCTTTCAGGGCTGGCACCTTCCTTGTGGGAGAAGGAGCCAGACGTTTGCCTTTTCAGAAAAAGTTTCTGCCGAGAACGAGCACCGTGACATGCTGAGTCTCTGCGAAAGCAGAGATCCCCAGTGCTGTTGCGGCTAAAGATAGGCTGCAGAGGGATAGTGAAGACCTGCAAGAACTTTTAATTTTGTCACCTTCCTTGTTGGAGAAGGAGCCTGAGTTTTACATTTTCAGAAAAAGTTTCTGCCGAGAACGAGCACCGTGACATGCGGAGTCTCTGGGAAAGCAGAGATCCCCAGTGCTGTTGTGCCTGTGGATAGGCTGCAGGGGGACTGTGAAGACCAGCAAGATCTTTCAGGGCTGGCACCTTCCTTGTGGGAGAAGGAGCCAGACGTTTGCCTTTTCAGAAAAAGTTTCTGCCGAGAACGAGCACCGTGACATGCTGAGTCTCTGGGAAAGCAGAGATCCCCAGTGCTGTTGCGGCTAAAGATAGGCTGCAGAGGGATAGTGAAGACCTGCAAGAGCTTTCAGGGCTGGCACCTGCCTTGTGGGAGAAGGAGCCAGACGTTTGCCTTTTCAGAAAAAGTTTCTGCCGAGAACGAGCACCGTGACATGCTGAGTCTCTGGGAAAGCAGAGATCCCCAGTGCTGTTGCGGCTAAACATAGGCTGCAGAGGGATAGTGAAGACCTGCAAGAGCTTTTAATTTTGTCACGGTCCTTGTTGGAGAAGGAGCCTGAGTTTTACAGTTTCAGAAAAAGTTTCTGCCGAGAACGAGCACCGTGACATGCTGAGTCTCTGGGAAAGCAGAGATCCCCAGTGCTGTTGCGGCCAAAGATAGGCTGCAGAGGAATAGTGAAGACCAGCAAGATCTTTCAGGGCTGGCACCTTCCTTGTGGGAGAAGGAGCCAGACGTTTGCCTTTTCAGAAAAAGTTTCTGCCGAGAACGAGCACCATGACATGCTGAGTCTCTGGGAAAGCAGAGATCCCCAGTGCTGTTGCGGCTAAAGATAGGCTGCAGAGGGATAGTGAAGACCTGCAAGAGCTTTCAGGGCTGGCACCTTCCTTGTGGAAGATGGAGACAGACGTTTGTCTCCTCAGAAAAACGCTCTGCCGTAAGCGAGCACCATAAAATGCTGAATCTCTGGGAAAGCAGATCTCCCCAGTGCTGTTGCGGCTATAGATAGGCTGCAGAGGGATACTGAAGAAGAGCAAGATCTTTCAGGGCTGGCACCTTCCTTGTGGGAGAAGGAGCCAGACGTTTGCCTTTTCAGAAAAAGTTTCTGCCGAGAACGAGCACCGTGACATGCTGAGTCGCTGGGAAAGCAGAGATCCCCAGTGCTGTTGTGCCTGTGGATAGGCTGCAGGGGGACTGTGAAGACCAGCAAGATCTTTCAGGGCTGGCACCTTTCTTGTGGGAGAAGGAGCCAGACGTTTGCCTTTTCAGAAAAAGTTTCTGCTGAGAACGAGCACCGTGACATGCTGAGTCTCTGGGAAAGCAGAGATCCCCAGTACTGTTGCGGCTAAAGATAGGCTGCAGGGGGATAGTGAAGACCAGCAAGAACTTTCAGGGCTGGCACCGTCCTTGTGGGAGAAGGAGCCAGACGTTTGCCTTTTCAGAAAAAGTTTCTGCCGAGAACGAGCACCGTGACATGCTGAGTGTCTGGGAAAGCAGAGATCCCCAGAGCTGTTGAGACTATAGATAGGCTGCAGAGGGATAGTGAAGACCTGCAAGAGCTTTCAGGACTGGCACCTTCCTTGTGGAAGATGGAGCCAGACGTTTGCCTCTTCAGAAAAACGCTCTGCCGTAAGCGAGCACCATAAGATGCTGAATCTCTGGGAAAGCAGAGCTCCCCAGTGCTGTTGCGGCTAAAGATAGGCTGCAGAGGGATAGTGAAGACCTGCAAGATCTTTCAGGGCTGGCACCTTCCTTGTGGGAGAAGGAGCCAGACGTTTGCCTTTTCAGAAAAAGTTTCTGCCGAGAACGAGCACCGTGACATGCTGAGTCTCTGGGAAAGCAGAGATCCCCAGTGCTGTTGTGGCTAAAGATAGGCTGCAGAGGGATAGTGAAGACCTGCAAGAGCTTTCAGGGCTGGAACCTTTCTTGTGTAAGATTGAGCCAGACGTTTGCCTTTTGAGAAAAAGGTTCTGCCGTAAGCGAGCACCATGAGATGCTGAAGTCTCTGGGAAAGCAGAGATCCCCAGTGCTGTTGTGCCTGTGGATAGGCTGCAAGGGGACGGTGAAGACCAGCAAGATCTTTCAGGGCTGGCACCTTCCTTGTGGGAGAAGGAGCCAGACGTTTGCCTTTTCAGAAAAAGTTTCTGCCGAGAACGAGCACCGTGACATGCTGAGTCTCTGGAAAAGCAGAGATCCCCAGTGCTGTTGCGGCTAAAGATAGGCTGCAGAGGGATAGTGAAGACCAGCAAGAGCTTTCAGGGCTGGCACCTTCCTTGTGGGAGAAGGAGCCAGACGTTTGCCTTTTCAGAAAAAGTTTCTGCCGAGAACGAGCACCGTAACATGCTGAGTGTCTGGGAAAGCACAGATCCCCAGTGCTGTTGCGGCTAAAGATCGGCTGCAGAGGGATAGTGAAGACCTGCAAGATCTTTCAGGGCTGGCACCTTCCTTGTGGGAGAAGGAGCCAGACGTTTGCCTTTTCAGAAAAAGTTTCTGCCGAGAACGAGCACCGTGACATGCTGAGTCTCTGGGAAAGCAGAGATCCCCAGTGCTGTTGCGGCTAAAGATAGGCTGCAGAGGGATAGTGAAGACCAGCAAGAGCTTTCAGGGCTGGCACCTTCCTTGTGGGAGAAGGAGCCGTAAGTTTGTCTTTTCAGAAAAAGTTTCTGCCAAGAACGAGCACCATGACATGCTGAGTCTCTGGGAAAGCAGAGATCCCCAGTGCTGTTGTGCCTGTGGATAGGCTGCAGGGTGATGGTGAAGACCAGCAAGATCTTTCAGGGCTGGCACCTTCCTTGTGGGAGAAGGAGCCAGACGTTTGCCTTTTCAGAAAAAGTTTCTGCCGAGAACGAGCACCGTGACATGCTGAGTCTCTGGGAAAGCAGAGATCCCCAGTGCTGTTGTGCCTGTGGATAGGCTGCAGGGGAACGGTGAAGACCAGCAAGATCTTTCAGGGCTGGCACCTTCCTTGTGGGAGAAGGAGCCAGACGTTTGCCTTTTCAGAAAAAGTTTCTGCCGAGAACGAGCACCGTAACATGCTGAGTCTCTGGGAAAGCACAGATCCCCAGTGCTGTTGCGGCTAAAGATAGGCTGCAGAGGGATAGTGAAGACCTGCAAGAGCTTTCAGGGCTGGCACCTTCCTTGTGGGAGAAGGAGCCAGACGTTTGCCTTTTCAGAAAAAGTTTCTGCCGAGAATGAGCACCGTGACATGCTGAGTCTCTGGGAAAGCAGAGATCCCCAGTGCTGTTGCGGCTAAATATAGGCTGCAGAGGGATAGTGAAGACCAGCAAGAGCTTTCAGGGCTGGCACCTTCCTTGTGGGAGAAGGAGCCGTAAGTTTGTCTTTTCAGAAAAAGTTTCTGCCGAGAACGAGCACCGTGACATGCTGAGTCTCTGGGAAAGCAGAGATCCCCAGTGCTGTTGTGCCTGTGGATAGGCTGCAGGAGGACGGTGAAGACCAGCAAGATCTTTCAGGTCTGGCACCTTCCTTGTGGGAGAAGGAGCCAGACGTTTGCCTTTTCAGAAAAAGTTTCTGCCGAGAACGAGCACCGTGACATGCTGAGTCTCTGGGAAAGCAGAGATCCCCAGTGCTGTTGTGCCTGTGGATAGGCTGCAGGGGGACGGTGAAGACCAGCAAGATCTTTAAGGGCTGGCACCTTCCTTGTGGGAGAAGGAGCCAGACGTTTGCCTTTTCAGAAAAAGTTTCTGCCGAGTACGAGCACCGTGACATGCGGAGTCTCTGGGAAAGCACAGATCCCCAGTTCTGTTGCGGCTAAAGATAGGCTGCAGAGGGATAGTGAAGACCAGCAAGAGCTTTCAGGGCTGGCACCTTCCTTGGAGAAGGAGCCGTAAGTTTGTCTTTTCAGAAAAAGTTTCTGCCGAGAACGAGCACCGTGACATGCTGAGGCTCTGGGAAAGCAGAGATCCCAGTGCTGTTGCGGCTAAATATAGGCTGCAGGGGGACGGTGAAGACCAGCAAGATCTTTCAGGGCTGGCAGCTTCCTTGTGGGAGAAGGAGCCAGACGTTTGCCTTTTCAGAAAAAGTTTCTGCCGAGAACGAGCACCGTGACATGCTGAGTCGCTGGGAAAGCAGAGATCCCCAGTGCTGTTGTGCCTGTGGATAGGCTGCAGGAGGACGGTGAAGACCAGCAAGATCTTTCAGGGCTGGCAGCTTCCTTGTGGGAGAAGGAGCCAGACGTTTGCCTTTTCAGAAAAAGTTTCTGCCGAGAACGAGCACCGTGACATGCTGAGTCTCTGGGAAAGCAGAGATCCCCAGTGCTGTTGCGGCTAAAGATAGGCTGCAGAGGGATAGTGAAGACCAGCAAGAGCTTTCAGGGCTGGCACCTTCCTTGTGGGAGAAGGAGCCAGACGTTTGCCTTTTCAGAAAAAGTTTCTGCCGAGAACGAGCACCGTGACATGCTGAGTCTCTGGGAAAGCAGAGATCCCCAGTGCTGTTCTGCCTGTGGATAGGCTGCAGGGGGACGGTGAAGACCAGCAAGATCTTTAAGGGCTGGCACCTTCCTTGTGGGAGAAGGAGCCAGACGTTTGCGTTTTCAGAAAAAGTTTCTGCCGAGTACGAGCACCGTGACATGCGGAGTCTCTGGGAAAGCACAGATCCCCAGTTCTGTTGCGGCTAAAGATACGCTGCAGAGGGATAGTGAAGACCAGCAAGAGCTTTCAGGGCTGGCACCTTCCTTGGAGAAGGAGCCGTAAATTTGTCTTTTCAGAAAAAGTTTCTGCCGAGAACGAGCACCGTGACATGCTGAGGCTCTGGGAAAGCAGAGATCCCCAGAGCTGTTGCGGCTAAAGATAGGCTGCAGAGGGATAGTGAAGATCTGTAAGAGCTTTCAGGGCTGGCACCTTCCTTGTGGGAGAAGGAGCCAGACGTTTGCCTTTTCAGAAAAAGTTTCTGCCGAGAACGAGCACCGTGACATGCTGTGTCTCTGGGAAAGCAGAGATCCCCAGTGCTGTTGTGGCTAAAGATAGGCTGCAGAGGGATAGTGAAGACCTGCAAGAGCTTTCAGGGCTGGCACCTTTCTTGTGGAAGATTGAGCCAGACGTTTGCCTCTTCAGAAAAAGGTTCTGCCGTAAGCGAGCGACATGAGATGCTGAGTCTCTGGGAAAGCAGAGATCCCCAGTGCTGTTGTGCCTGTGGATAGGCTGCAGGGGGACGGTGAAGACCAGCAAGATCTTTCAGGGCTGGCACCTTCCTTGTGGGAGAAGGAGCCAGACGTTTGCCTTTTCAGAAAAAGTTTCTGCCGAGAACGAGCACCGTGACATGCTGAGTCTCTGGGAAAGCAGAGATCCCCAGTGCTGTTGCGGCTAAAGATAGGCTGCAGAGGGATAGTGAAGACCTGCAAGAGCTTTCAGAGCTGGCACCTTCCTTGTGGGAGAAGGAGCCAGACGTTTGCCTTTTCAGAAAAAGTTTCTGCCGAGAACGAGCACCGTGACATGCTGAGTCTCTGGGAAAGCAGAGATCCCCAGAGCTGTTGTGCCTGTGGATAGGCTGCAGGGGGACGGTGAAGACCTGCAAGACCTTTCAGGGCTGGCACCTTCCTTGTGGAAGATGGAGCCAGACGTTTGCCTCTTCAGAAAAACGCTCTGCCGTAAGCGAGCACCATAAGATGCTGAATCTCTGGGAAAGCAGAGCTCCCCAGTGCTGTTGCGGCTAAAGATAGGCTGCAGAGGGATAGTGAAGACCTGCAAGAGCTTTCAGGGCTGGCACCTTCCTTGTGGGAGAAGGAGCCAGACGTTTGCCTTTTCAGAAAAAGTTTCTGCCGAGAACGAGCACCGTGACATGCTGAGTCTCTGGGAAAGCAGAGATCCCCAGTGCTGTTGTGGCTAAAGATAGGCTGCAGAGGGATAGTGAAGACCTGCAAGAGCTTTCAGGGCTGGCACCTTTCTTGTGGAAGATTGAGCCAGACTTTTGCCTCTTCAGAAAAAGGTTCTGCCGTAAGCGACGACCATGAGATGCTGAGTCTCTGGGAAAGCAGAGATCCCCAGTGCTGTTGTGCCTGTGGATAGGCTGCAGGGGGATGGTGAAGACCAGCAAGATCTTTCAGGGCTGGCACCTTCCTTGTGGGAGAAGGAGCCAGACGTTTGCCTTTTCAGAAAAAGTTTCTGACGAGAAAAAGCACCATGACATGCTGAGTCTCTGAGAAAGCAGAGATCCCCAGTGCTGTTGTGCCTGCGGATAGGCTGCAGGGGGACGGTGAAGACCAGCAAGATCTTTCAGGTCTGGCACCTTCCTTGTGGGAGAAGGAGCCAGACGTTTGCCTTTTCAGAAAAAGTTTCTGCCGAGAACGAGCACCGTGACATGCTGAGTCTCTGGGAAAGCAGAGATCCCCAGTGCTGTTGCGGCTAAAGATAGGCTGCAGAGGGATAGTGAAGACCAGCAAGAGCTTTCAGGGCTGGCACCTTCCTTGTGGGAGAAGGAGCCGTAAGTTTGTCTTTTCAGAAAAAGTTTCTGCCAAGAACGAGCACCATGACATGCTGAGTCTCTGGGAAAGCAGAGATCCCCAGTGCTGTTGTGCCTGTGGATAGGCTGCAGGGGAACGGTGAAGACCAGCAAGATCTTTCAGGGCTGGCACCTTCCTTGTGGGAGAAGGAGCCAGACGTTTGCCTTTTCAGAAAAAGTTTCTGCCGAGAACGAGCACCGTGACATGCTGAGTCTCTGGGAAAGCAGAGATCCCCAGTGCTGTTGTGCCTGTGGATAGGCTGCAGGGGAACGGTGAAGACCAGCAAGATCTTTCAGGGCTGGCACCTTCCTTGTGGGAGAAGGAGCCAGACGTTTGCCTTTTCAGAAAAAGTTTCTGCCGAGAACGAGCACCGTAACATGCTGAGTCTCTCGGAAAGCAGAGTTCCCCAGTGCTGTTGCGGCTAAATATAGGCTGCAGAGGGATAGTGAAGACCAGCAAGAGCTTTCAGGGCTGGCACCTTCCTTGTGGGAGAAGGAGCCGTAAGTTTGTCTTTTCAGAAAAAGTTTCTGCCGAGAACGAGCACCGTGACATGCTGAGTCTCTGGGAAAGCAGAGATCCCCAGTGCTGTTGTGCCTGTGGATAGGCTGCAGGAGGACGGTGAAGACCAGCAAGATCTTTCACGTCTGGCACCTTCCTTGTGGGAGAAGGAGCCAGACGTTTGCCTTTTCAGAAAAAGTTTCTGCCGAGAACGAGCACCGTGACATGCTGAGTCTCTGGGAAAGCAGAGATCCCCAGTGCTGTTGCGGCTACAGATAGGCTGCAGAGGGATAGTGAAGACCAGCAAGAGCTTTCAGGGCTGGCACCTTCCTTGTGGGAGAAGGAGCCAGACGTTTGCCTTTTCAGAAAAAGTTTCTGCCGAGAACGAGCACCGTGACATGCTGAGTCTCTGGGAAAGCAGAGATCCCCAGTGCTGTTGTGCCTGTGGATAGGCTGCAGGGGGACGGTGAAGACCAGCAAGATCTTTCAGGTCTGGCACCTTCCTTGTGGGAGAAGGAGCCAGACGTTTGCCTTTTCAGAAAAAGTTTCTGCCGAGAACGAGCACCGTGACATGCTGAGTCTCTGGGAAAGCAGAGATCCCCAGTGCTGTTGCGGCTAAAGATAGGCTGCAGAGGGATAGTGAAGACCAGCAAGAGCTTTCAGGGCTGGCACCTTCCTTGTGGGAGAAGGAGCCAGACGTTTGCCTTTTCAGAAAAAGTTTCTGCCGAGAACGAGCACCGTGACATGCTGAGTCTCTGGGAAAGCAGAGATCCCCAGTGCTGTTGTGCCTGTGGATAGGCTGCAGGGGGACGGTGAAGACCAGCAAGATCTTTAAGGGCTGGCACCTTCCTTGTGGGAGAAGGAGCCAGACGTTTGCCTTTTCAGAAAAAGTTTCTGCCGAGTACGAGCACCGTGACATGCGGAGTCTCTGGGAAAGCACAGATCCCCAGTTCTGTTGCGGCTAAAGATACGCTGCAGAGGGATAGTGAAGACCAGCAAGAGCTTTCAGGGCTGGCACCTTCCTTGGAGAAGGAGCCGTAAATTTGTCTTTTCAGAAAAAGTTTCTGCCGAGAACGAGCACCGTGACATGCTGAGGCTCTGGGAAAGCAGAGATCCCCAGAGCTGTTGCGGCTAAAGATAGGCTGCAGAGGGATAGTGAAGATCTGTAAGAGCTTTCAGGGCTGGCACCTTCCTTGTGGGAGAAGGAGCCAGACGTTTGCCTTTTCAGAAAAAGTTTCTGCCGAGAACGAGCACCGTGACATGCTGTGTCTCTGGGAAAGCAGAGATCCCCAGTGCTGTTGTGGCTAAAGATAGGCTGCAGAGGGATAGTGAAGACCTGCAAGAGCTTTCAGGGCTGGCACCTTTCTTGTGGAAGATTGAGCCAGACGTTTGCCTCTTCAGAAAAAGGTTCTGCCGTAAGCGAGCGACATGAGATGCTGAGTCTCTGGGAAAGCAGAGATCCCCAGTGCTGTTGTGCCTGTGGATAGGCTGCAGGGGGACGGTGAAGACCAGCAAGATCTTTCAGGGCTGGCACCTTCCTTGTGGGAGAAGGAGCCAGACGTTTGCCTTTTCAGAAAAAGTTTCTGCCGAGAACGAGCACCGTGACATGCTGAGTCTCTGGGAAAGCAGAGATCCCCAGTGCTGTTGTGCCTGTGGATAGGCTGCAGGGGGACGGTGAAGACCAGCAAGATCTTTCAGGGCTGGCACCTTCCTTGTGGGAGAAGGAGCCAGACGTTTGCCTTTTCAGAAAAAGTTTCTGCCGAGAACGAGCACCGTAACATGCTGAGTCTCTGGGAAAGCACAGATCCCCAGTGCTGTTGCGGCTAAAGATAGGCTGCAGAGGGATAGTGAAGACCTGCAAGATCTTTCAGGGCTGGCACCTTCCTTGTGGGAGAAGGAGCCAGACGTTTGCCTCTTCAGAAAAAGGTTCTGCCGAGAATGAGCACCGTGACATGCTGAGTCTCTGGGAAAGCAGAGATCCCCAGTGCTGTTGCGGCTAAAGATAGGCTGCAGAGGGATAGTGAAGACCAGCAAGAGCTTTCAGGGCTGGCACCTTCCTTGTGGGAGAAGGAGCCGTAAGTTTGTCTTTTCAGAAAAAGTTTCTGCCGAGAACGAGCACCGTGACATGCTGAGTCTCTGGGAAAGCAGAGATCCCCAGTGCTGTTGTGCCTGTGGATAGGCTGCAGGAGGACGGTGAAGACCAGCAAGATCTTTCAGGTCTGGCACCTTCCTTGTGGGAGAAGGAGCCAGACGTTTGCCTTTTCAGAAAAAGTTTCTGCCGAGAACGAGCACCGTGACATGCTGAGTGTCTGGGAAAGCAGAGATCCCCAGTGCTGTTGCGGCTAAAGATAGGCTGCAGAGGGATAGTGAAGACCAGCAAGAGCTTTCAGGGCTGGCACCTTCCTTGTGGGAGAAGGAGCCAGACGTTTGCCTTTTCAGAAAAAGTTTCTGCCGAGAACGAGCACCGTGACATGCTGAGTCTCTGGGAAAGCAGAGATCCCCAGTGCTGTTGTGCCTGTGGATAGGCTGCAGGGGGACGGTGAAGACCAGCAAGATCTTTAAGGGCTGGCACCTTCCTTGTGGGAGAAGGAGCCAGACGTTTGCCTTTTCAGAAAAAGTTTCTGCCGAGTACGAGCACCGTGACATGCGGAGTCTCTGGGAAAGCACAGATCCCCAGTTCTGTTGCGGCTAAAGATAGGCTGCAGAGGGATAGTGAAGACCAGCAAGAGCTTTCAGGGCTGGCACCTTCCTTGGAGAAGGAGCCGTAAGTTTGTCTTTTCAGAAAAAGTTTCTGCCGAGAACGAGCACCGTGACATGCTGAGGCTCTGGGAAAGCAGAGATCCCCAGAGCTGTTGCGGCTAAAGATAGGCTGCAGAGGGATAGTGAAGATCTGTAAGAGCTTTCAGGGCTGGCACCTTCCTTGTGGGAGAAGGAGCCAGACATTTGCCTTTTCAGAAAAAGTTTCTGCCGAGAACGAGCACCGTGACATGCTGTGTCTCTGGGAAAGCAGAGATCCCCAGTGCTGTTGTGGCTAAAGATAGGCTGCAGAGGGATAGTGAAGACCTGCAAGAGCTTTCAGGGCTGGCACCTTTCTTGTGGAAGATTGAGCCAGACGTTTGCCTCTTCAGAAAAAGGTTCTGCCGTAAGCGAGCGACATGAGATGCTGAGTCTCTGGGAAAGCAGAGATCCCCAGTGCTGTTGTGCCTGTGGATAGGCTGCAGGGGGACGGTGAAGACCAGCAAGATCTTTCAGGGCTGGCACCTTCCTTGTGGGAGAAGGAGCCAGACGTTTGCCTTTTCAGAAAAAGTTTCTGCCGAGAACGAGCACCGTGACATGCTGAGTCTCTGGGAAAGCAGAGATCCCCAGTGCTGTTGTGGCTAAAGATAGGCTGCAGAGGGATAGCGAAGACCTGCAAGATCTTTCAGGGCTGGCACCTTCCTTGTGGGAGAAGGAGCCAGACGTTTGCCTTTTCAGAAAAAGTTTCTGCCGAGAACGAGCACCGTGACATGCTGAGTCTCTGGGAAAGCAGATATCCCCAGTGCTGTTGCAGCTAAAGATAGGCTGCAGAGGGATAGTGAAGACCAGCAAGAACTGTCAGGGCTGGCACCTTCCTTGTGGGAGAAGGAGCCAGACGTTTGCCTTTTCAGAAAAAGTTTCTGCCGAGAAAAAGCACCGTGACATGCTGAGTCTCTGAGAAAGCAGAGATCCCCAGTGCTGTTGTGCCTGCGGATAGGCTGCAGGGGGACGGTGAAGACCAGCAAGATCTTTCAGGGCTGGCACCTTCCTTGTGGGAGAAGGAGCCAGACGTTTGCCTTTTCAGAAAAAGTTTCTGCCGAGAACGAGCACTGTGACATGCTGAGTCTCTGGGAAAGCAGAGATCCCCAGTGCTGTTGCGGCTAAAGATAGGCTGCAGAGGGATAGTGAAGACCAGAAAGAGCTTTCAGGGCTGGCACCTTCCTTGTGGGAGAAGGAACCAGACGTTTGCCTTTTCAGAAAAAGTTTCTGCCGAGAACGAGCACCGTGACATGCTGAGTCTCTGGGAAAGCAGAGATCCCCAGTGCTGTTGTGCCTGTGGATAGGTTGCAGGGGGACGGTGAAGACCAGCAAGAGCTTTCAGGGCTGGCACCTTCCTTGTGGGAGAAGGAGCCAGACGTTTGCCTTTTCAGAAAAAGTTTCTGCCGAGAACGAGCACCGTGACATGCTGAGTCTCTGGAAAAGCAGAGATCCCCAGTGCTGTTGCGGCTAAAGATAGGCTGCAGAGGGATAGTGAAGGCCAGCAGGAGCTTTCAGGGCTGGCACCTTCCTTGTGGGAGAAGGAGCCAGACGTTTGCCTTTTCAGAAAAAGTTTCTGCCGAGAAAAAGCACCGTGACATGCTGAGTATCTGAGAAAGCAGAGATCCCCAGTGCTGTTGTGCCTGCGGATAGGCTGCAGGGGGACGGTGAAGACCAGCAAGATCTTTCAGGGCTGGCACCTTCCTTGTGGGAGAAGGAGCCAGACGTTTGCCTTTTCAGAAAAAGGCTCTGCCGAGAGCGAGCACCATGAGATGCTGAGTCTCTGGGAAAGCAGAGATCCCCAGTGCTGTTGTGCCTGCGGATAGGCTGCAGGGGGACGGTGAAGACCAGCAAGATCTTTCAGGTCTGGCACCTTCCTTGTGGGAGAAGGAGCCAGACGTTTGCCTTTTCAGAAAAAGATTCTGCCGAGAACGAGCACCGTGACATGCTGAGTCTCTGGGAAAGCAGAGATCCCCAGTGCTGTTGTGCCTGTGGATAGGCTGCAGGGGGATGGTGAAGACCAGCAAGATCTTTCAGGGCTGGCACCTTCCTTGTGGGAGAAGGAGCCAGACGTTTGCCTTTTGAGAAAAAGGCTCTGCCGAAAGCGAGCACCTTGAGATGCTGAGTCTCTGGGAAAGCAGAGATCCCCAGTGCTGTTGTGCCTGTGGATAGGCTGCAGGGGGACGGTGAAGACCAGCAAGTTCTTTCAGGTCTCGCACCTTCCTTGTGGGAGAAGGAGCCAGACGTTTGCCTTTTCAGAAAAAGTTTCTGCCGAGAACGAGCACCGTGACATGCTGAGTCTCTGCGAAAGCAGAGATCCCCAGTGCTGTTGCGGCTAAAGATAGGCTGCAGAGGGATAGTGAAGACCAGCAAGAGCTTTCAGGGCTGGCACCTTCCCTGTGGGAGAAGGAGCCAGACGTTTGCCTTTTCAGAAAAAGGCTCTGCCGAGAGCGAGCACCATGAGATGCTGAGTCTCTGGGAAAGCAGAGATCCCCAGTGCTGTTGTGCCTGTGGATAGGCTGCAGGGGGACGGTGAAGACCAGCAAGATCTTTCAGGTCTGGCACCTTCCTTGTGGGAGAAGGAGCCAGACGTTTGCCTTTTCAGAAAAAGTTTCTGCCGAGAACGAGCACCGTGACATGCTGAGTCTCTGGAAAAGCAGAGATCCCCAGTGCTGTTGCGGCTAAAGATAGGCTGCAGAGGGATAGTGAAGACCAGCAAGAGCTTTCAGGGCTGGCACCTTCCTTGTGGGAGAAGGAGCCAGACGTTTGCCTTTTCAGAAAAAGTTTCTGCCGAGAACGAGCACCGTGACATGCTGAGTCTCTGGGAAAGCAGAGATCCCCAGTGCTGTTGTGCCTGTGCATAGGCTGCAGGGGGATGGTGAAGACCAGCAAGATCTTTCAGGGCTGGCACCTTCCTTGTGGGAGAAGGTGCCAGACGTTTGCCTTTTGAGAAAAAGTTTCTGCCGAGAACGAGCACCGTGACATGCTGAGTCTCTGGGAAAGCAGAGATCCCCAGTGCTGTTGCGGCTAAAGATAGGCTGCAGAGGGATAGTGAAGACCAGCAAGAGCTTTCAGGGCTGGCACCTTCCTTGTGGGAGAAGGAGCCAGACGTTTGCCTTTTCAGAAAAAGTTTCTGCCGAGAACGAGCACCGTGACATGCTGAGTCTCTGGAAAAGCAGAGATTCCCAGTGCTGTTGCGGCTAAAGATAGGCTGCAGAGGGATAGTGAAGACCAGCAGGAGCTTTCAGGGCTGGCACCTTCCTTGTGGGAGAAGGAGCCGTAAGTTTGCCTTTTCAGAAAAAGTTTCTGCCGAGAAAAAGCACCGTGACATGCTGAGTCTCTGAGAAAGCAGAGATCCCCAGTGCTGTTGTGCCTGCGGATAGGCTGCAGGGGGACGGTGAAGACCAGCAAGATCTTTCAGGGCTGGCACATTCCTTGTGGGAGAAGGAGCCAGACGTTTGCCTTTTCAGAAAAAGGCTCTGCCGAGAGCGAGCACAATGAGATGCTGAGTCTCTGGGAAAGCAGAGATCCCCAGTGCTGTTGTGCCTGTGCATAGGCTGCAGGGGGACGGTGAAGACCAGCAAGATCTTTCAGGGCTGGCACCTTCCTTGTGGGAGAAGGAGCCAGACGTTTGCCTTTTCAGAAAAAGTTTCTGCCGAGAACGAGCACCGTGACATGCTGAGTCTCTGGGAAAGCAGAGATCCCCAGTGCTGTTGCGGCTAAAGATAGGCTGCAGAGGGATAGTGAAGACCAGCAGGAGCTTTCAGGGCTGGCACCTTCCTTGTGGGAGAAGGAGCCAGACGTTTGCCTTTTCAGAAAAAGTTTCTGCCGAGAAAAAGCACCGTGACATGCTGAGTCTCTGAGAAAGCAGAGATCCCCAGTGCTGTTGTGCCTGTGCATAGGCTGCAGGGGGATGGTGAAGACCAGCAAGATCTTTCAGGGCTGGCACCTTCCTTGTGGGAGAAGGTGCCAGACGTTTGCCTTTTGAGAAAAAGTTTCTGCCGAGAACGAGCACCGTGACATGCTGAGTCTCTGGGAAAGCAGAGATCCCCAGTGCTGTTGCGGCTAAAGATAGGCTGCAGAGGGATAGTGAAGACCAGCAAGAGCTTTCAGGGCTGGCACCTTCCTTGTGGGAGAAGGAGCCAGACGTTTGCCTTTTCAGAAAAAGTTTCTGCCGAGAACGAGCACCGTGACATGCTGAGTCTCTGGGAAAGCAGAGATCCCCAGTGCTGTTGTGCCTGTGGATAGGCTGCAGGGGGACGGTGAAGACCAGCAAGATCTTTCAGGGCTGGCACCTTCCTTGTGGGAGAAGGAGCCAGACGTTTGCCTTTTCAGAAAAAGTTTCTGCCGAGAACGAGCACCGTGACATGCTGAGTCTCTGGAAAAGCAGAGATCCCCAGTGCTGTTGCGGCTAAAGATAGGCTGCAGAGGGATAGCGAAGACCAGCAAGAGCTTTCAGGGCTGGCACCTTCCTTGTGGGAGAAGGAGCCAGACGTTTGCCTTTTCAGAAAAAGGCTCTGCCGAGAGCGAGCACCATGAGATGCTGAGTCTCTGGGAAAGCAGAGATCCCCAGTGCTGTTGTGCCTGTGGATAGGCTGCAGGGGGACGGTGAAGACCAGCAAGATCTTTCAGGGCTGGCAGCTTCCTTGTGGGAGAAGGAGCCAGACGTTTGCCTTTTCAGAAAAAGTTTCTGCCGAGAACGAGCACCGTGACATGCTGAGTCTCTGGGAAAGCAGAGATCCCCAGTGCTGTTGTGCCTGTGGATAGGCTGCAGAGGGATGGTGAAGACCAGCAAGATCTTTCAGGGATGGCACCTTCCTTGTGGGAGAAGGAGCCAGACGTTTGCCTTTTCAGAAAAGGTTTCTGCCGAGAACGAGCACCGTGACATGCTGAGTCTCTGGGAAAGCAGAGATCCCCAGTGCTGTTGTGCCTGTGGATAGGCTGCAGGGGGACGGTGAAGACCAGCAAGATCTTTCAGGTCTGGCACCTTCCTTGTGGGAGAAGGAGCCAGACGTTTGCCTTTTCAGAAAAAGTTTCTGCCGAGAACGAGCACCGTGACATGCTGAGTCTCTGGGAAAGCAGAGATCCCCAGTGCTGTTGCGGCTAAAGATAGGCTGCAGAGGGATAGTGAAGACCAGCAAGAGCTTTCAGGGCTGGCACCTTCCTTGTGGGAGAAGGAGCCAGACGTTTGCCTTTTCAGAAAAAGGCTCTGCCGAGAGCGAGCACCGTGACATGCTGAGTATCTGGAAAAGCAGAGATCCCCAGTGCTGTTGTGCCTGTGGATAGGTTGCAGGGGGACGGTGAAGACCAGCAAGATCTTTCAGGGCTGGCACCTTCCTTGTGGGAGAAGGAGCCAGACGTTTGCCTTTTCAGAAAAAGGCTCTGCCGAGAGCGAGCACCATGAGATGCTGAGTCTCTGGGAAAGCAGAGATCCCCAGTGCTGTTGTGCCTGTGGATAGGCTGCAGGGGGACGGTGAAGACCAGCAAGATCTTTCAGGTCTGGCACCTTCCTTGTGGGAGAAGGAGCCAGACGTTTGCCTTTTCAGAAAAAGATTCTGCCGAGAACGAGCACCGTGACATGCTGAGTCTCTGGGAAAGCAGAGATCCCCAGTGCTGTTGTGCCTGTGGATAGGCTGCAGGGGGACGGTGAAGACCAGCAAGATCTTTCAAGTCTAGCACCTTCCTTGTGGGAGAAGGAGCCAGACGTTTGCCTTTTCAGAAAAAGTTTCTGCCGAGAACGAGCACCGTGACATGCTGAGTCTCTGGGAAAGCAGAGATCCCCAGTGCTGTTGCGGCTAAAGATAGGCTGCAGAGGGATAGTGAAGACCAGCAAGAGCTTTCAGGGCTGGCACCTTCCTTGTGGGAGAAGGAGCCAGACGTTTGCCTTTTCAGAAAAAGTTTCTGCCGAGAACGAGCACCGTGACATGCTGAGTCTCTGGAAAAGCAGAGATCCCCAGTGCTGTTGTGCCTGTGGATAGGTTGCAGGGGGACGGTGAAGACCAGCAAGAGCTTTCAGGGCTGGCACCTTCCTTGTGGGAGAAGGAGCCAGACGTTTGCCTTTTCAGAAAAAGTTTCTGCCGAGAACGAGCACCGTGACATGCTGAGTCTCTGGAAAAGCAGAGATCCCCAGTGCTGTTGCGGCTAAAGATAGGCTGCAGAGGGATAGTGAAGACCAGCAGGAGCCTTCAGGGCTGGCACCTTCCTTGTGGGAGAAGGAGCCAGACGTTTGCCTTTTCAGAAAAAGTTTCTGACGAGAAAAAGCACCATGACATGCTGAGTCTCTGAGAAAGCAGAGATCCCCAGTGCTGTTGTGCCTGCGGATAGGCTGCAGGGGGACGGTGAAGACCAGCAAGATCTTTCAGGTCTGGCACCTTCCTTGTGGGAGAAGGAGCCAGACGTTTGCCTTTTCAGAAAAAGTTTCTGCCGAGAACGAGCACCGTGACATGCTGAGTCTCTGGGAAAGCAGAGATCCCCAGTGCTGTTGCGGCTAAAGATAGGCTGCAGAGGGATAGTGAAGACCAGCAAGAGCTTTCAGGGCTGGCACCTTCCTTGTGGGAGAAGGAGCCAGACGTTTGCCTTTTCAGAAAAAGGCTCTGCCGAGAGCGAGCACCATGAGATGCTGAGTCTCTGGGAAAGCAGAGATCCCCAGTGCTGTTTTGCCTGTGGATAGGCTGCAGGGGGACGGTGAAGACCAGCAAGATCTTTCAGGGCTGGCACCTTCCTTGTGGGAGAAGGAGCCAGACGTTTGCCTTTTCAGAAAAAGTTTCTGCCGAGAACGAGCACCGTGACATGCTGAGTCTCTGAGAAAGCAGAGATCCCCAGTGCTGTTGCGGCTAAAGATAGGCTGCAGAGGGATAGTGAAGACCAGCACGAGCTTTCAGGGCTGGCACCTTCCCTGTGGGAGAAGGAGCCAGACGTTTGCCTTTTCAGAAAAAGGCTCTGCCGAGAGCGAGCACCATGAGATGCTGAGTCTCTGGGAAAGCAGAGATCCCCAGTGCTGTTGTGCCTGTGGATAGGCTGCAGGGGGACGGTGAAGACCAGCAATATCTTTCAGGGCTGGCACCTTCCTTGTGGGATAAGGAGCCAGACGTTTGCCTTTTCAGAAAAAGATTCTGCCGAGAACGAGCACCGTGACATGCTGAGTCTCTGGGATAGCAGAGATCCCCAGTGCTGTTGTGCCTGTGGATAGGCTGCAGGGGGACGGTGAAGACCAGCAAGATCTTTCAGGGCTGGCACCTTCCTTGTGGGAGAAGGAGCCAGACGTTTGCCTTTTCAGAAAAAGTTTCTGCCGAGAACGAGCACCGTGACATGCTGAGTCTCTGGAAAAGCAGAGATCCCCAGTGCTGTTGCGGCTAAAGATAGGCTGCAGGGGGACGGTGAAGACCAGCAAGATCTTTCAGGTCTGGCACCTTCCTTGTGGGAGAAGGAGCCAGACGTTTGCCTTTTCAGAAAAAGTTTCTGCCGAGAACGAGCACCGTGACATGCTGAGTCTCTGGGAAAGCAGAGATCCCCAGTGCTGTTGCGGCTAAAGATAGGCTGCAGAGGGATAGTGAAGACCAGCAAGAGCTTTCAGGGCTGGCACCTTCCTTGTGGGAGAAGGAGCCAGACGTTTGCCTTTTCAGAAAAAGTTTCTGCCGAGAACGAGCACCGTGACATGCTGAGTCTCTGGGAAAGCAGAGATCCCCAGTGCTGTTGTGCCTGTGGATAGGCTGCAGGGGGACGGTGAAGACCAGCAAGATCTTTCAGGGCTGGCACCTTCCTTGTGGGAGAAGGAGCCAGACGTTTGCCTTTTGAGAAAAAGTTTCTGCCGAGAACGAGCACCGTGACATGCTGAGTCTCTGGGAAAGCAGAGATCCCCAGTGCTGTTGCGGCTAAAGATAGGCTGCAGAGGGATAGTGAAGACCAGCAAGAGCTTTCAGGGCTGGCACCTTCCTTGTGGGAGAAGGAGCCAGACGTTTGCCTTTTCAGAAAAAGTTTCTGCCGAGAACGAGCACCGTGACATGCTGAGTCTCTGGAAAAGCAGAGATCCCCAGTGCTGTTGCGGCTAAAGATAGGCTGCAGAGGGATAGTGAAGACCAGCAGGAGCTTTCAGGGCTGGCACCTTCCTTGTGGGAGAAGGAGCCAGACGTTTGCCTTTTCAGAAAAAGTTTCTGCCGAGAACGAGCACCGTGACATGCTGGGTCTCTGGGAAAGCAGAGATCCCCAGTGCTGTTGTGCCTGTGGATAGGCTGCAGGGGGACGGTGAAGACCAGCAAGAGCTTTCAGGGCTGGCACCTTCCTTGTGGGAGAAGGAGCCAGACGTTTGCCTTTTCAGAAAAGATTTCTGCCGAGAACGAGCACCGTGACATGCTGAGTCTCTGGGAAAGCAGAGATCCCCAGTGCTGTTGTGCCTGTGGATAGGCTGCAGGGGGTGGTGAAGACCAGCAAGATCTTTCAGGGCTGGCACCTTCCTTGTGGGAGAAGGAGCCAGACGTTTGCCTTTTCAGAAAAAGGCTCTGCCGAGAACGAGCACCGTGACATGCTGAGTCTCTGGGAAAGCAGAGATCCCCAGTGCTGTTGTGCCTGTGGATAGGCTGCAGGGGGACGGTGAAGACCAGCAAGAGCTTTCAGGGCTGTCACCTTCCTTGTGGGAGAAGGAGCCAGACGTTTGCCTTTTCAGAAAAAGTTTCTGCCGAGAACGAGCACCGTGACATGCTGAGTCTCTGGAAAAGCAGAGATCCCCAGTGCTGTTGCGGCTAAAGATAGGCTGCAGAGGGATAGTGAAGACCAGCAAGAGCTTTCAGGGCTGGCACCTTCCTTGTGGGAGAAGGAGCCAGACGTTTGCCTTTTCAGAAAAAGTTTCTGCCGAGAACGAGCACCGTGACATGCTGAGTCTCTGGGAAAGCAGAGATCCCCAGTGCTGTTGCGGCTAAAGATAGGCTGCAGAGGGATAGTGAAGACCAGCAAGAGCTTTCAGGGCTGGCAGCTTCCTTGTGGGAGAAGGAGCCAGACGTTTGCCTTTTCAGAAAAAGGCTCTGCCGAGAGCGAGCACCATGAGATGCTGAGTCTCTGGGAAAGCAGAGATCCCCAGTGCTGTTGTGCCTGTGGATAGGCTGCAGGGGGACGGTGAAGACCAGCAAGATCTTTCAGGTCTGGCACCTTCCTTGTGGGAGAAGGAGCCAGACGTTTGCCTTTTCAGAAAAAGTTTCTGCCGAGAACGAGCACCGTGACATGCTGAGTCTCTGGAAAAGCAGAGATCCCCAGTGCTGTTGTGGCTGAAGATAGTCTGCAGAGGGATAGTGAAGACTAGCAAGAGCTTTCAGGGCTGGCACCTTCCTTGTGGGAGAAGGAGCCAGACGTTTGCCTTTTCAGAAAAAGTTTCTGCCGAGAACGAGCACCGTGACATGCTGAGTCTCTGGGAAAGCAGAGATCCCCAGTGCTGTTGTGCCTGTGCATAGGCTGCAGGGGGACGGTGAAGACCAGCAAGATCTTTCAGGGCTGGCACCTTACTTGTGGGAGAAGGAGCCAGACGTTTGCCTTTTCAGAAAAAGTTTCTGCCGAGAACGAGCACCGTGACATGCTGAGTCTCTGGGAAAGCAGAGATCCCCAGTGCTGTTGCGGCTAAAGATAGGCTGCAGAGGGATAGTGAAGACCAGCAGGAGCTTTCAGGGCTGGCACCTTCCTTGTGGGAGAAGGAGCCAGACGTTTGCCTTTTCAGAAAAAGTTTCTGCCGAGAACGAGCACCGTGACATGCTGAGTCTCTGGAAAAGCAGAGATCCCCAGTGCTGTTCTGCCTGTGGATAGGCTGCAGGGGGACGGTGAAGACCAGCAAGAGCTTTCAGGGCTGGCACCTTCCTTGTGGGAGAAGGAGCCAGACGTTTGCCTTTTCAGAAAAAGTTTCTGCCGAGAACGAGCACCGTGACATGCTGAGTCTCTGGAAAAGCAGAGATCCCCAGTGCTGTTGCGGCTAAAGATAGGCTGCAGAGGGATAGTGAAGACCAGCAGGAGCTTTCAGGGCTGGCACCTTCCTTGTGGGAGAAGGAGCCAGACGTTTGCCTTTTCAGAAAAAGTTTCTGCCGTGAAAAAGCACCGTGACATGCTGAGTCTCTGAGAAAGCAGAGATCCCCAGTGCTGTTGTGCCTGTGGATAGGCTGCAGGGGGACGGTGAAGACCAGCAAGAGCTTTCAGGGCTGGCACCTTCCTTGTGGGAGAAGGAGCCAGACGTTTGCCTTTTCAGAAAAAGGCTCTGCCGAGAGCGAGCACCATGAGATGCTGAGTCTCTGGGAAAGCAGAGATCCCCAGTGCTGTTGTGCCTGTGGATAGGCTGCAGGGGGACGGTGAAGACCAGCAAGATCTTTCAGGTCTGGCACCTTCCTTGTGGGAGAAGGAGCCAGACGTTTGCCTTTTCAGAAAAAGATTCTGCCGAGAACGAGCACCGTGACATGCTGAGTCTCTGGGAAAGCAGAGATCCCCAGTGCTGTTGTGCCTGTGGATAGGCTGCAGGGGGACGGTGAAGACCAGCAAGATCTTTCAGGGCTGGCACCTTCCTTGTGGGAGAAGGAGCCAGACGTTTGCCTTTTCAGAAAAAGTTTCTGCCGAGAACGAGCACCGTGACATGCTGAGTCTCTGGGAAAGCAGAGATCCCCAGTGCTGTTGCGGCTAAAGATAGGCTGCAGAGGGATAGTGAAGACCAGCAAGAGCTTTCAGGGCTGGCACCTTCCTTGTGGGAGAAGGAGCCAGACGTTTGCCTTTTCAGAAAAAGTTTCTGCCGAGAACGAGCACCGTGACATGCTGAGTCTCTGGAAAAGCAGAGATCCCCAGTGCTGTTGTGCCTGTGGAAAGGTTGCAGGGGGACGGTGAAGACCAGCAAGAGCTTTCAGGGCTGGCACCTTCCTTGTGGGAGAAGGAGCCAGACGTTTGCCTTTTCAGAAAAAGTTTCTGCCGAGAACGAGCACCGTGACATGCTGAGTCTCTGGAAAAGCAGAGATCCCCAGTGCTGTTGCGGCTAAAGATAGGCTGCAGAGGGATAGTGAAGACCAGCAGGAGCTTTCAGGGCTGGCACCTTCCTTGTGGGAAAAGGAGCCAGACGTTTGCCTTTTCAGAAAAAGGCTCTGCCGAGAACGAGCACCGTGACATGCTGAGTCTCTGGGAAAGCAGAGATCCCCAGTGCTGTTGTGCCTGTGGATAGGCTGCAGGGGGACGGTGAAGACCAGCAAGAGCTTTCAGGGCTGGCACCTTCCTTGTGGGAGAAGGAGCCAGACGTTTGCCTTTTCAGAAAAAGTTTCTGCCGAGAACGAGCACCGTGACATGCTGAGTCTCTGGAAAAGCAGAGATCCCCAGTGCTGTTGCGGCTAAAGATAGGCTGCAGAGGGATAGTGAAGACCAGCAAGAGCTTTCAGGGCTGGCACCTTCCTTGTGGGAGAAGGAGCCAGACGTTTGCCTTTTCAGAAAAAGTTTCTGCCGAGAACGAGCACCGTGACATGCTGAGTCTCTGGGAAAGCAGAGATCCCCAGTGCTGTTGCGGCTAAAGATAGGCTGCAGAGGGATAGTGAAGACCAGCAAGAGCTTTCAGGGCTGGCAGCTTCCTTGTGGGAGAAGGAGCCAGACGTTTGCCTTTTCAGAAAAAGGCTCTGCCGAGAGCGAGCACCATGAGATGCTGAGTCTCTGGGAAAGCAGAGATCCCCAGTGCTGTTGTGCCTGTGGATAGGCTGCAGGGGGACGGTGAAGACCAGCAAGATCTTTCAGGTCTGGCACCTTCCTTGTGGGAGAAGGAGCCAGACGTTTGCCTTTTCAGAAAAAGTTTCTGCCGAGAACGAGCACCGTGACATGCTGAGTCTCTGGAAAAGCAGAGATCCCCAGTGCTGTTGTGGCTGAAGATAGTCTGCAGAGGGATAGTGAAGACTAGCAAGAGCTTTCAGGGCTGGCACCTTCCTTGTGGGAGAAGGAGCCAGACGTTTGCCTTTTCAGAAAAAGTTTCTGCCGAGAACGAGCACCGTGACATGCTGAGTCTCTGGGAAAGCAGAGATCCCCAGTGCTGTTGTGCCTGTGCATAGGCTGCAGGGGGACGGTGAAGACCAGCAAGATCTTTCAGGGCTGGCACCTTACTTGTGGGAGAAGGAGCCAGACGTTTGCCTTTTCAGAAAAAGTTTCTGCCGAGAACGAGCACCGTGACATGCTGAGTCTCTGGGAAAGCAGAGATCCCCAGTGCTGTTGCGGCTAAAGATAGGCTGCAGAGGGATAGTGAAGACCAGCAGGAGCTTTCAGGGCTGGCACCTTCCTTGTGGGAGAAGGAGCCAGACGTTTGCCTTTTCAGAAAAAGTTTCTGCCGAGAACGAGCACCGTGACATGCTGAGTCTCTGGAAAAGCAGAGATCCCCAGTGCTGTTGCGGCTAAAGATAGGCTGCAGAGGGATAGTGAAGACCAGCAGGAGCTTTCAGGGCTGGCACCTTCCTTGTGGGAGAAGGAGCCAGACGTTTGCCTTTTCAGAAAAAGTTTCTGCCGTGAAAAAGCACCGTGACATGCTGAGTCTCTGAGAAAGCAGAGATCCCCAGTGCTGTTGTGCCTGTGGATAGGCTGCAGGGGGACGGTGAAGACCAGCAAGAGCTTTCAGGGCTGGCACCTTCCTTGTGGGAGAAGGAGCCAGACGTTTGCCTTTTCAGAAAAAGGCTCTGCCGAGAGCGAGCACCATGAGATGCTGAGTCTCTGGGAAAGCAGAGATCCCCAGTGCTGTTGTGCCTGTGGATAGGCTGCAGGGGGACGGTGAAGACCAGCAAGATCTTTCAGGTCTGGCACCTTCCTTGTGGGAGAAGGAGCCAGACGTTTGCCTTTTCAGAAAAAGATTCTGCCGAGAACGAGCACCGTGACATGCTGAGTCTCTGGGAAAGCAGAGATCCCCAGTGCTGTTGTGCCTGTGGATAGGCTGCAGGGGGACGGTGAAGACCAGCAAGATCTTTCAGGGCTGGCACCTTCCTTGTGGGAGAAGGAGCCAGACGTTTGCCTTTTCAGAAAAAGTTTCTGCCGAGAACGAGCACCGTGACATGCTGAGTCTCTGCGAAAGCAGAGATCCCCAGTGCTGTTGCGGCTAAAGATAGGCTGCAGAGGGATAGTGAAGACCAGCAGGAGCTTTCAGGGCTGGCACCTTCCTTGTGGGAGAAGGAGCCAGACGTTTGCCTTTTCAGAAAAAGTTTCTGCCGAGAACGAGCACCGTGACATGCTGAGTCGCTGGGAAAGCAGAGATCCCCAGTGCTGTTGTGCCTGTGGATAGGCTGCAGGGGGACGGTGAAGACCAGCAAGATCTTTCAGGGCTGGCACCTTCCTTGTTGGAGAAGGAGCCAGACGTTTGCCTTTTGAGAAAAAGTTTCTGCCGAGAACGAGCACCGTGACATGCTGAGTCTCTGGGAAAGCAGAGATCCCCAGTGCTGTTGCGGCTAAAGATAGGCTGCAGAGGGATAGTGAAGACCAGCAAGAGCTTTCAGGGCTGGCACCTTCCTTGTGGGAGAAGGAGCCAGACGTTTGCCTTTTCAGAAAAAGTTTCTGCCGAGAACGAGCACCGTGACATGCTGAGTCTCTGGGAAAGCAGAGATCCCCAGTGCTGTTGTGCCTGTGGATAGGCTGCAGGGGGATGGTGAAGACCAGCAAGATCTTTCAGGGCTGGCACCTTCCTTGTGGGAGAAGGAGCCAGACGTTTGCCTTTTCAGAAAAAGTTTCTGCCGAGAACGAGCACCGTGACATGCTGAGTCTCTGGAAAAGCAGAGATCCCCAGTGCTATTGTGCCTGTGGATAGGCTGCAGGGGGACGGTGAAGACCAGCAAGATCTTTCAGGTCTGGCACCTTCCTTGTGGGAGAAGGAGCCAGACGTTTGCCTTTTCAGAAAAAGTTTCTGCCGAGAACGAGCACCGTGACATGCTGAGTCTCTGGAAAAGCAGAGATCCCCAGTGCTGTTGCGGCTAAAGATAGGCTGCAGAGGGATAGTGAAGACCAGCAAGAGCTTTCAGGGCTGGCACCTTCCTTGTGGGAGAAGGAGCCAGACGTTTGCCTTTTCAGAAAAAGTTTCTGCCGAGAATGAGCACCGTGACATGCTGAGTCTCTGGAAAAGCAGAGATCCCCAGTGCTGTTGTGCCTGTGGATAGGCTGCAGGGTGACGGTGAAGACCAGCACGAGCTTTCAGGGCTGGCACCTTCCTTGTGGGAGAAGGAGCCAGACGTTTGCCTTTTCAGAAAAAGTTTCTGCCGAGAACGAGCACCGTGACATGCTGAGTCTCTGGGAAAGCAGAGATCCCCAGTGCTGTTGCGGCTAAAGATAGGCTGCAGAGGGATAGTGAAGACCAGCAAGAGCTTTCAGGGCTGGCACCTTCCTTGTGGGAGAAGGAGCCAGACGTTTGCCTTTTCAGAAAAAGTTTCTGCCGAGAACGAGCACCGTGACATGCTGAGTCTCTGGGAAAGCAGAGATCCCCAGTGCTGTTGAGGCTGTGGATAGGCTGCAGGGGGACGGTGAAGACCAGCAAGATCTTTCAGGGCTGGCACCTTCCTTGTGGGAGAAGGTGCCAGACGTTTGCCTTTTGAGAAAAAGTTTCTGCCGAGAACGAGCACCGTGACATGCTGAGTCTCTGGGAAAGCAGAGATCCCCAGTGCTGTTGCGGCTAAAGATAGGCTGCAGAGGGATAGTGAAGACCAGCAAGAGCTTTCAGGGCTGGCACCTTCCTTGTGGGAGAAGGAGCCAGACGTTTGCCTTTTCAGAAAAAGTTTCTGCCGAGAACGAGCACCGTGACATGCTGAGTCTCTGGAAAAGCAGAGATCCCCAGTGCTGTTGTGCCTGTGGAAAGGTTGCAGGGGGACGGTGAAGACCAGCAAGAGCTTTCAGGGCTGGCACATTCCTTGTGGGAGAAGGAACCAGACGTTTGCCTTTTCAGAAAAAGTTTCTGCCGAGAACGAGCACCGTGACATGCTGAGTCTCTGGAAAAGCAGAGATCCCCAGTGCTGTTGCGGCTAAAGATAGGCTGCAGAGGGATAGTGAAGACCAGCAGGAGCTTTCAGGGCTGGCACCTTCCTTGTGGGAGAAGGAGCCAGACGTTTGCCTTTTCAGAAAAAGTTTCTGCCGAGAACGAGTACCGTGACATGCTGAGTCTCTGGAAAAGCAGAGATCCCCAGTGCTGTTGTGCCTGTGGATAGGCTGCAGGGGGACGGTGAAGACCAGCAAGAGCTTTCAGGGCTGGCACCTTCCTTGTGGGAGAAGGAGCCAGACGTTTGCCTTTTCAGAAAAGGTTTCTGCCGAGAACGAGCACCGTGACATACTGAGTCTCTGGGAAAGCAGAGATCCCCAGTGCTGTTGTGCCTGTGGATAGGCTGCAGGGGGATGGTGAAGACCAGCAAGATCTTTCAGGGCTGGCACCTTCCTTGTGGGAGAAGGAGCCAGACGTTTGCCTTTTCAGAAAAGGTTTCTGCCGAGAACGAGCACCGTGACATGCTGAGTCTCTGGGAAAGCAGAGATCCCCAGTGCTGTTGTGCCTGTGGATAGGCTGCAGGGGGACGGTGAAGACCAGCAAGAGCTTTCAGGGCTGGCACCTTCCTTGTGGGAGAAGGAGCCAGACGTTTTCCTTTTCAGAAAAAGTTTCTGCCGAGAACGAGCACCGTGACATGCTGAGTCTCTGGAAAAGCAGAGATCCCCAGTGCTGTTGCGGCTAAAGATAGGCTGCAGAGGGATAGTGAAGACCAGCAAGAGCTTTCAGGGCTGGCACCTTCCTTGTGGGAGAAGGAGCCAGACGTTTGCCTTTTGAGAAAAAGTTTCTGCCGAGAACGAGCACCGTGACATGCTGAGTCTCTGGGAAAGCAGAGATCCCCAGTGCTGTTGCGGCTAAAGATAGGCTGCAGAGGGATAGTGAAGACCAGCAAGAGCTTTCAGGGCTGGCACCTTCCTTGTGGGAGAAGGAGCCAGACGTTTGCCTTTTCAGAAAAAGTTTCTGCCGAGAACGAGCACCGTGACATGCTGAGTCTCTGGGAAAGCAGAGATCCCCAGTGCTGTTGTGCCTGTGCATAGGCTGCAGGGGGACGGTGAAGACCAGCAAGATCTTTAAGGGCTGGCACCTTCCTTGTGGGAGAAGGAGCCAGACGTTTGCCTTTTCAGAAAAAGTTTCTGCCGAGAACGAGCACCGTGACATGCTGAGTCTCTGGGAAAGCAGAGATCCCCAGTGCTGTTGCGGCTAAAGATAGGCTGCAGAGGGATAGTGAAGACCAGCAGGAGCTTTCAGGGCTGGCACCTTCCTTGTGGGAGAAGGAGCCAGACGTTTGCCTTTTCAGAAAAAGTTTCTGCCGAGAACGAGCACCGTGACATGCTGAGTCTCTGGAAAAGCAGAGATCCCCAGTGCTGTTCTGCCTGTGGATAGGTTGCAGGGGGACGGTGAAGACCAGCAAGAGCTTTCAGGGCTGGCACCTTCCTTGTGGGAGAAGGAGCCAGACGTTTGCCTTTTCAGAAAAAGTTTCTGCCGAGAACGAGCACCGTGACATGCTGAGTCTCTGGAAAAGCAGAGATCCCCAGTGCTGTTGCGGCTAAAGATAGGCTGCAGAGGGATAGTGAAGACCAGCAGGAGCTTTCAGGGCTGGCACCTTCCTTGTGGGAGAAGGAGCCAGACGTTTGCCTTTTCAGAAAAAGTTTCTGCCGAGAAAAAGCACCGTGACATGCTGAGTCTCTGAGAAAGCAGAGATCCCCAGTGCTGTTGTGCCTGTGGATAGGCTGCAGGGGGACGGTGAAGACCAGCAAGAGCTTTCAGGGCTGGCACCTTCCTTGTGGGAGAAGGAGCCAGACGTTTGCCTTTTCAGAAAAAGGCTCTGCCGAGAGCGAGCACCATGAGATGCTGAGTCTCTGGGAAAGCAGAGATCCCCAGTGCTGTTGTGCCTGTGGATAGGCTGCAGGGGGACGGTGAAGACCAGCAAGATCTTTCAGGTCTGGCACCTTCCTTGTGGGAGAAGGAGCCAGACGTTTGCCTTTTCAGAAAAAGATTCTGCCGAGAACGAGCACCGTGACATGCTGAGTCTCTGGGAAAGCAGAGATCCCCAGTGCTGTTGTGCCTGTGGATAGGCTGCAGGGGGACGGTGAAGACCAGCAAGATCTTTCAGGGCTGGCACCTTCCTTGTGGGAGAAGGAGCCAGACGTTTGCCTTTTCAGAAAAAGTTTCTGCCGAGAACGAGCACCGTGACATGCTGAGTCTCTGCGAAAGCAGAGATCCCCAGTGCTGTTGCGGCTAAAGATAGGCTGCAGAGGGATAGTGAAGACCAGCAAGAGCTTTCAGGGCTGGCACCTTCCCTGTGGGAGAAGGAGCCAGACGTTTGCCTTTTCAGAAAAAGGCTCTGCCGAGAGCGAGCACCATGAGATGCTGAGTCTCTGGGAAAGCAGAGATCCCCAGTGCTGTTGTGCCTGTGGATAGGCTGCAGGGGGACGGTGAAGACCAGCAAGATCTTTCAGGGCTGGCACCTTCCTTGTGGGAGAAGGAGCCAGACGTTTGCCTTTTCAGAAAAAGATTCTGCCAAGAACGAGCACCGTGACATGCTGAGTCTCTGGGAAAGCAGAGATCCCCAGTGCTGTTGTGCCTGTGGATAGGCTGCAGGGGGACGGTGAAGACCAGCAAGATCTTTCAGGTCTGGCACCTTCCTTGTGGGAGAAGGAGCCAGACGTTTGCCTTTTCAGAAAAAGTTTCTGCCGAGAACGAGCACCGTGACATGCTGAGTCGCTGGAAAAGCAGAGATCCCCAGTACTGTTGTGCCTGTGGATAGGCTGCAGGGGGACGGTGAAGACCAGCAAGAGCTTTCAGGGCTGGCACCTTCCTTGTGGGAGAAGGAGCCAGACGTTTGCCTTTTCAGAAAAAGTTTCTGCCGAGAACGAGCACCGTGACATGCTGAGTCTCTGGAAAAGCAGAGATCCCCAGTGCTGTTGCGGCTAAAGATAGGCTGCAGAGGGATAGTGAAGACCAGCAAGAGCTTTCAGGGCTGGCACCTTCCTTGTGGGAGAAGGAGCCAGACGTTTGCCTTTTCAGAAAAAGTTTCTGCCGAGAAAAAGCACCGTGACATGCTGAGTCTCTGAGAAAGCAGAGATCCCCAGTGCTGTTGTGCCTGTGGATAGGCTGCAGGGGGACGGTGAAGACCAGCAAGAGCTTTCAGGGCTGGCACCTTCCTTGTGGGAGAAGGAGCCAGACGTTTGCCTTTTCAGAAAAAGTTTCTGCCGAGAACGAGCACCGTGACATGCTGAGTCTCTGGAAAAGCAGAGATCCCCAGTGCTGTTGCGGCTAAAGATAGGCTGCAGAGGGATAGTGAAGACCAGCAAGATCTTTCAGGGCTGGCACCTTCCTTGTGGGAGAAGGAGCCAGACGTTTGCCTTTTCAGAAAAAGTTTCTGCCGAGAAAAAGCACCGTGACATGCTGAGTCTCTGAGAAAGCAGAGATCCCCAGTGCTGTTGTGCCTGTGGATAGGCTGCAGGGGGACGGTGAAGACCAGCAAGAGCTTTCAGGGCTGGCACCTTCCTTGTGGGAGAAGGAGCCAGACGTTTGCCTTTTCAGAAAAAGGCTCTGCCGAGAGCGAGCACCATGAGATGCTGAGTCTCTGGGAAAGCAGAGATCCCCAGTGCTGTTGCGGCTAAAGATAGGCTGCAGAGGGATAGTGAAGACCTGCAAGAGCTTTCAGGGCTGGCACCTTCCTTGTGGGAGAAGGAGCCAGACGTTTGCCTTTTCAGAAAAAGGCTCTGCCGAGAGCGAGCACCATGAGATGCTGAGTCTCTGGGAAAGCAGAGATCCCCAGTGCTGTTGTGCCTGTGGATAGGCTGCAGGGGGACGGTGAAGACCAGCAAGTTCTTTCAGGGCTGGCACCTTCCTTGTGGGAGAAGGAGCCAGACGTTTGCCTTTTCAGAAAAAGTTTCTGCCGAGAACGAGCACCGTGACATGCTGAGTCTCTGCGAAAGCAGAGATCCCCAGTGCTGTTGCGGCTAAAGATAGGCTGCAGAGGGATAGTGAAGACCAGCAAGAGCTTTCAGGGCTGGCACCTTCCTTGTGGGAGAAGGAGCCAGACGTTTGCCTTTTCAGAAAAAGTTTCTGCCGAGAACGAGCACCGTGACATGCTGAGTCTCTGAGAAAGCAGAGATCCCCAGTGCTGTTGTGCCTGTGGATAGGCTGCAGGGGGACGGTGAAGACCAGCAAGAGCTTTCAGGGCTGGCACCTTCCTTGTGGGAGAAGGAGCCAGACGTTTGCCTTTTCAGAAAAAGTTTCTGCCGAGAACGAGCACCGTGACATGCTGAGTCTCTCGGAAAGCAGAGATCCCCAGTGCTGTTGTGCCTGTGGATAGGCTGCAGGGGGACGGTGAAGACCAGCAAGATCTTTCAGGGCTGGCACCTTCTTTGTGGGAGAAGGTGCCAGACGTTTGCCTTTTGAGAAAAAGTTTCTGCCGAGAACGAGCACCGTGACATGCTGAGTCTCTGGGAAAGCAGAGATCCCCAGTGCTGTTGCGGCTAAAGATAGGCTGCAGAGGGATAGTGAAGACCAGCAAGAGCTTTCAGGGCTGGCACCTTCCTTGTGGGAGAAGGAGCCAGACGTTTGCCTTTTCAGAAAAAGTTTCTGCCGAGAACGAGCACCGTGACATGCTGAGTCTCTGGAAAAGCAGAGAT